>NC_081405.1:692789317-693504942 GCF_030272615.1 Cryptomeria japonica | reverse complement strand
ATTGTAGGAGCATCTTAAAAGGTTCCCTAAAGATGTACACCATATTTGATTTTCTATCTAAGATATGAGTGAAAAAAAATTATAAGAGATTCTAAATAGTAACAGAAATGGGTACATAGAATACATGTTGAAAATGGAGAGGTATACTAAAATTTATAATAGTGTATGTAAAAGGGGTATCAATTTATTTTGGGTGTTAAAAATATCATTTGGGTGTTTTCAAGTATCATATGAATATGCATTATATGTCATTGGGAATCATATAGAAAGGATAATTAAGGGTGGAACCAAAAGTGGCATCAAACAAGTCATTTGTTGATATTCTATATAAAATGTAATAAGATATCTATTAGATTGAGAATAATGTCATCTTTTAAGGGAGAAGAAGGAGAAAAAGAAGAAGGGGAAGAGGAAGAGGAAGGTCATCTTTTAAGGGAAGGGGAAGGAGAAGGAGAAGGAGAAGAGAAAAGGGTTTATTATTCCACTAAAGGTTCCATCAAATGGACCTCTAGCCATGAATACTCCATCTATTCTTCACGACCCTTAGTGTAACTTAAACACATCTACATTCAAAAAATTTCAATAATCCTTGGTGTAGATATTAAATTCAATCTACTCTATCCCACCATGACATGTAAAAGTAGTTACCCTCTAATAATCAACTTGGGCAGGATATCAATATTATCATATGAAATACTATGATGTTCCTAAAATGATCCATAATCCATCAAAGAAGTTAATAATCATGGAGTAATATCTATTGGTGTAAATAATTATTCATCATGGATATTATTACACTTACTTAAGTTTACTTAGGATAATGCATTTCATAGTAGTTTGGATATGAGACACTTGGGTGTTTGTGCCACATTGGGATAGTGTGTGTAGGAGAAATTCCACCTCTTATGGTGTTGATCTTGTTATTACATTATCATATCCACTTATTGTGGAGTGATAATTCCACCTTCGGTGGGTGATCCACCTCATGTGGAATATTATATTCTTTCTCCTACCTACCCACACCTATTTCCTACCTACCCTTGTTTCTTATTGAGCCACATGTCATATTTGTGTGCTCATACATCCATATGGCCTTGCCTATATAAGCAAGCCTCTATTCATTGTATTGGTGATAATCCAGTTGATTGTTGATCATTTTCTATTGATGAGAATACAGTTTATTCTTGTCCTATATTGTGTCTCTATTTTGTACATTTCATTGACCCCTTGATCTTGGCAAAATCCAACATGGTATCAGAGCCATTGGGGCTTCATTGATTCGTCTTGAAGAGGCATTATTGTGATGTCAAGAGGCAGATCTAAGGAGCATCATCATTTGGAGGCATCCTAGACCAGATCCGACCCCGCCATTGCGTCCAAAAGGTCGTTTCCATGAATTTTGGTTATAAAGTTGGCCTATTTTGGTGAGAAAATTTTTTCCCCAATTTTGCTTAGATCATACGGATTTTCGAAATATTATTATATTTTTCAAAAAAAAAAATTTTGTTTTCTAAAAAATATTTTTCAAAAATTGAAAAAATAAAAAAAAACTAAAAAAAATTTTGAAAAGTCGAAAGAAAAAAATTGAAAAAATAAAAAAAATTTTAAAAAAGTGGTTTTTTTGGGGGTCCGCAGACCCCCCCCCCCGTGACCCCGCAGGGTTGCAGGTCCGCACATGTCGAACGTACCTGTGCTTCGCAGTTTGCAGGTCTGCGACCCGTAACTCTGCCGCCAACCGCAGCGCTTTTGCCGTGCTTTTCGTACCCTGCGTCGACTGTTTTTTGCAGGGTTGTACCCACCACCATTCGCAGGTCCCGGCACCACCACCGGCGCTGGCTCCTCCACACAGCCGCCCGCCGCAAACCGAGACCCACCGGCGTCCACTCCTCCTGTCGGACTCTGCGGCACCGGTCCACGGCCCCATCCTCCCATCAGCCGCCTCGGCTTCCATCCTCCCGACGGCTACGTCAACCTACCCTCCAACGCCGCCGCCGACCAAGACTTCCGGCAGCCATCTCGATCTCCTCCTGCCGGCGGTCAACCTAACCCGGAGGACCGCGCCCGCCACATGGCAGGTGGCCACTGGCCCACAGGTAAAACACACCCCGTACGGACACCACGTCATCGAGCGCCAGTCACCCTGCCACATCAGCATTTGTACAGTACGGATCACACTGTCAGATTGCACAGTCATCTCGTCCGTACAGTACGAACATCCAGTCAGTAGAGGGCAAAGTTTTTGCGACAGTCATACGGCCGTCAAATTTAACCCAGTGAATTGCTGACATCAGCACCACATCAGCAAGGTTTGAAAATTTTTGGACCCCCTCTCATTTGCATTTTTGATTTTGCAGTTCAACTTCAAATGGCCATAACTTGCTCATTTTTGCTCCTTTTTGGGTGCAATTTTTTTTTAAATGGGCTAGAATTTTGTGCTCTCGGCAGTGGTGAAAGAATTTTTTTATTTTGAAGCATGGATTTTTCAAAAAATGCAGTTTTTGGTGACTGTCCCTGAGTAATCCCTATTTTTGCAACTTCAGAGGCTTCGTTTGGGGTTATACGATCTCCTTTTTAGGTGCCGTTTTTTTTGAAAGTGCGTATTTTTTCATCTACTTTCACATGATTCTATCAGATTGATGTCATTGTAAGTAGAAATTGTACTTTCAGATGTTGGCCATTTTTGGTTCTCTTGGTACTTATATATTTGCTTGAATCTCAGTTAGATTCATTGCACTATTGATTGAAGTCTCTTGTATCTCATTTGAGAAGTTGTAAAATTTGCATCATAAGTCCACTTTGCCTTGTCTTGCAAGTGGCTCATTGTAATCGCACTAAGTATAAAGTGCCAAAATCATCACTTTAGGGGGGGTACTTTGATTGATTGAATTTGGGGGGTGTCTCTTGTGCTTTTGTGATCTTGTGTTCCTTTCTTTTTGCTGCTATGGGTTCTTCTAAGTTTCCTCTCTTAACTCCACATAATTATGCTACTTGGAAAATTGATGCATGGAGTAAACTTATGGAAAAAGGACTCACTCATTACATTGATGGAACTATTGTTGCTCCAGCTGATCCTAAGGCTGATCCAGTTGGTCACTTAGATTGGCTCACTAAAAATATCATGGCAATTGGTACCTTAAGAAAGTATGTATCAAAGGATCTCACTTTTCATATTGAGAAATGCACTCTAATCAAGGATGCTTGGCAAAAGTTTCAAGACTTGTATGGTCAAGTTGATGAGATTAGGGGATATCAAATTGATAGTGATCTCACCATGTTAGATCCCAAGAACTTTGATACTATACAAGATTATGTCACTAAGGCAAATGAGTTGAGGGCACAACTCAAAGATTGTGGCATTGATAAGAAGGATACTCAATTGATATTCAACTTGATAGGGAAGCTTCCACAAGAAAATGCAGCATTTGTTTCTAGTTTCCAAACCCATAGGATGACAATGGGTTCAAGCTACAAAATGCCTACATTTGATGCTTTCAATGAAATGTTGATGATGGAACAAACTAAGTTGATAAGCATGGGCATTCTCAAGGCTTCTTCTAAGTCTCAAGCATTAGTGGCAAATCAAGGGAACAAAGGAAATCAAGGAAAGGACAACTCAAACAAGAAGAAATGGCAATCCAAGCCTAAAGAAAACCCACCATCTTCTCCAAAACAAGGAGATTCATCTTCTTCCAAGAGAGATAATTCACCAAAGAGGGAGAGACCACCTTGTGCTTATTGTAAAAAGATTGGTCATGAGGAGCATCATTGCCATACTAAGAAGATTGATGAGCTCACACATATCATCAAAAAGCATAACATTGATTTGCCTAAAGTCTACAAGAAGGATGATTCATCAACTTCCACTTCCTCACATTCAAAAGGAAAAGGGCAAGCATTCATGGCTTCTACAAGTGGGAAGACTCACTCTTTTGGAACAAGAAAAGGAAAAGCTCTATGTGCTACTATCAGTCATGATTCAGAGAGATGGCTTCTAGATTCAGGGGCTTCTCATCATATGGCATCTTCACAGTCTATGTTCTCTACATTTGAGCCTTGCACCATGCCACAGATTTTGATGGGCAATCATACATACATGGATGTGATTGGGAAAGGATCTATTGACATTGGGGATAACTCCTTCAATGATGTGTTGTGTGTACCCCACTTGACAAACAATCTCCTTTTTATCTATCAAATCACACATGGCGCAACTAAGAGAGTTGTGGAGTTCACACCTGACTCAGTTTTCATTAGAGACATGGAGACTAGAGCTATCATTGCAACTGGGGTGGTTATCACCTATGTCATTTCATTTGTAGGAAATAATTATAAATGTAAAGATAAAAAGATTAAACCAAAGATACATTTTTACCTTTATAAAATTGTAGGAGAATCTTAAAAGGTTCCCTAAAGATGTACACCATATTTGATTTTCTATCTAAGATATGAGTAAGAAAAAATTATAAGAGATTCTAAATAGTAACAGAAATGGGTACATAGAATACATGTTGAAAATGGAGAGGTATACTAAAATTTATAATAGTGTATGTAAAAGGGGTATCAATTTATTTTGGGTGTTAAAAATATCATTTGGGTGTTTTCAAGTATCATATGAATATGCATTATATGTCATTGGGAATCATATAGAAAGGATAATTAAGGGTGGAACCAAAAGTGGCATCAAACAAGTCATTTGTTGATATTCTATATAAAATGTAATAAGATATCTATTAGATTGAGAATAATGTCATCTTTTAAGGGAGAAGAAGGAGAAAAAGAAGAAGGGGAAGAGGAAGAGGAAGGTCATCTTTTAAGGGAAGGGGAAGGAGAAGGAGAAGGAGAAGAGAAAAGGGTTTATTATTCCACTAAAGGTTCCATCAAATGGACCTCTAGCCATGAATACTCCATCTATTCTTCACAACCCTTAGTGTAACTTAAACACATCTACATTCAAAAAATTTCAATAATCCTTGGTGTAGATATTAAATTCAATCTACTCTATCCCACCATGACATGTAAAAGTAGTTACCCTCTAATAATCAACTTGGGCAGGATATCAATATTATCATATGAAATACTATGATGTTCCTAAAATGATCCATAATCCATCAAAGAAGTTAATAATCATGGAGTAATATCTATTGGTGTAAATAATTATTCATCATGGATATTATTACACTTACTTAAGTTTACTTAGGATAATGCATTTCATAGTAGTTTGGATATGAGACACTTGGGTGTTTGTGCCACATTGGGATAGTGTGTGTAGGAGAAATTCCACCTCTTATGGTGTTGATCTTGTTATTACATTATCATATCCACTTATTGTGGAGTGATAATTCCACCTTCGGTGGGTGATCCACCTCATGTGGAATATTATATTATTTCTCCTACCTACCCACACCTATTTCCTACCTACCCTTGTTTCTTATTGAGCCACATGTCATATTTGTGTGCTCATACATCCATATGGCCTTGCCTATATAAGCAAGCCTCTATTCATTGTATTGGTGATAATCCAGTTGATTGTTGATCATTTTCTATTGATGAGAATATAGTTTACTCTTGTCCTATATTGTGTCTCTATTTTTTACATTTCATTGACCCCTTGATCTTGGCAAATCCAACAATATCAAGATTCACTTTAATCTTATTTTAAAAAAATTATACGTCATTCTTATACAAAGGTGTAAAACACACCAAAGCCCAAAGCGATATCTTAGTTTGTGTAGTTTTAAGTTGCTTTATAATATCATATTCCTTATATACCTTAAAACTAAACTTGGGTTGAAGAGAAAGATTAACTATACTAGATGGGGAAAAAATGTTAAGTTGAAACATTTCAATCTTTGATTATTCTCTAACATGTATGTCCAACTACATAACAAGTCTATGGATTAAGGCTGACATGAAAATTAGATATGTCCCTAAAATGACATGGTTTAACATGAAAAGTAGAACAATTTGAAATACATAAACAATATAAATAAAAGGTGGACAAGCATCTCAATTTAAGATATTAAAATAACTCAGCTAAATTCATAATATCATCAAATACAACAAATAAATAACTGAAATTATAGACTAAATCCATTAATAAATCATAAGATAAACAAAATAAATCATATCATTGTAATACTCTGTCAGTCAAACAAATTTTTATCTCACTAATCTAAACTAGCAGTTGCAGGTGAAGTGCCTGCAACAGGTCGCCGATAGGCAAGGCTGAATGAGGGGGAAGAAATTTAAGAATGGAATGACTGAAAGGGCAGGAAACAGTTAAAATGTTGGAAGAGGAAGTAAAAATATGCAACAGAAGCCCCGATAAGAAAAAATAATTCCATTTTACAATGCTCCATGAAGCGAAATTTTTAGAATTGGAAGATTTAGCAACATCGTTTATGGCGTGGCAGAATGAAAGATGGAACTGCAAATGTTGAGTGAGCGAATGGAAAGTATGTGAAGAAACGGAACAATCAATCTTGCAGTGGAAGGAAACCAAATGAAGTGAGCAAAGGTGTAGGAAAGATTGTAAAATTTTAGATACAGAAATGAAAAGTTAAAAAGAACCTATATAGGAGAACAAATCCAAATGAAATGCACGAATACAAAACATGCATGAAATTGATCTGGTGAAAGGGCTATAGAAAATTCAAAAGAAATGCTAAATGATTGTGCCTCTGGTATTCCACCTGTAGCTACTTCAATTTGGGAGCTTTTGGGCAAGATTTGAAGTTCCTTGAAAACATAGAGAGTGCATAGAAATATCCCAGACGATGGTGTGAAACTCTAAAACCTATGTTATTGCATGTGCAGCCACTTGATTAAAACATAGAGAGTGCACAGAAATTTGTCGGTGATAAGAAAAGACAAGGCCCGTGAGCCATTGGATACAATGCCTTAGAATATGGCTTTTTATGGAATGCTATCATCAAAGGGATACATTAAATGGATTGAGAGAAAATGCTTAATGAACTTTAAATTAAATGCAATTGAGAGCAACCCCAACAACAATTTTCAAGTGGAAAACCTTACAGAATAGAGCCATCTCATCCAGACCACCTACTACTACCATAATCTAAAATAAGGCATCCTATGATAAGTCTCCCTCAGCACAAGAACATGATCTATGGCACATGCCCATTAGAGACGCAAAGGGCTGAATCTATCCCACATACCTCTCGGACACCAAAACTAAATCCACGTCCCTTGGCTGGTTTATATAAGGAGTTGTTGCATACTCATCGCATTCACAAATTTTGTATTTTGTTTTGAATTTCCTTGCGATTTTAGAGATATTAATCTTAAACACTATATTATCTTATGTACCCCTGCTTGGCTTATAGGGTTAAATTTTGCAGAGCTCAAAAAAACAATTCTTCAAAGAGTTAAAAAACAACAAAAACCCATTTCGTTTAGCAGACAAAAGCTCCAATTTTGTTTGTCATAATTGGACATACCCATTTCACTCAGAATTATTTTTTATGGACCCATTCCACCAAAAGGACAGTTAGAGTAATAAAATATAAGTACAAAAGAAAGAAAACTTGAAAAAATTTAGACAACTTTTTAGTCAACAACTAAACAGACTTAATCAATATATTTCCATACAGCTTCTGAAAAAACCTCCCCCTACGCTCCAATCATGAAAACATGCAAAGTTGTTGCTAGATTTCTTTGGATAAAAAGATGCACAGTGAACATAAGCACTTACCAGTAGCTCTAAGTGATGCTAAAATACAATGCACATGAATTTAACATAGCTGTAAGGCTTCCATGGGCAATTTGTTGTCTCATTCAGTTGTTCTTAGAATACCCTATTATGAAATTGTTTAACAACTATTGCAAAAAAAAGACAATCATAATGAAAAACAAGTTTATACCGTGGTAATACCCCTTGTGATCATTGTAAGGGTCGGTCAAAGCGTAAAATGACTATGTTTATCCAATGCCATTCTGAAAGAAGTAAATGATAATATGTATCTTCAATTGTCATAATTATTCTAAATCGCTCAACTGTAAATAAGAGCCATAAATTATCTCCAAAGAATTCATTTAAGAATTACAGCCATGGATTACTTAAACAGGTGTCACCAATGCATTTAAGAATCTCCAAAATTAACTAGTTCTTTTAATAACAACTGCAGACAAAAAGACAATCATAACGAAAAACAAGTTTATACTGTGGTAATACTAGTTGTGATCACTGTAAGGGCCGGTCAGAGCTTATAATGACATAAAATCATATTAAATATTAGTCATATTATTTTTTAATTTATTAATTTATGAGAAAACAACATCAAAATAAGAATTGTGTCATATAATTATGAAAAATCTGTAAAAAATAAAATTACACATTTATAATTTTGCTAACTTCTTTGAAATCAATCATGCTCAGCTTAGCTAGAATTCTGACTATAGACAAGAGCAAATCTATTCTAGTTAAGGTAACTTTATTAAAATTAAAATTTAAAACAAGAACACAAAATTTATACAATAGTAGCATATAAAATGTTTTTGACTGGAAAACACAATAAATATTAAAATATATGAATCATAATCTTGCTCGATGATATTTTTTTTCATGTATTACACCATATATATAAATCTTTATCATTATGATTTACCCAAAGGAATTGACAGAGCATTCCGAGGATTGTATATTCTAAAATTGTGTAAATTTGCTAAATTCCAAATTTCTAAAATCACTTTGGTATTCCTGTCAAAAAAAAGCCAAAAAAAATAGACTTCTCTTTAGTAGTTTCATTTACCAAAATTAATTCATTGATATTTAGTTGTGCAGCTGTTAATACTATAAAAAATGGTGCAACTAAAACATGCTCAGTAAATTTTTATAGGAATATGGGAAATATGCAAAACAAATACTTTATGTAAATATATTTGTTCAAAAATAAAATTATGTTATTTATTATTTAAATAAAATTATTTGATAGTATAGTGTTGTATGAATGTTCAGCATTTCCATTCAATGCAATGACTCTAATACCTTGCATATTTTTCATAACTCCATTGCTCTATATGCATTTTTCATTTCTCTATTGCTCCTAGATAGTCAATTTACAATATGGGCATTGCCAATGTAATGGCTCATAAGGGGATCAAAATATCTCATGCTTTTCCAAAACAAAAATACTTGTAGATAGAATCATCTAGTCTATGACAAATGTTGCATTTCTGCAGGCAAGTGCTTTCATTTCCTTTAGGCAAATGATGGTAGTGGCAATGGATAGCCAATAGTAACATTTAAGTTTATTAAATAAAAAATTAATTAAAGAGAGGAAAACATACCACTCACAAATAAGACGATGTAATTTTTGGAGTAGGAAAAGTCACAAACTTTGAAACCATGGTATTTTTCCACAAAATATTAGGTTTCTATAAACACACCTCTCTGTATTCACATAAAGGTATTATTGTTTCTATTGACTACTAAAAGTGACGTATGTTTAAATAAAAAATTAAACATCCAAATCCTTAACACTTCTAGATAAACAAGCTATAATAGTAATACCAATTGAAGATGAGCACAAAATGCAAATTTACATCTATTATAAGCTATCATAATTCAAAATTAAATATGGAATTCACAATACTCATCAAAAAATAAAGCAAAATTTTAAAAATAGGTAAAAAGATAATTTAAGAAGAAAATAATTTCACTTTTTTATAAAACTATGTTCAATCGCTTTGCCTTTTGCACAGAGTGTCCAACTAATTTTGGCTCAAATATTTATTAATAGAATACCTTGTATGAAACTAAAACTCTCGTAACCTACAATCTTAACTACAAGGGTATTCCTAACCAATCGATAAGCACCGGACCAACCAAATTTTTCTCAGATAGCATTTCCTTTATTTTGATATTTTGTTTGAACTATTAAACCAGAATTGATAGAAAGCATAAAAGTCCTTAAAGCAATTTTGAAGTTGTTGGTAGGTAATTAAATAGGTAGTATGGGAGTATGGCCTCACTTTTTCCCTTCACCAATAAGGCATTTAATGGGTATGGCCTTCACAACCTGCAAATCCAATGCCTTCACAACCTATTAAAGTGGCATGTGATCATTCATGCACTTAGAAGACAAGGCAAACAGGCACCGTACCTAAGAACATTGAAGCTTGCAGAATACACAGGTTTTCTCGGGAGGCAAATCTAACTTATTTATTGAAAAGATCATTTTAAAATAGCATCCCAAGCCATTTTATTGAAAATAACATCCAGTTCGAAAAGCATTATTTCAAGCTGTTACCTTTGTTATGCTGCATTGTCCTTGATGACAAAAAGGTTTTGGTGACTATATAGCTTTATCTCTATGAATAGTGGACAGGTGTAAGCAGATTAATTTTTGGTATTCATTGATAGTGAAATTTTTGTGGAAGAGAAGGTAGGTTCAGTGACCAGTGGTTCTTCAAATTCGCATTGTGGTATTTTTTGATTTAATAATCTATAGGTATGAATGCTTCAGATGGTAATATTTTATGGCTAATTTTGTGGGGATTTCTCGCAATTGTTTTAGCATCAAATTGTCAAATTGTTATTTTTGCAGTATGTTTTGTGAAACCGTGAGGGGTAAAAAGTAAAAAAAGGAAGTGAAAAAAAAAAGAAAGAAAGATAAAAGTGTTTTCTCTTGTCAAATCATGAAGGGTAAAAAGTAAAATGGAAGTGAAAGAAAAAAAATAGAAAGATAAAAGTGTTTACTCTTCTATTTTTAAAAAAAATGAAAAAGATGGTCCCGAGTATTTTTCCAGTTATCAAAAATGCAAAGATTAAAAATATCTTTCTTGCTACTATATTCTTCCAAAGAAATAATCACAAGTAATTTTTTTTGAAACAAAAATTGGGAAAAGGAAAGAAGTATTTCTAAAGAGATCCTATGCAGTACATTTATTTTGGTGATAAATTTTTATTAACTCCAACCTAAGTTAGGGTTTGGTAACCCTACTCAAGGATGAACACACAAAAGAGTTTTATTCCGGCTGTGATTCAGTTCTATCAAACCAGTCTTATTCCGGTTGTGATTCAGTTCTATAAAACCCGTATTACAGTTTGGGAACCAGATTTTGGAGCGTGGTCAAGGAAGAAGTTTTGTTAGTTGGTTTTGCTTGATGAAGGATAGATCTCTTAAATATAACAGGGTGTAACAAAAAAAAAAAAAAAACAGAGATGGCGGTGATAGACCATCTTTTGTATTAATCTTGTTCAGTGATTGACAAGTTGAGAGTTGAATAATATGATGCACTTCTGAATTTATCAGTGCTCGTAATTGGAGATATTTTCTTGATATCATTTGTGACATAGGGGTTGGTGCTCCTTGAAGTTTGAGACTTCTAAATACAGTGTAAGGAGTGGGTGCTTCTTGAGATAATAAAATATTCTTTTATCGAGTGGTTTTTCTACCCCAAGAGGGTTTTCCACTCATGAAAATCTGTGTTGTGTGCTAATCCACTTTATGTGTTCCATTAGATGAATGCTCTGATACATTTATTTATGCTTCATTGTTGTTCTACAAAATTTTAATTCTTTATGCTGGTCACTTTGTTTTTTAATTAATTCTACCAGTCATAATTTGATGCTTTGACAAGTTCAATAAGAAGCATATAAACATTACTCAATTATATATATTGTTTAATCAGAAATGCATGCTTCGATACAAGTTAGGGTGTCATATGTGTGTTAAAAGAGTTTTCCAAAGTAAGAAAAAATTAAAGAGAGTTAAATTGATTATTGACTCTGATTCACCCCCCCTCTCAGAGTCAATCCACTTCCAACACAAGCTTGGGTATCTAATGCTTGGATTAAGGTGCCTATGATCTTCTCTGTAACACCTTTAAGTTTCATTTCGATATTCTCTATAACAATTTTTCGTAAGGCGTCTAGGGTTTCAACGATAGATGAAAGCTGAAAATTTACAGTTTTAATATTTTCAGTATGCAATGCATTGTTTCGGCTGTGCGTAAAACCCATGTTAGGATTTTTATGTACCTGACTTTATGGCTTTACTTATCTAGATACCTAATGTATGGATTGAGTTGTATTAACATTTGCTACATAAAAACACATAAATACAAGGCTTTTGCATTCTTCGTGGTGTCTTCACTTTTGTACAAACCTAAACAGTGAAACTTGAAGATATTGTGCAAGAAAACAAAAATAATTAAATTTCGATGGAACTGTGAAACTTTGGAATTTCGGAAAGAAACAGTTAGATTTTTTTGAAAGAACGGTGAAATTTGAAAGAGCAATGAACAAAGATATTAAGAAATAGAAAGAGCAAGCCGGATTTGAAAAATGTGTTTCTTAGAATGAATTGAGCTGTAAGATATTTTTTGAGAAAAAAATTGTTAATCTAAAAAGAAAGATGATAGCCTAAAAATGTTACAAAATAGATGGTTTTGAAATACATGGTATTGGTTTTTAAGAAATTATTAGAGAAAAGTTGGAGAATCCTTACCTGGAGCTAGCAAATTCATGAATCTTCCCTACTGGTGCCAAGATGATGAGGTATATTGCATCCTCATAGACGAAAAAGAGATAACGGGTTTTTAATTCTTTGTAGATTCACCTTTCCCAAGCCATTTTATTGAAAATAACATCTAGTTAGAAAAGCATTTTTCAAAGCTCCCATGGTACAAACTTCGTAATAAATTTCACATGAAGTTAACTTTTTCGATCGTCGTTTACAACCAGGTAAGATGAAATAACTTCACCACTTACAATTATTAACCTTACCAGACCACGGAAAATGGTCACCCGTAAAAAAAACGTGGTGGGAGAAAATTTCCGATCCGACGATCGAAATGACAATTTGCCGACGCACTGACAATTTTTCAGACATAAATGCCCCCACATCGGCTTAAATATATTATCATCATCTCATAAGAATAATATGACAAATACTACAATTAGGAAAGTCCATTTACTATTGTAAATGTGTATTCTAAGTTATAATTCCCGCACACGGAGTTTTTGAGAAAAGGTCGGGTGACACATACTTTGAAATTTATTAAATTTCTATTCTGTTATTTCGCTTTGACCACGTTCAATGGCTTTACTGTCGTCAGGGTCTGCACATTTGTCGGTCTTCCTTTAAGCTGGATTCCATCTTTCTCTCACTCCGAATAGCTTTGCTGCGATTTCAACTGCTTTTCTGCACTGGTCTTCTTCGATTTCTCGGTGTTGAAGCAGCACATCTGGTAATAGTTCAACACAAGCACCTATCATATCTCCCAAGCAACCCATGGCTACATTAGTTAACTTTGCATACGCATTCCATGCTCTTCTTTTTTTCTCCCGCCGTATGAACGTTTCTAAAACAAAATTTTTGTTTTGTCCAATCTTTATAGAAGGCGATACGCTGGCCGACTGGATCTTTATTTGCTGGCATCCTAAACCAGTCAACAACTTGATGAACTTCCTGCATTGACGCTTGATAGCGCTGCCCGCCATTTCTAGCCAAATTTTCAAGCTTCAACATTTTGTTTTGAGCTTCTAAATTCAGTCTGTAGGCTTCGAGTCTACGTGTGTCAAACAGATTGATGGGGTCCACTGCCAGGTTGCCGGGGCAGTCTAGAACTTCCAGAAGATCCTCTGCCTGCTTGAATGCTTTTATAGCGACTTGCACATTCTGGTCCACCTCGCGGCCATCGGCAAGTTCCACTATAACAGAAATTGCCGCTACCGCTGCCATCTTCCAGTGTAGTGAATGCTGAAGTTCTCGTACAACCAATCTACGGTTCTCAACAACGCTGCGTCCAATTACATCAAGCAATTCCCCGCTGTCTTGGCCAATTTGGTCAGCTCTTACCATGCTGTTGTGAGTTTCATTGTACGAGGAAGCGGCCATGATGAATTGTTCCCCACGTACATCAGCTTTTTTTGTAGCGATAAAATTCAAATTCCTCAGAGGAATCAGGAACACAAACAACCCAGTTGTTAAAAGCAATGGAAGAAGTAGAGGGCCGATGAGTACAATGAATAATCCAATTAAAAGACAATAAAGAAGCATGAATACAAGGGTCACAATGGAAGCAAATATCCGCAGCGGATCCAATGCAATTTTTAAGTAAAGATATATTAACCGACAGCTGATACGTAAAGTCATACAGTGACCCACCCTTAACGCATCTTTATCTGAAACACAATAAAGGCAGAACAGCAACGATCTCCAGACGATGATGATCCAGCCCGTAAGGATGAAAATACAGCGAAAGCAGAATGACGAGTCCACATTATTACGCAAAACAGATTTCTGACATCCAACTTTGATGACCACCATTGCAACACAAGTTGTCACAATCGATGCTATCAGTGGAGCGAACGGCAACGTCTTTAGCCAATTTTTTTCCAAAAAACCACGGGCCACAACCCATGCATCAAACATTTGATCTTTGATTGTCCTAGGCCTATTTTGATCTTGTGGAGTTGGGGCAAACAATCGCGGAATCTTGTAAAGTAGCTTGTCACGCAAGAACTTACCGTGCAAAATTGCGAAGCCCAAGCAAAGCACAAGGCATATGGTTGCAGCAGAGAGAAGCACGGTTGATGGAATGAAAAGAGCACCCCCTTGATTTCTGATAGAGGAGTTATTAACATTTTCGAGCACATAAACTTAGTTATCGTATGAAATACAAAACTTACCACCAAACCTGCGATATTCATCCACCTTCCTCCAGACTGAGCAAGGGCCACACCAGGAAGCACATATCCTAAGAATACACAGAAAGTAAGCCTGGAAATATCAGTAGAGGGTTGTTTATTAAACAATATTTGCAGTTCTTATCCTTGGTTTTGACCAAAAACGTTGATATTCTGAATGTCAAAATATCCTAGCAATTGCAACGTGAGACCGCTAAGAACAAGAGCGTGGCCCTGAATCAATAATCCCCTCTTCTGCATGCCCGGACCATATCCCATCCTAGAAATGCTAGGAATGCACATATGCCAAATAACACTTTCCTTTCCATTTTGCTTCCTAACCCTCGCAAACTAAGCAACAGCTATTATTTGATCACTACTTGCAGATCTCCAAATATTACATTCTACTCAAAATGGACTCGATCAGTCTATTTTAGAGTTGGCTGTGGAATAACTCTCCCAACAAAGTTATTCCTGCTTCAATACTCAATTTGTATGAGCAAAGCTATCAATACTCAGGGTAGAAGGCATAAATAGACATACGAACAAAAAGACATGAATCCTTACTTCATTCTTCCATTATGTAAAAAGGAACAAGGAAATAAAGCTATTTCTCTACACTTGTACCGATAAAGCAAACGAGGAGGGTGAAAATAAATATCATTCTTTACTTCTCAACGAGAATAAAGAACCATTCCTTATTTCTCAACAAGAATGAACATTCCTTGACCCACTTTCTAGAAAGGAGTAAAACGCAACACATGACCCTTCGCATGCCCTTTCCCGCCCTTGTCTGCCTGCTACATTCGCGACACAGTGTAATACTACAGATTCCTCACGGACAAAAGCGGCAGGAGCCCACAGGGGCCTCAAAATCAAGTCAATTAACATGAAAGTCAGGGAGCGTGGGTTTTCAGAAGGAGATAAAACAAACAATTTGAAGCTGATGGAATCACGTGTTGCTTATGAACCGAATGCGTTGGCTGCTGCTGCGAACGTGGAGACACTGTTAGCAGGGCCCTCCTCGCATACTAAGCCGCGGCAAACCCTCACCTCACCGCGCAGTAGTTCAACATCACATGGCCAGGAAAATGCAACTGTAAATGCACAAAGCTCTAGGTCTCCTGACACCTCAACCAAACACAATAGTGAAGGGAAACTATGGTCTCTTTTCAACTTCCTGATGATATTATTGATATTATTGAAAATAGTTGAACAAGAGTTTTTCAAATGAAATTGTAATAGAGAAGAGTACCAGTAGTCATTACAGATAATTTTACATATTCATAAATTCTAAATGGTAACTTATTTTATAACATTAATTAACATCATTATGAACACTAATTCCCAACATTGTCGACGATTAACTTTAAACTTTAAAGCATGGGGAAACAAACATTGAAGACACGTTCCATTCCCTTCGTCAAACATGTAGGGAGAGTGGTAGCCAACGTCGAGAAAGAAAGAAAAACCGTAGCCAAGGCAAGCATGTTCTGATACGTTAGGTGAACACATTTTGGTCTGTGATGTCTCGAAGACTCAAGAAGAAGCGGGAGAAAACAGAAAGGAAAGTTGGCATCGAAAGGCATCAACATATGTGCATTCAATGACTTTGTGGAGAGAAAAGTTGAGCTATGTAGTGGCAGTAAGGAGATGTGGAGTAGAGTTAATACAAGTGGAAGAAGGAATGTAGGGTGGCAGCAGGTAGTAAATTCAGGCAAGTTACTAAGTAATGTGGGGCCATGCGTTCAGATGCCACACGGCCACTCTGTCAACTACGGGAGATTGTAGGGGCAAGTTCTCGAGGTGGGGCCGCCAACGTTTCAGGCAGCACACAATTTTGGGGGTTTTTGGACAGGTTGGACTAATCAGCATAGAACACATGGCAAATGCGTCTGATTTCGCTTAAAGACAACGTCAACACACAATTTTGAGGGTTTTTGACAGGTTGGACGAATTAGCATGGAACACGTGGCAAATGCGTCCGATTTTGCTAAAAGACAAAGTTTTTTGTTTGTCCACTCTGACGTCAAAGTGGACAAAAAAAAAAAATTGATTTAAGATCCACGTGAACCTGTCAAATTAAGATGCACATGTATTGACACCTCTCACCCTTACTCTTTCAAAACCCAAAGTGAGACATTCCAAACCAACGAAACGTACCCTACTTAGTAGGCACTGGCTATCCAGGGGAAAATTTGCACCGCCTGGATAGCCGTGCTTCCTCGGTCCGTGCCCCTCCGCGTTCGTGTCTGCCCGCCTGCGTGAAAGGTGCCCGTGAAAGGACGTCGCCTCAAACCGCTCGCCACACCTCTGCCGGTCCGGATTTCCCTTTTTCCTGCGGATTCCGGATTTGATGCTATATTAGTTATATTTTTTATTTTTTTAGTGTTAAAAATAGTTTTTGAATGATAGAATTATAATTTTGTTAAATTTAAGAGAGTGAAAAATACTTTTGTAAGATAATTTGTTTTATTTAAAAGTACATTGATATGGAAAAATATTAATTAAAATTTCATATCCTTGTAATCAAAGTATTTATGTTCTTCAAATATTATTTTTTGGATTGTTATTGCTTCAGGTTCTTTTGTATTTCATTGATGAATGGTAATTTTCCCTCTAATGACCCTTTGCCTTCACTAAGCTTTCTTTGTTTTTCTGTTAACTATCCTATAATTATATTTATAATTTTAATCAAAGTATGTGATTATAGTTAAAATTTTGTTTTTTGGAATAATAATATTTCAAGTTCTTTTGTATTTCTTTTGTAATATATGAAGTTCAAGATATGTTAAAATTTGTGTTTTTTAGTAGTTTCTTGTATTCCATAACTTTGCATGTATTCCAATTATTCCAATTATTTCCAATCTCAATGTAACTTAAAATTCTGACTAGGATTGAAGGTTGGGTTGAATTGAGAAATCAAGATCAACTAATTTGGATTTATTTCTCAAAAGGGTTTTCCCCAAATAAATCACGATGTTGTAGCATGAATGGTATTTATATTTATTTTATTTAACTTATGTAACTGTTGTAAAGAAGAAGAAAAAATTCATAACCCTTCTCTCAAGATTATTATAAGAAATTATTTCTCTATCTTAGCTTTCTTACAAGTAGTAGGTATTCTCACAAAGAAAGGTATGGTCACCAAGGGTCATATTATGCTAATATATCAATATAACACCAACTTTCTATGTTTTCCTAATTCTCTACTTAAAGCCACTAGTATCAATGTTAGAATCCTCAAATTGGCTCTTAATAGGGTTTATAAATATAAGTAACCACACACGTGTGACTCCTCAATATTTGTAGCTATGTTCACTATCGAAGTGAACAAATTATATCACCTAACTAATTTACCTCTTAGGTCATATTCCCACTAGTTTAGTTAGGCTTAATTTGGGCATTACCACTTTATGTATCAAGTCATAAGATTAAAATATGTCATAATCTTTATGTTGTTTGTGTAGATCATATTTTCCTATATAACCAATGAGTTCCCATTCTAACCCCTAGCCATCATATTAAATCATGTTCATATACACAAGTTGTGTATTTTCATCGTTTGTTAGAATAGAATTATCCTCTCATGGTTGGTATATATTTTATTTCATTGATTTTTCTAGATCTTGGATGGCTATATTAATAGTCAAATCTTTAATAATTAGAGCATTTAATACCAACTCTTACACATAAAACTCAAGGATGGATAGATAGTATGTCAAACCCATGGATACACAAATCATGCACAAAGTGTTCACAACACAACACATATACATTCATAATAAGGTAGTCACATCCACAAAGGAACACAACACAATTCATTTTTTCATTCATTACTGTGTTTTACACAAATCATGTACAATGTTTTCACAACACCACACATATACACTCATAATAAGGTAATCACATCCACAAAGGAACACAACAATTCATTTTTTCATTCATTACTTTGTGTTTTACACAAATCATGTACAAAGTGTTCACAACACAACACATATACACTCATAATAAGGAATCACATCCACAAAGTAACACATCACAATTCATTTTTTCATTAATTACTTTGTGTTTTAAACAACTTCCTTAAATACATTATAATACAATATAATTGTCACAAGGTTTTCTAAGTTCACCAAAAATTCAATTGAAATTAACTTTTGAACTTTATTTAAATAGAATTCAATCATAATCATGCATTCAAAACAATCACAATTCATCTAAATAAGTGCACCAACACACTAGTACTTACTAGGCCATAATTAATTCAAGTTCAACAACAATCACACATCATAATACAATACACAATATTGAGTCTTCTATTGTCCAACATTGTCCTAGAAATACACCAACTTACGATATCATTATTCATTCAATGACCACCACACATTAATAAGACCTATTGTCCAACATTGTCCTAGAAATACACCAAGTTACGATAATCATATTCATTCAATGACCACCACACATTAATAAGAATTCAACTAAGGACTTTTTTTTACCCAAACATTCTATCATGTCAATGTGAAGCACTTTTTCCACATGATGATAATACATAATGAGTAATAAGATGCTCGCTTAATTATTAGTAGAAAATATAAAATTTGTATAATGTAAAAGATGCTCAAATGATCAATATGAATAATACATAGGATTGCAAAGTAAATGAAACCTTAATATGTATTTGTGCTATCCATCTTATAATAAATTTCAATTATAAAAAATTACAATAAAAAAATAAAACCATAACTCTTTTTTATGAAAGTGAAAATAAAATAACTTTAAACTATGACTAAAATAGGTTTATTTAAATTTATGCCTTGCCCAAGTTGAAAAAGACATAAATTTATATTTGTTAATTGTGGTTTAATTGTACTTTATACTACACTATTTAATTCATTGAGCCACAAATTTTCAATATGAACATGTCATAAAAAGTAGAATAAAATGAACAATTAATACAAGTGTCTTAATAGCAAATTAATGTCAATTTTATGTAACTTTCCACCATTGATATTTAATCTTAATTGAAAATAACATTTGATATAAAATGTACTTTTAAATAAAACAAATTATCTTACAAAAGTATTTTTCACTCTCTTAAATTTAACAAAATTATAATTCTCTCATTCAAAAACTATTTTTAACACTAAAAAAATAAAAAATATAACTAATATAGCATCAAATCCGGAATCCGCAGGAAAAAGGGAAATCCGGACCGGCAGAGGTGTGGCGAGCGGTTTGAGGCGATGTCCTTTCACGGGCACCTTTCACGCAGGCGGGCAGACACGAACGCGGAGGGGCACGGACCGAGGAAGCACGGCTATCCAGGCGGTGCAAATTTTCCCCTCGATAGCCAGTGCCTACTTAGTATGGTATGTATAGAATATCCAATTTCGAGAGTTTGGGTTTAACCAATTCTGGGATTATGTACAATCTATAGTAGAATATCCAATCTCGAGAGGTTGGCCTTAACCAATTTCAAGGTGAAGTACAATTTACAGAGGCTAGGGTTAACCAATTTCGAGGTGACATAAAATCTACAGTTAAATTTCTGCTATTGCTTCATTTAACACTAGCCATCACTCTTTTGTCTGATGTGAAATATGAATGACTCCACAGACGAATAGCAAGTGAAAAAAGACAACATCTCTTCATTACGATGTGGTAGAAGATGACCAACAGGAGATTCCAGCTATAACACATTAATCACATGTCTATGACACTTTCGGAAGGAGAGGATCAGTGACTGCGTGCACCGTGCGACACCGTCAAAGTTGATGTTTCAATTGTCTCCATCTTGTGCTTTCCTTGGAGTATTCTTGACCGTTTAGGTAACTGATGTGGACTCCTCCCTACCTATCTAGCTTCTATTCGAAGTTTTTGTTGGCAATTTCTCCATTCATGTTCAAACAGTCTTGATGACTCGCTAATTCAAATTTCCTTCCCGCATAGAACAACTTAGGAGGCCCATGATCACATAAAAAAGCACAAGGTACCTGTCTATTCACCAGCGTACTCATGGCCTATGCCAGAATGGCAGCTTTAGAACAAGGTAAGGAAATGCAAAACCAAATCAACTTCATAGTGAACAGACCATAGCAGATGATGTCATTCCTTTAAACAATCATTCAGAATCCGAATTCCACTCAATAGGCGCTTCAAAGGAGGCAGCTTGATAGTAGTAAAAAGAGGAAACTATTGCCAATGACACATAGCGAACGACATAGAAAGAACGGGCCTAAGTTGGGCTTACTCTCTAAGGATAAAATGTGTTTTAATGGAGATTATGAACAAGAAAATCCAAATATAATGTATGATAAGGAAGCTAAAATATGAAAAGGTCCACCTCGTGGAAACTTCATCAATGGAGAAATAGATAAGTGCTCAGATGTTCCTTATAATGAATCAATCCATATGGTTGATGATACTAAACCAAAGTGTGTGGATGTTCAGTTCAAACAAAATGAACAATATTTACTTGATGTCCTTCAAAAATTTTAATCTTTTGAGGTATGTGATGACACCTATTGTTTTGTTGAGGTAGTTTGCATATGTATAGGTGAAGTACAATTATTTAATAGTGCTTGCATCTTGGTGAGGTGCAATAGAGAACATCAATAGTAATTTATATAATTTTAAATATGAGATAAAACTATACAAATTTAAAACATGTCAACCTTTTTTTCCAGAAATTATACAAATTCAATTGGTTCTTCTATCGTTTGCTACTGTCTATGAGACAATATAAGTTTTAAATAACAGTTTTTATTCGTTTAAGGGTTAAATGAAAAATCATACTTACTATTTTGTAAGAGTATAAAGGAATTTATGTAATAAATTTTTTGACCTATGCCAAAAAAAACTATTGTTTGGTAGGAAAATATTTAGATGCACATTAAACACTAACCCTAAAAAATGAAACCCTTATTTGTTGGAAACTTCTTAGGAAGAAGTTGATAAATAATTATTAAACCATTAAAAAGGAAAATATTTGAATGTACATCATATATTAACCCTAAAAAATGAAACCCTTATTTGTTGAATTAATCAAGTCCACTACATGATATAGTTTAATTTAATTTTTGAATAAACCAAGTAATTGATATAAACTAGATTGAGTTAGGAACTTAAAACAAATATTTGTCAACTAAACCAGTAGCTAAGACATGGATGAAATAAAAAATGATGCTTAGAAATGCAATTCAAGAGAGGCAAAAGTTTAATGCATATGTGGTGATACCTAAACATATGTCTTATAGATGTTGATATCCTGCATGAGTCATTTTGTTGGGGCTTGAAGGTCTATAAGAGGTTGTAGGGATAACAATGGCATTTGGATATACTCACGAATGATCCAAAATTCTACTAGAGCTACATCTTGCCAATTTTTTACCCGCACACGGGGTTGATTCTTATGTTGCATCTCGATTGAGGCCAACAGCCTACTATATGTTGATGAATATTGATATTTCACAATAAGGTATTTTGTGAGAATTTGAGGTCCTCCACCCAAAATTTGTGGAGATTATAGCAATGATGGATATATCATCTCCATATCTAAATTTCCATATTTCTATAGAAGTGATAAACAAAACATCATCCATCCTTTTGAAGGTCAATGTCGCACATCTCGTAGAGGGTCACGTTTTGCAATGGGGAAAATTGAAAACCATTGGTACTCTATGTTGCCTTTAAAGTTTAACCACCTCTACAAAAACCCACAACTCACTATAGAGGCAATATTTCATGGATTTTTTATTTTTTTTGTTCAGATCTAACAAATATTATGGTATCCACACTTCATTAATGTTTGACAAAATTCTTCCTTGATAGGCAACTCCCCCTCTCTAGATATATTTTCTAGCATACTTTGTAGGCAATTTCTCTTTTCCTTTGCATTCAAACCCATGGCTAATTAATTCTAAAGAATGCCACTAGTGAGAGGAAAATTTTACATTCCTTTAGATGGTCAAATCTTATTTGTAAAGGACATGTGCCATATGGTAATTGGAAGAGTTTGTTGCCCCCTTTCTTTTAATGACTTTCTAATAGCTTTCATACCTCTACTATATTTTTTATTTTCCAAAAGCATTCATTTTTTAGTGAGGATAATATTTTTTGGTTTGGAAAGAGCATAGTAGAGAAAACTCATGTTGTAGAACCAAGAGGGTTCATAGTTTCAATTCTAAGTACTAATATTTTTATTTTATAATTATTTGAGTTTATCTCAAATATGTAATATTACATGTAAGTATTATGGATTGGATGGTTAATGAAATATTCAACCTTGATTAAATCTCTCCTTATGTATGTTGTCCATTTATAGATGTGTTTCTAAAATATTTTGCATGATACCCTTTCATAATAGTGAAAGAGATGTATGGGTATGTGAATGGATTTTTTTATTTTTTTATTTTTTTTATTTTCAATTTTTGATTGGTAATGGGCCGAAGCTGATAAGGTGTACATACCCTAACCCTCCTTGTGGGATTTGAACTTATGATCTCTCTTTCAAGATCATAAATTCTCCATGACTAGGCCAAATCAAGTTGTACATATGTGAATGGATTATTGAGTATACTAAATTAATAGTTTGTAACTATCTATACTTTTGATTAAAAGATGTGTAAATCCTAGCTTGCTTGTGCATTCTAGAAGATTTGGTCTTTTGTAGTGTGTTGATTAATGCATCACCTTAGATTTTGTTGCACATTTGAATCTTAACTTTAGAGACTTTACTACCTAAATGAATAAGGGGATCAAACTATTTATCTCTCCATCGCCCTCAACACACTCAAACATCATCAATTTGAACATTTTTTTTGTTCCATAATTTTGTGTCATACTATCATATCTAATTATGTACAACATTACAAGAGATTAACATAAAACACATTCTCAAGAAATTATATGGTAGATTATCTATTTAATAAGGTTGTAAGAGTTATATATC
Organism: Cryptomeria japonica; assembly: GCF_030272615.1. Lineage (NCBI taxonomy): Eukaryota > Viridiplantae > Streptophyta > Pinopsida > Cupressales > Cupressaceae > Cryptomeria > Cryptomeria japonica. Next base: position 693,481,330 of record NC_081405.1, on the reverse strand, counting down.
CAAACTTGCACATAGTTATATTATAAAACCAACGTTGAGATACACTATGCAATGAGTATATTTTTTTGTAGAGAAGTGTTCAATATTTCAATCATCAATCTAGCACCCCAATGAAACCTAACTTGATCATGAAAATAAGTGAAGGAGGTCTCACTCACCTTAGTAATTGGCCCTTAATTACCCAATGCGAAGTTAGATTTGTGGTAAGCTTCTTAGGCTTGATGCCCTTAACACTTGGGAGATTACCAAACTTAGCAATCAAAGGCCTATAGCTCAAAACATCAACACCTATTATGTACCATCCTTAGGTGAGGTTGTTGGAAACTTCATTTTTGTCCTCTCTATAATCCCATTTATTTTTTTCTAATTGGGGTCTCTTATTTAGAATCTTAGTGATCCCACATTTAACCTTTCTATTCTTTTGATTTGTGGTGTGAAAGTGTCCTCTTCTAGTTGTGAGGGTTTTTGAATACTACACTTGAGCAATTTTACCCATTTTTCTCTAAGTGCTCTTCCACCTTCTTGCCATTGAATTTATCCATGAACTCTAGATATGTTGTGATATTATGTGTTGTTGGATCTTGTACTAACTTCAACAATTAAGTCAATGCTTAGTTCATATGAGAGTTGTGAGATCTATGAAACCCTAGTTACTATTATTTCCATCAAAGTATAGTCTTTATCCATAAAGGATATAAATTTTAGAATAAACAATATAAATTAATAATAAACATGATATTTTTCATATTCTGGGGTCAATCTTGTTGGCATGTTTCTTCTTTGATTGAGTTGTGGGCCCATTGGGGGAGCCCCCCTATGAGGACATCTTTTCATAAGGTGGTGTGGGCTATTGGTCCCTCTTTTATTATTTGACATATTTGGTTGGAGAGGAATCGTAGGATTTTTCAGGATAGTAGGATGGTTTGTCAACATTTATGGTGGAAAATTGTTCACTCTCTTCGAGAAACTGTCTTAGCAAAGTGTGACTTTTCTAGAAGTGTGGATCCTGGGGAACTGATATTTGTACTTGCCTTGCTTTTCCTCTCCAAGGAGGTGATCTGCCAATTGTTGATTAGGTTATGAGGAATAGATGTAGACACCCTCTGCGGAGAATCAATAGGGAGGGTCATTGGACCCCTCTATCATAGGGAGTTTTCAAAATTAACACTAATGGTTCTTCACATGGGAAGCCTAGTCATGTAGGTATCATTGGGGTTGGTCATGATAGTTCTGGGGACATCCAGTTTATTTTTTATATTTATAAAGGCCTCCAAATGAATAATTGTTAGGATTCCCAAAGATACTGAGAGGGGGGGGGGGGGGTGAATCAGTATCTAACCGATAAATGGATTTTCTGAACTTATTAAACAAAATGCATTCCAAAATAGTGTACTGGTAAACAAGAATTAATGCAGTAAATAAGAACAATAAACACAACATAGAAAGCACACCATAACATAATATTTTTGGCGAGGAAACCCAGTGTGGGAAAAACCTCAGTGGGATTTGTGACCCACAATATTCGCTCACTGGCCAATAAGTGAATATTACTTACAAAAGATGGTGCCTGCACATGCAAGAAGGATCACTGCCTAGAGCTCACTGCTCAATTACAAAAGAAGTCTCACTAACTTACAAAATGGATTATAGAAATATAATGTGATGTACTGCTATAAAAGCATCCGCTATGCCAGGTTCAGTACCGGTTTAAGCTCTTACAACAACCATAAACCTTACTCCAAAATCTGCCTTAATATTCGCTCAATATATTCATCTATCATATGTCCTTACTTACATCTTACAAAATGTTCTACAAGATCTAATACTTATATATGAGTCTTATTTACAATGTGCTATGTTGTCTTACAAAAAGATATTACAATTAAATACAATATATAATAAAAAAAATCTTATCGGCCAGGGTGTCGGTAATCATCTTTGTCGTTGCCGGTGAACTATCTGTCGATGTAGAGTCTGTCACTGCCAGTGCCATAGGATTGCAAGGTTGCCATCAATGACAATACCTTCAATCACCTACAATTTCTCATTGGAGTGTGCACTTGCCAACATAGTGGAGATGAGAAAAATGAATGACAGAAGAGATCATCTGCTTAGGGGGAGCACACAATTTTGGCATTGTTTTTGGTAAGATTTTTGGACTACAATTTTTGGATACATTTTTGAATTTTTCTCATGGGTGTTGCCATCAATACCAAAGGGGGAGATTGTTGGAAAATGCACACTCCAATGAGAAATTTTAGGTGATTGAAGGTATTGTCATTAATGGCAACCTTGCAATCCTATGGCACTGGCATCAGCAGACTCTACATCGACAGATACTTCACCGACAGCGACAAAGATGATTACCGACACCCTGGCCGACGGGATTTTGTTTATTACATATTGTATTTAATTGTAATATCTTTTTGTAAGCCGACATAGCACATTGTAAATAAGACTCATATATAACTATGAGATCTTGTAGAACATTTTGTAAGATGTAAGTAAGGACATATGATAGATGGATATATTGAGCGAATATTAAGGCAAATTTTGGAGTAAGGTTTATGGTTGTTGTAAGAGCTTCAACCGGTACTGAACCTGGCATAGTAGATGCTTTTTTATAGTAGTACATCACATTGTATTTCTATAATCGATTTTGTAAGTCAGTAAGACTTCTTTTGTAATTGAGCAATGAGCTCTAGGCAGTGAGCCTTCCTGCATGTGTAGGCACCATCTTTTGTAAGTAATTCACTTATTGGCCAGTGAGCGAATATTGTGGGTCACAAATCCCACCGAGGTTTTTCCCACACTGGGTTTCCTCGCCAAAAATATTGTGTTATGGTGTGCTTTCTATGTTGTGTTTATTGTTCTTGTTTACCAGTACACTATTTTGGAATACAATTTGTTTAATAAGTTCAGAAAATCCATTTACTGGTTAGATACTGATTCAACCCCCCCCCCCCCCCCTCTCAGTATCTTTGGGAATCCTAACAATAATATTATGGAGGCTCTAGCCATCTTGTGCATCATTGAGCGTAGTTGTGTTCTTGGTTGGAGAAGGATCATTTTCAAGTTTGATTCTCAGGTGGTAGTGAATTTTTTTAATAGATAGCAATTGGATGATGTTGGTTGGCACTTACAACTGATTATTAGATAGATTCTTCAGTTATGTGGCTCTTTCAATTCTGTTGCTTTTAGGCACATTCCTAGAGAGTGGAATGGGGTTGTTGATTGTTTGGCCAAATGAGCTTTTGATCAAATGTATGTTTAGAATAATGTGGATAAGGGGCAATTGCCTCTCAACATGGCTACTATGTTAGATCATTTAGTGGATAGTGGCAGGGCTCCTTAAGCTCCTTGTGGAGCGACCTATCCTTCTTTTTTGTATCTTTCTTGTTCTTGAATAAATTTTTAGCCCTCTTTTGGTAAACATCTAGGGGAAGAACACCAATAGTCGTCATAGTTCCAATACCTGCACACTTATTGTCATATTGACCCCCACAAAAAAAAATGTCAGCACATAAATATAATTATACAGGTCATTAAATATTTAATTGAACACCAATACATGTTCACAACTGAATGTGTAGTTGACCACAAAAAAGTTAAAATATAAAACAGCTACTGGTACATTTTCGATTTTAACACAGATCAACTTGCACAAAATATATAAAAAAAAATTTAAAAACTTTATATTTACATTGACCACTCTATGCAAGTGGCTAAAAAGTAAAAATGTAATCAGATTACATTTACATATATGCACAATTATTGGTGCATTAAATGACTAAAAATAATTAAATATTGACTTTATAAACACTCAAGTGTACATTCTCCCAAACATCACTTGATAGCTTCATACATTAAATAGATTTGCATTTGGTACCTGCATTTGCAACAATTGGTGTAAGGCTCCCCGGTAACCAAAAAATTTGTTGAACACCCATAACTGCCTTCCCACATACACATTATGGGCACACTTGATACAAATTACCGCCAAATATGTTGCCCAAAAAACCTTTGCAAATGAATATTTTTGGGGGGCATTTTCATTGTTTTCTCTACAAAAAACCTTTGTTCTCCACCATTTCTCCTTCAATTTGTTAATTTTTTTATTTCAATAACATGTATGCCTAATAATATTATTTATAGTGAGTATATACTCACTATAAATAATATTATCAGGCATACATAGTACACTTATTTCAGACATCTTTATAAAATTATCAAGCATACATATTATACTATTTTCAGACAACTTTAATCTTTTCTATTTATTACTTCCAATAAATTTCATTCAAAGTTTTTAGGCCATTGTACTCACTGTAAATAATGTTAATAGGCTTACAAATTTTACTGTTCTCAGTCAACTTTATTTTCTATAGGCTCCACATTTATATACAACAACATCATTCAGTTATTAATCATATGAGAAATGAATCTGCATCTAATAGAATATCATCAATATATCCAGTTTTTAATCACATCACAATTACATCTTTAGCTTCTACATCTCATGCTTTATTTTTTGTTCTTGTTATATAAAGTTTCAAGTTTTGTGGCTATATGGTTTTTGATTAAGCAAAAACAGGTTTTGAGGGGACCCAAAACCCCTCACATCATAATCCAAAGATAGAGCATTAAAGCAACTAGATCAAGATGAACAACAAAGAAACAAAACAGGTTGCAAGAGAAAAGGACAACAGTCACACAACAATCAGAGAAAAGAATAGCAAAAAAACTAGTGAGGTGTTAGCAAGCATAGCAACAAAAAAAATATGACCAGTTACATGAAAATATTGAGACCATCAATAGCCTCTTTCTCTAGCATCATCATGGCCTTTGTAACTTCCTTGAGGTCGAGAAGATCCTGAGGCAAAGGAACCTCCACGGCCTTGGTGCTTTGTTTGGTACTCCGCATAGTGCGAGGGATATCCTTGGAGCTAGAGACCCCAACATCCATCTCCAAATCCATAAAGTTCTTGTCATTATACATCTTCTCCAATCTAACCACCATTGCCGACATATTGGTAGCAGACAGTCTCAGCATAGCCGCACTATTCTCCATGATCTTCTTGAGAGCAGTCTCAATTTTCTAAATTTTCAGGCTAATCTCCCAAAACTTTTCATCATATATTTTCTTGAAAAGCTCAATAGCCTCACCATTTTTCTGAAGGTACTCTAGCATCATTTTTTTTTCATCTTCTTTCCACAAGGCACACTCGTTGCTCTCAGAAGCACATCCTTTCCCCGTGTCCTTAATTCTCACTTGACCCTCTTTCTCCACAACCCCTTCAACCCTTTCCAACTTAGCTAAGGTAGTTCTCTACTTGAGATGCAGAGTCTTAATTTCATGGAACACCCAACGTTGGAAGTGATAAATATCAACTAAGGCGCTTCTAGCAGTTCCCAAAATATCAAGCATCATTTCAGGCTTGTCTTATAAACCCTAGGAGCCCAAGTCCATCGATTCTGAATCCTGGTTTTTAGAAATTTTAGGAGGCTGCTCACCCCCCGTATCAGAATCAAATAAAATTAACTTCTCACCCTTCCCTTGGGCTTCACCTTTTAACTAGAGGTTTCATCCATTGACAAAAAAACATTGATCTTCTTGGGGATTATAACCCTCTTCTTAGAGGGGGTAGATGTGACAGCCTTAACCTCAAACTCAGAGTCATCGAAGCCATCACTAGGGGTGTAATCATCATCTTTATTTTCCAAACTGGCCTTCACCCAGTTAACCCTAGCTTCAAAGTGCTCATAAATTAAAAGGATTAATCCCTGATGAGCCAAAGGGCTCGACTAAGGGTTCTTAATATGGTCAGCTAGATAATCATTTAGGGAAGAAACCAGATAATAAGGAAAGGAAACCATATTCCCGTATCTAAAATAATTGAGAAACAAAAAATGACAGTTATAGACTTTAGTAAACCTCCCATCAACCGTAACAAATTCCATTATCACTTTCAACATTTTACACCAGAAGCTCTTTACCTGGTTGGGAGCACAGTAAGTTTTGTCGTGCTTGACAAGCCTCTCCTTTTCATCATAATTCCTAAGAAATGTTTTCACTACATTGTCAGAGAATATTTTTTCCTTGAAGAATTTGTCCCCTTCCATCGAAAGCCCTGTCACCTCTGCAACCAATTTCTTATCCAACTCCACCATATGCCCAAACAGAGTGACTTTCTTTTTGTTTCATCCCTTAACAAAGAGTTTGGAAACATGGTCCTTTTTACCATGTAATGTCTCCACATACCCTGTTAGCCCACCTTTCCATAATATTCTCCACACTTTATGTTCCTTCTTCCAACCTTCACAATTCGTCGGCTCATTCATCTTAATATTGGCCCCCATTGTTTCAACAGTTCCAACAACCCCTCCTTCACCTGAGAAAAAGAAACTCTGCAATACCAATTGAGAAACTTTTGTGACTATATGGTTATTGTTCATATATACATGTGTATGTATGTATGTACATGTACACACACACACACACACACACACACACACACACACACACATATGTGTGTGTGTGTGTGTGTGTGTGTGTGTGTGTATATATATACATATGTATATGTATATGTATATACATATACATATACATATACATATATATATATATATACAAATACATATACATATGTATATATATGTATATATACATATACATATACACATACATATACATATGTATATATATACATATATATGTATATATGTATGTATGTATGTGTGTGTATATATATATATATATATGTATATATGTGTATGTGTATGTATATATATTGTAATCACATAAATCTGTCCACTTAATAAAATAAATATTTAGTATTTATTTGATTATTTAACCATCAATCAGTAATCAATAATTAATATTTAATTAATTCATCTTAACCCTCTTCTCTTATTAATTAAATAAATTATTCAATTTATTTGATTTAATTCACTTAACCAAATTCAGACCATTAATTAAATAAATAAATTATATTTATTTAATTAAATCTTCTCTCACATTTAAATAAATTAATATTTATATTTATTTAAATCCTCCAAAATCTCATCTCTCACATTTAAATAAATTAACATTTATTTAAATCACCTTTATCCTCCACCCACTTATATTTTCCTACAAATGCAAGTTGCACAACTATTTTAAATAAATAAATTATTTATTTAAAATCCTATTTATCCTCACCCACTTGAAACCTTTAATGGCTTCCCTTAAAGTCTTCAAACTCAATGGCTTCCTTCTAGAGTCTTCTTAAGCCTTTAATGGTTTCCCTTAAAGTCTTCAAACCTAATGGCATCTTTCTAGAGTCTTCTTAAGCCTTTAATGGTTTCCCTTAAAGTCTTCAAGCATTTAAATGCTTTCTCTTCCTTTTTCTCATATAAATAAATTAAGATTTATTTAAATAAAATCCAAAATTCACATTCACATTTAAATAAATTAATACTTATTTAAATATCTATCCAAATGTAAATTACACCATTTAATTGAAATAAATGATTTTATTTTAATTGAAAATCCTAAAATTCCTCCCACTTGCATTCTCCTACAAAATCCACTTGCATGCCTAAATCCCTTCTAGCTTCTTCTAACTCCTTCTAATTAGCCTAATCCTATCCTAATCATTGTCACATTCCTAAATAAAAGGAAGTCACTTCTCAAAAACCTTCAAAGTCTTCAATAACCATTAAAGGCTTTATGTCTTCAAATGGTTAACCTCTAAAGTCTTCCAAACCATTAAAGGCTCTTACATAAACATTTATGGTTAACTCACTTTTTACCTTTGGTTAGAGACTTTCCTCTAGCTTAACCATCCTTTTGACTCATGGGTCTCTTCAAAGCATTTATTTCTTTGACTAAGGTAACCATTTAACCCTTGCACATTCATTTATCTTTTGGATAAAAGGAATCTCCATTAACCTAGCCCTAACCCAACCCCCAAGGTAACCATCATGTCCCCTCAATCATTTAATGCTCATTTTCGCCCTCTCAATCCTCCTCATGGTGACACTTGTCAACATGGGATTGGGTTGAAAGTATCACATGGATTGAATATCTTTCAATCTTAACCCTTGTTAAGATTGCTCAATCTTAACCCTTCATTTCCCCATTTCTTCTATAGCTAGAACCCTTCTCCTCAAGCAAAGAAGAAAGCATTAGAATATTGTTGCTCTACTAGTATTAGCATAGAGCTTTTTCATAGCATCACTATCTACATTTGCATAGCATTTGTTTATCATATTCAACCATCTTGAATCTCCATATGGCATCCATTGCTAGTGCTAAAAGCTAAGAGCTACACTCATTTGGGAGTTAGAGAGGGGAGAAACAAGGGAGGAGCATCAAAAGGCATCATGGAAGCATCTTAGGGAGGCTCTTCTCCTTTCTTTTGTTTTGTTAAATTTCTTTCATGCTTTTTGAAATCTCTTTTGATATGTTTGGAATGGTTTTTAGTTCTTTGTTTTGGTTTTATGGTTGAAACTAACTTATTAACATTGAACTTTGTTGTTGCCTTGTCCCCATTTCCATGACATCATTTGGTGAACCCGACGTGAATCCAACACTTTTGTAACTTCAAAGACATTTAGGCTTGTGAGTCCACCATGTGCACTAACTTTTTTTGAATGTTTTAGTTGCAGATTTTCTAATATTTTTTTGGTGTAGGTTTTGGAAGGAGTTAGTTTTTAACATTTTACTTTCTTTGGTTTAAAACTTCATCTTTCTTGTTTTTCACAAAGGGAAAAAAATAACTTTACATTTTCTATTTGGTGCAACTAAAACAAACTCAACTTTTTCATTTGGTGCATAAAAAAAGAACTTCATCTTTCTTGTTTTTCACAAAGGGATCAAATGAACTTCACATTTTCTATTTAGTGCAACTAAAACAAACTCAAGTTTTCATTTGGTGAATAACAAAGAACTTCATCTTTCTTGTTTTTCAGAAATGGATAAAAAGAACTTCACATTTTCTATTTGGTGCAACAAAAACAAACTCAAATTTTCATTTGGTGCATAAAAAGAACCTCACATTTACCTTTTTTGCTACAAAGGATACACGACTTTATTTTTGTTGACCAGGTTTTGCTTTCCAAAAGTTTGTCAAGTGTCAAACATTTTGAATTTGAAGTTAAAAAGAACACCATATCTATTGGAGCGACATCTCCAAATAGTTAGATCACATTGCAATGAAAATCAGTTAAAAAGAACAAGTGTTTTTTGTGATTGGCACACTTGTGCAAAAGTTTGTCGAGTGGTCCTACTTCTAACACACATTATCCTCTCCCTTGGCTTTCGTGGTCCTAGGTTCAAGAGAAAAGTGTTAGTAACACTAAAAGTTTATTTTTTTAAGAGAGGCTTGCCAAGAGACACATCACTCTTGGGAACGACCTCGTGTGGTAAATCCTTTGAGCCACTATAGAAATTAGGTGTGAGCGAAAGTTGTAGCCTTGGGTATAGTTGTTCCTACAATGTAACTTGCCAAAAGGACAAATGGGCCCAACCACAAGTTATAAGGCTCTTAAGTGAGTCACTACAGAATGAACTTATGTCCAAAAACATCAAAAAATTACTAAACACCTTTTTATGTAGAACCCCACCCGTTTTATTGATTGAGGGTATTTGTGAGAAGTTCAGTGCAAGAGCATAGATGGTTTTGCTCCCAAGATACTCACCATACATATTTCCTTGAGTAGAAACATAGCTTTTTGAAAGGCTACTTGTAGCTTGATAAAAGTGGTGACTCCCCCATCATAGGGATCATCTATTTGTTATGCTCACGCAAGACTTATTATATCACATCCTTACTTGCCATGGCGGGATTCATAAGGTATGTAGTGCCAAAGTTGAAGAAATATGAAGATGTGAGCTGAAATTATCGCAACTGGCCATTTGACCTTAGGGATAAAGTGTATTTGAAGTGTCCTTGTTTTGTGTCAAGACTAGTGATAAATTGAGCCGACTTCAAGTTTTTTGGAAAAACATACTCAAAAACATTCGGAAAAGGGGTCATAAAAGTCCAAAGATTGGGTTGATTTAGACCCACACTTTTTTGTGTCTTTTGAGGCAATAGTATTATGTTTGTGTGCTTTCTCTATTTTCTTGTCAAAGAAAATCAAAACCAATTCAAAAACAAGTATTCATCCAACACAAAAATTTTAAAAACCAACATTTGGAAAAATTCAAAACAAAGTGCAAACAAGATATCAAACTATATGACCATCCTTCACATTTTGAGAAGGAAGAATCCTCATCAACATATCAATTTGAATAAAATACTATTGAGCTCAAAGGCTTTCATCAAAAGAAGAAAATTTTTCTATCTCAATAGACAAATATTTGTCTCACATAGAACCTTCCTGCGTCACATGCGTCTATATCTTCAAGGAAAATTCAACAAGTTTGATCAAGAGTCTTTAAACCGCAGAGATTTTACTCAATATAGAGCTTTGAGTTATCATAAAAACAAGGGAGGAAAAATCAATCATGCCTTCTTTCCAGACATTTGCATCACATATAACATAACTCGAGAAACACCACCAACCCCCAAAAGAGAAGAGGAAGAATTTGTCCCATTTGTAACACAAAGTTTTTATTGAAGTTAATATTTCATCCATTCTCACATTCATACATCATCAATCCATTCCAACTCTCGAAACATAAAGAGGTCTTGTCCTAAGTTCTTTTTTTTAATATTTCTTGAATAAAAAACAACACATCACTTTTTAAAGTGTCTCTGCATCTAGGATAAACTCATCTTAAGAGGCATTTCTATGCAGGTTAAAACTAGTTTATGAGTGCATCCTCTCATTACTAGGTAGCTTGGTTTGTAGCACATCTGAGACTTTGCTATACCTTATCATATCAAACATTGTCAACACACACAAAAAGCAATTCATAAAAGGATTTTTGGTAACATCAAACCTTTACTGTTAGAGATCTATATGCTAAACACTTCACAAAACATTTATCTCTCATTCCATCACCAACTCATAAATCATTTTAACCAAAATTCAAAAACAACTTTCAAATGAAATGGCTCACACCAGATCAAGAACTAAACAACTAGAGATCGAAAAAGAGGAGGATAAAAATATCAATGATTTTCATGAGGCCTTTGGAGGAGGCACAAATGCTAAAGATCCCTAATCATCAAGGGAATCTTCGTCAACGGTTCATTCATCCATTTCTTATCTTTCTATACATTGGGGAAACCAAATACATCTTTCTTCTAATCCAAAAAATTCCAAAAATAAAATTAAATAAAATAATTGAAATATCCAAAAATAAAAATAAAATCGACAAAATAAAATAAAAATTGAAAATCAAAGCATGAACGCATGGCTCATCCATCAATTCAACAATAGAGAAGACTCTCAAAATCTGCAATCAAACTAATCACATTTCTTGTTAATCAATTCATCACTCGAAATCTATCGACATCAACATGTCTTATACATGGATGGGTACACTCGAAACTAGAGAGATTAGTCTTATACAGGGTACTCACTCTTTGAAACCAGACATTTTTATCAATCATCAAACAAAACAAAACAATGTCATAGATCAGTATGATTGTTGGATTTTGTTCTAGTTATCCTTATCTTTATCAGTATGACATTCTAACATCCCATATCATACATCTCATTTTAAATAAACATCTCATATCATACATCTCATTTTCAAGGTACATCTCATCATCATCATCTAATCACATTCATCTTGCATCCATCACATGCATATCTGTCACATCATCATGGAATCTTTCTTCACTTTCATATCTTCATCATTCTTCCAACTCTCATGTCTTATACAGGATGTATCTTTCTTGAAACTAGACGTTTTGATCGTCTTATACAGGATATATCGTTCTTGAAACCAGATGCTTTGATCATATTTGTCTTATACAGGAGGGGTCATTCCTGAAACCAAACTCGATCCCAATCTTGTCAATTATATCCAACCTTTTCATTTGATCCATTATACCATGTCTTATATAGGATGTATCTTTCTTGAAACCAGACATTTTGATCAAGTCTTTTATAAGATGTATCTTTCCTGAAACTAGACGCTTTGATCATTTTTGTCTTATATAGGATGTATCTTTCCTGAAACCAGACACTTTGATCATTTTTGTCTTATACAGGATGTTTCTTTCCTGAAACTAGATGCTTTGCTCATCTTTGTCTTATATAGGATGTATCTTTCATGAAACCAGACGTTTTGATCATCTTTGTCTTATACAGGATGTATCTTTCCTGAAACCAGACGCTTTGATCATTTTTGTCTTATACAGGATATATCTTTCCTAAAACCAGACGCTTTGATCATCTTTGTCTTATACACGCAGTGTCATTCCTGAAACCGGACTTAATATTAATCTAATCAATCTTGTCAAACCCATGCATGTCATCAACTATTCACTCTTCTATCTTTCAAATAGCTTTCTTCTTCTTTCAAGAGATCATTCATGCCTTTAGTGCACGAACGATCTCCAGAGGGGGGCATTATCGTATCGCATCTCTGTATCAATCTCATATTAGTCTCATATAAAATGTTCATATCAAATCAATTCTTTATATTTACAACACCCACAATACCATCAGTAGTACCAAGTACGCCAATCCAAATACCAACAACACCAATAATCCTACCTGCAAAACCCATAATCTGACTAGCAGTACCCACTATACCCATAGCACCAATAAAAATACCCGCAACACCAATCAAACCGGCAACCCCATCAACAACAACAACTGCATCAATAGCACCATTAGCAGTATCAGAACCCCTAGCAGTATCGACAACACCGACAATTCCATCAAAATTAGTAGATTCAACAACGCCGATACTCCCAGTATCGGATTCACTGATCCCAATAATCCTTCCTATAGCACCAACCATTCCATCTCCAAAGGTACATCAACTAATCACACCAGCGGTATTTAACTCAAAGGATATCCCGGTATGGTATTGATGCTTGTTGAAATGGACAAGGTTAGCAAATGACGAACAACACAAGACACAAGAAAATCGTTAGTGTTAGTCAATCAAAAACTAATCTAAACAGGCATATCAAAAGAGATACTAAAATCATGCTAATATATCTAACAAATGAAACAAAGATAATAAGGCATCTCCAAATGCCTCTGAGCATGCTCTTAGCTCCTTCTCCCTTGTTCCTCTCCTCTCCAAGTTCTAAAATAGTGTAACTCTCAGCAGCTTTTTGCACTATGGATGCTTATGGAGGATTGAGATTTTAGTATTGTGCTCCAAATGTAAAATGAAAATCTAACATACTAGATGCTATTGAAATGATTGATTTTAACCAAAATAACAAGATTTTAGTTTGCTATGCTAAGTGCTCTCTAAAATGCCTATAGGTTAAATGCATACAAGTTTTCAGGATCTGGATTATGAAGAAATGGGCTCTATTTATAAGGAAAATGGAGCAATGGATGGTTGAGATTGAGCAATCTCAACAAGGGTCAAGATTGAATGATTTCAAATCCATGTGAGGGCTTTCAACCCAATCCCAGGATGACAAGTGTCAATGTGAGATAGGTTGAGAGGGGAGGGAATAAACATTAAATGCTTGATATGACCTTGGGAGTTAAAGTAAAGGTTAGTTGAATGAATAAACTCTTTATTCAAAGAATAAAGCTTTTATCCAATGGATAAACTCTTGTGCAAATGTAAAAAGGATAAATATGGTCAAAATAATAAATGTTTGGGGAGACAAGTTTGAAATAACCATAAATGGTTATGTAAGAGCCATAAATGGTCATGTAAAAGCCATTAGTGGTCTTGGAAGACTTTGCGGGTTAATTTGTTGAACACACAAAGCATTAAATGCTTTCCAAAGACTTTTGAAGTCTTTGAGAAGTGACTCCATTTTGCTTAGGAATGTGACAATAATTAGGGGATGGATTAGGCTAATTAGGAAGGGGTTAGAAGAATCTAGAAGGGGATTTAGGAATGCAATTGGTTTTGGTGGGTGAGGGAAAATAGGATTTTATTAAAAGAAAAATTCATTTATTCCAATAAATGTGTGCAAGTTGCATTTGTAGGAAAATGCAAGTGGGGGGGGATAATGATTTAAATAATGTTTTTATTTAATTTATTTAAAAGAGGAAAAGGGGATTTTAATTAAATAAATAGATTTTATTTATTTAATTGATTGTGGATTTGGTTTAATGAATTAATTAAAATAAATTGAATAATTTATTTAATTAATAGGAGAATGTTTGGAGATGAATTAATTAAATATTTATTTAATTAACTGATGGCTAGTGGATTTTTAATCAAATAAATAGCGAATATTTATTTAATTAAGCTGGGCAGATTTGTGTGACTATAGGTATAGTAATCGGATACTAGAAAGCGACTTAGAGACCGACTCACATGAGTGGGAATTTGATTCAGTATATCTTAATACTTTAGATGAGGAAGACGTGTCACCACCTCTACCTCACAAAGAAATCCCTATTTATGGAGAAGCACAGATTAAAACCTCTTGGGTTCCCGAACTGGAAACACCTTCCATAGACCCTACATCACATCCTACGCCCGATTCTGAAGGGGAGAGTACCATCAACGAATTTCACCACAACGTCTTGACCCTCACTGACACATCTTATGAACTTAACTTGATCGATGAGGTAATGCCCGTTATCCATCCTAAACTCATCGAATAGAACCAATCTAATCCCCCATGCCTTGACCATTTCCAAAATCATGAGGCGATCATTGAATTTTTGGAACTATGGGATAACATACCAAGTGGGGATCACAAAGTTGGATTCACCATTGAACTTAATAGTGCAGCATACTTTGAGACATATGCCAAACCTTTCAGCTACAAAAATATTACAATAAAACATGGATCTTCTAGTGAAAACCACACTATGGCACTGTTTGATCAAGTGAAAAGAAAGAGCATATCCAATAGTGAAAACCTCTTTGAGGCGCCTATGGATGAAAGGTTTGACATTCTCCCTTCTAGTGCAAATCAGGAATGATCAAAAATCCTTATTGAGGAAACAAAAGAATTCAATGTAGGGACCCCTGAGACTCCTCATCACATACATCTGGCATCTCTTTTAACTCCATAGGAACAATCTAAGTTTTTAGAGTTCTTTGAGAAGCGTCAGATCAACTTTGCATGGTCATATGTAGACATGCTTGGTCTTGAT
The DNA here is from genome assembly GCF_030272615.1 of Cryptomeria japonica. NCBI lineage: Eukaryota > Viridiplantae > Streptophyta > Pinopsida > Cupressales > Cupressaceae > Cryptomeria > Cryptomeria japonica. The sequence continues at coordinate 693,466,126 of NC_081405.1, read as the reverse complement.
CCTAATTTAGTCATGCATCACCTCATTGTAGAAGAAGGAGCTAAACTAGTAAAATAGAAGCTTCACAAGATGCACCCCTAGATTGCGGTACTAGTCAAAGCATAACTTAAGAAACTCCTAGATGTTGGTTTTATTAGACCAATTGATTATGCAGATTGGATCTCCAACATTGTACCTATCAGCAAACTAAATGGGGGCATATGTATTTGTACTGACTTCAGAGATCTAAACAAGGCATGTCCTAATGATGACTTCCCCCTACCAAACATTGACATGATCGTAGACCTAACAACAAGACATGCCATGCTTTCTCTCATGGATGGCTATTCAAGGTACAACTAGATAAATATCGCACCAGAGGATCAACATAAGACGACCTTCACATGTTCATGGGGAACATACTGCTGGAATGTAATGCCTTTTGGTCTAAAAAATGCAGGAGCGACCTATCAAAAAGAAATGACCACCATCTTTCATGATATGATGCATACCATAATGGAAGATTATGTTGATGATTTATTGGCAAAATTATTAACGAGAGAAGGTCATCCGAAAATATTAGAGAAAATCTTTGACAGACTAGAACAATATCATGTTTGACTCAACCCAAAGAAATGTGTCTTTGGAGTAACCTCAGGGAAGCTTCTAGGATACATTGTCTCAAGCAAAGGCATTGAGGTCGATCTTGCAAAGGTCAAAGCAATCATGGGCATGCCACCTCCAAAGAATATTAGTCAGCTAAGGACATTACAAGGGTGGCTAAAATCCATTTGAAGATTCATTGCACAACCGGCAAATAAGTGTCACCCCTTTACACATCTGTTACACAAAAACATTCACTTTCAATGGGATACCAGATGTTAGAAAGCATTCCAGATTCTTAAAGACTATCTCATGAATAGACCATTGTTGATCCCACTAGATCCAAGTAGACCTCTATTGCTCTATATTTCAGTAGCTAATACAACATTGGGAGTATTGCTGGCTCAACATAATGGGAGTATTGTTGGCTCAACATAATGTAGAAGAGAAAGAGTATGTTATTTACTACATTTCTCACACACTGGTCGGCTATGAACTCAATTACACACCTATTGAGTGAGCTTGCCTAGCAGTAATCTTGGCAGCCACTAAACTGAGGCACTACCTGTTAACACATAAAATACAACTTATTGCTAAGATCGATCCACTAAAGTATTTACTCGGGAAAGTAGGATTGACAGGCCGCTTGGCCAAATGGTTGATGATTCTAAGTGAATTTGACATCGTGTATGTGGACCGTAAGGCTATCAAGGACCAAGTTATTGCAGATCAGATGGCCGATGCACCCCTCATAGGTGATTATCCTCTTATTTCAAACTTTCCAAATGAAGAGATCTTCATGATCACAGTAGCACAACCATGGAAACTATACTTTGATGGTTCATACACTAGGCATGGCTCAGGGGCAGGCATCCTGTTTATCACACCTTGAGGTGATAGCATCCCGAAGTCTTACAGGATAACTTTTCCATTTACAAACAATATAGCAGAATATGAGGCCTTGATCACAGGACTCAAACTCGCCATACAATGGAAACTAAAAGAGCTGCAGATATATGGCAACTCCCAACTGGTCATTCGACAAGTCACCGATGAATAACAGACCAAGGAAGACAAACTCATGCCATACAAGCAAATGGTAGACAGTTTAAAGGTATCATTTACTACTATCACCTTTGAGAAGATACCCAAAGATCAGAATCGAGCTGCTAACACTATGGCTACCATTGCATCTCTCCTAGATCTTCCACAAAATTTAACATGCTACGAGTTCTTGGTAGTACAACTTTGGATTCCTTCTTATGATATCCACAAATCTAAGATGATATGCCACCTTGTCAGTTCTAAATCCCCATGGTATGGTGAATTCTACACCTATCTACGCGATCACACACTTCCCCCTAACCAATCGAATAACCAACGTAAAAATTTCATTCGCCAAACCACTTGATATACCATCATTGTTGAAACCCTATACTGACACAATCTTGATGGTACTCTCCTTCGATATATGGAACATGATGAGATAACAAAGGCCTTGGAAGAGGTACATGAAGGAATTTGTGGGAATCACTCAAGTGGTCCTTCCTTAGCAAAGAAGATCATGCGCGCTGGATACTACTGGCCTTCTATGGAAAAAGACTCCTACTATTTTGTCAGAAAATGCAAAAAATGTCAAATTCATGGAGACCTGATACATGCACCCGCACATGAATTGCAAACAATCCCAACACCATGGCCCTTTTGTCAATGGGGACTTGACCTTGTGGGTAAAATTCATCCATCTTCATCCAACGGCCACAAATTCATCATTACCGCCACCCAATACTTCACAAAGTGGATCGAAGTTGTTCCACTTACCCAAGTCACTGACAAGAGATCGCCTTATTCATCCTTAATTACATCATCTATCAGTATGGTGTACCCATGTTCATCATCACAGATAGCAAGCTTCCTTTCAAAAATCAGGATGTCTGTGAGCTCTGTGAGAAATTTCACATCCAACATCGCTTTTCCACTCCCTATTACCCACAAGAAAATGGTCAGGCCGAAGCATCGAATAAAAAAATATTGAGAATCCTCAAGAAGACAGTCAATGATGTCGGTCGTGATTGGCACGTTCAATTAAATCCAGCACTATGGGCGTATCGAACTAGCATTGAAACCCCTACAGGCACAACTCCTTACTCATTAGTCTATGGTGTAGAAGCCATCTTTCCTATTGAGGTCGACATACCATATCTACGGGTTTCCTTACATAATCTGATAGATGATGAAGCATACAGAGTATCACGTCTTCAAGACTTGGAACTACTTGATGAGAAACAACAAGCTACATACAACCACCTCAAGGAATATCAATAGCGCATGAGCAGAAGCTATAATCACTGAGTTAAACCTCGTACATTTGAGATAGGTGATCTTGTTCTTAGAAAGAATCCTCGTAACCAACCAAATAGAGAACATCAGGGAAAGTTTGAATCAAATTAGCTGGGCCCATATGTTATCACTGCTGTATTTGGGTTCGAGGCATATCAGTTGGCTAATTCAGAAGGAGAACCACTAGCAAATCCAATCAACAACATGCACCTCAAACGGTTTTATACATAAGTTGTACAGAGCATCAGGCTCCCATACATACCAAAAATACACCAAAAACATTCAGATAAATATCTTGAAGAAAATACAAAAAATAAATTAAAAAATAATGAAAAATCATGCATCCAAACGATGAACAACCACTCTAGTGGCACCCTGGGTAAGTACGATGGTGAAAACCTGGCAAACAGACACTACTCGTAAAGGCTATGGCTCCATTCTCTTTCAGACTTGTTGCGATCACATTCATTGCATCCACTCATCCATCAGTCAAACCATGGCTTGTTATTGATTTGCAATCAAGGATAGTACTTCACGCGTCTTGCATACTGCTTTTTCATAGTCATGTCTAAACTAGGGGCAATGCCCTTAACCTATTTGATAGAAGTGGATTCTGCATTACTTGTGATTCATTGAGTAAAACATTTAAAATTGTCTCACAAAAATACCAAAAATATTCACAAAACACTCACAAAATCCAAAAAACATAAAAAATCAATCAAAAACATGGCAACACTTTGTACATATGCATCCAAGCAGATACCAAATGAACATTTTGAAATACTCAAATGATGACCACTTGTCATATCAACCAAACAATCAACATCAACATGCAAACCATCTTAACAGGGATAAATCTTTCCTCACCAAAACTAATACAAGATAACATTTTTCTTGACAAGAAAATTACGTTTAAGCTATCAAATACTTGGTTGATTTGTTAGTTATTTATTCATTTATATCAGGTTCCTATGCTACTCTAGGATATCCACAAGAGATTAGAGTGACCGTGATGGTTCCTAAGTATCGTTTTGTTTGTGTATCTTCTGCAAATTATTCCAATGAAGTTTCAGGGCATGTACTAATGGTGTCTACATGGGAAGTTCACTAAGTTACATGATCTTATGCAAAATACAGTCATGGATCACTATGACGTGCTGACAACAATGTATACCTTGACCATATGAGTATGAACCATTATGGAGGATCCATATTCTTAATTTATTTATGCTGCTTTCTTGCAGGTACAATGCTCCAAACATGGTTCCTACTGCCTCATCCAAGATTGATACTACCATGCTCAATGATGAAAAATAAAGCACTATGGATCGTCCTTCCATCTCATCTGTATATATTGCATTCTTTTGCATTCCATCCATCCATACATTCATAATAGATGCATATCATGCATACATAGTAATGACAATGGATACTCTATTTTCCTCTTCTTCCATAGGAATGAGTCATAGGTCCTCCATTTCTTCTATCTAACATTGAACCCCCCCTCCCCCTCCCCCTCCCCATCTCAATAATTAGCATCACATACCCTACATCATTTCCCATCAACCCAATCAAGCAAGTTACTATGTCTACATAGGTACATCGACTCACGCACACCTAGACTATCAACAAATACTCTCATCAAGTATCTTCAGGTCTCAACAGGTAATCGATCAAGGCAAACTTAGACTACAACAAACATTTCTCATAATGACCTAGTCTCAACGGGGCTGCTATGATTCACCACAACCAACCTACAACATAAACACTGTCAATTGATCAACCAATAAAACACAATCCAACAGACAATTTCATCAATTGTCTAAGTCTCAACGAGTATTTTGTGTCAAATACCTTGATTTCATTGGGCATTTACATCAATTGTCTAAGTCACAACAGGTCACTTTGATTCACTTACTCAGACTTTATCATGTCCAAGCAAACAACTAACATCAACTGTCACACTTTGACTCAACCGGGGCAATTTAACCAATTGTACTTGATTGTCCAACCATTTTGATCAATTATATAGCATCAATCAAAAGCACAACACCACATTTGCATCGTATCTCTTGCATGACCTAAGAGTACTCACTGGCTTGTCATTTCTCTATATTCACTTTGTTTTCTTCCATTCTTTCATCGTTATTGCTAATTTCTTCTATTCTACCTCCCCTCCACTTCTCGTTCTTTTCCGAGAGATCGCTCGATTTTTTAAAAAAAATTGGCTCATCTCTCGAGGGGGCATACCACCCACTAAATTAACATTTATGGGGCATATTTCTTCACACCTATTTTTCTTTTTTTGAAACAACGCGATAAAACCACATCGTCTCAAAGAGGGGCAAATGTAGTCACATAAATCTATCCACTTAATTAAATGAATATTTAGTATTTATTTGATTATTTAACCATCAATCAATAAATTAATTAATTCATCTTAACCCTCTTCTCCTATTAATTAAATAAATTATTCATTTTATTTGATTTAATTCACTTAACCAAATTCAGACCATTAATTAAATAAATAAATCATACTTATTTAATTAAATCTTCTCTCACATTTAAATAAATTAATATTTATATTTATTTAAATCCCCAAAAATCTCATCTCTCACATTTAAATCACATTTATTTAAATCACCTTTATCCTCCACCCACTTGTATTTTCCTACAAATGAAAGTTGCACAACTATTTTAATTAAAATCTCATTTATCCTCACCCACTTGAAACCTTTAATGGCTTCCCTTATAGTCTTCAAACTTAATGGCTTCCTTCTATAGTCTTCTCAAGTCTTTAATGGTTTCCCTTAAAGTCTTTAAACTCAATGGCTTCCTTCTATAGTCTTCTCAAGTCTTTAATGGTTTCCCTTAAAGTCTTCAAACTCAATGGCTTCCTTCTAGAGTCTTCTCAAGCCTTTAATGGTTTCCCTTAAATTCTTCAAACTCAATAGCTTCCTTCTAGAGTCTTCTTAAGCCTTTAATGGTTTCCCTTAAAGTCTTCAAGCATTTAAATGCTTTATCTTCCTTTTTCTCATGTAAATAAATTAAGATTTATTTAAATAAAATCCAAAATTCACATTCACTTTTAAATAAATTAATATTTATTTAAATATCTATCCAAATGTAAATTACATCATTTAATTGAAATAAATGATTTTATTTTAATTGAAAATCCCAAAATTCCTCCCACTTTCATTCTCCTACAAAATCCACTTGCATACCTAAATCTCTTCTAGATTCTTCTAACTCCTTCTAATTAGCCTAATTCTACCCTAATCATTGTCACATTCCTAAATAAAAGGAAGTCACTTGTCAAAAACCTCCAAAGTCTTCAATAACCATTAAAGGCTTTATGTCTTCAAATGGTTAACCTCTAAAGTCTTCCAAACCATTAAAGGCTCTTACATAACCATTTATGGTTAACTCACCTTTTACCTTTGGTTAGAGACTTTCCTCTAACTTAACCATCATTTTGACTCATGGGTCTCTTCAAAACATTTATTTCTTTGACTAAGGTAGCCATTTAACCCTTGCACATTCATTTATCTCTTGGATAAAAGGAATATCCATTAACCTAACCTTAACCGAACCCCCCAGGGTAACCATCATTTCCCCTCAAGCATTTAATGCTTCTTATCTCTCCTCTCAATCCTCCTCATTGTGACACTTGTCAACATGGGATTGGGTTGAAAGTCTCACATGGATTGAATATCTTTCAATCTTAACACTATTAAGATTGCTCATTCTTAACCCTTCATTTCCCCATTTCTTCTATAAATAGAACCCTTCTCCTCAAGCAAAGAAGAAAGAATTAGAGTATTGTTGCTATACTGATATTAGCATAGAGCTTTTTCATAGCATCACTATCTACACTTGCATAGCATTTGTTTATCATAGTCAACCATCTTGAATCTCCATATGGCATCCATGGCTAGTGCTAAAAACTGAGAGTTACACTCATTTAGGACTTGGAGAGGGAAGAAACAAGGGAGGAGCATCAAAAGGCATCATGGAAGTATCTTAGGGAGGCTCTTCTGCTTTCTTTTGTTTTGTTAAATTTCTTTCATGCTTTTTGAAATCTCTTTTGATATGTTTGGAATGGTTTTTAGTTCTTTGTTTTGGTTTTATGGTTGAAACTAACTTATTAACATTGAACTTTGTTGTTGCCTTGTCCCCATTTCCATGACATCACACACACACACACACACACACACACAATAGTATTTTATTCTGTTCAAAGATGTTCAATGATGGATTTGTACTCATTGGTACGTGGAGAAATTGATTTGTTTTTTCATCAGTTCTCTTAATGGCATTGACGGTTTTATTTCAATGATCTGTCTCTGTTTTTAATGCCAAAATCATTATAGAGAATACCAAAAAAAATAGATTATTGTTTACTTTTACTCGAAACCCTTGAATTTTTATCACAAAATTTAATGGGTGTACTATATGGTTGCAGATTAAGCGAACGTAATGGCACAAGGTAGAAAATGAAATAGATTTGTTAGACACCAATCAATTAGAGTGACTCGTGGGATGCACTTCATTGGCGAAGATAGTATGGTCCACAATGAAGGCACAGTGAGTCTTGATTTGGCCTGTGTAGCAAACAATGCATCTGATGTGGAACCTACTATTGTAGATGAACTTATTCTTGAAGGTTGTAATCATATTCCTGAAACATCGAATGTACAACTGCTCTCAAAGGTGCTGATAAAAAAATGGAGTATATCTAACATGAAAGAAGAAATAACATCTATAGAAGACAAAAAAAATTCTATTAGACAGGCTTCAATCAAGTATGGTATTCCCAAGCATGGCTGATGGGAGTTACAAGCACAACCATGAGGGGACCACACACCATTTTATTAGAAGAGCAGGAAGCTGAAGTTGTCCAATGGTGCAAGGACATGGTTGAAATTGGCTACGATCTGCAAATCAATCAATTGTACAATCAACTGTTGCTCAAATTAGTGGGAATATACCCGATCCATTCGGAAATGGGATGTCAAGGAGGTCATGGTGGGCAAGTTTTAGACTGAGGCACCTAGATTTGACAATGAGAACAACAGAAGGACTGGACTCTGATAGAGCCATTATGCTTCGACCTTTTATTGTTGCATCTTTCTTTGACAACTTGGAGAATATGTACAACTTGAATCACTAAGGATCCAGTTGAATTTGAAACTATGATGAGACTGGTGTGCAAGTTGGGAGGAGTTGTGGAATGAGAGTGATAGTCAAATTGGGGCAGAAGTGTGTACCACGCCTTATTTCAAAAAGTATAGAGTGGATTACTATTTTGGCATGTCCTAGTGCATGTCGATTTAGTATTCTTGGCTTTTACTTGTTCAAATCTAAGAGGCATATCTTAAACTGCATTGCAAACTGTGAACTAGGAGCATGCATGGTGTCCAAGAACATGCATGGATGATAAAGGAGTTATTCCTGAATTGGTTGGAACATTTTGCAAGTTTAGTCCTTGGTGGGGTTTCACCTACAAATAGGACCCTTCTGATCTTTGACTATCATGATAGCCATGTGGCCTTCAAGATAATTTTTCCTCTACCTGCTTTTGCAAATAAGACTCTCTCTCTCTCTCTCTCTCTCTCTCTCTCTCTCTCTCTCTCTCTCTCTCTCTCTCTCTCTCTCTCTCTCTCTTTATATATATAAGTGTTGAAATTGCATATAAGATAACAAGAACAACAAAATAATATATGCATATAAGTGTTGAAATTGCAGGCATTATATATAAACAATCCACAATGAGAAGATTGAAACATAAACAATTCTGAAATTACAGTGTCTACTAGGGCATTGCCGAAGTAAAGTCATAAAGACTTTACCCGAGAGGAAGGCTTGTTGTATTCTATACAACTCTTGTCATGTCTCTACATGCCTGCCAAAATAATCATAGAAAAATGCAATACAACTCATTTCTATATAACATACAATTATACACAAATTAATAAAAAATGAAAGCATAAAAACCATAATCTCCCAAAGAATAAAAATGTGTTAAGAAACACATTTACATTGATATAATGTTCCACATGTATGGCAAATTGTAATAATTGGGGGTAGTAATGCTAACACAACTAATCATCCATACAATATTGCATGCACAACAACATTTCAACTATCTTCAATATTTCACAACATGCATACAATCCTTACACACATTTATACATATAGATTCAAATGCATAAGTACATACATATACATATCCATCTACATACATATGCACATATACGTAAAATTGCACAAATGCACATATACATACATATGCTTATGCATATATATAACATACATACAAAATGCATATAAATAGTTATACATGAAGTGTAGGAACACAAAATAATCTCGATTTATGAAAACCTGAATTAAGTTATTTAGTGTGTACAAACATGAATTGACACCCTTTAATCAGGTATGATCTTTATATATAGTAATGAAATTTTTAACACGAATTTAGTTATTTTGTGTGTACCAACTTGGATGAGTGCCTTGGAATAAGGAATGTGGAGAAGGAATTTGTAGACCTTAGGAATATGCAGTGAATTGGATTATAATGAAAGTGACACGGGAAATCTTATCTTATAAAATAATTTGAAAGTAAAATAAGAATGCATTCATTTGTAGTAGTTGATTTTCACATTTGAATTGTTGTGGGAAACAATCGATCATCTCATATTTAATATCCAGTCCTTCAATGCTTCAGTCCTTTCAGACTTCAAATGCAAGCAAGGTCTATTTTCTATGTTGGCTTCAATGAATGGAGGTATAGATAGTTAGATAGATATCAAAATGACAATAACCATATAGGCATTATAAAAAGAGATCACTGAAATAAAATAATTTGTATGCTTGTTAATATTTTTTACATTGCAGAAAATATGTTATGTTCAATGCAGAGCATGATTATGTAATCCTTGAAGGTTTCATATAATTGCAGACTATTTATAAGTTGAATGAAGCAAAGAAACTGCAATCAAGTTCACATTAAAATGCAAACTTTGACTCTGCAATTTTTTTTGGTCCATACAGAAGCATTATAAACAAAGAAAGATCATTGAAATGAAACCTCAATGCCACTGACAGAACTAATGAAAAAGCAAATCAATTTCTGCAGATACCAATAAATACAAATCCATCATTGAACACTTTTGAACAAAAAAAAATGCTAGCAGAGGAATAACTCTTCTGCAAAGTTCCTCCACAAATAAACAATACGACTACCTTGTGCGGACACCTACGTCTTCTTACGCTGCACTAGCTATTTACCGAAATCACCAAAATTTCTGCAGCGCGGGAACAGTTTAAGCTTTTTTAAAACTAGACCGTATTCTGAATAACGATGGGAAACGGAACGGCAAAGTGAGAATAAACGGATGTTGAAGCCTCCACATTGTCACGTCCATCAGTAGTCATCACTCAACATTAAGACTGTGTTATTGTCCCCAACACCCAAACTTCTGCAGCGCGGGAACTCTGACAAGTGAGTTGGAGCTATGCGCAGGCTAACTTTACCGTATTCTGAAGCACGATGGGAAACGGAACCGCAGGGTGACAATAAACGGATGTTGAAAGCTCCGCATTAATGTTACGCCCAAAGTTGAACGCCGGGAAACGTAAATGCTCGGCCAAAGTTGAACGGTAATTATTCGTAGCGCTGCGTCATGCCTTGAAAAATTCCCACATCAAATTCCCGTCATCCAAAAGATGAAGTCGGTTTCAGGAAAAGCATTTGATCGTACTCAGATGTGAACCAAAAATGCGTAATAATATCTCGGCCTTCGTCTTCCAAAATGAGCTGTAAACACATTGCGCTAGCTTCTAGGTAAAACATTAAAGAACCGTCTTAAATTTGGCACAAATTTACCTTGTCCATGTCCTGCGAGCTTTCTCCTCTCCATTAAATACATGACTGAGCTGTAAGCACGGATCGTCACCCTTTCGTTGAAACATTAAAGGAGTGCTTAAAAGTAGCGTCGATTTCACGTCACGTCTATTGCACGACACTCTGGAATGTATTCACTTCCGTGGGATAAATCTATATCTTAATTCTGTCTAGCTTCAACACAGATTTTATAGATGATCTCCACCTTCGTATTCTTCAAAGAATGTTTTACATTGTTGGAAGATGTAAATTTGTTGGCAGATTTGAACAACTCTCACTCTGCTTCCATCTGAGAGAGCTGGGAAGAGAAGCATCATCTGGTTGGGAAGAGAAGCACTATCTGGTTTTGTGTACCTTTAAATTTCATATTTTTAACAAGATCTTCATTGCGTCAGACTTAAAGTTCTAATTATGCCTTCATCTTACCCCAATACGGTATACAATTTTTTTACCAAAATTAATGAAAATTAAGATATAGAAGTAATTTTTTATTGTTATTTGTAATAATTTTTTTATGTAAAGTTTTTATTACTATCTATAGTAAGTTGTAAAGCGCAACCAAAAAGATTTTATAAGGTTTTCCAGAAGCTGTGATCCTCAAAGTTTTAGATAATTTTTATGATAAATATTATAATATATTCCTATGTTCTATAAAAAATATTATGATACTAAAAGTTTTTATATAGGGGAAGTGTACCAATAGTCATTATAGTTAACTTCATGCACCCACAAATTCTATAATTTTTTTGTTGTTGTCTTTGCATGCCACTTAACTACTTATAGCTATTGTTTTGGCTGTTGGGCAGTAATGATGTATGTCGTGGGATCCATTATGTGTGCAAGCGTAAAAAATTACACTTTTCAAAGCGTTGCTTGATACATACTTAAAGATTCTCAATAACCTGCACTTAAAATCGCCAATACTTATGCATAAATGACCCAATAGTGGTGCACTGTGGGTAACAATAAAGGTGCACAAATGGACCAATTATGATCCAAAAAAGTTAAAAAATGAGCAGCTATTAGTACATGCGAAATTTGTTAATGAGCTTTTAGTTATTTGTTTTTTGATTTTTTAAAATTTGTAATGGGGGTTGAGTGTGCAAGGAGTAAACGGTTATTGGAACATTAAGGGTAACCGGTGCTCTTCCCTTATAATGTATTTTAAAATATATATCTGAAAATATATAAATATACCCAATTCTCTTAATAAAATGATTCTGGTTAAAAACCTAATGTCTCTATTAACAAACTCCTTTTAGAACAACGTAGCAATATACAACCTTTAAAAAATAGCATTTGGTTAACATTGACTTTAACTCCCACTCTGCTCTGCATTTGAAATGCCTAGGTCAACGTATAATGACTCTTCTTTGTCGTTTCCCTCTTTGTAGAGTTCCCATGATCCTATATGCAACAGCTCTACTTTGTCGTTGTGGACTTCCTCTGCTAGTACAATCATTAGTTATGGTGTTGCCCCATTGGTATGTGGTGCTCCTCTCGTTGGCGCCCCCCGCCACTGTTTTGGTTGTGGGTGTTGGGGATGCCCTGTTGTCACCTGCAAGTGTTGATGCAGTGATCTTTCTTAGTGTCGCTGCTACTACTGCTACTGATAGTGGTCATGCTAGTGCTAAGGTCTCTCTCGAATCTTCTTCCACCTCTACTGGGACCTTCTTCCAATTACTAGTGGGCGAAGTATTATTTGTGTGGCTAGATGTGCTGCTAATCTTCCCAAAAGGAAGTTTCGACTACTTCCTTGTTCCAAAACCTCCCCTATTGTGGTTTGTGGCCAAGATGTGATTGACAATGTTGGCTTTTATGAATGATGTGGGTTATTCTACAGATTTGTTGGTTTCTAGGCTTCTCTAGACCTAACCTCCATTGTTGGGTAAGTGACTCCTAGTAACCTTTGGTTGCTAGTTGTATTGAGTTTTATCCTTGTGCTAAAGGCTTTTCCATTGCTTCCTTTGCTCCATCTCTCAATCGTGACTTAGTGTTGGGCAATTTGTGGGCTTGGGGAGTTCACTTTCTCTGTCAAGCCTTGAACAGGTTCTTCTAACCCTCTTAGCGAACCACTAAATGAGCATCTAGTATGGATTCGCCTTCCTAATCTCCCTCTTCATTTCTAGGAGATTTATTGTTATGAGGCCATTAGTAACTCTATTGGTTGTTTCTTGAAAGTTGACGATTCTACAGCTACCATGGGTCATTCTACCTTTGACTACATTTTAATTGATATTGACATCTATGTCCCTCTCCCTAGGGATGTGGTTCTTATGGTTGGGGATAGGCCATGGACTCAATTGTTAGATTATGAGGGCCTCCCCTTTCGTTGTTGAAGATGCTTTTCTATGGGTCACTTAGCTTCAGATTGTTCTCTCTCAGGACACAAGGGTGTTGCTACTTGGTGGAAGGATGCTTCTGTTGATCAATTGACAGTCAATGCTTCTGATCCTTCAGGTGATTCCTCACAGAAGGATGGTGTCTCCTCTTGGGATGAGGTTGTGCCTCTTACTACTATTGAAGCTTCTTTTGACCCTCCTGTTATTGTCAATATGACATCCTCTATCCTTGAGGCTCCTAAATCTATTACCCATGTTCTGCAACATTGATCTTCGTTGCTAGTGAATCTGCTTCGAATGTTGTTTTGCAACAGTCTACTCCTATTGTGGACAGAAACTTTGTAGGGACCTCCCCACTTGATTCTTCTATATGATCTCAATAATAGTATTGTCTGGAATGTGGTTTGTTGTAGGCAGAAGGGGAAGTCATCCACCCTACCCCAAACCCCTCTTTGTGAAGATTTGAGTGTCCCTCCCCACTCTTGAGTTGGGTTTCGGGTTGCTACTAGTTTGGCAGGCTTCTAACAGTGTTTTGCTTGTTTTTAGAGGTTTGTCTGACCTTGTTTTGTTGCCTTTCTTTTGTCGTTTATGGGCTTTTGTATAAAGGGTCACCACCCTTGTTTTTGCTACTATTCTAATAAAAAACATACAACCTCAAGAGTGACGAGTCAAATTTCCTTACCTTTTAATGCGTGCTATCTTTTTCTATGGTTATGTTTTATTTTTATTGTTTATCTCTTTTAATTAGAAGAGATTAACAAAAAATCGTGTTATCAAAAAGTGACATTTGTACTTCAATGCCTGACTCGGATGAAACAACCTTCATTGTGTTTGAGACATCTGTGATGTTATTTCTATCCGCAATGCAAAATCTGCATAGAAAATCGTGTTTTTCAAATATCTATATTGTGAAATTCTCATGTCTATATAAGAATATATTGGTAAGGAAAGGTGGAGGAAATATGGTGAAATATGAATGGTACAAAATATTCTTATAATATTGTGAATGAAAAGATCTTTTAACAACAACAAAAAAAAATATCATCGCAAGTAAATGATATCACACCTATATTTTATATTATATATTATATATTTTATATTTTATATCATAAGTTGTTATCTAGAATTTAGATGTTTATTATAAATTTAATTTTGTTTAAGGTTGAAAAAATCAATGTTCAAAGTTAAAAAGTTAAAGTTCCATGGAAAGTATCTAGGAAAATAAGTATGTTTGACAAAAATATTTATATTTTATTAATATTTCTAATTGTGGATTTATTTTTATTAAGTTTTGTCTTAATCTTTTTTTTTAATTTACTTTTTATGGTTGAATTGATATAAGGGAGTTGCATCCATAAAATATTTAATCAAAAAAATTAACAATTCAAAATCATTGTTTAATGGAATGACAAATATTCATTATATTTCGTGTATTATATGTCAATGTAACAATTATATTTCTATAAAATTTTAACTATATAATTTGAGTAAAAATTATTAAGAAGCGTAGATTGTATATTATATATTAAATTGTAAGATTACATGTTTAAAATTAAAAAATATTTTATTTATACACACACAATATTTTTAATTAGTTATGATTTAATTTATTTACTTTAGGATTTTTTTTCAAAATTATTTAAGACTTTTATTATAGGTGTCTTGTTTGCTAAATAGTTAGTTTAAGTAGGTAAAATTCAATGTTTCAATTGCAAAAAAATGTTTTTCTTAACGTGAAACAACTTAACATAGAGCCAATGCCTTCATTTGACACACTTTACCAAACCATACAATAGTTATTTTTTTTCTAAATGAAGAGAACCAAACCAATCTCCCTACAATTGCTACTTCAATCTATTCACACTTTGGAACACCACTTTCATTTGGGTTTATTGATTTGTCTTTTTTGCCCTTCAATTTACACTATTTTGGAGCAAGGTTTAATTCAAGTTCAGTAGATGTTGTTTTTGGACTGAATTATCCATGCCTAATGGAACAAAACAATGGCCTTTTAGATTGCAAAGTTAATAAACTATAATTTATTAGGCCTCTACTTTGTAGGTTTTTGAGGTGGGAATAAACTATAATTAAATATTATATATTATATTTATATAATATATTATATATCATATAATATATAATATATTATATATCATATAATATTTAATATATTATATTATATTATATTCATATATAATATATAATATGGTTACATCGTATTTTTAAATTGAAAAAGGGTTTAGGGATCAGATATCTAATTTAAATTGGGTATCCAATCTTTGTGGGTATTTTATATTCGATGGGATATCTCGTGGGTCATTTTTACCCATAAGATATCTAATTTAAATGCTTGGCAGTTTAAATGGGATATTGGATTTAAACTTGATATCTGATTTGTGAAGCATTTTTTGTCAAATCTTCCCAATAGGTATGATTTTTTTTCGATTTCTTTGTGTTTTTATCATTTATTCGCATTTTTTAATTTATTTTTCAATTTTTTTAATATAAATTAGGTTTTTTTTATTTCAAATACACTATTGTTTGAAATTTCTTAATTAAATCCAAATTTCCAACTTCAATTAGGTAAAATGGGTGATAGTTCAATGACAATTCACAACCACCACAACCACCAAACCCTCCATTATCAAATCCCCCTCAATTAAAGACTTAATTGGTTAAAATTTGAACCAATTGAGGGGCATTGCAAATGTTTATATTATAATCCCTCGTCTATCTGACATGTTAACCACCCTAAATGCCATAATAACCAATGTAGAAACTGTCATTATTTTGTGGCGAGAGGACATGAGGGATAAATGTGTGAATGGCTTGTCATGTGATGAGGTGAAGAACCACAAGATATCCAAAGCCGATATTGCCACCCTATTCATTAATCCCTACACTAGACAACTCATAGATGTGAAAAAATAAAACTTTCCATCAAATGGTGTCAAAAAGAAGATATTGTAAAACACTTTTGTGATCGTTGGTGGATGATTTTTGATAGACCACCCAACAAAAATCTCAATGTGTCATTCTCCTTGTATGCTATGTTTGTTTTGGGAATCATGTCAAGTACTTTGACATCAAGCCTTTCCAGGGCATGGAGGGAGGTATGCCTCAAATTAGACCTAGGGTAGTTCGATTACTACAAGGCCCATATGTTCCCCCTACTCCTTTTGATCACCCACCTTTAGTACAACATCCAAATATTATTGTTGAGGCAATGTCACAAACTATATTGGTTATTCACTCTTTGAGTGGCCTTTTGGTTTCTCGGGCTAGGGCACTAGCTCATCCTTTTGGTGATTCTAGTAGTGGATCAGGGCACTATTGACACAACCTCCTCAGCTCCACATATATGTGTGCTATATATTGCGCTATGTGCCATCAATTATGCTTAGGTCCTCTTGGACGACCTATTGATCCTCCCATTGATACCACTTATTACAGGGTGCATGATATGGTTGATGCACCACATGAGACAACAGGGACTAGAGCACACCTTGGGGAGTCCTCGCATGTTAGAGATGAGGAGGTACCCTCATCATACACTGACGATATAGTGGTAAGACTCGTAATTTCATAGTGTTTTATTTTAAATTAATATTTATAAGAGATGGTATTAAGTACTAATGTTTATATACATGGTCTATTTAATAGTTGATATCTGAGGAGGAGTTATCACAGGTCCATGATGAAACCTTGACAGCCTTTTCATTTGGCCTTGGCAACTATATGGTATATATTATTGCACCTAGTCATAATTTACATTTTTTATTGTATACATGCTTGTCATTTAAATTGGCATTAATTAAATTATATATTAACTTACATGTTTATCTTATTTTACTCTTGTAGGACACCCTAGCATGAGTGTTGTGCCATGCGATCCAAGATTTGGAAGCACGGTCAGAGACAAGGGAAAGGCAATTGAATGCAAATATGATTAACTTAAGAGTTTAAATAACTTATAATGATTATACATGTCTACATAGATTGATAGTTTCACATACATGTTGTCTTTATGTACAAATAATTGTTGGCTTCACATCCTTTTGACTGCACCCATAATACTTGAAGAAGCAGAAGAGATGCTTCAAGTGCATGTGTTTATTTTATTTTTTGTTTAGTAAATATGTTCCTATCATCAACAATTATATACTAACTTGTATCAATGTTATGTTTGTGTACATATATAGGTTGTGTAGTCACATAAATCTGTCCACTTAATTAAATGAATATTTAATATTTATTTGATTATTTAACCATCAATTAATAATTAATTAAATTAATATTTAATTAATTCATCTTAACCCTATTCTCCTATTAATTAAATAAATTATTCAATTTATTTGATTTAATTCACTTAACCAAATTCAGACCATTAATTAAATAAATAAATCATATTTATTTAATTAAATCTTCTCTCACATTTAAATAAATTAATATTTATTTAAAACCCCCCAAATCCCACCTCTCACATTTAAATAAATAAATCATTTATTTAAAATCACCTTTATCCTCCACCCACTTGCATTTTCCTACAAATACAAGTTGCACAATTATTTTAAATAAATAATTTATTTAAAATCACCTTTATCCTCCACCCACTTGTATTTTCCTACAAAAGCAAGTTGCACAACTATTTTAAATAAATTATTTATTTAAAATCCTATTTATCCTCACCCACTTGAAACCTTTAATGGTTTCTCTTAAAGTATTCAAACTTGATGGCTTTAAAGTCTTCAAACTTGATGGCTTCCTTCTATAATCTTCTTAAGACTTTAATGGTTTTCCTTAAAGTCTTCAAGCCTTTAATGGTTTCCCTCAAAGTCTTCAAGCATTTTAATGCTTTATCTTCATTTTTCTCATTTAAATAAATTAATATTTATTTGAATATTTATCCAAATGCAAATTACACCATTTAATTGAAATAAATGATTTTATTTTAATTGAAAATACCAAAATTTCTCCCACTTGCATTTTCCTACAAAATCCACTTGTATGCCTAAACCCCTTCTAGATTATTCTAAACCCTTCCTAATTAGCCTAATCCATCCCCTAAATATTGTCACATTCCTAAGCAAATTGGAGTCACTTCTCAAAGACTCCAAAGTCTTTGAAAAGCAATTAATGCTTTGTGTGTTCAACAAATTAACCCTCAAAGTCTTGGATAACCTTTGAAAGCTTTCAACCTTCAACCACTTAATCCCCAAAGTCTCCAATAACCATTAATGGTTAATTCAACCCTTCCACATGGTTAAAACATTTGTTTTGACTCAACCTCTACCCAACCCAAGGGTCTCATCAAGCCTTTAATGCTTTGACCATGATTATCTCTTAATCATTTGCACAAAGGTTTATCCTTGCATTAACTCCTAATCCAGTGGGTAATCCTAATTTAGGCTTGACCCTTACCTTCTAGATAACCATGAGGTCTTCTCAGGCCTTTAATGCCTCCAACCTCTTCTCTCAACCCAATCCTATGTTGACACTTGTCACCATTTTATTGGTGCCAATTGTGCACATGGATCCCCAACTTTCAAACTTGGCCCTTGATTAAACCATTCAATCTTAACCCTTCATTTCCCCATTTCCATGACATCATTTGGTGAACCCGACGTGAATCCAAACACCAAAAAGATCAACTTTTTTTTTTAACCAATAACATGTTTGAATGTTGAAAATGTCACACAGGTTGCGCTTTTGACACTGTTTTGGTGCGTTTGACATTATTTTGGCGCTATTCACTCTGTTTCAGTGCTTTTCCCTTCTCTGTCTTTCCCTTTCTTTTAGTGCGTTTGTGTTAAATAGTGCCTCTGTTCAAACGCAGACTAGAGCTATTGTAACAAAACGTTGTACAAATCACCTTGTAACCAAAAAAAAAAAAAAATTAGGCTTGTAGAAGCCCACCAAATAGGCGGATTTTACTAACTATTTTTCTCTTTTGTGCAGATTTAAATTAGATTAAAAAGTAGATTTATATTTTTTTACTAACTTGTTTTTTGAAGTTGGTTTTAAAAATGAATTCACTTTTTATTTTGGTTTAAAATTAACTTCACATTTCAACTTTGGGCTTTTAAAAAAAGAATCACATATTTGTTTGGGGCTCTTAAAAAGAATTTCATTGTTCCAAGGTAAAAAGAACCACAAACTTATCACAAAAACAAACACGCAAATTTTTTTTTGTTGCAAAGTTAGGAACAAATTCTTTTGGTGCTTAAAATCAACAAGGCAAATTTTATTTCTTGCATCAAGATAAAACTTACAATCCACACTTCCATTTTTGGTGCAAATAAAATTCACAATCAACTTGTCTCATTTTCAAAGCAATTTTACTTCATGCAAACGTGTTTTTCATTAAGTTGACCAGGATTTTCAAATTCTAGTTTACTCCAACAATTGCCTTTGAAAATTAAAAAGAACACCATGATTGTTGGAGCAACATCTCCAAATAGATAGAAAATCATTGCGATGACAAATTAAAAGGAACAAGTGAATTTTGTGTTTGGCACACTTGTGCAAAAGAGTTGGTCGAGTGGTCCTACCTCTAACACACACTATCCTCTCCCTTGGCTCTCGTGGTCCTAGGTGCAAGAGAAAAGTGTTAGTAACGCTCAAATTTTATCTTTTTAAGAGAGGCCTGCCAAGGGATCGATACTCTTGAGAATGACCTCGAGCGGTAAATCCTTCGAGCCGCTATAGAAATCAGGTGAGAGCGAAAGCTGTAGCCTTGGGTATAGCTGTTCCTACAGTGTAACTGGCCGAAAGGACAAATGGGCCCCACCACCAGTTACAAGGCTCTTAAGTGAGTCACTGCAGAATGAACTTATGTCCAAAGCCATCGAACATGACTAAACACCTTTAAGTAGTAGCCCACCTGTTCTATTGATTGAGGATATTTGAGGTATAATTTAGTGCAAGAGCATAGATGGTTTTGCTCCCAAGATACTCACCATACATATTTCCTTGAGTAGAAACATAGCTTTTTGAAAAGTCACTTGTGGCTTGATAAAAGTGGTGACTCCCCCATCATAGGGATCATCTATTTGTTATGCTCATGCAAGACTTAGTATATCACATCCTTACCTGCCATGGCGGGATTCATAAGGTATGTAGTACCAAAGTCGAAGAAATATCAAGATGTGGGCTAAATTTATCACAACTGGCCATTTGACCTTAGGGATAAAAAGTGTTTGAAGTGTGTTCGTTTTACAGACCTAGTGCAAATTGAGCCGACTTCAGGCTTTGGAAATACACTTTAAAATAAATCTAAAGGAAGGGTCAAAAACAAGTCCAAGAATTGGGTTGATCTAGACCCATACTCATTTGTGCCTTTAAGGCTACAATCTTGTGTTTGTGTGCTTGCTTTGTTTTCTTGTCAAAGAAAAATCAGAAAATCAATCCCAAAAACAAAGTATTCATCCAACATTTCTCAAAAACAAACAAAAATACCAAGAACAAAGTACAAACAACAAAGAGACAAAATTTATGACCATTCTTCACATCTTGCGAAGGAAGCAGTGTCATCAGAATATCAACCTGAAAAGGAGACCATTGAGCTCAAAGGCTTTAATCAAAAGGAGGAAAGTCTTCTATCTCAATAGACAAAATCTTTGTCTCACATAGAGTCTTTCTACATCGCATGCGTCTATACCTTCAAGGTAAAACAAACGAGTTTGATTCAGAATCATTGAACCGCAGAGCTTTTATGCAATATAGAGCTCTGAGTTATCACAAAAATCAAGGAGGAAAGATTAATCCCAACTTCTTCCCAAACATCTGTATCACCTACAACACAGCTCGAGAAGTGCCACCAACGCCTGAAAGGGAAGAGATAGAGTTTGTCCCATTTGTAACACAAAGTTTTTATTGAAGTTGAAAACATTTTCATCTATCATCTCACTCATACATCATCACATCATCATCAATCCATCCCAAAAAATTCTCAAAAGCATCAAGAGGTTCTTGTCCCAAATTCTCTTTTTAGATATTGCTTGCAATCAAACACATCACATCACTTTTTAGATTGTTTCTACATCTAGGATAAGCTCATCCTAAGAGACACATCTACGCAGGTTAAAACTAGTTCATGAGTGAATCCTCTCATTGCTAGGTAGTTAAATCTGTAACACATCTCAGATTTCTTTACACCTTATCACATCCAAACTTACCAAACAAACAAGCAATTCGACGAAGGAATTTCGGTTACATATACCTTAAAGTGCTAGAGATCCCCATACAACACAAATCACCAACCAATCAATCTTTCATTTCATCACCACTCATCATCATCTTCAATCAACTTCAAAAACAAACTTGTAAACAAAATGGCTCAAACCCGATCGCGATCAAGGCAGCGAGAAATAGAAATTGAGGAAGAAGAGGACAACCTCAATGAATTTCAAGAAGCACTTGGAGGAAATGGGAATGATGAAAACCCAGGTACACCCACTCCTTCAACAATCGAAAGGGTTCAGCATAACCCTCATTTTAACAGATTATTTGATGAAATACTAAGGAGCAACGCAGATGCTCACTTCTTAAAACTCGCTCAAGAAGGAGCCAAACTCCCCTCAGACTTTGATCTTGCCCAATTAAGACAAGCATCAGAAAGACAAAGTCGCCATGAGGAAGAAAGGCGTAGAGATCCCATCAGATATAACATCCCTCGAGGTAACCCACCACCTCCTCCTCCTAATGAAATGGAGATGTTGCGGCAACAAGTTGAGAATCTCGCCCAACAACTTCATAGTGGTGTTAAGACCAATCAATTCTCACTTAACGACATCTGTCCCTATCCGTTTGATAGGAATCTTTATATGCCACCCTTTCCACGCGGGTTCGAAACACCAAAATTCGAAAAATATAGAGGAAAGGGAGATCCCCGCGATCATGTCCGAGAATTTCATTCCGCTTGTCTCGAAGTCGCATATGAAGACACATACTTAATGCGCCTTTTTCCCCAAAGCTTGGGAGGAACAACCACATCATGGTTTTCCCGACTTTTAGGTGGCATTAGAACATTTGAGGAACTCATCCAGAAGTTCCTATCTCATTACTCTTATAACATTGAACGCGACATCACCATGGCTGATCTGTGCAACACCAAACAAAAACCAGGTGAATTATTCTCAGTATTCCTGCAACGATGGCGCCAAATGTCTAGCAGACGTTCTCTTCAGTTACCTGAACGAGAACTAGTGGAAATTTTCATTTCCAACTTAAACGAAGAAATGGAATTTCACCTGGATGTCAAAGATACAGATTCTTTTAACGATATGATCACCAAGGGTATAAAATGTGAAAGGGCACTCATCAAGAAAGGACTCATCAAAATCTTTAATGAACCAAAAGATGGTCCTCGCCCGCGCTTCAATAGTGATAAACTGAACTTCTGGAACAAGAATAAGAATATCGTCAACGATGGAGTTGTGGATGTTCGAACTATCCAAAATGCACAACCTGTGGTTCGGTTTGCAGGACAAAATCCTCCACCTCAGAATAACACAAATGTTCCTCCTAATCAAGGTCGCATCACATCTCATGATGAACCAAGACCTCGTCCACAAAAACAAAAATGCACATACACTCCCTTAGGGGAACCCATTGAAACAGTGATGCGACAACTCATTTCTCAGAATTTGATCACTTTACCTAAGTTATCAAATTATGAGCCTCAAGTCAAACCGGCATGGTGGAGAGATACTGAACATTGTGAGTTCCATCAAGGAAGAGGACATAAGACAAGTAGTTGTCATCGATTGAAAGATCTCATTCAGGATCTTATTGACCGAGGAGAAATTGAAATTGAAGGACATGACCCAAAAACAACCAATAATGATCATCAGATGTTCAAGAATCCACTTCCATCGCAAGATCAAAGGGGTCCTTCCACTTCCAGACGAGGTCCTGATACCACTGATTATACGCAAGCTGCGTATAACTACACTGTCAATCACCTGTATGATGCTAGTGAACAAATTGCAACTATCACCTTCAAAAATCCCACCTCAAATTGCAATGTTGTTACACGTCGCGGCAAAGTTACCATCAAGGCAGCTCCACAAGGCACCACCTCCATCCCAAAGCAGTACAATCTTGTGGAACAATTAGACAAAACGCCTGCGCTTATATCCATTTTAGAGCTATTACGCCTGTCACCATCTCATAAAACTATCTTGGATCAAGCACTCCAAGAGGCGTCAGTCCCTGCAAACTTGAATACAGACCAATTTCAAGCCATGGTTGGAAATCTAAAGTCATCACCTTGTCTCACTTTTTCTGAAAGCGACAACTCTTCTTTCCAACAACCTCATAACGCCTCACTCCACATTGAAGGCTTTGTCAACCAACACAGGATCAAGCGAGTCTTGATAGATAATGGAGCAGGCCTAAACATTTGTACACTACAGTTGGTCACAGCATTGGGATATGCAATAGAATCAGTGGATCCTCGCAAGAAGATCACCATCAAGGCCTATGATGATGCAGAGCGTTCATCCAAAGGAGCTGTGGTACTACCAATCCGGGTTGGCCCTGTGGTAAAGCACATAATTTGTCAGGTTCTGGACCTTCCTCTGCCATATAATCTATTATTAGGAAGACCTTGGATACATGCCATGCAAGCCGTTCCATCTACCTACCATCAATGTATCAAGTTCCCACATAATGGTGCAGAGATCACAATCCTGGGTGATGCAAATCCCTTCGCATTTTGCCATAATATCAGCCATCAACCGGAGATTACTGTTCCTAATAATAGGGAAGCTATTTCTTCCACATCATATGTAAATCCCGCCTCTCTTGCCAGTTCAAACACTCCTATACCCAAGCAAGAAAAGCTTAAGATGAAAGTCGCAGAGGAAGGTCTTGGAGAATATAACTTAAGTCAGCTCTTTTGTGTGGGACAAATGCCCACTTCTCCTAGAACACATGGTAAACCACAACAGTTACTCCAGCAACCACTAATCACGCCTGCATGTGCCTTGACGCCTTTCATCCTTGGAAAGAGTCAAGAGGAAGAGACACAAGATGAGGACATAGCGGAATGGATCTATAAAGATCCCATCACCACTGAAAAACCGCAAGTTACACTTCCTACGGAACAGTATGGTAAAGGCCTCCTCATTATGCAAAGAATGGGGTATGATGGCCAGAGTGCTTTGGGATCCTGCAAACAAGGACGACATGAACCGCTACTGCCAGAGTTCAAGCCCAAAGGTAATACAGGCCTAGGCTTTGAAAAAGAAGTCCTTCCTAAACTCAGATTCAAAGGCAAAACCAGTAAACCATTTTGCCCACCTACTGCAAAGAGGACACCTTTCATAATCAAATCACCATCAAACACTATCCCCACTGCCCCATCGAGGCTCACAAACCCACTACAACCATCTACAATACCAATCATCCCACCAAACGAACCAGTAATCCCATCAGCAACACCATTTGTAGCAACAACTGTATGGAAACCTACAACAACATCTATGGCACCAGCCATTCCAACAGAAGCCACTAAATCAACACTGCCGATACTTCCAGTGACAAATCCTTTAAATCCCATCACGGTTCCTGCAGCACCGATCACTACAAAGATACATAAACCAATCACACCTGCCGTGTTTAACTCCAAAGACATCCCAGTATGGTATAGCAATCGGATGCTGGAAAGTGATTCAGAGACCGACTCACATGAGTGGGAATTTGATTCTGTACAGCTTAACACTTCAGATGAGGAAGACACATCACCACCTCCGCCACGCAAAGACATTCCTGTTTACGGAGAAGCACAGATAAAGACCACTTGGGTACCTGAGCTGGAAACATCTTCCACAGACCCTACGTCTCATCCTACGCCAGATTCTGATAGGGAGAGTACCATCAACGACCTTCACCACACTATCTTAACCCTCACTGATACATCTCCCGCACTTAACTTAATCGATGAAGTAATGCCCATTATCCACCCTGAACTCATCGAATGGAACCAACCAAATCCCCCATGTCTTGACCTCTTCCAAAATGATGAGGCTATCATTGACTTTTTGGAATTAAGGGATAATCTACCAAGCGGGGATCACAAAGCTGGATTCGCCATTGAACTTAATAGCGCAGCATACTTCGGGGCGGATGCCAAACCCTTCAGCTGCAAAAATATAACATTAAAACATGGATCTTCCAGTGAAAACCACACTGTGGCACTGTTTGATCCAACAAAAGTAAAAAGAAAGAGCGTATCCAATGGTGAAAACCTCTCTGAGGCACTTGAGGATGAAGGGTTTGACATTCTCCCTGCTAGTACACAACAGGAACGATCGACGATTCTCATTGAGGAGACTAAAGAATACAATGTGGGGACTCCTGAAAACCCTCATATCATACATCTGGCATCTCTTCTCACTCCAGAGGAACAGCCTCAATTTATAGAGTTCTTCCAACAGCGTTAGATCAACTTTGCATGGTCATATGCAGACATGCCTGGGCTTGATCCTGATTTAGTCATGCATCATCTCACAGTAGCAAAAGGAGCCAAACCTGTCAAGCAGAAGCTTCGTAAGATGCATCCCCAGATTGCATTGCTAGTCAAAACAGAACTCAAGAAACTCCTGGATGTTGGTTTCATTAGACCAATTGATTACGCAGAATGGATCTCCAATATTGTGCCAGTCGGCAAACCAAAAGGGGGCATCTGCATTTGTACTGACTTTAGAGATCTGAATAAGGCATGTCCTAAGGATGACTTTCCCCTACCAAATATCGACATCATAGTGGATCTAACAGCAGGACATGCCATGCTTTCACTCATGGATGGCTTTTCAGGATACAATCAAATAAAGATCGCACCAGAGGACCAACATAAGACAGCCTTCACATGTCCATGGGGCACATATTGCTGGAATGTAATGCCCTTCGGTCTAAAGAATGCAGGAGCGACCTATCAAAGAGCAATGACCACCATCTTCCATGACATGATGCATACTATGATGGAAGATTATGTGGATGATTTACTAGCAAAATCACTTACTAGAGAAGGACATCTTCACATCTTAGATAAAATATTTGATAGACTGGAACAATACCATGTTCGACTCAACCCAAAGAAATGTGTCTTTGGAGTGACCTCCGGGAAGCTTCTAGGATACATTGTCTCAAGCAAAGGCATTGAGGTCGATCCAGCAAAGGTTAAAGCAATCATGGACATGCCACCTCCAAAGAATATCAGTCAGCTAAGAACACTACAAGGACGGCTTCAATCTATCCTCAGATTCATTGCACAATTGGCTGATAAGTGTCACCCATTCACACACCTGCTACACAAGAACATCCGCTTTTAGTGGGATGACAGATGCCAACAAGCATTTCAGGCGCTTAAAGACTATCTCATGAATCCACCATTGCTGATGCCACCAGATCCAAGTAGACCATTATTGCTCTATATCTCAGCAACAAGTACAGCATTGGGTGTACTACTGGCACAACATAATGCAGAAGGAAAAGAGTGTGCTATTTACTACATCTCTCGCACACTGGTGGGCTATGAACTCAATTACACACCTATTGAGCGAGCTTGCCTAGCAGTAATCTTGGCAGCCACTAAACTGAGGCACTATCTTTTAACACACAAGGTACAACTCATTGCAAAGATTGATCCACTCAAGTATTTACTTAGCAAAGCAGCATTGACAGGTCGCTTGGCCAAATGGGTGATGATTCTAAGTGAATTTGACATTGAGTATGTGGACCGTAAAGCTATCAAAGGTCAAGTCATTGCAGATCAGTTGGCCGATGCACCACTCATAGGCGATCATCCTCTCATTTCCAATTTTCCAGATGAAGAGATATTCATGATCACAACAGCACAACCATGGAAGCTATATTTTGATGGTTCATACACTAGGCACGGCTCGGGGGCAGGCATTCTGTTTATCACACCTCAAGGTGATAGCATCCCGAAGTCTTACAGGCTCACATTTCCATGCACAAACAACATAGCAGAGTATGAGGCCTTGATCACAGGACTCAGATTAGCCATACAATGGAAATTAAAAGAATTGCAAGTATATGGCGATTCCCAACTAGTCATTCGACAAGCAACAGATGAGTATCAGACCAAAGATGATAAACTCATGCCATACAAGCAAATGGTGGACAATCTAAAGACATCATTTACTACTATCACTTTTGAGCAGATACCAAGAGATCAGAATCGAGCTGCTGACGCTATGGCTACCATCGCATCTCTACTAGATCTTCCACAGAATTCAACATGCTACGAGTTCTTGGTAGAACAACTTTGGATCCCCGCTTATGATATCCCCGAATCTGAAATGATATGTTGCCTTGTTGGTTCTGAATCCCCATGGTACGGTGAGTTCTACACCTATCTCCGCGATCACACCCTTCCTCCCAACCAATCAAATAACCAACGTAAAACCTCCATTCGCCAAACTGCTCGATATACCATTATTGCCGAAACCCTATACCGACTCGGTCTTGATGGTACTCTCCTTCGATGTCTAGAACAAGGTGAGATAACAAAGGCTTTGGAAGAGGTACATGAAGGAATTTGCGGGACTCACTCAAGTGGTCCATCACTAGCCAAGAAGATCATGCGAGCTGGATACTATTGGCCATCTATGGAAAAGGATTCCTACTACTTTGTCAGGAAGTGCAAAAAATGTCAAGTTCATGGCGACCTAATACATGCACCAGCTCAAGAACTGCAACCAATCACAACACCATGGCCTTTTTGTCAATGGGGTCTTGATCTTGTGGGTAAGATTCATCCATCTTCATCCAACGGCCATAAATTCATTATTACCGCCACTGAATATTTCACCAAGTGGATCGAAGCTGTTCCACTTACCCAAGTCACCGGCAAGCAGATCGCCTCATTCATCCTCAATTACATCATCTGCCGGTATGGTGTGCCCATGTCCATTGTCACAGATAACGGTCTTCCTTTCAAAAATCAGGATGTTCGTGAGCTTTGTGAGAAATTTCATATCCAACACCGCTTTTCCACTCCCTATTACCCACAAGGCAATGGTCAGGCCGAAGCATCCAATAAAAACATATTGAGGATCCTAAAGAAGACAGTCAATGATGCCGGCTGTGATTGGCATGTTCAATTGAATCCAGCACTATGGGCATATCGAACTAGCATTCGGACCCCTACAGGTGCAACTCCTTATTCATTGGTCTATGGTGCTGAAGCTATCTTACCTATTGAGGTCGAGATACCATCCTTACGAGTTTCATTGCACAATCTCATCGATGATGAAGCATACAGAGTATCTCATCTTCAAGACTTAGAGTTACTAGATGAGAAGCGATAAGCTGCATACAATCACCTCAAAGCCTATCAGCAGCGCATGAGTAGAAGCTACAATCACCGAGTTAGATCTCGTACATTTGAGGTAGGTGATCTTGTTCTTCGAGAAAATCCTCGCAACCAACCAAACAGAGAACATCAAGGCAAGTTTGAATCAAACTGGTTGGGCCCATATGTTGTCACTGCTGTATTCGGGTCCGGGGCATATCAGTTGGCTACATTAGACGGAGAACCGCTCGCAGATCCAATCAATAGCATGCACCTCAAACGGTTTTATACCTAAGGTGTACAGAGCATCAGGCTCCCCTGCATATCAGAAAATACCAAAAACATTCAGAAAAATGTCCTAAAGAAAATACAAAAAAACATTCAAAAAAGTAAAGAAAAAAAATCATGCATCCAAACAGTGAACAACCACTCCGGTGGCACCTTGGGTAAGTGCGATGGTGAAAACCTAGCAAACAGGTGCCACTCGTAAAGGCAATGGCTCCAGTATCTTCCAGGCTCGTTGCGATCCCATTCATACATACACACATCCATCCATCTAACCATGGCTTGTTATAAATCTACAAATCCAAGAAAGTACTACATGCATCCTGCATCCCGCTTTTTCATAAATCATGTCCAACTTGGGGGCAATGCCCTTACAATCTAGATGATGGAAGTGGATTCTACATTACTGGTGATTCATTGGCAAAAACATTCAAAAATGACTCACAAAATCCAAAAAAAACATTCAAAAACTATTACACAAAATCCAAAAACATCGAAAAACCCATCGAAAATCACACAAAAACATGGCAACACCTTGTACATATTCATTCAAGAAGATACAAAACAAACATTGACAAAATACTCACACAAATGACCACTTATCACTCGACCAACACAATCAACATCAACAATCCAAACTGTCTTAAACAAGGATGCATCCTTCCTTATCAAAACAAAGACAAGATGACGTTTTCTTGGACAAGAAAATTATGTTAAGCTATCAAATGCTTGGTTGATTCGTGAGTAATTCATTTGTTTATCTGTATCGGGATCTTTCAGCATTGTTTTGTATCGTTTGCGCATTATTTCCGATGAAGTACTGGGGCATGTACTAATGGTGTCTACGTGGGAAGTTCACCAAGCTACATGATCTTATGCAAAATGCAGTCATAGATCATTACGGCTTGCTGACTACAGCGTATACCTCGACCATATGAGCATGAACCATTACCAAGGATCCATATTCTTTATTCTTTATGTATATATTGTTTGTTTGCAGGTACAATTCTCTTTCTTTGGTTCCTCCTAACTCATCCAAACTGGATAAAGGTTTTATCTCTTATTACGGTATGCACTTGTCTCAGGATATGATCAGCCTAAGATCAAGGAGGACGTTCCAAGTCATGCATGAAAGGAGATAATCCTTATCTGTTCTGCAAGCAATACTCTGGTCAACTTGATCCATTATATCAAGTTGCTTGTATTAACTTGCTATATAAAAATCCATGTAAGAAATACTCTGGTCATCTTGAATCTTTATGTCAAGTTGCTTGTATTTTCTTACAACATTTTAAAGCTCAATGATGAAAAATAAAGCACCATGGATCGTCATTCCATCTCATTTGTATATATTGCATTTCGTTGCATTCCACCCATCCATACATTCATAATAGCTGCATATCATGCATACGTAGTCATAATAATGCATACTCTATTTTACTCATCTTCTTCCATAGGACTCGATCCTAGTCCTCCATATCTTCTATCTAACATCAAATCCCCCCTCACCCTCCCTATCTTGATCATCAACATCATCCTAATCCCTTCATCGCTTCCCATCCTCACTCATCCACAAAATTAAGCCAGTTACTCTGTCTACACAGATACATCGACTCCCACACACCTAGACTATCAACAGATACTCTGATCAAGTATCTTCGGGTCTCAACAGGTAATCGATTATGGTAATCCTAGACTACATCAGGCATTTATCATAATGACCTAGTCTCAACGAGGCTGCCATGATTCCCCACAACCATCCATCACACGCACACACTATCAATTGATCAACCAATCAAACACAATCCAACGGACAATTACATCAATTGTCTACGTCTCAACGAGTATTTTGCTTCATATACCTTGACTTCATCGGGCAATTACATCAATTGTCTAAGTCACCATCAGGTCACTTTGATTCACTTACTCAGACTTTATCATGTCCAAGCGACCAACTGACATCAACTGTCACGCTTTGACTTGACCGGGGCAATTAAACCGATTGCACCAGATTGTCCAAACAATTTTGATCAATTGTATAGCATCAATCCAAACCCCACACTACATCTGCTATGTATCTCTTGCATGACCTCAGGGTACTCGCTGGCTTGTTGTTTCTTCATATTCACTCCATTTTCTCCCATTCTTTCACCATTAGTTCTAATTTCTTCTATTCTACCTCCCCTCCACTTTGCATTCTTTTTCGAGAGATCGCCCGATTTTTCAAAACAAAATTTGGCCCATCTCTCGAGGGGGCATACCACCCATTAAATTTACATTTTATGGGGCATTTCTTCACACCTATTTTTCTTTCTTTGAAACGACGCGATAAACTGCATCGTCTCAAAGAGGGGCAAATGTAGTCACATAAATCTGTCCACTTAATTAAATGAATATTTAATATTTATTTGATTATTTAACCATCAATTAATAATTAATTAAATTAATATTTAATTAATTCATCTTAACCCTATTCTCCTATTAATTAAATAAATTATTCAATTTATTTGATTTAATTCACTTAACCAAATTCAGACCATTAATTAAATAAATAAATCATATTTATTTAATTAAATCTTCTCTCACATTTAAATAAATTAATATTTATTTAAAACCCCCAAAATCCCACCTCTCACATTTAAATAAATAAATCATTTATTTAAAATCACCTTTATCCTCCACCCACTTGCATTTTCCTACAAATACAAGTTGCACAATTATTTTAAATAAATAATTTATTTAAAATCACCTTTATCCTCCACCCACTTGTATTTTCCTACAAAAGCAAGTTGCACAACTATTTTAAATAAATTATTTATTTAAAATCCTATTTATCCTCACCCACTTGAAACCTTTAATGGTTTCTCTTAAAGTATTCAAACTTGATGGCTTTAAAGTCTTCAAACTTGATGGCTTCCTTCTATAATCTTCTTAAGACTTTAATGGTTTTCCTTAAAGTCTTCAAGCCTTTAATGGTTTCCCTCAAAGTCTTCAAGCATTTTAATGCTTTATCTTCATTTTTCTCATTTAAATAAATTAATATTTATTTGAATATTTATCCAAATGCAAATTACACCATTTAATTGAAATAAATGATTTTATTTTAATTGAAAATACCAAAATTTCTCCCACTTGCATTTTCCTACAAAATCCACTTGTATGCCTAAACCCCTTCTAGATTCTTCTAAACCCTTCCTAATTAGCCTAATCCATCCCCTAAATATTGTCACATTCCTAAGCAAATTGGAGTCACTTCTCAAAGACTCCAAAGTCTTTGAAAAGCAATTAATGCTTTGTGTGTTCAACAAATTAACCCTCAAAGTCTTGGATAACCTTTGAAAGCTTTCAACCTTCAACCACTTAATCCCCAAAGTCTCCAATAACCATTAATGGTTAATTCAACCCTTCCACATGGTTAAAACATTTGTTTTGACTCAACCTCTACCCAACCCAAGGGTCTCATCAAGCCTTTAATGCTTTGACCATGATTATCTCTTAATCATTTGCACAAAGGTTTATCCTTGCATTAACTCCTAATCCAGTGGGTAATCCTAATTTAGGCTTGACCCTTACCTTCTAGATAACCATGAGGTCTTCTCAGGCCTTTAATGCCTCCAACCTCTTCTCTCAACCCAATCCTATGTTGACACTTGTCACCATTTTATTGGTGCCAATTGTGCACATGGATCCCCAACTTTCAAACTTGGCCCTTGATTAAACCATTCAATCTTAACCCTTCATTTCCCCATTTCCATGACATCAGGTTGTCTATGAAAATCTTGATGGCATTCATTCTCTACCACATGTATATTCTAGGACTCTCGATCGTCCTAAGACAAGATGTGTACCTGAGGTAATAAAGAATTTAATTTTAGATTTCAATTATAGTTCAATGTATATTGATTTTTATGTTAACTTTTCAAATGTGAATTATATAATATAACTAATCTGAATTGTGGTTTGATTTTTCTTGTACAGGATCCTTCAAAGCCAAGGAGTGCTTCTAAGAGGATCAATTTTGATAATCCATCAGTAGTTTAGGATGTGATAGAGACATTTTGGGATACATACATGTCTAGTTGGCATGCATATTTTGTATATGGACATACATTTTTGTTTGAGTTGGTGTTTATTCTATTTTTGTATATGGGCATACACTTGTAATTATTTGACAATCATATATATAAAAGTTGTGATTCAATATATTTTGTTCACCATGTGCATGGCTTCATTCTTTGAAACTTTAATCTTGAATGTAATAATGAACAATGGTTAAATAATGAACAATAGCATGTTATTTGTATAATCTCGAGATTCAATATAATTTGTTTGGCTAAATCTTATCTATTAAATTTTGTTGCCTTGGGAAACTTCACCAAATTTAATGACCATATATAACATGGATGCTTAGTAATGACAAATGAAAAGTAGTAAAGAATCTTCTACAATGGAATGTACTTTTTTCATAATCCACTGGCTACATCTAGCAACAATCCCCCACCATTAAAGCTATCTCAGCAAGCAGACCATTCAAGAGGTCCATTTCCACATGTTTCCCATTAAATATAAGACCTGAATATATGAACTCTAAACATTTTTTTTTTGATTGTCATTCAGGTACTCAAAGATACAAATATCACCTTCCTTTATATTATTATCACGTCCAAAATATCTCCACCCCCACTTAAGGTAGGCATATTATGCTTCGTAATGCATTGTACCATCTAATACATCTAGTTAGGTATTTTTACCCTTACCATTCTTTTGTTTTTCCTCCCTACTTAGGGCCATACAGTAGCGACATCGTCCCTTGAGTGCCCTAAGTGTGAAAAATTATCAAACTTTGATAGGTTGTATGTTAGAATCCGTGGCACTTGTGAATAATTTGTTTGAACCTACAGGGTCACATGAAGAATGTCTACAATAGCCTCTCTTAGACTTTCAAGATTCGGAGTGGTTTTCTCATGGCAGTGATTTTTCAATTGATGCTAAAATCATCAAGTGTATTCAATGAAAAGTTGCAATGGAGCCAAAATCTCATTCTGTTCATCATGGAAAATGAACCGTTGGTTCCAACATGTCCTATTAGGTGTTTTTACCCTAGTCATGCTCCTGTTTTGCCTCCCTACTTGGTTGAACACTCAGGGCCATACTGTAGCGGCATTGTCCCTTGAGCTTCTCAAGTGCAAAAAATTGTCAAACTTTGACAGTTTGTATCTCAGTATGTGGCACTCACAAATGACCTATCTAAACCTACAAGGTCACGTGAAGGTCATCTATAATAGCCTCTCTCAAATTTTCAAGATTCAAAGCAATTTTCCTAGGGCATCAATTTTTTAATTGATGCAAAAATTATCGGATACATTCAATGAAAAGTTGCAACAGAGCCAAATTCTTGTTCTATTTATCATGGGCATGAACTATTGGTTCCAACATGTCTGATTAGGCATTTTTACCCTAGTCATGCTCCTATTTTACCTCCCTACTCGGTCAAACATTCAAATCCATATTGTAGCGGTGTCGTCCCTTAAGCGTCCTAAGTGCGAAGAAATGTCAAACTTTGATAGCATATATTTTAAAATTCATAGCACTTGTAAATGATCCATTTGAACATAAAAGTTCATGTGAGGGCCGTCTACAATATCCTCTCTCAAATTTTCACGAGTCAGAGCAGTTTCCTAGGGCTCTGATTTTTCAGTTGATGCAAAAATCATCAGATACATTCAATGAAAAGTTGCAATGGGGCCAAATTATTGTTCTTTTCATCATGGGTGTGAGTTGTTGGTTCCAACACATTCGGTTAGGCATTTTTACCCTAGCCACACTCTTGTTTTTCCTCCCTACTTAGTCAAATGCTTAGGGCCACACTGTAGTGACGTTGTCCCTTGAGGACCCTAAGTGTGAAAAATGTCAAAATTTAACAAGTTGATTCTCAAAATTTGTGGCACTTGTGAATGATCTGTTTGAACCTATAGGGTTATGTGATGGCCATCAATAATAGCTTGTCTTGGATTTTTGAGATTTAGAGCAGTTTTTCTAGGGCAGCAGTTTTTTAGTTGACGCAAAAATCATCAAATGCATTCAATGAAAAGTTATAACGGGGCCAAATTATCGTTCTATTCATCATCGGCATGAACTGTCAGTTCCAACACTTTTTTTAAAGCATTTTTACACTAGGCATGCTCCTTTTTTTCCTCCCTACTCAGTTGAACACTCAAGGCCATACTGTAGCAACCTCGTCCCTTGAGCACCTTAAGCGCAAAAAATTATCAAACTTTGGTAGGTCGTTTCTCAAAATCCATGGCACTTATGAATGATCCATCTGGACCTACAAGGTCATGTGAGGATTGTCTACAATAGCCTATCTTGGATTTTCAAGATTCAGAGTGGTTTTCCTAGGGCAACAATTTTTCAATTGATGCAAAAATCGTTAGATGCATTCAATGAAAAGTTGTAATGGGGTCGCAAACCATTGGTTCAAACACGTTCAATAAAGCATTTTTTATAGTAGGCATGCCCCTGTTTTTCCTCCTTGTTTGGTCGAACGTTGAGGATCATACTCTACTGGCACCCTAGTGAACCTTGGACAACCCTAATGAATGTAGGGAAACCAGGTAACAAAATGATAATGAGGATGAAAAGCATAAATATAGACTAACAAGCCTATAGTAAGCTATAAGGAACATATCCTTTTGATTACCCATGTACTCATGTACAAGTACATTGAATATTATCAATACTACTACACTAATGTACTCATGTATAAGTACATTGAATATCATCAATACAAGTACACCAATGTACTCATGTATAAATATATTAAATATCATCAATACAACTACACCAACGTACTAATATACAAAAATATTGTATATCATCAGTACAAAGTTACATCAATGTACTCATATATAAATATAACTACACCAATGTACTCATATACAAATACAACATCATAGTCCATGTGCATCTGATATCCTCATGTCGTACTCCAAGCTTGTGTAGAGAAATGCTTGCATGTAAATGAAGACCAACATAAGAAACGTGAACAACATATTACTATGATAATGTGATCATCATTTGAAACGAAATACATGAAAATCAATGAAGAGGTGGGATTATATACCATGAAGATATTTCCTTAAGAATTACATCAAATGCACCCACAATGTTAAAGCAAAATGGTGATGTAATAGTATTATCCATAAAAAAGATCTACATTCTTTAAGAGTTGTTGATCTAAACATAAACAATGTGAACATAAAAGTTTTATGATCATTATTTGAAATTAAATCCAATATAATAAATGAATAGGTAGAAGTATATATCATAAAGATACCTCCTTACGAATTACATCAAATGTACACACAATGTTGAAGCAAAATGGTGAAGCAATAGTATTGTCCATCAAAAAATACTTACATTCCTTAAGAATTGTTAATGTAAACATACACAACGTGAACATAAAAGTTTTATGAGAATTATTTGAAATGAAATTCATGATAATAACTAATAAAAAGTTAAGAGATAAGATAATAAATGATCAAAAATAAAGAGACAATAAAGACCTTCTACTCAAGTATGCCTGAAGGGTCATCTATTTTCTTAAGTGTATCTAGTATTACTTTGTGATCAACACTACTAATTGTCCATAGTTATTTTGTCTTTTGTCTTCCATGATGCTTCAAATTTGACAATTGTGGCTACAAGAAGGTACAAATACATGAGAATGGTTTTGTGTCTCTTGTAGTCTTTGAATGCAAGTATGCCATTCTTTCTAATCATGTATGTTCGCAACCAAGTTCTTGCAACAAAACCGAACCTTTAGGATACATGAACCCATCATAATCTATCATCGATCGTGTTAGCTTTTTCTTTCCCTACACACACTGTACCAAATAGTAGCCTAACCTCTCTCCATTTCCCTAAAGTGCAACAACTGCAAAAACATGTCCTTTACATTGGGTGATACTCTAGAGTTAGAGTGCCAAAATTGCTCAATTTTCTCCTTCACATTCTTGGTCAACTTCCTATTTGCAAGTGGAAGCCTCCCACAAAAATCCCATGTATCATTGTGAAGAGGATCATTGAGTATTTCTCTTTTTTCAAGTTCTCTATCTAAATTATTACGATTTATGTTCAAATCAACACAAGTTTGTCTCATAAAGCAAGGCTTTCTCAAATGATGGATTACTAAGGAGGCTGTAATCACTCTTTGAGAGGCTCTCTTATCTTTTTCCTTTCTATTCTTTCCAATAGAATTGAGAGAATTAAAAATATTTTTGTCAATAATGGAATTTTTCTACATCTTCTTGTTCATACAAATCTTCAATTTGGCTAGTAGGGGTCTCATCTTTTGCATCTTTAGCAACTAAACAAAAAGTTGGCATTGCTCGATAAATGTCTTGTTGCTAAAATATTGGTTAAAAGTTGCGTAGCCTAGAATCAAATGGTTTGTGTTGACCTCTTGCCTTCAAGATTGTCAATAATGTTAAAATCAATTTCAAGTAACCATTTTGGGGTTCTTGAAGGTCTTGAATTTGGAATTTGTCTTTCTTCCACAAGAGGGTCTTCATTTCTCATGTAATTCGATGTTACATAATGTTCACTTGGTTAATTCCACATTCAATGTCAATTCCCACATTTTCACTTTCAATTCCCATATTTTCATTTCTAAATTCAATATCATGTTTAAAATTTTCAATATCTATTTCAACATTGTCATTCCCAAATTTGAATATCATGTTTAACATTCCCAAAATCAATATCTACATTTTCATTTTCATTTTCAATAACTTGCTCAACATTTTCAAATTCAATTTCCTCTTCACTTGACATAAAATTTGCAAAGGCTTCACCTATATTTGGAAAACCTTGACCTTCTCTATCTCTTTGCCTATATACTTCAATTTGCTCATTTGAAAGCTTTCTTTTACATTTTTTCTTTTGACAACTGCTTCTCCCCATTATACCTCCACAAAGATGCTCTAGAATGATTTCCAATGACGAATTTGTCTAGAAGAATATCAAAAAAGTAGAATTTTATCACTGTATGTCTAAAAACATGTGTTTGTCACCTGCAAAATGAATGTAGGGACCATTGGAATACACAAAATTACCCACAATCCTATTTTGTTTGGTCCACAAATTAGATATCCAATAGCTAAACATATTTTTTTATATGGGCACCAAAATTTCCATTGGCACCCAAATGGAAAGGGATCAGATATCAGATAAATATCTAATATATGATATCTTCCCATATAGGAAGAGAGAGAGAGAGAGAGAGAGAGAGAGAGAGAGAGAGAGAGAGAGAGCACATGGATATAAAGTGCTTGTCTTTCTTTTATTGCAACACGTTTCTCCTACATTTGTTTCATAGTTCATAAATGAGAAAGACAATCATACGCTTTCCCATGTGGTGTTGCAAATGCCAAATGGAAAAGATTGGGAGTTCGAGTTAAAGAATGCAATCATAAACTAGAATTTGGACGTGGATGGAAAGAATTTTCCAATTATCGCGGTTTGAAAATGGGAGGGAGAGAGAGAGAGAGAGAGAGAGAGAGAGAGAGAGAGAGAGAGAGAGAGAGAGAGAGAGAGAGAGAGAGAGAGAGAGAGAGAGAGATGAACATTTTGATATTGAGATGAACATTTTTAAAATAATCTTCAACTTCCGAGAACTATAACTTTTAAACTATTAAGAATTTGAAGATGATGTAAATTAGTAATTTGTAGCATTTTGTCTATAGATGCTATATATATTTTTTTCAATTTTTTTTGAAGGAATTTTGAAAAAAAATTCCATCTCCCTCGAAAAGTAGTTTTTTATAGCAAACTACATTTTTTAAGAGTGATGTGCCTCCCAAAACACATAACTTTTTTTCTATAAATGATAAAAACTCAATTATTTCGAATTTTGGTTTGTAACATCAATATCCAGGGCTTGCAGTTGGTTTGATAGTGATATGTTGAATATTTTTCATTTTATTAAGTTTTGAAGTTCGACTAGTCATAATTTAGACATAGGTTTGAGTTTGAACACATAACTTGCTATATATATATCGAAATTCAATTTATTTTTTTTGTTAGAAAGAAGACATCAATACCTGGGGCATAGATATTTTTCAGAATTTTTTTGAATTAGTTTCCTATTTTTCTCAATGCGTTGAACAGAGAAGTTCATGTTCGATGAAAAACCTATGTTTGGTAAAATTAAAAAAACAAGTTCATAATAAACTCAAGATGTAATAAAACTACAGTCATTGGAAAGCTTGCTTCACGGACTACCATACTACATTTTGGGTTTTCAAGATCATTCAATTTGAGCCTTCAACCAGAGGTTTGAAGGCCAAAAGTCTGCAAAAAAATGTAGAAAGCTTCAGAGAAGTGTAAAAAAGGGGTTCGAGCGAACCCCCCCTTTTTAGGGGGTTTGAATGAAGGGGGGTTCGAGCGAAACCCCCGAATATAATTAAAAAATGACATAAACAAGCATTAAAGGTGCTTCGCTCAAAAAAGGGGGTTCAAGCGAAGTGGGGGGTTCACTCAAACCCCAAAGGGTAGTTCATTCGAACACCCCCACTTCGCTCAAACCCCCTCCAATTTTTTTTTCCTTCCATCTTGTTTTTCCTTCGTTGCCGAAAGTGGGAACCATTAATGTGGAATAGCCCATGGATGTACAGTGCTCAGTTCTCTTTCATGCAATGCATTGCTCCTACATTTGTTTCATAGTTCATAGATGAGAAAGACAATTGTATGCTTTCCCATATGGTGTTGCAAAGCTCAAACGGATAGGACTGGGAGTTGGAGTTAAAGAATGCAAATCATAAACTAGAATTGGGACGTGGCTAGAAAGAATTTGACAATTAACATAGTTTGAGAATGGGATTTTTTTTTGTGTTCACATACATAGAAAAGTCATACATGGAGGCTGATATGTTTGGAAGATCTGGGTGCGTGAAAAATATCAATGCTTGTCGCTTTGAGGAAACGAACATTATTTCAAGTAAGAGATGCCATTATAACAAAATGTGCAGTTTAGATCAATTTGTTTACTTGCAATTTATCATTACTAAGCATCCATGTTATGATTAATAAGCATATGTTCACAACCCTCTCTCTCTCTCTCTATATTCTCCCTCTCCCTAACTCTCTCTTTCTCTCTCTCTATCCCCATCTCTCCCTATCTAGATACAAGGTATCGAATCTCTCTCTCCCTCTCCCTCTTCTGCCCCCCCCCCCTCTCTCTCTCTCTCTCTCTCTCTCTCTCTCTCTCTCTCTCTCTCTCTCTCTCTCTCTCTCTCCCCTTCCCTCCCTATACCTCTCTCTCTCCCTATCCTAAAAAGGTATCATATATTTCTCTCTCCCTCTCCCCCCCTCCCTCTCTCTCTATATATCCCTTTACTCTTCTCTCCCTATCTCTCCTCTACCTTTACCCTTATCTCCCTCCCCCTTTCCCCTTATCTCCATATTTAGATCACTTTCCCCTTATCCTTTTCCAACCATCTCTCTCTCTCTCTCTCTCTCTCTCTCTCTCTCTCTCTCTCTCTCTCTCTCTCTCTCTCTCTCTCTCTCTCTCTCTCTCTCTCTCTCTCTCTCTCTCTCCTTATCCTAAAAAAGATATCGAATTTCAGATATTATATGATATCCGATATATTTTATTATTAATATATTAATAAAACTATTAATGTATAATATATATTAATTAAAATCGGGTATTGGATTAATATCCGATATCTGATTGCTTTGACAAAAAATTTGAAACCTTGGTATTTGGCTAGGAAATGCCAAATCTAGAAAGTCAATAGAAAAAACATGTCTTTTAGTGTTCCTTGCTTTTCCAGACTTCGCTCTGGTGGTTGACGACTTTTTTTTAGCCTAAATTAATGAAAGGAAAAGGGATATTTTAAGGACACTCTCATCTTTCCAACAATATAAGGTTTTCCTTGTTTGGAATTTAATAAATAATTATTATACAATTTCTAATTAAATTCTGACTAAAGTCTTGATTGATAGATTCATTGAAAAACATCTATAACTTTAAAACAATATCACATTTTTTGAATCTAAAACTTGCATCACATTCTATGCTTCACCTACTATAGGATAAAAAAATAATTGAATTTCATAAAGTTTTGATCAAGTTAAGGTGGTCAGACATATGAGTTTTTATATTTTTGCAAAGTTGTAGTAAAAAAATCATAATTAATTATATACTTCAAAATAAATTACAAAAAATTATGTGTCATGTCCATACATGAGTCTACTACTTATATTTAAACTCTTATAAAAAAATATTATGATTTGATTGTGGTTAGGGTGGTCCGACACACACCTACTTCTTATCTTTTTCCTGAAATTTTAGTACTACTGCATTGACATTTCAAATTTTCATCAAATAACTTTTTTTTTTTAAAACAACAACTAGTAGCCTAGAAGTTGCATTCAATTTGCTACAAATTCTATTCTTACACATTTTTAAAATAATGTTCATAACTTATTCAAATTTTTACATCAAGTTGCCTAACTTTGTTTTTTTTTAAATTTTATTGCCACTTAAGGGCCTATTTTGGCTCACCATGATCCTACACATACCCAACACGTCCACACAACCACAACAAGTTTAATGGTCATTTTGATGATAAATTTTAGAGTTTCCTCTAAATATACATTAAGACCAAGAAGTTTGCACATACATAAATAATGAGCAATTCTACATGTAATTCAATAAGAACCACTCATGTCATTGAAGTATTTATATACCTCATCCTTTAATCTTGCATTTCCACAATTTATAAAACACAAGAAAAGCTTACATGGTCATGGAATTTTGTCAAACAATTCACATGATAAGTGTACACTTCCACAATTTGCATACATGTCTCATAAGGGACTAGCAACTGCAACATTTGACAAATATTTGCTTTAAATGATGCTTTGGTAGATATCTACACCTTGTTCTAAAGCTCCCATTTTGGCAAAAACTAGAAAGATGATATCAAAGGTTGTGGAGGGAAAAAATTAGGAGGATGTTTGCAAAGGTTGTGGAGTCCAGCTTTAGACGTACCAATTGTATTTGTTTAAAAATTTCCAAGGCTTTTTTGGCAAACCCATATCTTGCTATTATCATAGTCCAGGAAATTGCATCTCTATGAGGCATTTATTTGAAGAGTTTTAAAGCCCCATTAAGAACACCATTTTGTACATATCCTACAATCATAATACTCCGTAAAATATCATTTTTGTGTGGTATTTTGCCAGTCCATAATTTTCATACATATTTACAAGGGCACTTGCAACTGCAACATCTAATAAACATCTAGTTTCAATTATGGCTTGATGGATGTCTATATCCTATTTTGTATCTCTTGTTCTAGCATGGGTTGAAAGGATAATAGCAAAGATTGTGGAATATGAATTTACACATTTCTATTGCATGTGTTTAGAAGTTTCCAAGGCATTCTCAAAATATCCATTTTGTGTGTATCTTGCAATCATTACATTTCAAAAGACCACATATCTTTCGAGCATAAATTTGAAAATATTTAAAGTCTTATCAAGAAGACCATTTTGTTTGTATCTGACAAACATAGCATTCCAAGATATCACATTTCTATGAGGTATATTGTCGAATAGGTCACACGTGTGTATGTTTTCACATTTTGCCTACATGTCTCTCAAAGCACTTGCAACTTCAACATCTGAAAAATATCCCCTTTCCATTATACTAATGGATTTTCATGCCCTATTTCAAACCTCTTATTTTGGCACAGGTTGGACCAATCTAGCTACTTACACACCTACATTAAACATGTTGGACATTGTTGCTGCTAGGATACGATGTTGTCATTGATGTCAACATATTCCTGCTCGGGTGATTGCAGATTGATTTATTGAGATTATGGTTTGGTGTATGGAGTATTTATAGTATCATTATATTCTTTTGTATTGGTCTTGGTGTTCTGAAAATCCTAATTGACCATATCAAATGATCCGGTTTTGCAGTTTGTTTTTCTAATCAGTGCTTCGAAGAGTTCAATATTTCTTCCGGTACATTTCGGTGTGATTAGATCTTGAGATGAGTTTTTGGGAGATTTTTTGGTATGGTCTTGTGTATCTTCATTTTAGATGGTCTATGATTTGGTGCTCCGCAAGTTATCTTTCTTCATGACTGTAGACACCTAAAATTGTCCCGTCTAATTAAATAATTTTTTTATTTATTTAATTATTTTAGCCTAATTCTTCCATTAATAAAATAAATATTTATTTATTTAATTAATTCATTTATCCCTTTCTAGCATTATTTCTCATTTAATAAATACTTTTATTTATTTAAATTGTCATTTTCTTAAATTTAATAAATACTTTTATTTATTTAATTGATCCCACTTCTTCTATTAATTAAATAAATCTTTATTTATTTAATTAATTCATTATCCTTTTCTACCTATGACACATGTCAT
The DNA here is from genome assembly GCF_030272615.1 of Cryptomeria japonica. NCBI lineage: Eukaryota > Viridiplantae > Streptophyta > Pinopsida > Cupressales > Cupressaceae > Cryptomeria > Cryptomeria japonica. The sequence continues at coordinate 693,422,890 of NC_081405.1, read as the reverse complement.
TCATCTCTTAATTCCTACACTACCTACCCTCTCATTATTTTCTTATTTCCTCTACCTACCCTTTAATCCTAACCGACCATCTAGCTTTTACACATCTTAATCTTATCCCTCCATTTCTTACATTGTCTTCTATATAAGAAGATACTCTCCTTCATTATCAACCCTAGTTGTCTCCTACGTATTCTAAGCACTTCTAATCATTCTGTTCTCTCTCGAGTGGCATTCAAACTTTCATATGTGATCAAGCCTACTTGCAACCACATTTTCGTTCTTTGTTGAGCTCTTGTGCACACATAAAATCTGAGAGAAAATGTATCAAGCAAGATCAATGGAGATAGGAAGAATGGAGATTCAAACCCTATTGGACATGTGATGGTATCATCTTTATGATTTTGTTGATTTGCATGGTCTTAGGTAATCTTCATATGTTATGGTGGATCTTTGTTGTTGTGTGGCTAGGGTTTCATGGTTGAATCTATTTTAGTCTTTCAATATTGTTGTTTCCATTTTTACCATAAACAATGATAGTTGTTGTTGTTTGAGCATTCTTGAGGTTCAAATGTTAATCGATGAATATTTGATAAGTGGTGTTGGTGCAATTGTTACTGATGGTTCTAGCATGCTTGTTGGTGTTTCCTAATTATCTCCTATTTGTTTTGATGATCCGCATTGGTCATTCCTGTGAGTTCTTGGTGACTTTGTTGATCTGGTGATGTTCTTCATGTTATGTGGTTTTGTTGGTGGTGTAGCGTGTTGCAGTTGATCTTGGCATGATTACTAGTGGAGATGAGCATTTGGGAATTTGGTTTTGGTCCATGTTATGTCATTTATATCATTATATTGGTCTGGTGGTCGATCTTTGTATTGTGTGATGTAATTTTATATTTGTGAATTGAGGGTTTATCTGACCTTGTTGTCAAGGTTGATGAATTGTATAAATAGGTGATATTGTCATGTTATTTAGAGAGAGAGGTGGTGTCTAGATTATCAAAGGGTGGTATATGTGAAAATAAGGATTCATCTTTTAGTGTGATGTATTGAGCAGAGATTGGTGTTGTAGAGAAGATAGTTGTGCCTAACCGAAACTATAATCAGCCATTTGGAAATGTTATTCTTTCAGTTCATTCCTTCCGGATTGTAGTCTGAATCTTGTTGTAAGTCAATGAGACTTCCCTGAGGGTTGTAGCCTTCTGAGTCATTATCTTTTGAGAAGTGAACTCTAGGCAATGTGCCTAAATGCATGTGCATTCTCCATTGTAATATTTTTACATACTACTACAAAGTATCATCTTATTGTGGGTAGGTTCCCACTGTGGTTTTTCCCTTAACTAGGTTTTCCATGTCAAAATATTGGTGTTGTGTATTGTGTTATCAACTATTTTATCTTTGTTATTGTTGCAATTTATCATATCTATTTTTGTGGTTAAGTTTTTAGATCCGGTAAAAACTGATTCACCCCCCCCCCCCCCTCTCAGTTTTTCCTTGTTGTTGTTGCCAACAATTTATATCAGAGCCATATCCTCCAGAGGAAGACTAGCCACTTGAGGAGATCCGGGATGGCAACTAGAAGTGGAAGTGTTATCTTTAAGAATGAGAGTCTGATATTTGATGGAAGCAACTATGCTATATGGAAGAACCAGATGGAAGTGCACTTGAGATGTCTTGAAGAAGATTACTTGAAGATCACAAAGAATGCCTATTATGCTCCTCTGAATAGACCAGTTACTCCTGATGAGATCAAGGAAGTTGAACATGACATAAGAGTGAAGGAAGCATTGTTGAGTGCCCTGACTAATTCAGAGATGACAAATGTAATGGGACTTCAGACTGCACATGAGATCTTGGAGAAACTTGAGACCCTGTATGAAGGAGATAAACAAGTAGAAGTTGCTAAGTTGCAGAGTTTGAAAGGAAAATATGAGATGTTGAAGATGGGAGAAGATGATAACATAAACACCTTCATGGCTAAGGTGAATGACCTTGTCCTAGGTATCAAATGTGTTGGTGGAACCCTTCAAGAGGATGAAATTGTTGCTAAGGTGTTGAGATATTTTCCTCACAAATACAAGGTAGTTTCTATTGATGAAATCTAGAGTGTGAGTATAGTGACAAGAGACATGCTGGTCGGAAAGATTGTTGCATTTGAACTATACGAGTCTGTTGAATCACATGAAAAATATGAGACAACATTTAGAGAATTTGCATCTGAAAAGCTAAAGTATGAACCTAAAAAATGCATAATATCTAGATATGAAAAGAAAGGAGAGAGATGGAACAACAAGAAAGAGAATTAGATGAGCTTGAAGCATTGATTGCCTAGAGATTGCCTCAAGGAGCTGGTAAGTATGATGAAAATTTTTCGATGAAATGTTTCTCTTGCAATAAGATAGGACATTTTTCTTCTACATGCCCGAACAAAATAGCTAAGTATGATAGACATGATAAATTTGATAAGAATAATAGGAATGATAGATTTGAGAAGCATGAGAAGTATGATAAGACTTACAAGTCTAACTAGAAGTTTAAGCATCAAAAGAACTATTACTATGATGTTGATGAAGATGTTATAGATGAAGAATCAGAAGGAGATGAAGTTGTATTTATTGCTATCAAAGAAGATAGACCGATACCTGTTGATTCCACAAGCTACATTATTGAGGAGAAGGCTTTAGCTGCTAAAGTTGAAGAAAAAGATGAATGGGTGATTGACAGTAGCTGTTCACATTATATGACCGATGATAAAAGAAAATTTGTGAGTATCGAAAGGTATTATGGTGGAATAGTAATATTTGGAGATGACAAAGTCTTTGTGATCCATGGTAGAGGTTCTATTTCCTTTGATGGTAAGCATAACATTGATGATGTCTTATATGTTAAAGGTTTGCAGCATAATCTTTTGAGTGTTGGACAGATGGTTGACAAAGGTTATGATCTACAATTCAGGAATGGTAAATGCAAGATCCTAAATGCCTCCGATATAGAGATTCAATCTATAACTAAGACTGAAGGTAAAATTTTTCATTTAAATGATGGTGACAAAAGTTGTTTAGTTGCCCAGATTGATGAAAGTTGGTTGTGGCATAGAAGAATGCATCATGTTAACTTTAATTCAATGATTAAGATCGGTTCTACACAAGTTGTTAGAGATCTTCCTAAGATTGTTAAGCCTACTAATCTGGTATGTAAGGAATGTTAATTGGGTAAGCAAACAAGGATTTATTTCAAGAGCAAGCAATATACATCTGATGGGTTGCTAGATCTTGTGTATATTGACCTATGTGGACCTACAAATGTTAGAAGTATGTAGGGATATAGATATTTTAGTTTGCTAATTGATGATTATTCTAGGATGATGTGGGTTGTCTTTTTGAAGGAGAAATCTGAAGCATTAGATGAATTCAATATATTCAAAGCAAAGGTTGAGATTGAGTTAGGATTGAAGGTGAAATGTCTGAGATCTGACAGAGGTGGAGAATTCTATTCCAATGAGTTTGATTCATTCTGTGAGAAGCATGGGATTAGAACACAATTATTTGCTCCTAGAACCCCATAGCAGAATGGAGTTGTTGAAAGGAAGAAAATGATTGTCTTGGATTCTGCAAGAACTATGCTAATTGAAAGGAATGTTTCGAAGATCTATTTTAGAGAAGCTATTAGTGTTGTTGTTTACACATTCAATTGATTTCATATTAAAGGTGATACTGGTAAGACTCTTTATGAGCTATGGTTTGGTCATGTTCCTTCTATGAGATATTTCATAATATTGGGTAGCAAATGTTATATCAAGAGAGATGACAACATAGGAAATTTTTATGCAAGAAGTGATGAAGGAATTTTCTTGGGATATTCAACAAAGAGCAAAGCCTACTGATGCAACAATAAGAGACTAAAAAAAATAGTAGAAAGTGCAAATGTGAAGGTTGATGAGGATTGTAGAAAAGAGATCAGATCTTGTGGATATGATGATGGTCAACATGTTGTTCTAAATCCTATTCAGCCTAAAGAATGCAGAATGATCCGGTAGAGATTGTTAATCCGGATGTTGCTGCTGCCAGTGGAGAAATGCGGGAACCTGAAAATCAGAACAATCAGAAGACTTTGAGGTATGTAAGATTGAATCATTCAGAAAATTAGATTATTGGTGATAAAAATAAAGGTGTGCTGACTAGAAGAAGGTTAGTTGCTGAAGAGGTATGTTTGATTTCTAAAATTGAACAAATCTCTTTATGGATTGAAACAAGCCCCTATAGCTGGTATGCTAGATTGGATAAGTATTTGTTAAAATTAGGATTTAGTAAAGGTACTACTGATAGTAATCTATATTTTAAAATTGAAAATGACAACATCTTGATTGTTGAAGTTTTTATTGATGATATTATCTTTGGAAGTGATGATGAATTGAGCATGAAGTTTGTCGGTGATATGTAAAAAGAATTTGAGATGTCTCTGATAGGAGAGATGAAATTTTTCTTAGGTTTGCATATTTCACAGACTGGAAAAGATATTTTTATATCTGAAACTAGACATGTGAAGGAATTGCCAAAGAAGTTTGGGTTACATGAATCCAAATTGGTTGGAACTCCTATGGTGACTAGTTGCAAATTGTCTAAAAATGATAATTCTTCAAAAGCTAATTAAAGTTTGTATAGATCTATGGTTGGTGGACTGTTATATCCTACTCGGACTAGGCTGAACATTATGCATGTTGTGTGCATGGCTTCTAGATATCAAGCTGATCCGAAAGAGAGTCATTTCACTATTGTAGAGAGGATATTTAGATACTTGAAGGGGATAGTGGATTATGGTTTGTGGTAACCGAAGAATGATGATTTCATGTTATGTGCTTACACTGATACTGATTGGGCTGGTGATGTTGATGTCTGGAAGATTACCTTTGATGGTGCTTTCTTTTTGGGTAAAAAACCGGTTTCATGGGCTAGTAGGAAACAAGATTCAGTGTCCTTATCTACTGCTAAAGTTGAGTACATTGATGTTGCTAGTAGTTGCACTCAAGTAGTTTGGATGAATCAAATGTTGAAAGATATCAAAGTTATTTATGATGAGCCTACTATCATATACTATGATAATTCTAGTACTATTAACATGTTAAAGAATTTGGTGCAACATTCAGAAACTAAACATGTATCAATCAAATATAATTACTTGAGAGAAAAAGTCAGTGAAGAGGAAGTGAAGTTGGAGTATCTATCTACAAAGGAATAGATTATTGATATTTTCACTAAGCCTTTGCCTACAGATACATTTGTCTATTTGAGAGACAAGTTAGGGGTAGCTACCCCTCCTAATGAGAACTAGATGCATTGAGTTGCATCAATCCGGTGGACTTCATAGTCTTATCTCGGTGTCTGGATTGATGAGTTGATGCTGCTCCTATGGTGTAGTCTAGTTATGTGTTTTAAAGAGGGAGAGATTCATGATTTGTTTATTTATATTGAGATCTTGTGCATTGTTGTCAAAGGGGGAGAGAAGCATGTGAAAAACTATTTTTTCTTCTTAGGGGGAGTTTGTTGGAGATGTTTCTTTCTTTGTATTGATTATTTTCACATTCATATGTTTCCATCAATGCCAAAGGGGGAGATTGTCAGACATTGTTGTTGCTAGGATATGTTGTTGTCACTGATGTCAACATATTCCTTCTCTGGTGATTGTAGATTGATTTGTTGGGATTATGGTTTGGTGTATGAAGTATCTATAGTATCATTATATTCTTTTGTATTGGTCTTAGTGTTCTAGAGAGCATAATTGATCATATCAAATGATTCAGTTTTGTAGTTTGCTTTTCTGATCAAGGCCTCACAGAGTTCAGTATTTCTTCCGATACATTCTGGTGTGATCAGATCTTGAGCTAAGTTTTTGGGAGATTGTTTGGGATGGTCTTGTGTATCTTCATTTTAGATGGTTCATGATTTGGTGCTCCGTAAGTTATCTTTCTTCGTGAAAGTTGCTATTGTTTGAGTATTCTTGACGTTTAGATCTTGATCAATGAAGATTTGATAAGTGGTGTTGATGCAATTGTTGTTGATGGTTCTAACATGCTTGCTAGTGTTTCCTCATTATTTCCTATTTTTTTTGATGATACACATTGAAATTTTTGCGAGTTCTTGGTGACTTTGTTGATCCGGTGATGTTCTTCATGTTATGCAGTTATTCTCATGGTGTAGCATGTTGCGGTTGATCTTGGCGTGATTATCAGTGGAGATGAGCATTTGGGAATTTGATTTTGGTCCATGATATGTCATGTATATCATTATATTGGTTCGTTGGTCAATATTTGTATCGTGTGATGTAATTTTGTATTTGTGAATTGAGGGTTTAGCCGACCTTGTTGTCAAGGTTGATGAATTGTATAAATAGGTGATATTGTCATGTAATTTAGAGAGAGAGGTAGTATCTGCATTATCAAAGGGTGGTATATGTGTGAATAAGGATTCATCTTTTAGTGTGATGTATTGAGCAGAGATTGGTGTTGCAGAGCAGACAATTGTGCTTAACCAAAACTGTAATTAGGTATGTGGAGATGCTATTCTTTCAGTTCATTCCTTCTGGATTATAGTCTGAATCTTGTTATAAGTTAGTGAGACTTCCTTGAGGTTTGTAGCCTTCCAGGTCATTATCTTTTGAGCAGTGAGCTCTAGGAAGTGTTCCTGAATGCATGTGCATTCCCCATTGTAATATTTTCACATACAACTGCAGAGTATCATCTTCTTGTGGGTAGGTTACCACCGTGGTTTTTCCCTTAATCGAGTTTTCCACATAAAAATCTTGGTGTTTTTGTGTTGTGTTATCAACTTGCTTATCTTTGTTATTGTTGCAGTTTATCAAATCTGTTTTTTCCTTATTGTTGTTGCCAACAAAACAACCTTTGGAGCTTGAGACAATATCGCTACTCAAATCTACAAGATCTTTCTCATATTCTACAAGTTGTAAGCAATACAAATGAAAAAAAAAGAGAAAGGTAAAAGCCATTGTCAATGTTTTCCTAAAGTTCTACAACATCCCAAGGGAGGACTCAAAACACTTTGAAACATTTTGTTGGAGCTATTTTATAAATATTTTTGGCAAATAAAAACTGACATGGGACTTGCTAAGGACTTGATAATCACAAATTAGAAGTAGATGAATGCAATCGAATATGATGTATGACACATCAATAGCACCACCCAAAGAAAGAAATCTCAAAAGAAGAAGAGAGTAATAATGACATGAACATGAGGGACATAATAGAGACAAACAAATGAAAATTATTTTTACACATGGTGGCCTCAAATAATGTTATCGTAAATGAACTTCAAATGCTTGGAAGGATTGAGTTTGACAACAACGGATGGGATCAAATTGCAGTGCCCCAACATTACATAAAATTGTGATGCAATTCATAAATATGAGAAAATCATGTGACCAAGATGAAAACATACCATCTAATTTTGAATTGTAAGCTATACATTGTCAACAAATAAAATATTAGTGTTCAAGATAATTACAAAGCATAACAAATGTCCCTTTGCTAAACATTTGCACATGATCATTCAAGGAATAACAAGCATTAGAAAACCTTATTGAATCATTTGCATAGGAAATGCACTTAAAGGTAAGACATCACAAAAAAAAATGTTAGTTGTTAACACTAGCTCCTACAAGAGTTTCCACATTCAACATAGATGCGTCAACTATACATTCAACGCTCAGGATTCCTATTATAGAAATACAGTCATTGCAAGGACAAGCATTGACAACATTCCAAGAAGAGTTGAAAGATCCTCATTGATGAAATGAGCTTCATAGAGCCAAATCTAGTACCAAAAATAGATAATAGACTACATGAGATGTTCCCCACGGTCAACATCCATGCTTTGGTGGAGTCTTCATAATATTGGTTGGTGACCTTGCACAACTACCACCTATGATGGATAAATGTATCTAAACATCACATTCAAGTGTTGAAACATCATGGGACTAGTCCATGATAGTTGCCACCTTACAAATAATATTTTGACAACAATGTAGAACTACAACACAAGCCCACCTTTATTAAATGTTGCAAAACATACGAAATGCAGAACCAAGGCAAGAATATTGGTAGCTCTTGATGACACACAAAAATAAAAAATATACATTTTCAAATACATTATGCAATTATAGTAATACTATAAATCAAATAGTGACAACTTATATCTTCTAATATTACGCAACTCAAAATTTAAAAATAAAATAAAAATTAATGCTTGAGATTTCTATAATTTTTCTCTTCTATAATTTTGCATTTCACCTATTGATTCAAATTATATAGTTACTTCCAAAATTTGACACCTCTTAAATAATAATACCCTAACTCAATTATTGGTCTATGTAGAATATTGTATGAGTCGACTACCCAAAGTAAAGATGCATAGGTCTTTTTGAACAACAATATATCATGTCAAGAGTTGACACTTTTAGGTTTGACTAATAATTACTAATGTTGATGATCATATTCATAAATATAGCTCAGAAAAAATATAGTCAATGTAACCGATATCCCAAGTTAATCATCTTCATACATCATAACAACATTTTGTATTACAAAAATATTTTGCATAGCTTTCCAGTTTAAATTATAAGTTTTATCCATTCATATTTAGTATTTTCCCATATTTCAAGATCAACTCAATTTTATTCTAGATAATGACTCCTAACAAAGGCAATGTTCATTTCTTGCTACTTTTTCCATCCCTCTAATATATTACCCAAAGCATATCTTGTTATTGGCATAACTATTGGACCTTGTTGAAGGGCAAGTGCTAGTCAATAGGTTTTCCTTTCATGGGAGGTAGTATGCCATTTATCTCACATTCTTACCTTCATTTTTACCTTTGTACCTCTCTCTCTCTCTCTCTCTCTCTCTCTCTCTCTCTCTCTCTCTCTCTCTCTCTATTTCTAGACATCTCTTTTTCATTATGCCCTCTTTTTAGACCTCTATATCTATATCTATCCATACTTTTTAATTCCCTCTCCCTCTCTATATATCTATAGTAGACATACCATGATCCTATTGATAGTATTTTTTTATTATCTTCTTCATTCATAGGTTTTGTTTAAGTCATGTTCGGATCTATGTAAGTAAATGCATGGTGTATTTGAAGCTTTCATTTCTCCATTGATACCTTTGTTGCAAAAACAACATCATTTGATAAACGCCTACCAAGTTCTGTTCTCATGTATGAAAAAAATAGACCAATTTTTTTTTCAATTGACCTTCCATTCCTCTTTGATTGTACCCATTGCACATCAAGATGTACTAGTAGTTAAATAGTCAATAATAATCTTGTACCTTATTTAAAAAAAATGATATATATTTAATTTTTAATTAATGAACATTAATCCTTAATCATTAAACTAGAAAGTATTTTTTACACAAATACATGTATGAAAACATAGAAAAAACTTTTCTCCAATTGACCTTCCATTTGCCTTTGATTGTGGGTATGTGCAGGATCATGGTGTGCCAAAACAGGCCCTTAAGTGGCAATGAAATTTTAGAAAATTAGAGTTATGTAACTAGACATGAAAATTTGAATAAGTTATGAATATTATTTTAAAAATATGTAAGAAGAGAATCTGTAGAAAATTGAATGTAGTTTCTAAGCTATTATTAGTTTTTTGGCAAAAAAAAATCTATTTGATTAAAATTTGAAATTTAAATGCAGTGGTACTAAAATTTCTAGAAAAAAAGATAAGAAGTAGGTGTATGTCTGACCACCATAATCACATTAAAATCATAATTATTTTTAGTATGATTTATAATAAAATTAGTAGACTCATGTCTGAATGTGACACATATATTGTTTGTAATTTTTTATTAAGTAAATAATTAATTATGAATTTTTTACTACAACTTTTCAAAAATTCAAAAAATCCTACGTCTAACCACCTTAACTTGGTCAAAACTTTATGAAATTCATTTTTTTTTCCCTATAGTAGACGAAGCATAGAATGTGACACATGTTTCAGATTCAAAAAATATTAAACCATTTAAAAGTTATGGGTGTTTTTCAATCAGCCTATCAACCAAGGCTTTTGTCAGAATTCAATTAGAAAATAAATAATAATTATTTATTAAAGTCAAAATAAGACAAACCTTATATTGTTGGAAAGTTGAGAATGTCCTTAAAACCCCCTTTTTGTTTTATCAATTTTGGCTAAAAAAAGAGTCGTCAGCCACCAATGCGAAGTCCGGAAAATCAAGCAATATTGAAAAACACGTTTTTTCAGTTGACTTTCCAGGCTTGTCATTTCCAAGCCAAATCCCAAAGCATTCCCAAACGGAAAAATAGGGGGAAAAAATTATGTTTTAAAATCAGATATTCGTAAAAATTGGATATCTATTTTGAAAAAAAAAACATATTTAAGTAAATTGGGCATAACCTTTACATTTTATATCAAAATTTTGATTTTTTATAGGCGTTGGAAAGGTAATTCAGAGCTCTATGATATAGATTAGGTATATTTTCAATATTTTGTTTAAAAAAAATAATATTTAATTAATTTAAATTCATCCTTTGTTTTTAAAACATAAAAAGCTCATGATTTTTTCATATGATTTCCCTATTGCCTGAATTTTTTGTAACAATCATCTCCAAATAAACTAAATAAGTAATTAATAATATAAAATTTAGGAATTTTATTGAGTTTAATAAATTTTGATAAACCATGTTATCTCTATTTGTTCCTTTCTCCACCTCTCTCTCCTAAACCTATCACTCCACCTGTTTGTTTCTTCCTCCCTCTCTTTTGACCTATATCTCTATTATTGAATACCTCATTCATTCTCTCAATATCTACACTTATATTTCTACCTCTTCATAAATTCCTCCTCTATGTCACTCTCTCTTCCCTAAGATCTAGACTAGTCTCTATGCATTTCCTTCTCATATCTAGCAACAAAATTCAGAGGGAACAAGGAGAGGCATAGGGAAGTATCAACAAAAGGAGAGGGGGAGAGAGGTGAGAAGGAGAGAGTAATTGGGGGGAAGAGAGAGCTAGAGGTAATTAGGTGGTAGGTGAAGAGAGAGAGAGAGGGGGTGATTAAGGTGAAGAGAGAATGAGAGGGAGAGTTTGAGATTATTAGGGGGTAGGAGGAGAGGGGGAGAGGGTAAAGTATCAACAAAGAGAGAAGATATATGGGGACAAAGGTGAAGAGAGAGATAGAGAGTAATCAGGGGGTGGGGAGAGTGGGAGAGGTAAGTATCTATAAACCCATAGGAGGAGAGAGGTGAGAGAGGGTAATTGAGGGAAATAAATAATGTGAGAGAGATTTGGGTGTAATTAGTGGATAAGAAGAGAGGGAGAATAGTAAGTATCAACAAAAGGAGAGAGGGAGAGGTGTGGAGATACGTGAAGAGAGTGATAGAGAGATGATAATTAGGGTGAGTGGAGGGGGAGAGGGATGTATTAACAAAGAGATGGAGAGAGAGGGTAATCAAGGGGCTCTCTCCCCATCTCTCCTCCCTCTTCCTTTGTTTATACTCCCCCCCTCTCTCCCCCTTCCCCTAATTACCTTCTCTCTAGACCTCTCTCTTTGAACCTCTCCCCTCATATCTACCTCTCTCCCTTTGTTGATACTTTCCCATCCCCCCTCTCCTCCCAACCACTAATTACCCCTAACTCTCTCTAATTCTCTCTTCTCCAAATACCATCTCTCTCATATTGTGTCCTAATGGGTCATATGGTGTCCTATTAACCCTTAGGACACCATATGATGTTGTTAGGGGTGGGATGGTGCACTAAGGGGTCATATTGTGTCTTAAAGGGTCATATTGTGTCCTATGACCCCTTAGGACACCATATGACCCCTTAAAACACCATATGGTGTCGATATGGGTTGTATGGTATCCTAAGGGGTTATATCATGTCCTATGACCCCTTAGGATACCATATGGTGTCGTTAGGATTCAAATGGTGTGTTACGGGGTCATATTGTGTCCTAAGGGGTCATAAGACATCATATGACCAAGGACACTATATGACCCCTTAGGTGTTGTTAGGGGTCATATTGAGTCCTAAAGGGTCATATGGTGTCCTATGACCCCTTAGGACACCACATGACCCCTTAGGAAAACATATGATCCCTTAGGTGTTGTTTGGGGTCATATTGTGTCCTAACGGGACATATGGTGTCTTATGACCCCTTAGGACACCATATGGTGTTGTTAGGGGTCGTATGGTGTGCTAAGGAGTCATATTATGTGTTAAGGGGTCATAGGATGTCATATGACCACTTAGGACACCATATGACCCTTTATGTGTCGTTAGGGGTTATATTGTGTCCTAAAGGTTCATATGATGTCCTATGACCCCTTATGATACCACATGACTCCTAAGGACACCATATGACCCCTTAGGTGTCATTAGGGTTCATATTGTGTCCTAATGGGTCATATGGTGCCCTATAACCCCTTAGGACACCATATGGCATCGTTAGGGGTTATATGGTGTGCTAAGGGATCACATTGTGTCCTAAAGGGTAATAGGACATCATGACCTCTTAAGACACCATATGACCCCTTAGGTGTCGTTAGGGGTCATATTGTGTCCTACAGGGTCATATGGTGTCGTTATGGATCTTATGGTATCCTAAGGGGTCATATGGTGTTTTATGACCCCTTAGGACATCATATGGTGTCGCTAGGGGTCATATGGTGTCCTAAGGGTTCATATGGTGTCCTATGACCCCTTAGGACACCATATGACCCCTAACAACACCATATGACCCCTTAGGTGTTGTTAGGGGTCCTAGTCCTAATGGGTCATATGGTATCCTATGACCCACACCATATGGTATCGCTAGGGGGTGTATGGTGTCTTAAGGGGTAATATGGTGGCCTATGACCCCTTAGGACACCATATGACCCCTTAAAATACCATATTATGTCGCTAGGGGTCGTATGGTGTCCAAATGGGTCATATGGTGTCTTATGACCCCTAAGGACACCATATAATGTCTTAAGGGGTCTTATTATGTCTTATTAGGTCATATGGTGTTCTATGACCCCTTAGGACACCATATGATGTCGTTAGGGGTCAAATTGTTTCCTAAGGGGTCATATGGTGTCTCATGACCTCTTAAAACACCATATGGTGTTGTTATAGGTAGTATGGTGTCCTAAGAGGTCATATGGTGTTCTATGACCCCTTAGGATACTATATGGTGTCGTTATGGATCGTATGGTGTCCTATTGCCCCTTAGTTCACCATATGATCCCTTAGGACACCATATGGTGTCATTATGGGTCGTATGGTGTCCTAAGGGGTCATATGGTGTTATATCCTTTAGGACACCATATGGTGTTGTTAAGGGTCGTATGATGTCCTAAGGGATCACATGGTGTCTTATGACCCCTTAGGACACCATATGACCCCTTAGGTGTTGTTAGGCGTCATATTATGTCCTAACTGGTCATATGGTGTCCTATGACCCCTTAGGACACCATATGGTGTCATTAGGGGTTGTATGGTGTGCTAAGGGGTCATATTGTGTCCTAAGGGGTCATAAGACATTGTATGACCCCTTAGACACCATATGACCCATTAGATGTTGTTAGGGGTCATACTGTGTCCTAAGGGGTCATATGATGTCATGTGATCCTTTAGGACACCATATGACCCCTGAGGATATCACATGGTGTCTTTATGGGTCTTATGGTGTCCTAAGGGGCCATATGGTGTTCTATGACCCCTTAGGATACCATATGACATCGTTAGGGGTCATATTGTGTCTTAAGGGGTCCTATGACACCTTAAAACACTATATGATGTCATTATAGGTTATATTGTGTCCTTGTGGGTCATATGGTGTCTTATGATCCCTTAGGACACCATATGGTGTCGTTATGGGTTGTATGATGTCCTAAGGGGTCATAGAGTGTTCTATGACCCCTTAGGACACCATATAGTATTATTATGGGTCATATGGTCTCCTAAGGGGTCATATGGTGTCCTATGAGCCCTCGAGACATCATATGACTCCTTAGGACACCATTTGGTAATGTTATGTGATGTATGGAGTCCTAAGGGGTCATATGGTGTTCTATGACCCATCAAGACACCATATGACCCCTTAGGACACCATATGGTGTCGTTAGGGGTCGTATGGTGTGCTAAGGAGTCATATGGTTCCCTATGACCCCTTAAGACACCATATGGTTTTGTTAGGGGTCGTATGGTGTGATAAGGAGTCATATGGTTCCCTATGACCCCTTAAGACACCATATGAGCCCTTAGGTGTTGTTAGGGTTCATTTTGTGTCCTAAGGGGTCATATGGTGTCCTATGACCCCTTAGGATACTATATGACATCATTAGAGGTCATATTATGTTCTAAGGTGTCATATGGTATGTTATGACACCTTGGGACACCATATGGTATTGTTATGAGTCATATGATGTTCTAAGGGGTCATATGGTGCTCTATGACCCCTTAAGACACCATATAGTGTTATTATGGGTCGTATGGTCTCCTAAGTGCTCATATGGTGTCCTATGGCCCCTTAGGACACCATATGGTGTCATTATGTGTCGTATGGTGTCCTAAGAGGTCATATGATGCTCTATGACCCCTTAGAAAACCATATAGTGTCGTTAGGGGTCGTATGGTATGCTAAGGGGTCATATGGTGTCCTATGATCCCTTAAGACACCATATGACCTCTTAGGATAGCATACAATGTCGTTAGGGGTCATATGGTATCTTATGGGGTCATATAGTGTCTTATGACTCCTTAGGACACAATATGAACCCTTAGGTGTCGTTAAGGGTCATATTATGTCCTAACAGGTTATATGGTGTCTTATGACACCTTAGGACACCATATGGCATCATTAGGGGTTTTATGGTGTGCTAAGGGGTCATATTGTGTCCTAAAGGGTCATAGGACATCATATGATCCCTTAGGACACCATATAACCCCTTAGGTAACGTTAGTGGTCATATTGTGTCATAAGAGGTCATATGGTGTCTCGTTGCATTTTAAGACACCATATGACCCCTTATAATACCATTTCGTGTCGTTATGGGCCTTATTGTGTCCCATGGGGTCATATGGTATTATATGACCCCTTAGGACTCCATATGACCCCTTATGACACCATATGGTGTCATTAGGGGTCATATAGTGTCTTAAGGGGTCATATGATATCTTGTGAATTTAGGTGAATTTAGTTTTATTTATGTTTCTTAAATATCAAATTTTATTTTTTAGTATAATTGCATTCATTTCAATCTCAAGTTTAGGCGAATTTAATAAAATGTGTATATAGCTATTTAATAATTTAGATTAAATTTAAGAGTTGAAATTAGACATTTATTTTATAAATAAATATCTGTTAATTTATATTAAATATTAAGAGTTGAATTTTGACATTTAATTTTAATATAGTTGCATTAATATTTATGTAAAAGAAATTAAATAACTTTAATATAGTGAGATATCACATTTATTATTTTGGAAAGGAAATTAGAAAGATAAGGTATTTAGTTTTATGATTGGACAGTCATGGTTGGGGCTAAGGGAGGTGAAATGTCCATAGTTTTGTTTAAGCCTTGCTTGTGTAGATCTAATTGAAAGTTGGAACAATTACAATTGTAGAGAGATTTTAAATATTTCAAGGTATAAGGTCTATTACATATGCAAGTTTTTACAATTGCAGATTTTGTGTTTAGAGTTTATAAATTTATGGTTGTTATTACAAATATGAGATTTGAAAATGATTTGATTGAAAAAAGTTTTTGGTGGATGTTCACTATTAGAGTTGTATGGTAGTAGCTGTAGAAAGAACCACTTGAATAAAACAAACTTGTTCATTAAAAATAATAAATGAAAGATATTAGAATTAATTTAATTTATGATTGTTTGTAATTATTATATGTTCGTTGATAGCAAAAAGTAACTTTTTCATTCAAATGAAAGGAAGGTCAATGTAATAATTTCAACTTTTAAATTGAAATTAATCATTTATGCAGCTACTATAAAAATAATTAAATTATTTATTGAACATACAACACTTAATTATGAAGTTTTTATGGCCTCTCCATGGCCCATAAACTTATTTTGTCCATGTTTCTTTATAGTCATAAGGTTGTACATGAAACTAAAAAGAAACAAGTATGGGTATAAAGGAATAATGACATAGTTTAATTTAAGACTCCCAAAGGTGAGAAACAAGTACAAAAAAAAGAAAAGTGACAAATAAAATACAATAGATCAACCATAACAAAGTCAAAACAACAAATATTTAAAAAGTTCATACATATCCAATGAAGAATGACATGTCTTATGCAATTTCCATATAACATTCTCCCTTGGCACTTTCTCCTCTACAAAACCTAACTTACCAATTAGTATAATTATGAATAACATGTCAAATATCATAGTTACAAATATTTTGTGTTTTGGATCCTCTCTCTATCTTTCTCATTCACTCTATCTCTCCCTCCATCTATCCTAGTATAGATCTATTTATCTCTATCTCCCTCTCACTTATCTCTCTGTCTATTTATATCCATATCTTTCACTACCTCTATCTCCCCATCTCTCTACTTGTTTCCTTATCCCTACCTATCTCTTTATATCTCCCTTGTCCCTCTCCTTTCTCTCTCCCTTCTATCTCTCTACCTTTTTCTTCCCATATATTTTCATCTCTCTCTATCTTTCTCTTCTCATATATCTATATCTATCCCCGTCTCTCTCTCTCTCTCTCTCTCTCTCTCTCTCTCTCTCTCTCTCTCTCTCTCTCTCTCTCTCTCTCTCTCTCTCTCTCTCTCTATTTATCTATCTTTCCTTCTCTATGTTTATATGTCTCTTTATCTCTTTCCACCTTTCTAATCCCCTTACATCTCCATCTCTCTATAACTGTATCTCACCATTTGCATTTCTCTATCTCCCCCCCCCCCCCTCTCGCTCTCTTCCTTTATAGCTCTCTATATCTTCCTCGCTATCTCTTTATCTCTTCCTCTAAATCTCTCTATTTATCTATATATTTGTATCCCTCTTCCTCTCTTACTCTGTCTTCATCTCTCACCTTTATCTCTATATATTTATGCCTCCCTATCCATCCATCTCTCTCCCTCTCCCTCTTCCTATACCTATATATCTACATCTCTTTGCCTCTTTATCTTTATCTCTCCAAATTTCATCTTCCATCTCTCCAACAATATATATCTCATCATCTCTTCATCTCTCTATAGTCCAATATCTCTCGTCCTCTCCACTTCTCTCTCTATATCTCTTCCACATAATTTTTTTAAAATATTGACTTAAGAGAATTTACACATGATTAGAAATTATTAAATATAAATAATATAATATATAATGTATTTTTATGCAATACAAATTTAATAATATATAATAACGCTCATCATCATGTAGAGATAAATGAAATGCATTCAAAGCAAATGAATATGTGGAAATAGGATTATGATGGCAAATGCATAATGTTTCACTATGAAACATAGTTATATCATAAAATGAATCACATGATAGATCCTTTCTTAAGGCGTGCTCATCATTTTTATATATTATAAGAACATCATGGAAGGTATAGACAAAATTCATATGTAGGCATATCTAACATATGAAGGTATACATTAATCATCTCAATGAAGGATGAGAAATATCAATACATGGTTTAAAGTAAGATCTGTAGAAAGAAGACACTCATATCCATCACATAAAAAAGTTTACATATATCAAAAATAGATATGTTAAGGAAAAATGAATGATAAAAACATAACATAATCCAATATACAAGTGCACAAAATAGTCAACGAATAAGCTCTGACATGTACTATGATGATGGAATATTTAAGGGTGGAAGGATAGAAAAGAGATAGATCATATTGTAATCCTACCCTAATTTGAAATGAATAAGTAAATATATATGAAATTTCTAAGAAATTTGAAGTTAAATGAAAAATAGAATTATGTGTAAATTTGAGAAACTCTGATGATGATTATTCATATCTACTAGTGATGTACTCCACAAAATATCTACTACATATATGAATTTTAAATAAATTATATTATTATTATATATCATCTTTAACTATATATTTTGCTTACTTTTAATTAATATTATCAATGAAATATAATATTTATATTTAGTAATGTATAATTTTATATAAAATGTAATAATAAATATAGTTTAAATAATTCTACTCTATATATCATCTCTTACCTCTATCTTTATCTTTCTATCCATCACTCATTCTCTCTCTCTCTGCATCTCTATATATTTATCTCTTCTATCTCTATCTATTCCTTTCTCCTCTCTCTTTATCTCTCCCTCTCATCTACATATCCCTATTCTTCTCCATATTCACATCCATCTTGATCTCTATCTTCCTCTCTATCTTTATCTCCTAACTCTATCTCCTTACTCCTTTACCTTTCTCTCACTATTGATCCTCTATCTCTCTTTTTATACCCCTATATCTCCCTCTCTCCCTCTCTCTTTATTACAAATAAAACATAAGCCTATTGGTAATTGAGCTTGATTATCTTCCCAGTTTAAAGGTTTTGTTTGATTATATTTGTCCATTTAAGTGAATAAATAGTTGATCTAAATCTATAACTTCTCCAAATGTTGAGACCTTTGTTGAATAAACAATATCATTTACTAAATGGTTTGCTAATCGATCTCATGTGTTGCACAAATGTATGAAAAAATAGGCCATTTTTTTTTTAATAATCATTCCACATCTATTCGGTGTACCTATTGCACACCAAGATGCAATTGCTAGTTTTACTATTTTGGTTACCTACCTACCTCTTTGAGGGTACTGACTATGGGGGCGAAAATTTGCACCGCCCCCATCTCCATGCACTAGTCACATCCGCCCACCTGTGCTCATGCTTAGTCAGTTAAAATCATGTTTATTATACCATACTTGCATGAAACTAAGTTAAAATATATTATTAAGTTAATTTAGTTATATATTATCTAATGAAGTTATGGAAGATTCTAAGTTAACTTTTTAAATAAATAGTTATTATAAGTAAATAATAATTTATTTTTATAAATATTTTTATTTTTAAAAAATAAATTATAGGCTTTTTAATTTTATTTTTTATAATTAAATTGTTCTTATTTATTTTAATAGTTATTATATTATAACATACGTAATAAGTAACTATACTTGAATATATATATATGTGTGTGTGTGGAGCTAAGAACCAATCGAGTAGACTCGAATCCAAGACCTCCCATGTAAGAGGCTCACAGCTAAATCACTTATGTTATATATAAACCATGTTAAAATCACTTAGTTATCTTCTATGTTAAATTAATTTTTATATGATAACAAATATAATAAATTAATAGTTAATAGTAAATTATATATTTAATTTTTTTAATAATAATTTATATGTTTAAATTTTTTAAATTTTTTTAAATAAAAATTAAATTATAATATATTATTATATAATTAAGTGATTTAAAGATATATATTATATATAAATTTTAATAATATTATTTTTTACTTCTTAAATATATATAGATAAATAATACATTTTAAAAAAATATATTTATTTTTAAATTATATATTTCAGTTTTATTAATAAATTACATGTAACTTTTATTTTTTGAAATTCTTATTTTTTTAGTTGTTATAGCATAGCATACATGATATATAACTAAGTGATTTTAACTTATGTCAATAAATTTTAATATATGTTAAAATAACTTAATTATGTATTATGTAACTAAGTTATATGTATTAAGTATAATTATATATTATGTATGTTAAAATCTACTTATTATTATAATATAATTATTAAAATAAATAAGAACAATTTTTTTAAATAAATAAACTTATAATTTATTATTATAAAATTAAATATATAATTTATAAAAATAAACTATTATTTACTTAAAATAACTATTTATTGTCAATGGGTCCTTAGTCTATTGGTGATGTTGAATGGCTCCAAATTAGTGGCCTAATTGGTTAGCTGGTGCTTGCATATTAAACCTCCATGAAAATTTTAAAAAAAAACTATTTATTTAAAAAGTTAACTTAATCTTCCATAACTTCATTACATAATATATAGCTTAATTAACTTAATAATATATTTTAACTTAGTTCCATGCAAGTACGCTATAATAAACATGATTTAAACCCCAAAGCAGTTGGAGTACGGGCGGGCGGATATGACCGGTGCATGCGGATGGGAGCCAGTGCCCTCTTTGAGAACCGCATGTAAGACATTCCAAGCCAATGAATAGAAGATCCAATTTCGAGAGACTAAGCTTAACCATTTTCGAGGTCAAGTACAACCTACTGTATAATATCCAATCTCGAGGGGCTGGGCTTAACTAATTTCGAGGTCAAGTACAAACTACAGTAGAATATCCAGCCTGAGAGGCTGGGCTTAACTAATTTCGAGGTCAAGTACAAACTACAGTAGAATATCCAGCCTGAGAGGCTGGGCTTAACTAATTTGGAGGTAAGAACAATCTACAGTAGAATAACGAATTTCGAGGGGCTGTGCTTACCAAATTCGAGGTCAAGTACAATCTCTCAAAAGACCGGGCTTAGCCAATTCCGAGATACGTACAATCTACCAGCCAATTTCTGCTATTACTTCATTCAATGCCAGTGACCAGTCTTTTGTCCGGTGTGAAATATGAACGAGTCCACAGAAGAATAACAAGTTAAAAAAGAGACTAACAGGAGATTGTAGCTGTAATACATTAATTACATGTCTACGACACTTTCGAAAGGGCAAGATCAGTGATAAGGTGCAATTTTCCAAGGAGACTGTCAAAGTGGATGTTTCAGTTGTTTCCATCTTGTTGCTTTCCTTGGACTTAACGAGCACAAACTAAACTAACCGCTTCTGTTCGAAATTTTCGTTGGCAATGTTCTCCATTCCCATTCAAACAGTCTCGATGACATACTAATTCAATATTCCACTTGTCTTTTTACCAGCGTACTCACGGCCTGTTCCACAATGGCAGCTTTGGAACATGGTATGAACTAGATTATTTCATGGCATGGATTGGATTTATCATTGAAAGGAAAAATAGGAATACAATATATTTTGGCGATTTTAATAGAAGGTTTGAATAAGACTGCGTGGACATATTGGTGTATTATGAGCTTAAGCAACAATATAAAAGAATTAATCAATTTGATTCTATTGTTTTGGCCTCATTGTTATACAAAATGGTCTTAGGTTGCACACGTACTTCAAAGTTCATCGGATACTAATTACTGTCGTAGTGGATGATTATATTCTTGAATGTGTCATAGAAGGGTTTCCCACCAATAGACTTGTTTTAAATTATAGTGAAGCATTTGTTCAACATCTTGAAATGAAAAAAACATTTAAAGATTTTGGAGGACAAGACAACAGATTAAATCTACAAATTATTGAGGTTGATACTACAAAATGTTGTATATTTTTTTAATTATGACAATTATAAAGAAGATACACAACAACCAACAACAAATGTATTTAATGTAATCAATTTGTGAGTTACTCTCTTGCATAAATTTTTAAATATGATATATTATAAAGTAATTTTATATAACTTAATATAATTATTCAAACTAAATCCTAATCTCCATATATTATTTTACTCTCAATGTAACCCTTGAACCTCCTTTTTTTGATAAATACTAGTTTAAGTAAGACATCACCCCTACTGCTCATTTACTTACAAAATTGATGATTTAGTTTACTATGTTGGTTACCTAGCTCCCTCTTTGAAATCTGAATGTGAGATATTCCAAGCCAATGAAATCCAGACGTGTCTATTCTGACTCCAAAATGACAGTATGGATTGACTAACACTTAGTTGCACGTTTTATATCGTCAATTTTGCAATTAACGGCTGCGATTTAAAATAACTATTTATTTAAAAAGAGGAAACTATTGCCAATGCCACATAGCGAGCAACAGAGAAAGGACGGGCCTGAATTGGACATATTGTGTAAGGATAGACGTCGTTTTAATGGAAATCATGAACAAGAAAATCCAAATATAATGTATGATAAGGAAGCTAAAATTTGAAAAGGTCCACCTCATTGAAAGTTCATCAATTGAGGAATAGGAAAGTGCTCATATGTTCATTATAATGACGCAATCCAAATGTTGATGATACTAAACAATTGTGTGTGGATGTTCAATTCTAACAACATGGACTTGGATATATACTTGATATGCACCCAAATTTTTAATCTTTTGAGGTATGCGATGATACTTATCACTTTGTTGAGGCAATTTGCACACACATGGGTAAAGTGGACTTTTGATTGCTTACAAATGATTATGCTAATTACAATATTAATGTTATCGGCAAAGATTTTTAGTTTATTTAATGATCTTATTAAAAATTAATGATTCGGCATTCAATTGAACATTAATGTATTAAAAAATTTCTTAATTTGTTGATTGTGATGACAATAACTTTTATTGTATCTGTATAAATTAGATAGTTAAAATTTACATAAGCATCATACTTATATGAATATTGATAAATATACATGTTTTCTTATGAATGGTTTTTACTTTGGTAATTTTTTACAACATTGATTAGAAATGCTACTTCTTGATGGTGAAAATAATATTTAGATTTTATTTTTAACTTCATCAACTAAATATGTTGATTCTAATGATGTTGATTGTGAAGAGGTTTTAAACTCTTGTGTTCATGAGAAAGAAGAAAAAATCATTCTTGAACTTATTTGTAAGGGCAGTTATATTGTGAACATTTTTTATGAAGATATTAAAATGGAGAAAAATTCTAAAATCTTTAATCCTTGTTTAGAGACATTTCATGTAGAGTTATATATGATGCTTAGATTGAAGGATTGGATTTTAATATATGCAACCTTTTTTTGATGAATTTGAAAAAAAAGCATGTGATAGTGGAGCAATTAATTTTATATGAATCATGACCTAGTTACTAATAAATATATTTTTATGTGAACTAAATTTTCTAGATAAAACACTGGGACATGCCCATGATGTGGATGAGTTGTAATACACAAATGAAAGTAAGTGTCAATGTGATGCAACTCAAATTGAAGGAGCACCTTTGTATTAGCATTTTTATTAGGTATTGTCTATCATATGTGTGGCAAAATCTAAATTATATCCATCCTATTATTCCTGATGATCATAAGTAAACTTTAAAATTAATTTGTTTCTTATGAACAATGAAGAATGATGAGGTTCTTTAGTATCATGATAAATGTGACTCAGTTGGAATTTTTGCGTGTCACTATTTTGAAAAAATAAAATTATTCTTCTAAAATAGAGCTAAAATTTAATTTTAATAGGCTAGACCTACTATACACTAAGGTATTCCTTCAACATAATTCTTATGAAGGCTTTGAATTTTATATGAAAGTAATAAATGATGTAAATTTTGATGATATTTCTTATCTAATGGAGTATGAATGCTTTCATTTATTACATGGTAAAGGTGATCTATTGATATTTTTGAAGCCTTATTTTGATGGAGTGATCTTATTTCGATAATAGTGGGAGTGCAATGGAACGATGCCACCAATATAAAATATATTATGATCAAACTATTCTATCAAAATTATCTTTCTTTATACTCTTAAAGATGAAGCTAACAATTGGTGTGCCATGGCATGCTCACATTTCTTTTTTAGGTGAACTTCAACAGGATTTTATAGATAGATGAGCACAAAAAAAAGGAGAAGGAGAATGGGACTATGAAGGATGAGGAGAAGGATAATAATAATAGTGAGAATAATATGGAGAATGAGAAGGAAAATGAGAAGGAGAAGGAGGAAGAGCATGAGATGATGAGGAGGAAGCAAATAGAAAGGCTAAAATTTCATGAATTTGAGCTCCAAGGTAGTAAGATCTAATTGTATAATTTCATGCATTTATTCAAAAGGAAAAGGTTATTATTTTTGTAAATCCTACAAGTAGTTATAACTTAATTAGCAAAATAAATGACCAAACAACTATAAATAAAAGAAAATAAATCAAGAATAATAAAATAAAGGGTAAGAAAAATTCAAAATTTTTAACATTTGAAGCTCTCTATGGATAAATATGTTTTGTATTTAAATTATAATTCTTTAGATACTAATAGATTGGATCTATTTCTATTGGATATAATTGGTTAGAATCATTAGGACAACAAAAAATAATGTGTAGAAGTTCATGAAGCTTTGGTATAGAAGGAAACAAACTATATTGTAGTATATTGCCCTTAGTCAACACCAAATAAAATTCAAGAGAGAAATTTTAAGAACATAATGAAGAGTACACTAAAGAATAATATAAAAAATATAGATTAAAAAATAATTTCCCTTCATGAGCTAATAAAATAAGTTGCAAAAAATGGTGAGGAATTAAATAGGCTTCAAGAGATAGAAACATGACGTGGGTGGACAGTAGACCAGTGCGAATGTTTGCTTCGAATAATATATACATATCCACATGATTGTGATTGTTGGCATTGAGTTGTCATTGATGTCAACATACATAGATGTAGGGTTGGTTCAGGTTTAGGATGCAAGGGGAGAAGTGTTTGTCACCACTCATTGTGCGCTTGAATTTAATGATGAGAGATTTCATTTCGACAAGATGCCTTGATTGCCTTGGAGATCAATCGAGTCTTGTAGATAAAGCTTTTGAAAATATGTTGTGGTAAACACATCATGTCTATCGCTATGATCTCTACACATCCACAAGGGGTAACTCCATTGCTAAGAGATCTAACGGTGAGCGTTCATCTGTGGGGAGATTATTTGTCAAAGAAAAGGAGGCCTTAGTGCAACAATAGTCATTGATTAAGAGGGTGGACCCCACTTCAATCAAATTGGCAATGATTGTGTAGTAAGAAAGTAATAGGTAGAGCCCACCCTTTCTTTATTAGTTAATTGCTCTTCAATGAAAATGTAGTGACCAATTTTTATAGTCATCGAGTCTTGTTCCACCCGATCCCCGATCTCTAATAGTGTCGTGGACCCCACCTTTGCTTTATTGTTCTATCACAACTTGATGGAAGTGTAACTCATTTAGTCCTCATTGTCATCAAGTCTCATTTCACCCAATCTTTGATTGATGTGGAGCCCCAAGGAACAAAGGCTTCTCACACAAACTCAATCCACTAGACCCTCAACTAAGGTCTCAACATTCACATAGATTCTTGGACAATCCTGACAACAACATGAAAGGACTCCTCTACACTTCCCTTTTCTCAATGGGACCTCACTACATCCATGAACAACTCATAAAGATACAACTTCTCACATCAAGTCTATTCTTGACACCAACTCTCCTCTAGCCACCTATGGCTAACTTGGCTTACAACACAACCAACATTACAGAGCAAGTGTGGACCCTATAGAACCTCTTTACCAACCCTAGAGACATTGATAAAAACCAAAATAATATCCTTCTATTTGTACAGATATAATCAAGGTGATTTCCCTCTACAAGATGCCTACTCCTAGTAGCCCTATTTTGAACTCTTGAGGAAGAACTTGAAAATCCTCCTAATGATACTGTTAGATATTGTTGGCATATGATGATCGACATGATGATATGATGATATGATGATAATGTGTGTTGTCATTGATGTCAATAAGTGAAAGTGAACTGGTATATAGATTGGAAGAAGATGGTGAACCGGTATGTAGATTTGTAAGTGAACCGGTGTCGGGGTTTCACTAAGCGTGACTACTGGTTGGTAGTCTCAGCTCTAGGGTTTCCGGTTTGGCAATCTAGCTTGTGCGATGCAACCAATGATACTCTGTGATGAGTTAGCTAAGAGATGTGAATGAGATCAAGGTTCCACGTCAGCTTTGTGCACGTGAAGGATTTCCTTAAGGATCTTGCATGAGAAGATCGATTGCATTAAACATCTACCTCGGGAATGATCATTCTTCTTAGCGGTATGAGAAGAGGGCATGATGGGTTACTGATTCCAATATACAGTGAAGAATGGATGATGCAGATTTTCTTGTGATATGCTTGAAATTGTATTGCTCTATGCAAAGTGTTTGGATGGTCAGGATTGGACCGCTTGTATTGTAAACTTAAGATACTTAAGGTTTAGGGTTTATGCTACTGACCTAACTATTGTCTATAAGGTTGATGATGTTTGTTGTTGTAAGTTGTTGGAAAATGTTGTGTGTGTGTATCTAAGTGATGAGATACTTGCCATACCAGTAAGTGGAAACCTGCAGAGTGTGATTGCAGAAGAAAGGAATTGAAAAGGATCTGCCTTGGCATGTAGCGCTATGATCAGATCAGAGTTTTACCTGTTATCTTCTAACCATTTCAATAGTTGGAAAATCCCTTTACCGGGTAGCTTTAACAAGCTTATTGTAAATCCTTTAACCGGGTGACTCAAGATCATTGAGTTCTTCAAATCCTCTAGCAAGGTAACCTCTAACAGGGTTTCAACCTTTAATAGGGTATATAGCCACCCCTTAACTAGGTGATCTTTAATAGGATCGGTTCCTAGCAGAACCTTATTGTAAAGTCTTTAACCGGACTAGGCTCCTAATAGAGTGAGCTTCAAAAGAGTTCAAAACAAGCTTGTGGGTATTCATCCCCACCATGGTTTTTCTCATTTGTGTTTCCACATGAAAAATCTGTGTGTCATGAGTTGTGCATTTTTCATGTGATGATTTAGTATTCTGTGTTTTAGTAATTATGCATGCAGAGCTATTAGGTTATGGTATTACTGGTATACCACATGCATATGTTTATGGGTGAAGTTGTTATCAAGTACTGAATGTATTTGAAGTGATCAGAATTATCAGTTTATGTTATTTGAAGTCTTACTATGTTTAACCGATATTGTCATGGTTAATTTCATTGATGTAGACAACTGGTTGGTATTTTTTAACTTGATACGTTGTTGAGAAATTTTTTGTCTATACTGATTCACCCCCCCTCTCAGTACCAGTTAGGGTATCTATTGTTCATAATTATATAATAGATACCACAAGACCTTGACACCTTTTTATGCCTCCAGTGATGACACAAAACTCTTCTAAAACTTAGTACCCAAGTCTTTCATTAATTGGGTCAAACGTTGTTCCTACTAGAGGGCTAAAAGGGCTTTTAGGCCACTTTTACAAAGAAACCACACTACAAATGTCTGATCCAAAGACACCAATGGATGAAAAGGGGTTTCACACATCCCAAAACACAAAATCCATAGTCATATAGGGTCCACCACACTTAGTTTTACCTCTGCACCATCTTTAGTAGTCAAAACAAGCTAGTCACACGAGGATGCCTAGCCTAGGGTTTGATCCCAAAATCCACCAGTTCAACAACCCACTCAAAAAACTAAAGAATATTAAAGTACATTGTCTCCCATACCATTCCTCAAATTTTGAGCCAAATTGGCTAAAGGAATGTGGGGTTAAGAGTACATTTCTTTAGAAACCCTGGTTTTGGAGGGTTCTCAAACCACCTGTTACAAAAATGCAGATATCTTGCTTATAACAAAATCTCTTCCTGCCAAATAAAATCCAAATGATCATCAAAATGTATTCCTACTCAAATCAATGACTTAGACTGCACATGGAGATTGTACAATGTTCATACAAAGCACTGTTACAACAAATTTTTGGAAATTTCTAAGTGTTTATTGAATCTGGTCACAATCTTACATCCAAACTTCATCATCATCGTTCTTCTCAAACTCCAAGGTTTTAAAAAAGTTTTATCCAACCTCCTCAACTGACTGCAACTAAAATTTGAATTAAGTAGTCGTTGGAGGGAGAATAGTTGCAAAGTGACAACAAATTGACAACATAAGTTGTCATCAAAATTGACACCTTTGCACAAAATTCACAACCTTTGAATTTTTCCTATGTAACCTATTAGGACACATCATAAACTTGAAAAATAGGCCACATAGAAGCCAAAATACATTTCTTGCCTCATTTAGGTATGTTGGATGTCATTTGACCATGGTTGACCAAATAGGTCCTAGGAAGTTCACACTACAAATGGCATCAAAGCCTTACATGGCTAATGAAAATAACTCAAATGGTGTTGAAAGAACTTATTACAACTAAAAAAATTCAAAGAGCCTACAAACACTTCTAAGAGCCTCCATTGCTCAAGTGATCTTCAAAATCTGCAAGGTTCTCCTGCACCACCGATCCTTGATAGTGTTGTGTCAATGGGCCCCTCACAAGTCCATATCGACTGATTGCACTTTTAGGATTTTTGTGCATAAATGTTTTATTGTTCCATGATTTTTGAGGTTCCTGATAGCCCGACTCTTTAATGGTAGCAACCCATAGTCAACAAATTGTGTGCTATGGAAGAAATAGGTGGACCCCACCTCAACCATGTTGTCATTGGGTAGATGGGCATGCAATACGACTTCAGAAAGATGTTGCGGTGTACCTAATGTGTTTTCCACCATACAAATGAAAGTGGCCCACATGGATGTTTGACTAGATGGCTCAATGGGAGATGTTGAAGACATGGCATATACAAGACAAATCAAAAGTTGCTAACATGGAATGGTTGTTGTTTGTCTAATCAAATATAATTGCTGCAGGGAAATTGAAAAAAAAAAAAAAATCTCGATGGGATATTAAAGAGGAAGAAGGTGTGCAATCCTGCCATGCTCTAGGTATCTTTTGAGATGTTGATAAAGAGATGGGTATTTCACCTAATATCGACACATAAGCGGTTCAGAATGTCGACACAGAAGCAGTTCACAATGTTGACTTAGAATTAGTCCAGATTTTGGAGATCTTAGGTTGGCACGTTAACAAATTTTCTTGGGACTTGAATTGACAACTGTTTGATGCATTTTTGTCAAAATATAGATTGGGATATGATATGGTCAAAGTGCACATAAATTATATGAATGATCCTAACACAACATAGGAAATTGTGTCAATCATGTTTTGTAAAATCAATGCTAACTATTTCTTTGTTTGATATGTGATTATCTATCTTTTGGATGACTTGATGGAGGTGAATGAAAAGTATAAAAAGAGGATGCATGTCGGAAAAAAATATGTATGTGTGTAAGGTTAATAAATTTTGTAATAAGATCAGAGTGTGAAGAACAGGGAGAGAATGTGTAAACATCACAACATGTAATTCACATCAAGCGAAGTAGAGAGAAGACATAGAATGAATCAAAGGGTAGAGATCAGAAGAGCTAGTGCAATGAGTTGTTGTAGAAGACTAGAGAGTAGAAGACAAAGCCTATAAGTAGAAAAGAGCATATTTAGTTTTAGGTGTGGAAAACATAGAGTGTTACAAGGTGCATAACTATAAGTGGATATTTACTCATTGTATATCATTTGAGTGGGTGCTCAGGTAAGGGAGTTGGTTCTCCTTTGGTTTGGTTTCCATAAAATTGTAAACAATGATTTCCATTGTGAGGTTGGATTAGAGTAGAAGACTCTAGTAGCTTTTCTCATCGAGGTTTTTCCCCATTGTGGCTTTTCCTCATATATCTTATGTTATGGGGTTGCCTTCTATGTGTGTGTGCAGATTTGATTAGTATCTTTTCTTATAGTTGCTTGATCATGATTATTAGAGATTTAATCTCTTTGTAAGTACAAGTTTTGAGTTACCACTGATTAGTGAATCAGTGGTAACTCAAAACTTGTACTTGCTAAAAGAGTAATCCATTTTTGTTCCTTCAATTGGTATCAGAGAAATAGGTTCCCTATTAGAAAATCTTTCTCTATCTTGGGTAGATTATAGGTTATGAATACAATAGCTAGGAATGAATCATTGTTTGGTAAAGTAACAATGTTTGATGGCACCAACTATTCTTTCTAGAGTAGAAGAATGGAAACATATTTGTCATCCCTAGGTTTTTTATGTCTAGATGTTAGTTAAAAATGTTATATTATTCCTACCACTCCTCCTATTGATCCTAATGCGAAAAGGGAATATGAACATAATGGTAAAGCCAAGCAAGCTATCCTTAGTAGATTATCAGATACCGAGTTTGTTAATGTTATGCATTGTACATATGGAAAAGATACATGGGACAAACTATAGAGAATCTATGAAGGAGATGTGAGAGTGAAGGATGCTAAACTGTAAATTATTCTAGCTCAGTTTGAAGATATGACGATGAAGCGAGAAGAAAATAGTGTTGACTATCTACAAAGGGTGGATGAAATAGTTAGTGCAATAAGAGGACTTGGAGAGGACGTTTAAGAAGAAGTTATAGTCAAGAAGGTGATAAGGTCATTAACAATAAGGCATGACATTAAAGTCTCTACTATTGCAAAAGCTAAAGACCTCAAAACTTTCTCCATGGATGAATTATTTGGATCATTATACACATATGAAATGAGAACTCTAGGTGTTGA
The DNA here is from genome assembly GCF_030272615.1 of Cryptomeria japonica. Lineage (NCBI taxonomy): Eukaryota > Viridiplantae > Streptophyta > Pinopsida > Cupressales > Cupressaceae > Cryptomeria > Cryptomeria japonica. The sequence goes on along the minus strand of NC_081405.1, from coordinate 693,392,516 downwards.
ACCATCAAAGAAAGAAGTTTCTTTCACCTCTGAGAAGAAAGGGAAAGAGACAGGAGGTTATGTTGATGATGAAGAATTAGATGCTGTTGAAGTAAACTTTGTAAGGAAATTAAAGAAAGGATCAGGTAAGTATAAAGGAAAACTTCCTTTCAAATGTTTTGACTGTGTAAAAATAGGACATATTGTTGCTAAGTGTCCTTATAAGAAGAAAGACATTGATGAGGAAAGTGTTAAGGATAAAAGTAAAATGTTTTATAAATCTAGGAGAATGAAATTCCAAAAGAAGAAAATTCTTTAAACTATTGATAGTGATTCTCTGGTGATGAAAATGAATTAACTGAGAATTGCAGTGAAGATGAAAAATAAACTAATCTTTTCATGGCCCAAGAGATCTAGAATGAGGAGAAAATATCAAGGTGTGATAGTGGAGCACAATCCAGCAATCATAATTTATTTGATATTGAAGATGAAATTAATGCTAAGGTGGATCTTGAAGTAGAGTTAATAGGTTCTCTTAAAGAACTAGTTCACAAGGTAAGGAAAGAATATTAAAAATACAAGAAGTTAGTCATAAAGGAACAAGACCATATAAAAAAAAGCTCAGAAGAATCTAATTTGAATATTGTTGCCCTAACAACTCAATTAGAAGATGCCAAAAAGATGTGTGAAGTAATAAAATTAGATTTGAAAGCCAAAGAAAAGGAATGTCAAAAACTAGAAGAAGAAATAGATAATCTTAGGAAAGAGCTTGAGAGGTGCAAGGAAGATCTCAAGCTAAGGCTAAAATGTGAAAGGAACACGAATGCATTGAATTATATGTTAAATAAGCTCAAAAACATTCAAAAGACTCTATGGGCATATCATATGAGATTGGATAATGCTCTACTAGTGTCGATTCATCAAAAGGGGACATAATCCATGTATCTTCAAGCATGAATGATCATAAACAAACATTCAAGGTGGTAATGCTCCAAGAAAGAAAATAGATTTAAATACTACCGTTGAAAGTTTGAAGACACATGTTACTACTTTAAAGAAGGAGATTGTTGCTAATAATACAAGAAACAATCATGCTAATCTAAAAGGAAATGATAAGCTAAATGATGATGGCTTCACCAAAGTTAAAGACATAAGGAAAAGCTTTAGAAGTTCGAGATATGCTACTCCAAGAAGACCAATATGGAACTATTCCTTCAACAATAACATGTATGCTCCCCAATTCCACGGTTACTGCTACAAATGTAATGCTTATGGACATTAAGTTTTAGATTGTAGACTTATGTTTAAACCTTCTCCAAGCTCTGAAAACAAGAATCCTTTTGTTGTCCTAAGAGATATGAGTGCTATGTGTTATCACTGTAATGAATTTGACCATAAGAGCTATGACTGTAAGGGAAAAACTTTTCAGTCAAGTGGCAGCCCCTCTATTTTATCATTCAACAAAAATGTAAAATGCTATTATTGTCAAAACTATGGTCACATAGCGATGCATTGCAAGTCAAGAGTAGCTAAACTGAAAAAGACATCAACTATGAAATCAAAAACCACATCTGATCAAAATATTGTAGTAGATATGAGGAAAGAAACAAAACAAGTGTGGGTAGAAAAGAAAAAGGAGAAAGATGAATCAAACATATAATTATTCAAACAACATTGCATGCAGAAAGAAAAAAACTTCTGGGTTGTTGATAGGGGATGTTCCAATCACATGACAAGAGACAAGAAAAAATTCATCAAATTTGAGGATTGAAATGGTGATTGGTCTGATTTGGTGATAATTCTTCCATCAAAATAAAAGACAAAGGAAGTTTGAGCATTGATGGTAAGTTGAAGGAACATAATGTATACCTTGTTGAAGGATTAAAACATAACTTACTAAGTGTAAGTAAAATGTGTGACAAAGGCCACAAGTTTCCTTTTGATTCCCAAGGATGTGAAATCAGAAAAGAAAGCAATGGGAAATTAATTACAGAAGGTAAGAGGATCGATGTCAATGTGTACAACTTGAAAGAATGCTATGAGTCACAATGTATGATGGGACAAGTAGATGAAAGTTGGTTATGGCACAAAAGATTAGGACATATAAATTTTGACAATCTTGCCAAACTAAGCTCAAAGAGATATGTGAGACATATACCTAAGATTACCAAACCAACAAGCACTATATTTGATGAGTTTCAGAAAGGCAAGAAAACCAAGGTGAGATTCGAGACAAAGGAATATTCAACCACAAGGCCACTAGAACTAGTGCATATAGATTTATGTGGTCCTACAAGAATAAACAATGAAAGGTACTTAATGTTGCTCATAGATGACTATTCAATGATGACATGGGTTACCTTCTTGTAGGATAAGTCACAAGCTTTTGAAAGGTTTGATATTTTTAGGAAAATGATTGAGAGAGAAAGTGGATATAAGTTGAAATGTTTAAGATCATTCTGAGGAGGTGAGTTTACATCAAATGAGTTTGAAGATTACTATAAGTTGCATGGAATTAAAAGATAATACTCAGTTGTTAGAACACCACAACAAAATGGTGTTCTAGAAAGAAAGAATAGGAAAATCAAAGAAATGGAAAGGACAATGCTAAATGAGTCAAATCTGCCTAATGTCTACTAGAAAGAGGTTGTCCATACATCAGTATACACCTTAAACAAGTTACAATTGAGAGTGAAAAATAAAATGACACCAATATGAGCTATGGTATGACAAGAAATCCTCAGTCAAGAATTTTAAAGTCTTTGTAATTAAGTGCTTTATCAAAAATGATGAGGATGGATTAGGAAGTTTTGATGCAAGGTGTGATGAAAGAATATTGTTAGGGTTCTCAACTCACAACAAGGCATACAAATGCTTCAACAAATGGCTAAAGAAGGTTGTTGAAAGTGTGAATGTAAAAATTGGTGAAGAATTGCAAAAAGGAAAGAAAAATAAAATTGGGAAACTATATTATGAAGTTGAAGAAGATGAATCTGAAAGAGAAAAGGAAACAATGAAGAAACCACCTAGCAAGTATATCCAAAAGTATAATCCTGAAGATTAGATTATAGGTAGGAAGGATGGAGGTGTACAAACAAGAAGGAAGGTTGCTACAAACATTGAACAAGTCAATTTCTATCTAATGGTTGAAATGGAACCAAAGAGTTACAATGAAGCCAACAAGAATGATAATTGGGTGAAGGAAATGGAGGAATAACTTTAGAAAATTGTGAAGAACAAAACTTGCGATTTGGTACCAAGGCCAGCTAATAAGAATGTCATAGGCACAAAGTGGGTCTATAGAAATAAGATGAACGAAGATGGAAAGATGATAATAAACAAGGCTAGTCTGGTCTACAAAGTTTACTCATAGGTAGAGGGCATAGATTTTGAGGAGATATTTGCTCCTGTTGGCAGACTTGAGGCTATAAGATTGTTTATAGCATTTTCAACATACAAAGGCTAAGGTATATCAAATGGATCTAAAATTTGCATTCCTGAATGGTAATTTTGAGGTAGAAGTCTACATTGAACAACTTGAAGGATTTCAATTACATGAGAATGAAGATTTGATATGCAGGTTAAGAAAAGCATTGTATGAATTGAAGTAGGCACCTAGAGCATGGTACTCTAGGATGGACAAATGTATACATCAATAAGGCTTCAAAAATGGATGTGAGGATAGAAACCTATATATTAAAACATAACGTAATATCATGATTATAGTTGTTGTTTATGTAGCTGACATTATCTTGGTCCAGAATAAAGATAATTTGTGAAAAGAATTTGCAGATAAAATGAAATTAGAATTTGAGATGTCAATGCTAGGAGAGTTGTTCTACTTTCTTGGATTGCAGATATCACAGGTGAATAAAGGTATATTCATATCACAAACCAAGTATGCTAGAGACATGTTGTTAATTTTAAAATGGAGGACTACAAGCTTGATAGTACTTCGATGGTGACTTGGTACAAGTTAAGCAGAAATGATGAGTCACTTGGAGTTGATCAGACCGTGTATAGGTCCATGATTGGAAGTTTATTATATCTAACTACCTCTAGGCTATACATTGTACAAGCAGTCTATATGGTAGCTCAATTTCAAGCTTCCCCAAAGAAATCACATGTAAATGTTGTAAGAAGAATATTCATAAATATGCAAAGTACACCTGATTATGGTTTATGGTATCCAAAAATGATGACTTTACTTTGCAAGCCTACACAAATGCAGATTGGACAAGTTGTGTGGATGATATAGATGGAAAAATGGTGTCTCAACCTTGCATTTACATGAGGTTACTATTTATAGTAAGTTTTCATTTGGGCATGAAATGGTGTGAAATTCTCCCCAAAGCTTCTAGTTGGCTAGATAAGCATTCTGTTAAAGTCACGTTGCAAGATCACAACTAGTTTTAAAGATATTAAAGTTTCCATTTTGGATAGGTTTAATGAAAGGTTTAAATTTAATTTTGAGGACTTTAGAGGCCAATGTCATTATATTTCCACAATCCATTAGTTTATTTGAATATAACTCTAAATTCAAATCCAGAAGCATATTCAGATAAGACTTTAAAGGCCCCAAAATGTCCTGAAAAGTGGGCATAAGCGGATTATGAGGAAATAGAGCACTTTGTGAGCTTTCCAATGCTTCAAATGGTAGGACACATGGTTCTCAAGTTATGGCCTCCAAAAGTTTGTATTCCTGAAATAGGAAATATAAAATTTACCACACACAAATGAGTTGTAAAAAGGATGGACATGTGTTGATGTGTGTTTTAACACATAATAAGGCATATAGAAGGGAGATAAGGTCGGATCTAATTTATTGGGTGGTTTTAGCCCATGGTTTTGTATAAACATTTGACGGTTTCTTGTATTGTATCTCCTATATATGAGGTGTGAGAGATAGAGGTTGTGTGTAAGAGTCTTATGGAGATTGAGTTACCTCTGAGTCTTTAATTAGTGGTACTTCTATGAAGATCTTTCTCTGTAAGTATATTGTAATATGTTATTGATTTATAAATAATATATTGAGTTTCTTTTCGACATAGGAGCATCCTCGGTTCTTGGCAATCTTGCATCAACCAAAAATATTTATTTTTTATTTGTTTTCTATTTTGCAGTTTCAACATTTCTTTTTGCATTTTCTTACATTGGCTCATTAGATCTTCTGGAGTTGTATTTTTCTTGAGGACATGATCATATTTCTTATTCCTAAATGATGGACTATTTGGATCATTTTTCGACAAGTTACCAATTCTGGATTTTGAGACAATTTTCTGATACTGGAATTGCTTGGACCTATTTGCATTGGTGAATCTCTCGGATCCCTTATGTAGCTTGCAAAGCCAATTTCATTGATTTCGATGTTCCTTGGCATGTGGCTAACCTTCCCTTTGATCGACACTTCATCCTTTAGATTTTTTGGAGGAATCTCTTTTGCAAAGGATGACCTATTGGTTTTACAAGTTTGATCTTTTCTTCGGCATTTGATCCCTCTTGGGCCGACCAAATCCCTCTAGGCTATATAAATCAATGTAATTAAGGATCATAATTGAGTAAGATAGAACATCGAAGATATATCCTAAGATTTTGAGGTCTGGAGTTGAATGATTCTATAATTGAGCATGTATGTAGCAGGCCAGTGAGCCAAATCTTGTAACTTGGATGTTACTAGTTATCTGTAATAAGTTTTCATGATCTAATTCATTCAATTATGCATTTCCTCTATCATATCCTCTTGTTTCCATTGTATTTACTTCTTATTCCCAGTCTAGATTGATCTCTTTGAGGTCCCTCCCAATCAGTGACTGCAACAAAGTGGTATCAGAGTGAGATTTCCTTTTGAAGATTGTGTTGTTCTAGAAATTTTTTTGTGGGGTGGTAGATTTTGGATCCGATCTATAGTTGTAGAGGACTGGCATGAAGAGGAAATAGGAATGGTGAAGCACATGGGAATGCAGACCCTGTTGTGATGGAAACACTAAGAGGAATTGTGGCCCGGTTGGAAGCCATTGAGACAGCCTAGAGAGGAGGTCGACCTATTGAAGATGTGAGTGAAGATGAAGAAGAAGAATCACCACCAGAACAAGTAGCGAATCCACTAGTGATCGATCCAGATGAAGAGAGGTTATTGAGGGTTTTGAGTAAGGAAAACACTAAACCACATTTTACCCCACCGAAGTATGATGGTAAGTTTGATTTGGATGAGTTGATAGATTGAATCTCAGAGATGGCGAAGTATTTTGATTTTGAGAACATTGTAGAAGAAAGAAAGGTGAAATATGCCTGTACTCGGTTAAAAGGTCATGCATCTCTTTGGTAGGAGCATTTGCAGGTTGATAGACAGAGAAGAGGTAAAGAGAAGATCAAATCATGGGAGTGGATGGTTGTTATGTTAAAATTGAAGTTTATGCTAATTGATTATCAAGTAAATCTATTCTAGAAGTTGTATAACTTGAAGCAGAAGGAATCTAGTGTGAAGGATTATATCGAAGCATTTTACAAGTTGAATATCAGATCCAAACATGTCAATGATGAGGTTGAGCAAGTTCTGAGATATTTGAATGGATTGCGGATGTTTATACAAGATGAACTCAGTTTGATCAATTTGTAGAGTGTTGAAGAAGCGTAATAGTATTCCTTGAAAGCAAAAGAGAAGTTGAACAAAATAAATGAGCAGAGATAGAGAGGTAGAGGTGTAAGGTTTTTCAGAGGAAGATTTCAAGGAGGAAGAGGATATTCCAGAGGAAGAGGAACCTTTACAAATCAGAACAAGGACAAGGAAGTAAGAAAAGATGGAATCTCATACTGAAAGGATGACAAAAATTTCTATCAGAGGAGAGAACCTGATGGCTACTAGAGTGAGGGTTTTGGAAAAGATGAAAAAAGACAAGACACGAGAATGTTTATAGGTACTTTCTTTAAGTGTAGAGGAGAAGAACATTGTGCTTTTGAATGTAAGAAGATAGAGAACATTGGGAGGACTACATTGGTGGATGAAATCCCCATCGGATTAGCTAACAAACTAGAAGATGGAGAATTGTTGATGATGAGGAGAGATTTGTGTCATTTTGTAGAGGATGAAGAGCCCTTGCAGAGGCCAAATTTGTTCAAGACCATATGTAAATTATCTAGTAAGTGTTGTAAGGTAGTTATTGATAGTGGTAGTTTGGATAATCTCATTTTAGAAGAAATGGTGGATAAATTATAGTTGGAGAGATTGAAACACCCTAAGCCTTATCAGATAGCATGGATTCAGGATGATCACAAGTTGTTAGTAAGTGAGCAATGTTTGGTGAAATTGAAAATCAGGAATTATTATGATGAAGTTTGGTGTGATATTATGCCTATGGATATTTGTCACCTTTTGTTAGGTAACCTTGGAAGTTTGATAGACATGAAATACATGATGGGAGAAAGAACATATACACTATTGTAGCAAATGGGATGAAGAAAACCTTGTTACCCCTAGAGGAGCCTTTGAAGAGTGAAGTTTGTACGAGTGCTAGAATCTATTTGGTGGATGGAAGGAAATTATTGGATGGGATGAGACATGAGGATGTGTGCTTTGCCTTAGTTCCTAAGAAGACTGAGAACCTAGATCATGAAGAACAACTGGAGGAGATAAATGAATTGCTGAAAGAGTATGAAGACATCATTTCAGATAATGTGCCTGATGGATTACCACATGTGAGGAGTATCGGTCATTGCATGGACCTGATTCCTAGAGCTAGTTTGCCTAGCAAAGCTACACACTGGATGACACCGACAGAGAATGATGAGTTGAATAGAAAAGTGCACGATTTGTTGAAGAAAGGTTTGATCAGAGAAATTTTGAGTCCTTGTGTAGTACCAGCAGTGTTAGCACCTAAGAAGAATGGAAAATAGAGGATGCGTACCAATTCTAAAGCAACAAACAAGATCATAGTGAAGTACCATTTTCCTTTACCTAGGATAGATGACATAATGGATTGTTTGAGTGGAGCCAAATACTACACAAAGATAGACTTGAAGAGTGGATATCATTAGATCAGAATCAGAGAAGGAGATGAGTGGAAGACAAAATTTGAGACTAATGAAGGACTGTATGAATGGTTGGTAATGCCTTTTGGGTTGACTAATGCATTGAGTACTTTCATGAGGTTGATGAATGAGGTATTGAAGAAATTCTTAGGTAAGTTTGTTATTGTATACTTGGATGACATTTTAATTTTTAGTAAGACAAAAGAGGAGAATTTGTTGCATTTAAGACAAGTTTTGTAAAGTTTGAGAGAAGAGAAGTTGCTGATAAATATAAAGAAGTGCAATTTCATGAAATAAGAGTTAGTCTATTTGGAATTTATGATATCTATGGATGGATTGAAGATGGACCTTGAGAAGGTAAAAGAAACTGTTGAATGGCCTACACTAGAAAGCATTGTAGAGGTAAGACCATTTAATGGATTGGCTAGTTTCTACTAGAAGTTTATCATAAATTTCAGTTTAGTTCGTAGTCCTATGACTGAGACAATGAGATGAGACAGGAAAGAATTCAATTGGACAACCATAGAAAATAAGATTTTTGAATTGCTGAAGCAGAAAGTGACAGAACAACCTATGTTAGCTTTACCATATTTCAACAAAGTATTTAAAGTGGACTATGATGCAAGTGGGAATTCAATTGGAGCAGTACTAAGTCGGGAAGGGAGAGTAGTAGCTTATTTCAGTGAAAAGTTGGATGATGCTAGCAGGAGATATTCAATGTCTGATTAGGAATTTTATTCCATTGTTCAATCCTTGAAGAAATGGAGATATTACCTATTGCCCAAGGAATTTATGTTGTATACTGATCATCAAGCTTTGCAGTATTTGAATAGTCAGAGTAAGTTGAGTCAGAGACATATGAGATGGGTAAATTTTTTACAAAGTTACACCTTTATGTTGAATAATAGATGTGGAAAGTCAAACAAAGTTGTTGATGCATTGAGTAGGTGGAGGAATCTGGTGACAAAGATGAGAGTGACAGTGTTAGGATTTCAAGATTTGAAGACCTTGTATGATGATGACTTGGATTTTGCAAAACCTTGGAAAGCATTTAGAGAACCAGTAATGGTGGATAGAAGTAAATGGTTGGATTATTTCATTCAGGATGGGATGTTATTCAAAGGAGTTCAGTTGTATATACCTAAGAGTTCTATGAGGGATAATCTGATAAAGAAGAAGCATAGTGGAGGATTAGTCGGACACTTTCGTGTTGATAAAATAGTAGCATTGGTGAGTGAGCATTACTTTTGGCCTTAGATTCATAAGGATGTCAGGAAATTTGTGCAAAGCTATAGAGTTTGTCAGATTGCAAAAGGTAGTAGTCAGAATGTGGGATTGTATAAACCTTTGACAATACCGAAGAGACCTTGGGAAGACATAAACATGGATTTCATACTTGGATTACCTAATACATAGAGAGGAAATGATTCTATATTTTTGGTAGTGGATGGATTCTCGAAGATGGCTTATTTCATACCTTGTAAGAAGACATCAGATGCAGTGCATGTGGCCAACCTATTTTTCAAGGAGGTAGTGAGATTACATAGATTACCTAAGAGAGCATAGTTTTAGATAGACACTAAGTTTTTTGGTTATTTCTGGAGAACAATTTGAAAGAAGATGAAGATAGATCTGAAATTAAGTTCTAAGTTCTACTCTTCACCCATAGACTGATGGATAGACAGAGGTAGTAAACCAGAGCTTGGGAAATTTGTTGAGATTCTTAGTTGGAGATAAAACCAGAAGTTGGGATTTGATTCTTGCACAAGAAGAGTTTGCCTACAATAATTCAGTGAACAAGAGTATCAGAAGAACGTCTTTTAAGAATGTTACCAGAGAACATCCTAGAGGTATATTAGAATTGAGAGATATTAGTAATGAAGACAAGAGGAGTGAAAAAGTAGAAAAGTTTGCAGATCACATGGTGGCCTTACATATTCAAGTTAAGCAACATTTGAAGGATATAAACAACAAGTATAAGGAGAAAGAAGATGAGAAGAGGGGACACAAGGAATTTGAAGTTGGTGATGAAGTGATAGTGTATATGAGAAAAGAAATATTTCCAGTTGGAACCTATAACAAGTTACAAATGAGGAAGTTTGGACCTTGTAAGATCTTAAGGAAGTTCAGTTCCGGAAATGCATATGAAGTGGAGCTACTAGATAGTTTGATTATTTCACCTATATTCAACATTGAAGATCTATATCAGTATCATGAATCAAAATTCAGTGAATCCAGTATTGCAGACTTAGAGAAATAATTTTCCTAGAAGGAGCCAGACTGGATTGAAGATATTTTGGATGGTAGGATTGGACATAGCACCAAAGCAGACAATATAAGGAGTATCTTGTGAAGTGGAAGGACAAACCAGTTGAAGATTCATCTCGGATTTCTTAGGCATAGGTGGACCACCTTGGTTTTCCTTTGACCCCAACAAAGTGAGGGACTCACTTTTTTCAACAACCCTAGATGTCTGATGCAGGAGCATCCCCGGTTCTTGGAAATCTTGCATCAACCAAAAATATTTCTTTTCTATTTGTTTTTTGTTTTCCAATTTCAACATTTCTTTCTACATTTCTTGCATTAGCTCAGTGGATCTTACAGAGATGGATTTTTCTTGAGGACATGATGATCTTTCTTATTTCTAAATTGCAGAGCATTTGGATCATTTTTTGGCAATTTATTGGATTTTGTATTTCGAGACAATTTTCTAGTATTGGAACCGCTTGGACCTATTTGCATTGGTGAATATCCTGGATCCCTTCCGTACCTTACAGAGCCCAGTTCATTTATTTCAATGTTCCTTGGCATGTGACCGACCTTCCCTTTGATCCATACTTCATCCTTTGGATTTTTTGGAGGAATATCTTTGTTAGAGGTTGACCTATTGGTTTGACATGTTTGAACTTGTTCTTCCACATTTGATCCCTTTTGGGCTGACCGGATCCCTCTAGACCATATAAATCAATGCAATTAAGCATCATAATTCAGTAAGATAGAACCTAGAAGATATATCCTATGATTTAGAGGTCCAGAGTTGACTGATTTTGTAATTGAGCATGTATGTAACAAGCCAGTGAGTCGAATCTTGTAACCCGGATGTTATCGGTTATCTATAATTGGTTTTCATGATCTAATTCATGCAGTTCTCCATTGCCTCCATCATATCCTCTTATTTTCGTCGTGTTTACTCTTGGTGCGCAGTCCAAATTTTTTTCTTTGAGGTCCCTCCCAACTGGTGACTGTACCACTTTTAGAGTATGGGATTTTTCTCCCAAAGGGTTTTCCCCAGATAAATCACTGTGTTGTTGTGTTGTGGAATGCATGATATTTTTATTATTTTTATTAAATATTTGTAACTGTTGTAACGATCTGTAATTGTTTTTGCATTATCCTCCTCTCAAGGTTAGTGTAGGAAGTTGTTCCTTTACTTAAATTCCTTACAAGTGGTATCAGAACTTTATCACCTTTGGTTTTTGTTAATATTATTTTGTGATTGTTTGCAGAATGTATTTTTGGCTAAGCGGCAATGCCTTCTTTTGATTTTTGGCCTGCTTTCTTATTTGTTAGCACTCGTTCCACGTGGTGTTATGGCGCTGCTTTAAGCAACTTGCTTTTCTCACCCAGTTTTGAGAGAACACAGAGCTTCTGTGTGGCTCAAGTATTTCTTTTGGCATGTGCTTCTCAACCCCACCATTCCCCGTGTGAAGGCAGTGACACTTGGCATCTCCGTGTTGTATGTTTTGGTTCCCCTTTTGGCGTTCAACTTCGGGTCTCACCCGAGTTGCCATGTGTCTTTTCTAATGGTTCATGAACTAAAATGGTGTTTTGCACCATGATCTTCTTGTTTTGGGTGATGGAGTGGTCGCTGGGGTGCAGTTGAAACAATGGTTGGACTGTTTTTTGCTTTTTGATTGCATGCATCCCTATGGATGCCACGCGAGGAGATTCCCATCTAGGAGTGATTGTTGGGGTTTTTTTCTTTCATTTTCTGTCCTACTGATTGTTAGGGCCAAAGGCTATTTATGAGCCTTTTTTTTTTTTAGGGTTCATACTTTAGAGAGATTTTTAGACTTTGGCTCATTGAAGAAGCCTTTATGTTAATTAAATTTGGTGAATGATAGACATGTCAGATTGTGCCTATGGCCTTTATGATTGTTTTATTTGAAGCTTAATGGACTGAGGTCTGTGTTGTTTTCAAATTCAGAAACTTCTGTGATATATGTTGTGAGACTCCATGGGTTAAACTATGTTTTAGAACTTGTTATATGTTGGATGAATGGTGAATCTCATATTATGTTGAATCAGTTTTTGTTGAATTATCTTCTCAAATAGTACTGAGCATGTAGATTGTTGAATGGGCATTACAAACTTTGTGTATCTAGGTTTTCGATGCTGCTAATATCCTAAAATATTCTGGTGTATCGCCTAAGTAGTATAGCTTTTAAAATTTTCTTCTTCCCCTTTTCTCCCCAAATGATATGAAGAGTCAGCTTCTCAAACCCGGAGGTTATTCAGTGAATCTTGCGCAAAAGGTCCCCCATCACTAAATTTACCATAAGGTTGTTAGCATTTAATGCAAAATTAATAATCAACAGTTTCAATTCTAGGTTGTTGGAGTTTTTGAACTAATCTAGATTTGAGTGGGAGCTTGTGTAGAAGACACTTTTTGAACTTATTGCAAGAATTTTCAGATGGCAAGTTTGTCAGGGAGAATAGAGGTGGAGAAATTCAATGGTAGTAATTTTGAGATTTGGAAGTTGAAGATGGAAGATCTGGTAATAGATCAACATATGTGGGATGTTGTTTATGCAAATGTCTCAAGACTACAGATCCTATGGTCAGTTTGATGTTATGAACCAAAAAGACAAGGGTCTAATCAAACTGTTCTTGGAAGACTCTATTCTGATCAATATCCATGAGGAGAATATTGCAAAGAAGTTATGGACTAAACTTGGTGAGACGTATCAAGCCAAATATTTATTAAATCAAATTTTATTGAGGAAGAAATTATACTCCTTGTTGATGGAAGAGGGTGGAGGAATTACAAATCACATGGAAGCATTTAATATGTTGGTGGCTCAATCAGTATCTATTGGTGTTAAAATGGACGAAGAGGAGAATTACCAAATCTTACTTTGTTCTTAGCCTAATTCGTTGGATTCTCTTATTATGGCTATCGATAGTACTTATATTGTTATAAAGTCTGAAGATGTGGTAGGTGCCCTACTTGGTGAAGAGATGCGAAGAAAGGTATCCATCAGTTTGAAGGAAGCACTAACTATTTGTTGAAGACCTGAGGAAAAAGGCAAGAAGAATGAGAAGCACAATAAGTCCAAATCCAAAGGGAGATTCAAATCTCTCGAAAAGTACAAAGTCATATGTTGGAATTGTTGTAAACTAGGTCACATTTGTAAGGACTACAAAGAAGAAAAGAAGAAGAAAAAGAATAAGTTTGATTCTAATTCTGAGTCTGAGGAGCAATACGGTGATGCATTCATTTCAACTTTGGCTACTCATGCAGGTAATGACACATGGTTAATTGACTCAGGTGCATCTTTTCATATGAGTTCCAATAAAGATTGGCTTTTTGAATATGAAGAATTTAATGGAGGTAGGGTGTACTTGGGTTATGATTCACATTTAGACATTTTTGGTCGAGGTAAAGTTAGGATCAGGTTTCCTGATGCTAGAATAAAAAAGAATAATAATGTGTTAAATGTTTAAAACGAAATTTATTATCTGTGAGCAAACTGATAGAATCAAATATGCAGGTAGTCTTTTCTGATGCAAGACATAAGATGATTAAGGGTGCTATGGTGATTTCTAGAGGTGTCAGATTCAACACTTTGTATAAGCTAGAGGCATACACTATTGAGTGTAATAGCACTTCTCTAAAAATTAAATCTATGGATACTCTATCAAAAGCTTTGAGGATTTCACGTTCAGTGGATGGACATGGCTTTTGGGTACCTAAGGGTGCTCTTTCTTCTGAAGAAAAGTTACTTGCAGAGAAGACTATGCTATGGTACCAGAGACTTGCCCACATTGGAGAAAAGGGTCTAAGGACCTTGAAAAAATAAAAAAGTTGTTGAAGGTTTGAATTATTGTAATCTTGACTTTGATTTCTATGAGCATTGCATTTATGGAAAACAAAACCATGTTCAATTTTACTTGAGCTCTCATAAATCTTGTGGTGTTTTGGATCTTATTTATTCTGATGTGTTTGGTCCTGTAGATGTTCCTTCGATTGGAAAATCCACATATTATGTTTCATTTATTGATGATTTTAGTATAAGGACATGGGTATACTGTCTAAAGAGTAAATATTAAGTTTTCAGTCATTTTAAAGAATTTAAAGCAATGGTTGAGTTGCAAACGTACTGAAAAGAAAATTAAATGTTTGAGGATTGATAATGGTGGTGAATTTTTCTCTAATGATTTTGATAGATTATGTAAAGATTGTGGTATTAATAGATACAAGACAACTTGGTATTCTCTACAAAATAATAGAGATGTAGAAATAATGAAGAGGACACTGATGAAGAAGGCTACAAGTATGTTGAGTGGTGTGAGTCTAGAACAAAAGTTTTGGGTTGAAGTTGTTGTCACTTCTTGCTACCTAATTAACATGTCTCCTACATCAGCTCTTGTTGATAAAATGCCTATGTAAGCATGGTTAGGTCACAAGCCTTTATTGAGACATCTTATGGTTTTTGGTTGCGAGGCATATTCATTTGTGCCAAACGAGAAGTGAAAAAATTTGGAGAATAAGGCTATGAAATGTATCTTCATCGGTTACAGTTATGGTGTGAAAGGATACAAGCTTTGAGAACCTATTGCACAACAGGTGATTCATAGTAGAAGTGTTATTTTTAGAGAAATTAAGTCTTCTGTTACATTGCATCCAGAACATACTAAACAAAAAGATGTGATTCAATTCCCTTCTACACTTGAAAGAGTTGAATCGAGACCACTTAATAGGCAAGAAGTTGAGGAGAAATCATATAGCTCTGAATATTTGGAAGAGGAGGAAAAACCTCCAACTCAGCTTGTTCAAAGGTCTACAAGACATAGACAACCACCTGAAAGGTATTCACTTGATGATTGGAGATGTATTTTTGGTTTGAATACTAATATGGATGAACCTAGAGTTGTAGAAGAGGCATTAGGTATGAATGATGTATAATCTTGGAAGATTGCTATGGAAGAAGAAACGACAACTTTGAAAAAGAATAATACTTCAAGGATCTTGTACCATTGCTTGAACGATGGAAGCTTGTTCATTGTAAATGGGTGTTCAATAAAAAGATTGGTTTAGATGGAAGCATTGAAAAGTATAAAGCAAGGTTGGTTGCAAAAGGCTACTCTTAGTGTTGTTCTCAAAATTTGATTCCCTTTTTAGTCCCTTGGTAATAAAATAATAACTCTGTGTATGAGAGAGAAAACAAACTGATGAGCTATGGTTATTGTAGGGAAAATAGTCCCTTTACCTCTACCTATCAGCTCTGCTTCTTGCACACTACCAATCTGCCTGAGAACCTCTGCAATTCCCACTTTAAGAGGGACCTGATATGGCAACAAAAATGGAGTGCCTATGAAACTATACACTCTGAAAACTGTGGAGACAGGGTATAAGTACATATTGCCCCAATTGTGGACAATTTTAATATTTTCAGCAAACTCTTTTGGCCTAATGAATTCCAAAAGAACCTTAGGAACTCTTGGATTCTCTGAACAGATAAGAGTCCTAATCTTGGATGCAAAGCACTTATCAAATTTCAAGTAGCTAGCATCTTCTCTGTCCCATGAAAGCACTGTACTCCATAACTGAACTGACATCTTCTCTCCATTCTTTTCTTTCACAAGATCCATTCCATTTGCAAAATATTCACCACCCTTGAATAAAAATAAGTGCATGAGGAGGGAGTACCATCCAAAAGGCCTATCCACCTTCCCATTTTTTATCCCTATCAGGCCTTCATGGATGGCATCAGTTACATAGGAGGCATAATCAAAAGTCATTGCCAGAGAAGGATTCAAAATTTGAGCAATCATTAACATGTAATAAGTGTGCATATTTGCCTAAGCATCCTCTCCTAAAATTTGGCAGAGTGACCAGTATAATCCCTTGGCTCTAAGGGTGAACAAATTTAAGGAGAAAGGCTCCATAGTATTGGGTCCTACAACTGTCGATCCACCTATCCTCACAAAGAATTCTTTAAGAGACCCATCCCTAAGGTGATTCCTCTGTACACTATAAACCTGAGCTAGTGATTTAAAATTGATGGGTTCTAAAAAATTGGAAAATTCACTAATCCCAAAAGCATTCCTGAACTCCTCATTATTAATCTCAATGAGGGTTTTTCCATTTATGGCCCTAATGCTCCTTGTAGTGGGGTCATAATTGTGTGCAACATGAGTTAGAAGGTCCACATCCATGAACACTCCAGGAACTACCAATTTTCCTACATCTAACTCCCAAATGTTGTTCATTGGGGCTAGGGAATGTCTCATGCCGAATCCAACCTTGAAAAGACCCAACCTAGACAATTCTATCTGTGGGTCTCTCAGCCAATTGCCTTTGTTGTACAATCCTTCTCCTATTTTCGGGTGAGGAGCTCTTGGCACTAATTATTTTACCTTAGCAACCACATTAGTTGATAAGGTCAACTGTTCTAGGAAATCATCACAAATTGCCCTTTCTTGGTAATTAACCTTTCTTGAGAACTCCCGTTTAGGTGCCATCTTAAAACTACTAGGAAAGCACTTAATTATTAACCACATAGTTCTGTAACAGATTAAAACCCCAATTGAAACAAACTGTCAAGTAATTGCTAGGCAAGAGTACAAGAGAACCTGTTCTTGGCTTGAAGAAATCCGCTCTGCACTTGAAGAAATTTGCTCTCCACCTGCTTCTCTGCAACAGCTCTTCAAAATGATCCTTTCACTCAATTGATGCAAGATCATATACGGTAGTCGGGCTCTTAACTGTGACATTGATACCGCATGATTCAATCATCCCTTCAGAATTGAATTCATAGAAGAATTCAAAATTTTTGCTCCAATGGGTCATAACATGCCTGCATATTTTTCTTTTCGCTCTTTCACCATTTCGTAGAGCATAACATCCTTGCAAGTTCATCTAGCGAAACTGTGTTGGCCGTCCGATTAGATGAGACTTGATCGATCTTTACACCATCTTAACCTCTTTGCCTTAGCGTTTGGGCCCTACCTCCTTTTCGCCACTTCACGAGGTTTAACCCTCGAGCGTTTTTCTTTCGCGAAGCTACACCAAGTGTTAGATGGAACTCTAACCACCCGGCCTTTAACTCTAACTGGGACCGCAACCTTTTTCACTAACCGTGCCTCATCTTGACAGCTAATGGTTTTCGCTATTTCACAGGAGTTAAACTGCTCCCATCTTTGGGCCATGAAACAACGAGAAGCATTGGATCGATCTTGAGATGAACACCTTTTAAATTGGACCTTTATCTGAGTATTACATACCCTACTTATTCACTGGTTAACAAATGCCACATGGCATCTGGCCATTAGCCCTGGAAGCCCCTTCGGGTTTAGTTCTGAGTCAGCCATGTGTCTTACTTTGATATTCCCACATAACTGCCAGTTACACCTTGGCGGCCCTCGATTACCCTTTTAAAACCACGTGTCATTCAACACATCACCATCGAGCTCTACAAAAAGCAACAGCTGTCATTCCACGTCAGGCTGGAAAGAACCTCTCTTTCTCTTTCACCATTTCACGGGCATTAATCCTTGGTTGATTTGTAGCCACGAAGCAACAAGAACCCTTCGATCAAAACAAAGTTGATCGTCTTTTACCTTTATGCCTTATCTATTTTTCAGGCTCACTAACTCTTTCACCATTTTGCAGGCCTTAAAGTAGTAGCATCTTACCTTTGCGAATTCACGCGAGCCGTCAGATCTCAAGAACTTGCATGATGCTTTAACAACTTGCTTAAAAATTGGCAAATGTGGGCCTCTGACTCAACTTTATCCACCTGGCCTCTTATCTCTCTTAATTGATGTGTCAACTTCTTATTTGCTGAGAGAATTCTATGGGATCCACTTCATCCTTGCCACTTGTATCTGCCAGGTCATCATCTCGCAGTAAGACTCATCTCCTTGGGCCCACCTCTTAATCCTCAAATGTATACTCGCTGAACACTTTAATTATTTGGCCACATGTCACTTTCTTACTTGCCATCTCAGCCAGCTAGACTGCTCGCTTGGAATGCCATGTCATTTCACCATTTTGCAAAAACTATCTTTTGAGCACCTTCACCCCGTGAAACTACACCAGCTGTTAGATCTCAAGGACCAGCACATATGTTATGCCTTTTAGTAACGACCCTTGCCTGGGCCAAAAAACCTTTCGCATTTTTGCAGAGAATAAACTGTGAGCATCTAGCAGCCACGAAACAACGAGAGCCGTCTATTTCTTTTAAACTTGATCGCCTTTTAGTCGTGGAAAATTCTTCACCGCTGGGTCCCGCCAAACCTTTTCACCATTTCGTGAAAGGTAACTTGCTGGCATATTTTGGCTATGAAACAACGCAATTCGTTAGATTCAAAACAAGATGGAGTCACGTTAAGCTGGATCCTAATGTACTCGGTCGAGCGCACTTATGCCTTTCGCTATTTCATAGAGGCTAACACACTAGCAACTTCGCCCAACGGAACAACGAAAGCCATAGATCTATCTGAGAGTTGCACAACACTTACTAGGCTCGACAAACATTAGGAAAAGGCATAAGTTGTAAATTTTTACAATTAATTAACGACCGCCTAGGCAAGTAACAAGGGGGAACACTCTACACGACTTAGAGACCCATTACTTAAAAGTGAATAAAGTAATGGAGAAATAGAAGCCACAGGGTTTTTTTATCAAACATTTGAGCGATTAAAAGCTAAACCCATAACCCTAGAATAGATTTGAAGCAACTAAAAGCTTACCTAACCCAAAATATTTCAAAACTTAGCCAATCATGGGAAAATAAAACCCATTTCTTAAATAGTGATAATAGCGGCTCTGACTAGGGATGGTTGATCACAAGGTCAACACAAGAAACTTAGGAAACTCTAGAGAAACAGACCAAAACACAAACCCAAACAACAACAACAAAAGCAAACAAAATATATACAAACAAAGGACCTACTGTGCATGGACTTTAAGAGAAATAATGTTTCAGGAATTTTCCATGCACCGGAAATTCCTATACTTCATCATTCATATTTTTCATAAAATAAGAATCCTTTCCATTTAAATCACAAACCACAAATGGGCCAATCCATAATGATTCAAATTTCTTGTGCTTTCCTTTGTCCTGTCCTCTTGCATTCCACTGAAGAACAACATCACCGACTTGAAACTTCCTTAATGATGTCCTTTTATCAAAAAGGTATTTAGACTGCAATTGGATCTTGAAGTTCCTCTTATGGGCTAATAACCTGATTTCTTCCACTTCGACCATCTGGATCATTCGGTCCTCCACGGGCTCTGACATTTCCATATCTTCAGCTTGCAAGAACTTATACACTAGAAGAAGATTGTTTACAGGCACTCTAGCCTATGTACCATATACCAATTCAAATGGTGACATTCCAATGGCTTTCTTGACAATGATTTTGTCTGCCCACAATGCTAGTTTCAACTTTTGATCCCATGACCTCTTGTTTTCTTCTAAGATTTTCTTGATAATGTTCAAGAGGCTTTTATTGCTGGATTCTTCTTGTCCATTTCCTTGAGGATGATAGGGTGAAGAGTAAGACATGTGTATCCCATGACTAGTACAAAAATTGAAAAACTCTTCTTACTAAAAACTCATAGCATTGTCCATTACTAATTTCACAGGAACTCCAAATCTAGTTATGATACAATCCATCAAGAAATCAATAACAATTTTACTTGTAGCTCTTCTGGTGGGAATAGCTTCAATCCACTTTGTAAAATAATCTGTAGCTACTATAATCCACCTGTGACCTCTTCCTGATTTTTCAACAATCTCTCCAATAAAGTCTATCCCCCATTGGACAAAAGGTGCTTCCACTGTAACTGGATTCAAGGGTAGATCTCCTTCATATTTTAGTTTGGATGAAAACCTTTGGCATGGGTCACATCTCGTGACATATTCATGAGTATCCTTGAATAGGGTAGTCCAATAATACCCAACCTGGACTATTTTTCCAGCAGTTGTCTTAGCAGAGTAATGACCTTCGCATATTCCATCATGCATTTCAATCAACATTTTCTTTGCTTGGAATTCATCTAAACACACCAGTAATCCTCCATCTCTATTTCTCCAAAACAAGTCACCTTGAATGAGAACATATTTCTGAGACTTCAATTTTAGGGTCCTTCTTTGATTGTGTGTCATCCCTTCTGCAAATGTTGCATCCCTTAAGAAATGAGCTATCTCTGAATACCAAGGTTGCTCTTTAATACTAGTGACTGAAATACTTTTGATTTCAACATTATTTATCTCAACATTCAGAAGATTAGATTCAGTCATGAGCTTGGCTAGACCTAAGCCTCTCACCAATTTGGTGATCTTTATTTCCAAGTCAAATTCTTGGATTCTATTGATCCATCTACACCTTTTTCTTGTAACCTTAGACTGGGACAAAATATCCTTAATTGCAACATGTGGGACATAAGCAGTGATTTTTGCATTCACAAGGTATGGCCTGAAAGTCTTAACAACTTTAACTAAAGCATAAGCCTGTTTCTCCATGGTTTCACACTTTAATTCTGCTACTTGCAAAGACTTGCTATAGAAAGCTATGGGATGTTCATATCCCTCATTATCTTTCGTAACAACACTGCAGCTACTGTATGGTATGAAGCAAAAGAGAATAGAGAAAAAGGGCTTACTCTAATCAGGAGATTTCAACACTGGTGCTTCCTAAATGGCCCTTTTAATCTTATCAAAAGCCCTTGATGCTTCTTGGTCCCAACAAAATTTTGTATCCTTCTTGAGCAATTTTACAATGGGCTTCACTATCTTTGCCAAATTTGCAATAAATCTTCTAACAAAATTAACCTTACCCAAAAAAGATTGGATACCTTTAACATTTTTTGGTGCAGACACATTGTTTATTGCCTTAATTCTTTTAGGTTCTATTCTTACCCCTTCTTTGGACACAATATGCCCCAATAATTTTCCTTCAGTGACACCAAAATGACATTTCTTGGGATTTAATGACACGCCAAATTCGAAATCCTTATTGAATACCTTTTCTAAATGTCCACAGTGGTCATCGACTTGTTTGGAGAAACAAGTTAAATCATCTTGATAAACCACCATGATGATGTTGATGAATTCTTTAAAGGCTACATCCATTGCTCTCTAAAATGTAGCTCTAGGATTTTTTAATCCAAATGGCATTCTTACATAAACATATGTTCCCCATGGAGTAGTGAAGGCAGTTTTGAATTGTTCAGATTCCTTTACCAACACTTGATTGTATCCTGAAAAACCATCCATCATGGACAAAAGATCACAACTAGTTACTCTCTGCAGCATGGCTTCCATGTTGGGTGAAGAGTAATTATCTTTTAAAGAGGCAACATTCAAATTTCTAAAATCCACACACAATCTAATGTCCCCATTTTTCTTTCTTACTGGGACCGAATTGGAGACCCATGAAGAATGTCTTATAGGTTTAATAATCCCCCCTTCTCTTAACTTAGTCAATTCTTGCTGCATCTTAGTTTCTAACAGGGGGTTAATAGGTCTTTTCTTTTGTTTAAAAGGCTTAACATCTGGAAGTAAAGGGACTTCATGCTGAAACAAGTCTTGTCCATACGCCTTTAGGTCTTCATAAGACCAAGCAAAAACATGTTTATATCTTTTCAATAAATTGATAAGATTAGTTCTAACATGAGGGCGTAATTTCTTCCCAATGTATACTAACTTAGGGGATGATTCAGTCCCCAGGTTTACCTCCTTCAATTCTTCTAACTTGGTGGTAGACTGCTGATGTAAGTGACTGTCATTGTAACTGAACATGCTCTCTAGCTCTACCAACCCTTTAGGTATCTCATTTGTTTCCAATTGGACCAAATCGTTTCCAAACACTATTTCCTTATTGTGAACCACCTCCACCAATGCATTGCAATCAATCTTCTATCATCATAATCATCAACACATTGAACGAACCTAAGAATATCTTCATCATCAGCAAAAACTTGCCAATTATACACATTATCAGGGATGGCAGGCCTAGATTTTATTTCCACAGTAGATATGCCGGTTAGTGTTGCATCATCATTTTTCAATGCAACATTAGTTAGAAAGTCTGCCATAATATTCTTTGATCTCTCTATCCAATTAATAGAAAATGCACTAAAATGCTCAATGACATCCCAAACTGCATGTTTATATCTCTTTAATCTATCATTTTTGGATGCATATTTGGATCTTACCTAAGAGACAACCAATTCTAAATCTCCTAAAACTTTCAACAGCTATATCCCATGCCTCTTTGTGACTTCAAGCCCCAATAATAGAGCTTCATATTTTGTAGTATTATTTGTGCACTGAAAGGCTAATATAAAAGAATATTTAAAAGTTATACCTGATGGAGATACAAAAAGAACTCCTGCTCCAAACCCTTCTTTTGAGCAAGCTCCATCAAAATACATTTGCCATAAACCATGCTATTTTTATTCTAATTCGACCACAATGGGGTCAGTATTCTTCAACTGAGGTAAAATTGGTTGTAGTCTGAAATTATAAAGATCCACATCAATCATACAATTGAGCATACTAGGATCTACATTTTCAATTACTCTAGGAGCACATGGTTCTCTATACAACTTGACCTAATTCCCATTGATTGGGATGGTAGCATAAGATAAATCCAATTGGACATTTCCTCCTACTACTGCTGCCCACTGCCTGGACAACAACATACCATAATGGGGTTTAGTGTCAGTAACAATAACGTCCATTTTGTAAGTTGCCTTAGGGAATGTTGCTATTTTCACTTCAACATCTCTCATTGTACCTATCATAGGTACTTCCTTGTTATCCATAGCATAGCATTTTCCATATACAGTAGTTACTGACAGTCCTAGTTCTTTCATAACACCATAGAGCATTACATTAGCAACAGCTCCTGAATCTATCATACAGTTTTTTATCAGCTAGTTATTCACTAACAAAGTAACATAAAAAGGATCTACTTGTGAAGGCTCTTGAGTAATAGTGGTTCCAACATAAACCTCTGGGGTTTGGAATTCCTGATCCTTTCCATTTTTAACTGAACCGACAGGTAGGACTGTGTCACTGTCAGATATATTAGAAAACAAAGACAAGGTTGCATCCCTATGTTCTTTTATTTTCAGTAATTCTATTAATGGGGTAGTAACTTTCATCTATGTAAGAGCCTGAGCCATATCAAATGTGGAATTACTGCTCAACTCAACATTAGTTTTAATTCTTTCTGCCTTAGGCTGACTTGCCCTTTTTGCTATGGCAACTCCTTTTATATCATTGGTACTTTTATCATCTGTACTCTTGGGTACATCTTTAATCTGTTCTTTCTTTTCTTGACCAATTTTAGGGGAAGTAGTAGCACTACTTGTTGCCCCCTTTTGAGTAACCTCTTTCATAAACATAGAACTAGGTTCACCTTGATCAGTATCCCTTTTGGTACTCCTTAGGTTGTAATTGTGTTTTGCCTTAGCTATAGCAGCTTTGGTGAGATTTTTTAGTTCTTCCTCGCTAGACCTTCTGAGATGAATTTCTTCATCTTCAATAGTTACCACATTCAAAGTAGGATGCCAATCTAGTGTTAGTTGTCCTTGAAAAGACCTTTCACTATCCAACATATCACTAAATTCACTTAGTACAGATTCCTCATCACTTTCTACAATGGTCTCAAACATGTTAATGTTAGGCTTAGCTTCTTGTCTCATGGATTCTTCAAGGGCCTGAGCTACTGCACATTAATGAGGAGAATGTGGCCCATCACAAGCAATACACCAAGGAGTGTTTTCTATATTATGGACATTTTTCCTTTTAAGGGATCTGGGGTATCCTGACTCTGAGCATTTTTAGGCTTCTCGTTCTGTGGCTTGCCATCTTTCCAGTTAGTATTATAGGGCATATCATGCAGCCTAGGGGGTCTATCTTGCCAATTATAATGAGGCTTATCATTTTTATTTACCTTGGCAGTTAGATCCTTCATAGCAGTAACCAACTTTTCTATCTTGTCTTCCTCAACAACTTTGTTGGGTTGTTGTTTTGTTTCCTGCCATAGTCTACCATTAGTTCTCCTTCCTAACTTTCCGGATGCTTTCCTATTGCTCTCCACATTAATAAAAATTCTAAATGCATCTCTCAGGCTATGTGGATTTTTATCCCTTAAGATATAAGCCATTTTAGAATCAAATGCATTGTAATAGGTGTTCAAACACATGTTATCATCTAACCTCATAACTTGATACAATCTATGCATGGCCTTCTGAAATCTAGCATTGAAATTGGTGACCATTTCATTATTAGATTTTCTAATGTTATTAAACTCATTGAGCATGAAGCTCACATTTGTTTTGTCACCATATTGCTCTTGAAAGCAATTTTTAAAGTCTTCCCAAGACCCTATACTATTAGCTAGGAGACCTCTGTACCAATCTCTTACATCATCTACCAGGGACTGAACAAATAATTTCATTATAACATCTTCATCCACTATCACATAATCATTTATTAAGTCATCAAAAGATTTTAAATGCTCCTCAGCACTAATTGCATTATTTCCAGCAAATTTATGGAGTTTGTCCCTTAACTCAGTGGGAACATGGTTGGGATATCCTAGGATCCCATCAAAAAGCAATTGTCTATACTTCTCTAAATTGATGGGTCTCCTTTGGAAAGAATTAACAACATTATTATTACCCAGGTTTATTCTGACATTGGGAATCAGGGTCTCAGAGATTTGGTTATGCTGATTGTTTGCAGGGGCTTGACTAACTGTTGTTGTATTAACAGACATAGTAGGTTGAATTTTAACTGGGGGGAGGGAAATTTGCTGAGGATCAGGCTTACTAAGATCTTTTGATAGAAAAATGATAGGGGGAGCTTTTAGATAACTAATTTTTCATTTAACTTCCTGATTAGCCGCTTCCAACTCAACTTTCTCTAACTCCATTTGTAAATCCTCCTTTTCCTTCCTCATTCTTTCCATTTCTTTCTCATGTGCTGAAAGTCTATGAGAGATTTTCCCTGTATCTCTAGATCTAGTTCCCTCATCCACCCACTTCTGCTTCCCTTTATCAACATTATTCTTAGGAGGCTGTGAATCAATAAGCTCTTCCCTATTTTTCTGGATCACTAATCTATGTGTTAGCTTGGCCTTAGGGATTGGAATTTCTCTAATCACAGGACCTTCATCATCACTCCTTTCCTTTTCCTAGGCCAACAATTCAAGATCAACTATTTGTTTAAGAAGCCTATCTCTCTCCATTAGTTTTGCTTTGACTTCCTTTTCCCTATTTGCTTCCTTTTGGGCTCTTAAGGAGATTAAGTGATGAACCTTTCTGTTTAAATCTTCTATTTCTTGTGACACTTTATCTTCATCAGGGAAATTCTCCTCAGAGTTAGATACATTAACTCGGTCTATATCAATCAAGCTGATGTTTCCATCAACTGTTCTAGGCACAGAATGTCTCAATGCATTTGAACTAGTCCTATCTCTCTCGAAAAGGCTAACATGAGATATATCTTGATTTGAAGCATGAACATTATCTATATTTCCAAATAATCCAGAATGGAAACCTAATATATCATGTTCAGATTCTCTGGAATAAGAATTAGATTTTGCATAAACAGGTTGATCAGGTACCTTACCGGTATTGTTGTTTTTCTGCACCCAAGCAGCATTTGATGGTTCATGTAGTACTGATCTCTTCTGACCTCTTCGTGATTGTTTAGGCAAAACTTTTTGCAAGGTTTCACGAGGATACTTCTTCATGAATGATCTGGTGTTTTTTCCTCCTTGCATTATTCTTGTCTTTCTTTTAGAATTATATTTATTTCACAAGGATTGGTTACAAAATAACAGACTCGCCACCCACAAGACTATGGGAAATATGAAAACAAGCTTTGAATAAAAAGTTGTAAATATTCAGACCAAAATCATATATCAAAAGAAAATAAAGGGAACTTCCAAATAGAGGCTTCCAAACACCACTGCTATATTCACTGAAGCACCAATCTATTCCACAAACACACAATAATTTTTCCTTATAAATCTAAGCACAAATCTGCGTCTGGATCCTTATTGTGACTCTCCCCAGTAGAGTCGCCAATTTTGTTGTTCTCAAAATTTGATTCCCTTTTTAGTCCCTTGGTAATAAAATAATAACTCTATGTATGAGAGAGAAAACAAGGAGAAAGAAATTCCAGAACAACATATGACAGGGTTTGATTAACCTTCTACACTTCGAACTTGTCCAAAGTTCAGGTGGGTATACCTTTTGTGAAATAAATTCACACTTTTAAAAGACAAATCCACAGTAAACCAGTCTAAAAACCAGTGGATCTTATCACCTTAAAACCAATTGAAATAAAGAAATAAAACTTGTACTCATGTTCAGTATTGACCTACAAGATGATGTAAAAGATAACCACGATTAATACCAGTGCCTTATCCAGGCGACAGAGTCATCTAAGTTTAAACAATACTCCCACAATCAAATATCCCTACACATCCCATTCAGCTTGGCTTCTGCAGATCCCCACATATACCTGACATACATAAGAATTTATTCATACCAAAACTAAACTGCATTTATCAAATTCAAAGTATCCCACAAAGAATTTACTAGTAGAAGTGATTCTCACGTATTTAATTCCCCTCCTGAAGAGAAAAGCTAAAAATCACATCTACTTGAAGTCGCCTTACAACCCATATTCAAAAGGAATAACCCTAGATTACTCAGAATGAAACAATAAATATTTGCAAACATACTTGAAGACAACACAAAGTTTAAGCTCAAAACCCATGGTCTGTGTATTGATATTATTTCAGAAAGTATTACAAAAACATTTGGATTTTCTCCATTAAGACTTAGAAAAAAGCTCAGATAAATTTCTACAGCGTTTTCTTACAATTCGTTGCGATCGATTTTTTACTAGTCCTGGTATCCATTTATAACAATATGGATGCATACATAGCTTCAAAATTTTCTAGGAGAGTTTGTTACAATCATTACTTCTCTTAAGAAGTGGTTACAAAAACCTTTTCCAAATGTAGTTACAGGTCCTTTTCAACATCCGCGGTTTCTTCTACTTGTGGTTCTGTTGCAACCTCTTCTAACTGCTCTACATCCAACACTGCATATTTTCTCAAGTCCATTCCTGGTATACATCATCAGCAGGCCATGAGAAGTTAATCACTTTTCCCCTTATCTTGGCTAATCTTTTCCAAGAGTTCCTCATTTTGTTGACCTCTAAATTCAGGAAACCATAATGAGATTTGATTTTCTCAATCTCCTCAATTGTTTTCATGAATATGGAGGCATCCTCTAAATTAATAATTCCTTTTATTCTCAATGACAATTTGGCTTCTAATTCCTTAAGCCACATTTGTTTATCCTTTAATTGTATTGGACTGGCAAAACCCCCTAGGAGTAATTCAAAAACTTGATCAGTGTACTCTTTCTTGTGAAAGTTGATCTTTCTATCTGCATTATCTACTCCTTCTACCAACTTTACTAAATCCTTTGTCATATCATTGGTAGATTTAATAATGGGGTCAGCCCCTGCCTCATCATAGGATACACAAATAAGTTCTATATCATGCTCTCTAGGTCTCCACTTGTCAAAAATAGGCATTAAAACAGCCTTGTCCCCATTTAACTCATTCCACATTTCCAAAATCTTACTCATGTTGTTGTACATTAGTGAAGACCCTATGGTGTCAACAAAACTCAAAACTGTAGCCCTGGCCCTCTCTTCATATTTCTTTGCATACATGGCCTGAGCCTGTTTTAGCTTCTCCAATTCATGGGGAGTGATTTCAATCATCTGGGAACTAGAAGGTGCTGGAGATGGTGGGAATTCAATAATGGGGCTGGTAGGTGGAGGCCTTGCAGGAGAAGAAGAGATCATCAATGTTGAAGACTCACCTTGATGGTATTGTCCTGCCAATTGGCTTTGTAGCTTGGCAATGATGCTATCTTTACCCCTTACCTCTTCCTTGGCATTGTTGTAAGCTTTTAAAACTATCTCCAACTTAACTTGGAGATCTGCCTTTTCCTTGGCCTCTCTTTCTGCTACTGCAACACTGAATTTTGCAGTCTCTAGGACTGTGCTTGCATCTTCTCAGTGCTTTGTACTCTTTTCACTATCATACCTCCAAGGTAACTTGACCCTAGGGTGTCCTTATTCCTTCTATTTTCATCTCTTTTCAGAGACCACATAACCAGGGCAACATTATCCTTGTTAAAAGTGACTCCTTCCATAGGTTTAGTCTCCTTCCTTACTGGCTCTAGAACCAAGGCATCTGCTATGTCCCATTCAGGGAGAATGAGTACACCAGCCTTTGCTACCATGTCTCTTCCTTACTCGGGAGTGATGGTCTTGAACTCAGTGACCATTTCTTGCTTTATTTCTTCCTCCACCATAGTTGGATCCTTGTGGGGCTGCTCATCTTTCCTCTTTGCACACCTAGCATTGAATTGATCAATATTTTGCTCGCACATGAATTGCATGAAAGCTCCTAATGTGACAAAGTTATTATCAGCTAACAAATCCTCACTGGCTTGTTTGATCTCAAGATCCAATTCCTGGCCTTTGAACTCATCAATACTTATATTCATTTCAGCATTCAGGGGCTCTTCTGGTATTCCTTCTTCTAGTTCATCATAGGTGTAGGCTATCTCTCCAAGACTGCCTAATTATAATAGTTGCTCGACTGTAGCCTATTCATCTCCTATATGAATAGGGGATTGAGAGGGGAATACAAGGGTTCATCAGATTGTACTTCCTTTCCCACTCTTTGCCTCTTGGGTCTCTCCTGAATGTCAATGACATCCTGTATCTTCCTCTTCCCTTTTGAGGTAGAAGGCTCCCCTGTTATTGGCACAAACACACTATAATTGGACTTCTTATGTAACATGTAATCACCTGGAGGGATTGCTTTGGTAGATGAAGACCTAGTTAAAACTAGTCTTTCTTTCTCAGGGTTATTCTTAATTACAACCTCCCTCTTCTCTTTTAATGTCTGCATCACATCTTCAAAACAAAGAATTAAGAATTTTACCTTTTCTTCAAAGGGGTGAAAACTAGACAAAGGGTCATAGCTGGTGTCAAATTGGTGCACAAAATCTAGGCCCTTCTTGTAGGCCACCCACTTTTCTTTCCTGAGCTCTTGCTCATCCAAATCAAACTCATTCTTGATGAGGTCTTCGAGGAACTGGAATTGGTGGGGTCTACCTCTGCATACTACCCTCTTTCTCAACATGCTGTTGAGGAAATCTTCAAGGTCAGAACACCTTGATACTACAGTTGATAGATGGTATGGTTTAAGGAAATCTTCAAAGCACTTCCAGCCCCCTTTAGTTATTACAAACTGATGAGCTATGGTTATTGTAGGGAAAATAGTCCCTTTACCTCTACCTATTAGCTCTGCTTCTTGCACACTACCAATCTGCCTGAGAACCTCTGCAATTCCCACTTTAAGAGGGACCTGATATGGCAACAAAAATGGAGTGCCTATGAAACTATACACTCTAAAAACTATGGAGACAGGGTATAAGTACATATTGCCCCAATTGTGGACAATTTTAATATTTTCAGCAAACTCTTTTGGCCTAATGAATTCCAAAAGAACCTTAGGAACTCTTGGATTCTCTGAACAGATCAGAGTCCTAATCTTGGATGCAAAGCACTTATCAAATTTCAAGTAGCTAGCATCTTCTCTATCCCATGAAAGCACTGTACTCCATAACTGAACTGACATCTTCTCTCCATTCTTTTCTTTCACAAGATCCATTCCATTTGCAAAATAGTCACCACCCTTGAATAAAAATAAGTGCATGAGGAGGGAGTACCATCCAAAAGGCCTATCCACCTTCCCATTTTTTATCCCTATCAGGCCTTCATGGATGGCATCAGTTACATAGGAGGCATAATCAAAAGTCATTGCCAGAGAAGGATTCAAAATTTGAGCAATCATTAACATGTAATAAGTGTGCATATTTGCCTCAGCATCCTCTCCTAAAATTTGGCAGAGTGACCAGTATAATCCCTTGGCTCTAAGGGTGAACAGATTTAAGGAGAAAGGCTCCATAGTATTGGGTCCTACAACTATCGATCCACCTATCCTCACAAAGAATTCTTTAAGAGACCCATCCCTAAGGTGATTCCTCTGTACACTATAAACCTGAGCTAGTGATTTAAAATTGATGGGTTCTAAAAAATTGGAAAATTCACTAATCCCAAAAGCATTCCTGAACTCCTCATTATTAATCTCAATGAGGGTTTTTCCATTTATGTCCCTAATGCTCCTTGTAGTGGGGTCATAATTGTGTGCAACCTGAGTTAGAAGGTCCACATCCATGAACACTCCAGGAACTACCAATTTTCCTACATCTAACTCCCAAATGTTGTTCATTGGGGCTGGGGAATGTCTCATGCCGAATCCAACCTTGAAAAGACCCAACCCAGACAATCCTATCCGTGGGTCTCTCAGCCAATTGCCTTTGTCATACAATCCTTCTCCTATTTTCAGGCGAGGAGCTCTTGGCACTAATTCTTTTACCTTAGCAACCACATTAGTTGATAAGGTCAACTGTTATGGGAAATCATCACAAATCACCCTTTCTTGGTAATTAACCTTTCCTGAGAACTCCCTTTTAGGTGCCATCTTAAAACTACTAGGCAAGCACTTAATTATTAACCACATAGTTCTATAATAGATTAAAACCCCAATTGAAACATACTGTCAAGTAATTGCTAGGCAAGAGTACAAGAGAACCTATTCTTGGCTTGAAGAAATCTGCTCTGCACTTGAAGAAATCTGCTCTGCACTTGCTTCTCTGCAACAACTCTTCAAAATGATGCTTTCACTCAATTGATGCGAGATCATATACGGTAGTCGGGCTCTTAATTACAACATTGATACTGCATGCTTCAAACATCCCTTTAGAATTGAATTCATAGAAGAATTCAAATATTTCGCTCCAACGGGTCATAACATGCCTGTATATTTTTCTTTTCACTCTTTCACCATTTCATAGAGCATAACATCCTTGCAGGTTCATCTAGTGAAACTGCGCTGGCCATCCAATCAGATGAGGCTTGATCGGTCTTTACACCGTCCTAACCTCTTTGCCTTAGCGTTTGGGCCCTACGTCCTTTTTGCCACTTCGCGAGCTTTAACCCTCGAGCAGTTTTGTTTCGCGAAGCTACGCCAAGTGTTAGATGGAACTCTAACCATCTGACCTTTAACTCTAACCAGGACCATCAACCTTTTTCACTAACCGTGCCTCATCTTGATAGCTAACGGTTTTCGCTATTTCACAGGAGTTAAACTACTCCCATCTTTGGGCCACGAAACAACGAGAAGCGTTGGATCGATCTTGAGATGAACACCTTTTAAATAGGACCTTTATTTGAGTATTACATACCCTACTTATTCATCGGTTAACAAATGCCATGTGGCATCTGGCCATTAGCCCTGGAAGCCCCTTCGGGTTCAGTTCCGAGTCAGCCACGTGTCTTCCTTTGATATTCCCACATAACCGCCAGATACACCTTGGCAGGCCCTTGATTACCCTTTTAAAACCATGTGTCATTTGACACATCACCATCGAGCTCTACAAAAAGCAGCAGTTGTCATTCCATGTCAGGCTAGAAAGAACCTCTCTTTCTCTTTCACCATTTCCCAGGCATTAATTCTTGGTTGATTTGTAGCCACAAAGCAATGAGAACCCTTGGATCAAAACATAGTTGATCATCTTTTACCTTTATGCCTTATCTATTTTTTGGGCCCACTAACTCTTTCGCCATTTTGCAGGCCTTAAAGTAGTAGCATCTTTCCTTCGCGAATTCAAGCAAGCCATTAGATCTCAAGAACTTGCATGATGCTTTAACAACTTTCTTAAAAACTGGCAAACGTGGGCCTCTGACTCAGCTTTATCCACCTGTCCTCTTATCTCTCTTGAATTGACATGTCAACTTCTTATTTGCTAAGAGAATTCTACAGGATCCACTTCATCCTTGCCACCTGTATCTGCCAGGTCATTTCTCATCTCACAATAAGACTCATCTCCTTGGGCCCACCTCTTAATCCTCAAATGTATACTCGTTGAACACTTTAATTTTTTGGCCACATGTCACTTTCTTACTTGCCATCTCAGCCAGCTGGACTGCTCATTTTGAATGCCATGTCATTTCGCCATTTCGCGAAAACTATCTTTCGAGCACCTTCACCCTGTGAAACTATGCCAGCCGTCAGATCTTGAGGACCTGTACATATGTTATGCCTTTTAGTAACCACCCTTGCCCGGGCCAAAAAACCTTTCGCATTTTCACAGAGAATAAACTGTGAGCATCTAGTAGTCGTGAAACAACAAGAGTCGTCGATTTCTTTTAAACTTGATCGCCTTTTAGCTGTGGGAAAG
This sequence comes from Cryptomeria japonica, assembly GCF_030272615.1. NCBI lineage: Eukaryota > Viridiplantae > Streptophyta > Pinopsida > Cupressales > Cupressaceae > Cryptomeria > Cryptomeria japonica. The sequence goes on along the minus strand of NC_081405.1, from coordinate 693,359,848 downwards.
TCTTCACCGCTGGGTCCCGCCAAACCTTTTCGCCATTTCACGAAATGTAACTTGTTGGCATATTTTGGCTACGAAACAATGCAAGCCAATAGATTCAGAACAAGATGGAGTCACGTTAAGCTGGATCCTAATTTACCCAGTCGGGCGCACTTATGCCTTTCGCTATTTCGTAGAGGCTAGCACACTAGTAACTCTGCCCAACGAAACAACGAAAGCCGTAGATCTATCTGAGAGTTGCACGACACTTACTAGGCCCGACAAACATTAGGAAAAGGCATAAGGCATAAATTTTTACAATTAATTAATGACCGCCTAGGCAAGTAACAACGGGGAAAACTCTACACGACTTAGAGACCCATTACTTAAGTGAGTAAAGTAATGGAGAAATAGAAGCCACGGGGTTTTTTTATCCAACATTTGAGCGATTAAAAGTTAAACCCATAACCCTAGAATATATTTGAAGCAACTAAAAGCTTACCTGACCCAAAATATTTCAAAACTTAACCAATCATGGGAAAAGAAAACCCATTTCTTAAACAGTGATAACACTTAGGTTGAGGGTGTTGATTATGGTGAGATATTTTCTCCTATTGCAAAAATGATATCCATTATATTTTTGCTTTCTATTGATAGTTCTGATACTTAATATAAGTATAGATCCAATAGCTAACAAGATGAGAGGGAGGGGTGGTGAATCATACAAACTTAATCATTCATAAAAACATCAGATTCAACCTCGGTAACATATATATCAGTCATATAACCAAAAAATGTCAAACATGAAAACTCAAAAGCATATGAACAATATAAACCTCATAACACCAGATTTAACGTGGAAACCCAAATAGGGAAAAACCACTGTGGGATTTCAGACCCACTAAGAAATATACTCTTCTAGAGTATGCTCAGTTAAAAGCAAATCCTGTTAAAGATTACAAACACATTGCTAGATGTGACCCAGTTAAGGGATTTCCCTCAGATTTGTTAGGATCTTCACTTTGTTAGAAGTGACCTTGTCAAAGGATTTCAAACACTCAATCAGAATGTCACCTTGTTAGAGGATTTACGTATAAGACTGTTAAGTCCACTTGGTTAAGAGATTTCCTGTCACTTTCACAAAATAACAGTAATACAATCTGTCTGCAACTTCACATCTAAAATGCTAAAGCAGATTCCTATTTGTTCAATATAATCTAGACATAGAACTAATCTTGTCTATCTACTGGGCATCAATGCTCTGTTATTCCAACAGGTCTTCAAGATTCTGTGCTCGGTAATCACTATGTAGCATCCTTGTGCATACACTTGCCTGCATACATTATTTATCAACAGTTTCCTATTTATAAACAGTCTTCTAACCGCTTAATCTCCTTGATCACATTTCCCATGATCAATCATAGCCATCAGATCTTCAATCTTGTCCAGGTTCATTGTATCTTTTGATCTGAAAACATTTTACCCTGCCTTGGAACTTGCACATTCACCTTGGAACTTGTGTTAGGGTAATGCGGTTCAATCTGAGCTGTAGATCTTCTTGCCGACTTTCCATTGCCTTAGATTCGCTTAACAAACTTCTTCCATGGCTTGCCAATCATTGATCCGCTCCAGCTCATCAGTGTCTTCCATTAAATATCACATGTAAACATTTAATGCATTCTGTTATAGCTCGGTTACAACTCGGTGAATACTAAACTTCACTCGGTAGACATTTTGTCTTCATTAACTGACTGTGATAACCTTAGGGTTTACCGACTAGGTTCTTTGCTTGATAACATAGTATAGTATTAACCTTTACATTTTACAACATATGTATGATGTTAAAACAATCTAAAACATCAAGATCTCATCATTGTCTGACTCAGTAGAGTTGCCAATTGAATAACTTATCCCTTTATTCATCATATTCTTTCCTGTGTCTTTACCGACTTCTTTATAATCTTCATATCATACTTCTCAAGATATGGCAACATCATACTGAATTAGAAAATCAATTTCTTGACATCAATGACAAAATAATAATATCAAGATAGTAAAACATCTTTAATTAGTTATGTCCATAATCATCAACAACCTTCTCAATATCCTTAAAATGTAATATTGCCAACATCTATTATTGCTGCTTATGACTTAGAGGTTGAGAAAATGGATGTGAAAACTGCTTTTCTTCATGGTGATTTGGAGGAGGATATTTATATGACACAGTCAAAGGACTGTGGTGAAAGGTAAAAGTAATTTGGTTTGTAAATTAAAGAAACCTTTGTATGGCCTCAAATAGAGTCCTAGGATGTGGTACTAGAAATTTGATACATATGTGTTGAGTTTGGGATTTGAGAATTCTAAATTAGATCATTGTGTTTATTATAAATGTGAAGGTGATCATTTACTATACATTACATTGTATGTTGATGATATGTTATTCATTGGTAAAGGGAAAGGTATGATTTCAGAATTAAAGTCTCAGCTCACTGCTAAATTTGAAATGAAAGATCTTGGTGTTGTAAAGCACATTGTTGGGATGGAAATTAGAAGATATAGAGTGAACAGAAAGCTATGGCTAGGCTAGAGTAAGTATGTGAATTTAGTTTTGAAGAGGTTCAACCTGCAGGATTGTAGACCATTATGTGTTCCTTTTGTAGTTGGAATGAAATTATCTGCTTCATATTAGAGTGCAGTTGGAAGTTTGATGTATGCTATGGTTTGTGCTAGACCAGGCATTACCCAACAAGTGGGAGTTCTTTCCCGATATATGTCTAATCCTATTAGAGTTCACTGGGATGCACCCAAAAGAGTCTTTAGATATATTTGAAGGGCACCTCAGAGTGTTCTTTATGTTATCATGGTAACTTGGTTGGAGACATGAATTCCCTTGATATTTATGGTAATGGGGATTCAGATTGGTAGGTGATATTAATAACCGAAGATCCACTAGTGCTTATCTATTGACTTTATTTGGTGGTGCAATTAGTTGGATGAGTAAGCAACAGATTGTGGTTTCTTTGTCCACTACTAAAGCAGAGTATATGGTAGGTACTCATTCTTGTAAAGAATGCATTTGGCTTAAGAGATTATGTTTACATATTGGAATAAAACAAGGTATAGTGACAATTTATTGTGACAATCACAGTGCAATCTACCTAGCTAGGAACCCGACATTTCATGCTCGTACCAAACATAATGACGTTTAGTATCATTTTGTCAAAGATGGCAGGGTGAATCTGGTTAAGGTAGAAACTTTGATGAATGTTGCAGATGCTTTGACTAAGGTTGTGAGTGTAGAGAAGTTCAGATGGTGTTCGGATTCTATGGGCCTCATGACCTATAGCAATTGATTTATTATGTTGATACTCCCCTTTCTCTTGCAAGGTGTTTGACAAAAATGGGAGAATGTTGGGAAAATGGTGTCTCAACCTTGTATTTACATGAGGTTACTATTTATATTAATTTTTCATTTGGGCACGAAATGGTGTGAAATTATCCATAAAGCTTCTAGTTGGCTAGATAAGCATTCTGATAAAGTTACGTCACAAGATCACGACTAGTTTTAAGGATATTAAAGTTTTTGTTTTGGAGGGGTGCAATGAAAGAATTAAATTTAATTTTGAGGACTTTATAGGCCCCAAAACACCCTAAAAAGTGGTTTAAATGGCTTACGAGGAAACATAGCAGTTCACAAGCTTTTTGGTGCTTCAAACGGTTGGTCAATAGGACACACGATTCTCAAGTTATGGCCTCTAGAAGTTTGTACTCCTGAAATAGGAAATATAAAATGTATCTGGCACATAAATGAGTTGTAAGAGGGAGGGAAACATGTTGATGTGTGTTTTAACACATCATAGGGTGTCTAGAAGTAATATAAGATCAACTCTACTTTATTGGGTGGTTTTAGCCCATGGTTTTGTAATACCGTTTGACGGTTTGTTGTATTGTATCTCCTATATATGAGGTGCATGAGATAGAAGTTGTGGGTAAGAGTCTTATGGTGATTGAGTTACCTCTGAGTCTCTGATTAGTGGTACTCCTATGAAGATCTTGGTCTACAAGATATTGTAATATATCAAAGGGTTTTCTCTCGAAGGGTTTTCCCCACGTAAATCAAGGTATTGTTGTGTTGTGGTATCCATGATATTTTGATTATTTATGTTAAGTTTTTGTAACTGTTGTAATGATCTGCAATTTTTTTTGCATTATCCTCCTCTCAAGGTTAGTGTAGGAATTTTTTCTACTACTTAACTTTCTTACAGATAGGAAAAGCACTAGTGGTGGAGCTTTCTTTCTTGGTGACAGACTAGTCTCATGGCACAACAAGAAACAAGAATCCATCTCTTTATCCTCTACTAAATTCAAGTACATAACTGCTACTACATGTGTTGTTTACAAGTTATTTATATAAAGAAAACACTCAAGGATATTCAGGTAAAGTATGTAGATCACATCTCCATCAAATGTGATAATTCAAGTACCATTAATATCTCTAAGAAACCTGTCATGCACTTAAGAACAAAACACATAGCAATTAAGTATCATTTCTTGAGAGAGAATGTAGCTAAAAAATAAGTCAAGGTTAAATATGTAAGTACTGGAGAACAAGTGGCTAATATTTTTACAAAATCCTACCAAAGGATAATTTTGAATATTTGAGATTGAGGTTGGGTTTTGTCCCTCCTTCTTTCAACACTTTAGAGGAGTTAGAGGTATGTGGTTTAGGAGTTTATAGCTTTACATTATACATCCATGAACTCGTGTGTGCTCTTAGGGTGCTAGAGAATATTGATTTTGGATCTTAGGGGGATCATTGCTAAACAGGGTTAGCAAAATGCTAAAAGGTGTTGCAGATGCATAGGCACAACATAAGTGTATGTGATAAACCCATTGTGATTGCAACCATATGTACAATGCACTTATCATGGGGGGAGTATTTATAGCTGAGAAAAGAAAGGAGAAGAGTGAGGTTGGATATTGGTTGCCCTACCCTTTTCTATTATTGTCAAAGGGGAAGAAGAGGTACGAGGTTGACATCAATGCCAAAGGGCGAGAGTGTTGGAATTGAGTTATCATTGATGTCAACATACATAGATGCAACGTTGGTTCAGGTTCAGGATGCAAGGAGAGAAGTGTTTATTGCCACTCATTGTGCACTTGATTTTACTGATGAGAGAGTTTATTTTGACATTATGACTTGACTGTCTTGGAGATCAATCAAGTCTTGTCGATAAATATTTTGAAAATATGTTGTCGTAAACACACCATGTCTATTGCTATGGTCTCTGCACATCCTTAAGGGGTAATTCCATTGATAACAGATCTAATGGTGGGCATCCATCCATGGGGAGATTATTTGTTAGAGAAAAAGAGGCCTCAGTGCAACAATAACCATTGATTAGGAGGGTGGACCCCACTTTCATCAAACTGGTGACTGTTTTGCAATAAGAAAGTAATAGGTGGACCTCACCCTTGCTTTATCAATTAGTCAATATTTGATGGCAATGTAGCCACTACTTTTTATAGTCATCAAGTCTCGTTCCATCCGATCCTTGATCTCAAATGGTATCGTGGACCCCACATTTTCTTTATTGGTCTATCACCATTTTATGGAAGTGTAACTCATTTAGTCCTTATTGTCATCAAGTCTCATTCGACCTGATCTCCAATCCTTGATAGTGTTGTGTCCATGGGCCCCTCACAAGTACATATTAGTCGATCGTACTTTTAGGATTTTTGCACACACATGTTTTGTTGTTCCATGATTCCTGAGGTGCCTGATAGCTCGACTCTCTGACGGAAGTAGCCCCATAGTTGAAAACTTGTGTGGTAACGAAGAAATAGGTGGGCCTTGCCTCGGCCATGTTGTCTACGGGTAGATGGGCATGCAATAAGGATTTAAAAAAATATTGTAGTATATCCAACATGTTTTCCACCACACAAATGAAAGTGGCCCACATGGACATTTTACCCAATGGCTCAATGGGAGATGTTGAGGATGTGGCATATACAAGACACATCAGATGTTGTAGACATGGAATGGTTGTTGCCCGTTTGATCAAATTTGATTGCTGAAGGAAGATTGAAGAAAAAAAATGATCTCGTGGGATATTAAAGAGGAAGAAGGTGTGTTGTCCTGCCAAACATGGGTATTTCACGTGATACCAACACAAAAGAGGTTCATAATGTCGGCACAGAAGCAATTCACAATGTCGACTCAAAAATGGTCCAAATTTTGGAGATCTTAGGTTGGCGTGTTAACAAGTTCCTTGCGACTTGAATTGAGAACTATTTGATGCATTTCTGACAAAATATATATATTGAGAGATGATAAGATGAAATTTCACACCGACTATATGAATGACCCTAACGCAACATAGGAAATTGTGCAGATCGTGTTTTTTAAAATCAATACACATTGTTTCTTTGTTTGATTCGTAATGACCTATCTTTTGGCCGACCTAATGGAGGTGAATGAAAAGTATAAAAAGAGGATGCATGTCGGAAAAAAGGTATGTGTGTGTAAAGTTAATGAATTTTGTAATAAGATCAGAGCGTGAAGAACAAAGAGAGTATGTGTAAACATCACAACATGTAATTCACATCAAGAGAAGCAGAGAGAAGACAAAGAATGAATCATAGAGAAAACATTAGAAGAGATGGTTTAAAGACAAGATAGAGTGCAGTGAGTTATTGTAGAAGATCAGAGAGTAGAAGACAAAGCCTATAAGTAGAAAAGAGTAGATTCAGTTTTAGGTGTGGAAAACACAATGTGTTACAAAAAATTATTTGTAATAAGGTGCATAACTGTAAGTGGATATTTACTCATTGTATATCATCTGAGTGGGCGCTCAGATAGGGGGTTGGTTCTCCTTTGGGTTGGTGTCCATAAACTTGTAATTAAACTATTTCCATTGTGAGGCAAGATTAGAACAAAAGACTCTAGAAACATTTCTCACCAAGGTTTTTCCCCATCGTGGGTTTTCCTCATATATCTTGCGTTATGGGTTTGCCTTGTATATGTGTGTGAAAATTTGTTTAGTATATTTTCTTATAGTTGCTTGATAACAGTTATTAGAGCTTTAATCTTTTTGCAGGTACAAGTTTTGAGTTACCACCGATTCACCCCCCCTCCTCTCAACAGTCTATTTTTTTTCCTTCAGTAATGAGAACGAGTCATCGAATAAACCATCATGGAGGTATGGTACTAAATACAAAAATTAGGCAAATCACTAAGGATCAAAATAGAATCTACAAAAAATATTCACATAGAAGTAATGGCTATTTAGGGCGAAAAGAAATAATTACTATTGAAATAATAGAATAAAATATCGCTCAAGCCCTAGATCTATGTATCATAAAGCTAAAAATATTACAAAGAGTACCAATAGATAGTTTTATAATAGGAAATTTCATCATACTTGTAATGAATAATTTTAGTGGTCTTACTATTGGCTTCCTCCCATGTTTTATAGTTGAAACATCTAAAAGAGAGATGGAATGTAATGCATCTATGTAAATTATATTATGATTGATATAGGTGGATAGAGATGCCAACATTGGCACACATCCCTTAAGTTAGTTATATTACTAGGTCATGTAAAAAATATGTTTAATTTAAATATTAGATTAGGTGATGAGTAGGGCAACATTGGGATTAGTATTTTACCCCTCCATTATATTATTAGGGAAATCATATACATGAAGAAGGTACATATCATTACCAACATACCTATATTTTATAAATAAAATGTATGTAGAGGACGCTTAGAAATATTAAATTTAAAAAATCTTTACCTTTTTAGAATAGATTAATTAATTTTATATAGTTAATATTTATTAGAATTCAATCTTATTTTGGAATATGAAATGATTTGAATAACAAAAAAATAGAAGTTTCTTGTAAATATAGATTTAAAAACATAATTTTTTTAAATTAGAAGCTTCTTTTAAAACTAGATTTAAAAATATAATTTTTAGAGTCTTATCTTAGAATATGAAATGATTTGCATGCAAAAAAATAAATAAATAGAAGTTTCTTTTAAAAAAACACAATTTTTTAAATTAGGAGTTTTTAAAATGTAGATTTAAAAATGTAATTTTTTTTACATTTAATAAATAATAATAATGAGTTGCTTTTAATTTAGTTTTGTTTCTTTTAAATCTAGACTTTTTTATTTTTATTTTTTAATAAATAATAATAGAAAGTTTCTTTTTAATTTAGATTTTAGTCTTTAATTTTAAAAAAAAATTCTAGTCATTAAAATTACACGGAAAAAAGGGTGGTTGCCACTGTAGTGTTATGCCTCTTGGCTTAACAAGGATACGTGAAAAGTATGATGCGCTATTGATAAATCTTGTAGATATTAGTGTAGATAAGATTCTTTTATAAGGATTAAAATTGGTGGTAATAACCTACCTTATAGGCATATTCTATTTAGGGATATATTAGATAGTAGGGAATCTTAGTCCATTGAAATATCATGTGCTGTGTGTGATCTATGTTTTATATTTTCTTCTTTCAATTATTATATGTGTAGATATTGGTATTTGGTTGAGGTTAATGATTTGTACATGAATTTTTATTATAGGTCTATATGTTGACAACAACAACGAAGGAAAACTGAGAGCGGGGGGTGAATCATTTTCAACCAAATTAACAAACTTAACAAAAAAATGCAAATCGGATTAACGGCAACAACAACAAAGATAAGAAAATTGATACCATAACACACAACACCAATATTTTGACGTGGATAACCCGGTTAAGGGAAAAACCATGGTGGGAACCTACCCACAATTAGATTATACTCTACAAGTAGTATGTGAAAATAATTACAATGGCGAATGCACATGCATTCAGGTTCACTGCCTAGAGATCACTGCTCAAATATAATAACCCAGAAGGCTACAACCCTTAAGGAAGGTTCACTACCTTACAAGGAAGTCTCACTGACTTACAAAATATTCAAATAACAATCTGAAATCAAATGAACTGAAAGAATAACATCTGCAAATGCTTGATGACAGTTTCGATTAAGCACATTGTCTGATCTACAACACTCCAATCTCTTCTAAAACACAATGCCAAAGGATTTATTCGCATGTTCGCACTTATACCACCCTCTAATAATGTAGACAAAAAACAACGATCACAAATATACATGACTATATCACCTACTTATACAATTCATCAACCTTGACTACAAGGTTGGCCAAACCCTCAACTAACAATTACAAAATTACATCACACAATACAAAGATTGACCACCAGACCAATATTATGATATACATGTTATAACATGGACCTAAATCAAATGCTCAAACATGCAACACCACTGGAAATTATGCCAAGATTAACCACAACATGCTACACCACCAAGAATACTGCATAACACGAAGAATATCATCGACTCAACAAAATCACCAGGAACGTGCACAAGGATCAATGCAAATAATCAAAACAAATAGGACACAATTAGGAAACACTATCAAGCATGTTAGAATCATTTACATAGCAGTTGTAACAACACCACTTATCAAATCTTCATTGATCAATATCTGAGACTCAAGAACACTCAAACAACAACAACTGCCATGAGGAAAGATAACTTGCAGAGCACAAAATCATGAACCATCTGAAATTATGACTCACAAGAACGTCCCAAACAATCTCCCAAAATCATAACTCAAAATATGATCATACCAGAATATATTAGAGGAAATATCGAACTCTACAAAGCATTGATTAGAAAAAAAAACTGTAAACTAGAGCATACGATATGATCAATTAAGCTTTCAGATCACAAAAACCAATACAAAAGGATATAATGATACTAGGAATACTCCATATAGTTATACCAAACCATGATCCCAATAAACCAATCTCCAATTGCAAGAGCAATAAATCATAGGAATATGTTGACATCAATGACAACAACATATCCTAGCAATAACAATGTCCAACAATCTCCCCCTTTGGCATTGATGGCAACATATGAATGTGAAAAATAGTCAATGCAAAGAAAGAAAACATCTCCAATAAAATCCCCCTAAGATCAAGCTCACAAACAATCGATAAGATAATTTTTAACATGCTTTTTGTCCCTCTTTGACATTAATGACAAACTTTCTCAAAATAGAAAACCAAGCTCTCCCCCTTAGATAAACAAATCATGATTGCAACCAGCTCAGCTGAACCACAAATAGACTACTCCATTAGAGGAGCAACATAAACTCTTCAATCTGGACAAGAAGATAAAACTGTGATGTCCACCGAATTGATGCAACTCAATGCATCTAGTTCCCATCAAGAGGGGTGGATACCCCTAACTTGTCTCTCAAGTAGACAAATTTATCTCTAGGCAAAGGCTTAGTGAAAATATCAGAAATTTGTTCCTCTGTAGACACATACTCTTGCTTCACTTCCTCTTCACTGAATTTTTCTCTCAAGAAATGATACTTGATTGATAGATGCTTAGTCTTTGAATGTCACACCAGGTTCTTTGATATATTAATACAACTATAATTATCACAATATATGACAGTAGGCTCATCATTGATAACTCTGATATCCTTCTGTAATGCTGGTGAAAAATGTGTGAATGGGAGACCTAGAGGAAAGCTTCCCTTCCCTCCGAGGAGAGATGAAAGTTTCACTATGGGTTTCCCTTCAAACACTTCTCACGCATTACATGGGAAGAGGGAGGGGGGGAAATTCACTATATTCAACCTCTAAAGAAAGAGATTGAATTTTGAATGATATGAGAATCAATAAGTTAACCCCCTCTTCTTTCTTTGAAAGGAAAGAATTGATTGAATTGCGTATTATGACTAAGTAGAAAAGTGAAAAAGAACTAATTATAACTCAATATCGAAGCATGGGATGAAGATATGCACTTGGATCTAGTAATAATATGTTGAGACAAAGCCGCCCTATGAATTTGAGGAAAAGCTGCCCAAACCATGGCGAAAGTGTACATGGTCCTCCGAAAAATCCGCGAAACGAAAAGGGTTTTTCCACCTCTACAAATGGAGTCCAAATATGAAAGTACACCTACACACCTACAACCTACACATAGAAAATAGAGGAAAAGGGGTTGGGATGGGGGGTTGTCTTCAAGTGAAACCCAAGTTTTGGAATTAATCAAATGATGAAAGAAAGTACGTGCAATTAAATGTAAATGAAAGATTGAAATGTAAATCACCTCAAGGGAGATTGCGATAGAAATGTTGATAGAATTTCTTGTATGAAGTTGGATGTTGAAATGGATCTCCTCTTCAATGGTTGAATCTTTGACTTGAATGCAACACCTATCCTTGAAAGGAGACTCGAGATGCTCAATGCTTGAATGCTTGAATTTCACCTTATAAAAACCTCTTGTGTGAATGGGAGGTTAAATACAAATTTTATACTTGTCAATTAGGGTTAACGAGATTGATCCTTGTCACAAGCTGACATCAGGGAAGGTTTCTCGCTTAAAGTGTAGTGTTCAATGGAGGAATTAGAAGGGCCCTGCCCCAAAATAGGGCAGGGATAGAGGCACCACGCCCCTGTCGTGGGAGGATAGGGGTGCCATATCCCTGTCCTAGGGGGGATAGGGGTTTCATGCCCTTTTCCTTTCTTTTTCTCAGGACAAGAAGCAGTCTAGGTAGTGCGGGGAGCAAAGAAAGTGCATATTTCAAGGGTTGAGAAGTCTCTAGTCTCTGACCAGGCTTGGGGATTCACTTTTCTTTGTGTGAGGAACCTAATGTGGTTGAAAATTGTAAGGGTCACAATTTTATGACTCTACACTTTTAGCATTTATTTCATTCAAACTGCCTGAGTGTAGTTACTAGCAACAACAATGTATTCAAGTTCAACAGTAGATAGGGAAACTGAATCTTGTTTCTTACTCACCCATGAAACCAGTTTCTTACTCAAAAACAATGTACCACCAGAGGTACTCTTCCAGTCATCAACATCACCTGCCCAATTAGCATCAATGTAAGCACATAGTATGAAATCATCATTCCTTGGATACCACAAACCATAATCCATTATTCATTTCACATATCCAAATATCATCTTCACAATAGTGACATGTCTCTCTTTTGGATCAACTTGATATATAGAATCCATGCACACAACATGCATAATGTCAAGTCTAGTCTGCATCAAGTATAACAGTACACTAGCCATAGATCTATACAACTTTTAGAGATTCATCATTCTTAGACAATTGGTAGCCAGTCACCATAGGAGTTCCGACCAGTTTAGAATCTTCTAACCCAAACTTCTTTAGTAATTCCTTCAAATATTTAGCTTGAGAAATAAAAAAATACCTTTTCCAGTCTATGAAATCTATAAACCTAAGAAAAACTTCATCTCTTCTATCATAGACATCTCAAATTCTTTCTGCATATCACTGACAAAATTCATACTCAAGTTATCATTTGCTTCAAAGATAATGGCATCAACAAAAACTTCAACAATTAAGATGTTATCATTCTCAATCTTGAAATATACATTATTATCAACTGTACCTTTGTTAAATCCTAATTTTAGCAAATACTTATCCAATCTATCATACCGAGCTCTAGGGGCTTGTTTCAATCCATAAAGATCTTTCTTCAGTTTGCATACCCTGTCTCCATCATTTGATAATGAAAATCCATTAGGATACTCAATGTAAACTTCTTCCTCAAGGTCACCATTCAAAAGGTTGACTCGACATCCATCTGATATACTTTGAAATCCTTATAAGAAGCATATGCAAGCAATATTCTAACAACTTCAAGTCTAGCTACCAGAGTAAAAGTCTCCTCATAATCAATTCCTTCCTTTTGTGAATATCCTTTGCATACTATTCTTTCTTTATTTCTGACAACTTCATCGACTTCATTCAATTTGTTCTTGAATGTACCCATTTAATACCAATCACATTCATGTCTTTAGGTCTAGGCACAAGTTCCCATGTGTTATTCTTTTCAATCTGATTCAATTCTTCTTCCATATCTTTTATCTAATTTTCATCTTTGCAAGCCCCAACAACATCTTTAGGTTCAATTTTAGAAATTAAACATACCTCTTCAACAACGAGCCTTCTTCTAGTCATTACGCCTTTATTTTTATCACTAATGATTTGATTTTTAGAATGATTCAATGTCACATACCTCTGAGTCTTCTGATTATTTGGATTTTTCAGGTTTCTATACCTATTCATCGATAGCAACAACATCTACATTAACTATCTCTACTAGATCATCTTGCTTCAATTCTTCTATCTGAAATAGTGTTAAAACAACATTCTGATCTCTTTTCCACAGTTCTCACCAACCTTCATGTTTGCACTTTCCACTATCTTTCTTAATCTCTTATTGTAGCATAGGTAGGCTTTACTCTTTGTTGAATATCCCAACAAAATTCCTTCATCACTTCTCACATCAAACTTTCCTATATCCTCATCTCTCTTGATATAACACTTGCTTCCAAAGATTCTAAAATATCTCACATTAGGAACATTACCAAACCATAGCTCATAAGGAGTCTTACCAGTATCACCTTTCACATGCACTTGGTTGAATTTGTAAATAGAAGTGCTAATAGCTTCTCTCCAGTAGATCTTCAGAACATTCCCTTCAATCAGCATAGTCCTTGTAACATCCAAGATAGTCATGTTCTTCCTTTCAACAAATCCATTTTTCTATGGGGTTATAGGAGTAGATAATTATCTTCTAATTCCATTATTCTCAAAGAATAAGTCAAATTCACCAAAACAGAATTCTCTTCCTCCGTCAGATTTCAGACATTTAAGCTTGAATCCTGTCTTAGTCTCAACTTTTTCTTTGAATATCCTAAATTTATCCAATCCTTCTGATTTTTCCCTCAAAAAGGCAACCCACATCATCCTAGAATAATCATCAATCAATAACATGAAATATATGTCACCTTACACACTTCTTATACTTTTAGGTCCACATAGGTCAATCTGCACAAGATCTAGCAATCCATCAGATGAATACTACTTAAACTTGAAATAAATTCTTGTTTTCTTACCCATTTGACATTCCTTACATATCAGATTAGCAAGCTTAATAATTTTAGGCAAATATCTAATAGCTTGAGTAGAACTGATCTTAATCATTAAGTCAAAATTAACATGACACATTCTCATATGCCACAGCCAACTTTCATCAATCTAAGAAATCAAGAAAATTTTCTCACCGGCATTCAAATGAAAGATATTACCTTTAGTCTTAGTTCCTGATGTATTCTCTATACCAAAGGCATTTAGGATCTTACATTTTCTATTCTTGAATTGCAAACCATAACCTTTGTCCACCATCTATCCAACACTTAAAATATTATGCTTCAAATCTTCAACATACAAGACATCATCAGTGTTATGCTGACCATCAAAGGAAATAGAAACTCTAGCATAGATCATTGTGAGAATTTGCCAAGATCTAGAGACAATGGAAAGCACAAATAAGAGAGAATAAAATGTGACAAGAATAAACTATATTCCTATCAATGATGTAAAATACTGATCAACTGGATCATCAATCAATCGTTACATACAATGAATATGAGCTTGCTTATATAGGCAAGGCTACATGGATATGTGAGCACACAAACAAGACACATGGCTCAATAAGAAACAAGGGTAGGTAGGAAATAGTTTTGGTAGGTAGGAGAAACAATAAAATATTCCACATGAGGTGGATCACCCACCCAAGGTGGAATTATCACTCCACAATAAGTGGATATGATAGAGTAGTAACAAGATCAACACCATAAAAGGTGGAAATTATCCTACACACAATATCCCAATGTGGCACAAACACCCAAGTGTCTCATACCCAAACTACTATGAAATGCATTATCCTAAGTAAACTTAAGTAAGGTGTAATATTATCTAACATAAATAATTAATTACACCAACACACCCCTTAAGTGCAACTTAGGGGAATGCACTTAAGTCTACAATGTAACTAAGCAATGCAAGATGGGTCATGACTACTAGGCCATGTTAGGTACCCATGTACAAATGCATGCAAACCAAAGCAATGAAATCTCTCATAAAGCACAAAAAGAGAGAAAAACCCAATGGGAAAAAACCCTCCCCCAAAAGAGAGATGAAAACTAGATACAAAGAACTCTCAAAGAAGTGTGTGAGGAACAAAACCCCATGTGAGGAAAAATTCCCCTCCATATGAGATAAGAAGAAGAGAGACTACGAAGCCCCCCCCTCAATGTAGAATCTGCACCAGTGATAGAAGCTTGAAGATGAATGAAGAAACTACTTCACGAACGTCGAACCACATTCTTCCCCTTAGAAAGTAACAAAACCAAAGGTGTATCCATGAAGTCTCCCCAATTATGAAGGGGAGATGTAGGAAAAATACTCATGATGAATGAAGTCTCTGAAAACTACTCAAATGTCCCCATGTCAATGCTAAAAGAAACCTCCTCCAAGGGTGGTAAACTGCTCCACACTGCTGAAAAAGGCACTCCAAGATCTGGTGGAGAAGAATGTAGAACAATATCCAAAGACTTATATGTCTCCTCAAAAGATAAAGATACCTCCTCCAACTGTTGTACAAAAGTATCCACAATCATGTCATCCTCAAAAGAATGATAATGTAGAGAATGCACAAGAGGGTCAGAGTGTTCCCTTGCAATAATCAAAGAAGGATCATCTTCATCAAAGAGAAGATGAATGTTATCAATGATGTCTCCCAAATCTGCAATGTAGGACTCCACAAACAAACCTGCAATGTATGTCAAGTAGGCATCCCAATCAACTGAAGTTGAAAGACATGAAATATCCTACTGCACTGAATCACAAGAAGGTAAAACTATCGCACTAGCTACATCATCAAGTGCAATAGGTGGTGTGATATAAAGAGGAGGAGATGAAATAAAAGGCTCAAGAATAGGGTCACATGTAAGAATCCCAAAGTTCAAGTGCCCAAAGTTCTCCTCAAAATTTGAATCATAAACATAGGAAGAATCAACCTCATCAATAGGACCAAAATGTGAAAAAGAGTACAACCAAGATGCATGATCAACCACCCCAATCACAATGATAGCTCAAGTCTCCAAGTCTCTAATGATAACTAAATCAGGTGTGAACTCCACAGTTTTCTTAGTTGCCCCATGTGTGATTTGATAGATGGAAAGAAGATTATTTGTTAAATGGGTACACACAACACATCATTGAAGGAGTTATCCCCAATGGCAATAGATCATTTCCCAATAACATCCATGTATGTATGATTTCCCATCAAAATCTGTGGCATGTGGCAAGGCTCAAATGAAGAGAACATAGACTTCAAAGATGCCATATGATGAGAAGCCCCTGAATCTAGAAGCCATCTCCCTGAATCATGACTTGTAGTAGCACAAAGAGCTTGTCCCTTTCCTTTATCTATCCCAAAAGAGTGATCCTTTCCTTTATCCTTGGAAGAAGAAGCTGATGTAGACATTCTAGAAGGTAGGTTGATTTTGTTCTTCTCAAGAAGATTCTTCAACTCATCAATATCCTTCTTGTAACAATGTTGTTCATCATGTCCTGACTTCTTGCAATATGCACAAAAAATATTATCCTTATATGATTTCCTCTTAGGTGAGGATGTAGAATCACCTTGTTGTGGAGAGAATGATTGTGCTCCATCTTGTTGTGGTTTTGACTTAGGTTGCTTTTAATTCTTGTCTTTTCCTTGATTGCTCTGATTCCCTTTGTTAGCCACCAAATCTTGTGACTTTGAAGATTTGAGAATCCTTATCTTGGTCAACTTATATTTCTCAAGTATCAACATCTTCGTGAATGAATCAAATAAGGGAGAAGTGTATGAGGAACCTTGAGCTAACCCATGGGTGTGAAAGCTAGATACAAACTCAAAGGCTGCATACTCTGAAAGAAGCTTGTCCAACAAATTATAAACCAATTGAGCATCCTTTTTTTCAATTCCACAATCCTTTAGCTTTTCTCTTAGCTCAATTGCTTTTGTGACATAATCTTGGATTGTACCAAAATCCTTTGGATCCAAAGTTGTGAGTTCACTATCAAGCTTGTAGCCCTTAATCTCATCAACTTGACCAAAAAAATTCTCATAAATATAATTATAGTACACTTATCAATGTGAAATATGAGGTCATCTAATACATACTTTCTAAGAGTTCCAAGTGCCATAGCATTCTTAGTGAGCCATTCAATTTGTGCATTAGGATCAGCCTTAGGATTAGGCGGTGTTGTAATTGTTTCATTTACATAATGAATGAGTCCTTTTTCCATTAGTTTACTCCAATCCTTAATCTTCCATGAAGCATAATTATGAGGAGTTAAAAGTGGAAATTTAGGAGAACCCATAACACCAAAATAAAAAAAAACACAAGATAGAGAGAGGCACAATCACACAAGATACCCCCTCAAATTACTCAATCAAGAAACCCCCTCAAAACCATGATTTGGCACTTTATACTTAGTGTGTGTACAATGGACCACTTGAAAAATAAAGAAAGGTGGACTTATGATGCCAACTTTACAACTTCTCAAAATGAGATATAAGAGATTTCAACAAATATTGCTAGTAATCTAAACTGAGATCCAAGCAAAATACAAGTACCAAATAGGCCAAAAAATGACCAAATACTAAAAACGCAATTTCTACTCAAAATCACTACAAACAAATGGAAAATTATGAAATTAGATAAAAAATTACTCACTTTAAAAAAAAACCAACACCTGAAAAGGAGTCCATATGAGCCCGAACGAAGCCTCCAAAGTTGTAAAAATAGGGATTTCACGATTTCAGAAAAACCTGTATCCCAAAATCCGAAAACTTTTGCACCACTGTATAGATCACAAAATTCTACCCCAAAACAAAAAACATTGCTCAAAAAAAAAAGTTTCGATGAGTGAGATATCACTATTTAAAAAATATTTGCAAAATTATAATTTCTAGAAAATTTCCGTCACAGCTTCAAACTTCAAATGCTCTAGATTTGGCCTCCGAAGTCCAATTTGGATGAAATAAAAGGAAAAACTGACTTTCTTGGACCTCCTCAATCCAATGGTGACCTCATATTTGACCCATAAAGCTTCAATAATAACCTACATTAGAAAACTCCAAAATGCAAACCCCAAATAACATCAAATTTCTCTCAATTAGCAAACCAATGACACTCTAATGGCTTTGATACCATGTGAGAATTCGCCAAGATCTAGAGGCAATGGAAAGAACAAATAAGAGAGAATAAAATGTGACAATAATAAACTATATTCCTATCAATGATGCAAAATACTGATCAACTGGATCATCAATCAATCGTTAGATACAATGAATATGAGCCTGCTTATATAGGCAGGACTATATGGATATGTGATCACACAAACATGAAACGTGGCTCAATAAGAAACAAGGGTAGGTAGGAAATAGGTGTGGTAGGTAGGAGAAACAATAAAATATTCCACATGAGGTGGATGACCCACCAAAGGTGGAATTATCACTCCACAATAAGTGGATATGATAGAGTAGTAACAAGAAAAACACCATAAAAGGTGGAAATTCTCCTACATACACTATCTCAATGTGGCACAAACACCCAAGTGTCTCATACGCAAACTACTATGAAATGCATTATCCTAAGTAAACTTAAGTAAGGTGTAATAATATCCAACATGAATAATTAATTACACCAACAATCACACATGCTTTGTCATCTCCAAATCTTGCTATTCCACCATCATACCTCTCAATATTTACAAATTTTCTTTTATCACTAGTCATATGACCTGAACAACCATTTTCAATCACCCATTCTTCTTTCTTTTCAACTTTAGAAGCTAAATCTTTCTCCTCAATAATGCAGCTTGTGGAATCAACATGTATCAGTACATCTTCTTTAATAGCAATAAACATAATTTCATATCTTTTTCATTCT
The DNA here is from genome assembly GCF_030272615.1 of Cryptomeria japonica. Classification (NCBI taxonomy): domain Eukaryota; kingdom Viridiplantae; phylum Streptophyta; class Pinopsida; order Cupressales; family Cupressaceae; genus Cryptomeria; species Cryptomeria japonica. The sequence goes on along the minus strand of NC_081405.1, from coordinate 693,340,938 downwards.
TTATTTGTAACACCTTTATCAATAGCATAATAACAGTTCTTCTGATGCTTATACTTCCGGTTAGACTTATTGGGATTATCATACTTCTCATGCTTCTTATATCTATCATTTCTATCATTCTTATCAAATTTATCATGACTATCATACTTTAGACATTCTCTTCAGGAACCTAGAAGCAAAATATCCTATCTTATACAATAAAAACATTTTAGAGGCAATTTACCATCATAATTATCAACTCATTTAGACAATCTTCGGGCAATCAATGCTTCAATATCATCCAATTATTTTTCTTTATCTTCCATCTCTCTTATCTCTCTTTCATATCTAGATATTCTACATTCATTAGGGTCATACTTCTGCTTTCTAGATATAGATGCTCTAGATGTTGTCTCTAACTTTACATGTGATTCACCAAATTTGCTCAGTTCAAATGCAACAATCTTTTCGACCAATATATCTCTTGTCACTAAAGTCACACTACAGATCTCATCAATTTTGACTACCTTATGTTTGTAAGAAGGAGGTAATGATCTCAACACCTTAGCAACAATTTCATCTTCTTCAAGGGTACCACCGACACATTTGATACCTAGGACAAGGTCATTCACCTTAGCTGTAAATGAGTTTATGTTCTCATCTTCTCCCATCTTTAGCATCTCATACTTCTCCTTCATATAAGGTCTCAAGCTTCTCCCATATCTCATGTGCAGTCTGAAGTCCCATCACATTAGTCATGTTTGAATTAGTCAGGGCACTCAGCAATGCTTCCTTATCTCTAATGTTATTTTCAGCATCCTTGATCTCAACAACAGTAACCAGTCTATTCTGAGGAACAAAATAGGCATCCTTTGTAATCTTTCAATAATCCTCTCCAAGAAATCTCAAGTGCACCTCCATCCGATTCTTCCATATAGCATAATTACTTCCATCGAATCTCAGACTTTCCTTCTTAAAAATAATACTTCTAGCTGCTATCCTGGATCTTCTCAAGTGGTCAAGCTTCTTTCAGAGGATCTATCTCTGATACCAATTATTGGCAACGATAATGAAGGAAAATTGAGAGGGGGGGTGAATCAGTTTTCATCATATTAGCAAAATTAACCATAAATTCAAATTTGATCTGCAACAACAACAAAGATAAGGAAATTGATACCACAATACACAACACCAAGATTTTGACATGGATAACCTAGTTAAGGGAAAAACCACGGTGGGAACCTACCCACAATTAGATGATACTCTACAGTAGTATGTGAAAATAATTACAATGGGGAATGCGCATGCATTCAGGCTCACTGCCTAGAGCTCATTGCTCAAATATAATAACTCATAAGGCTACAACCTTCAGGGACAGTTCACTACCTTACAAGGAAGTCTCACTGACTTACAAAATATTTAGACAACAATCCGGAATCATGATGATAGTTTTAGTTAAGCACATTATCTATTCTGCAACACTCCAATCTCTCCTAAAACACAATACGGAAGAATGCATTCACTTGTTCACACTGTTAGGATTCCCAAAGATACTGAGAGGGGGGGTAAATCATTATCTTGCCGGTTAACAGATTTTCTAATCTTATTAAACAAATTGCATTCCAAAATAGTGTACCGGTAAACCAAAATTAATGCAGTAAATAAGATCAATAACCACAACATAGAAAACACACCATAACACAATATTTTTAACAAGGAAACTTGGTGTGGGAAAAACCTCGATGGGATTTGTGACCCATAATATTCACTCACTGGCCAATAAATGAATATTACTTACAATAGGGGCCTGCACATGCAGAAAGGCCAACTGCTTAAAGCCCGCTGCTTAATTACAAAAAGGAAGTGTCACTAACTTACAAAAATGGATTATGTAAATCCAATATTATGTACTGCTTCAGATTAGCATCTACTGTGCTAGGTTTAGTACAGGTTTAAGCTCACACAACTTCCATAAACCTTATTCAAAAATCTGCCTAAATATTCGCATGTTCACATCTGCCTATCACATTCCATACAAAAAATGATCCTACAAGATCTCATACTTATATGTCTTATTAAAATTCACCTTGTCATCTTACAAAAATATTTTATAGTTTAAATACAAAATATAATAAACAAAATCATGTCGGCCAGGGTGCCAGTATTCATCTTTGTCGCTGCCAGTAAACTAACTGTCGGTGTAGAGTCTGTCGATGTTGGTGCTATAGGATTGCAAGGTTTCCATCAATGACAATAACTTCAATCACCTACAATTTCTCATTGGAGTGTGCATTTTCTAACAATCTCCCCCTTTGGCATTGATGGCAACACTCATGAGAAAAAGTCAAAATTGTATCCAAAAATGTGTTGTCCAAAAAAAAGAATCTTCCAAAACTATCTTACCAAAACTGTGTGCTCCCCCTCAGCAGATGATATCTTCTGCCAATCATTTTTCTCATTCTACTACTCCCTCTTTGGCATCAATGACAAAGGTTGTCAATTAATGTCAATTGAGTGTAGTTCTTGTCAAGATCCCTGTAACTGGTGGGTTACAATCTGATATAGATCTGCTAATGCAAAATTCAAGCTGTTAGTGAACCTCTCACTATCCTTCAATGTTGCTTCTGTCCTTTGGATGGTACCGGTGAGTATCTGCATTTTCTCTTCCGATGTCTTAAGTCCTAGAATGAGAGCCTCTGAAATCTCTTTTCTCAAGGAGATGAGGATGTCTAGTTTCGGACCTAGTCTACATTTGAGTTCCTTAGCCTTGTATTTTATTCTTTCCTTCTCCTTCTCCAATTTCTCAAGTTTCTCCTCAAATCCAGCTAGATCTCTTGTTTTATAACTGATATTGGTTTAGATGAACCAATGATATTCTCAGCTGTATCATTTATTTCTTTTTGTACTTTGCTGATTTCTTTGTCAATATCCACTGTCAGAAGATCAGTCTTGTAGGTGTCTCTGTACAATTCCTTAAATTCCATTATTGTCTTTCCTAGTGTCAGTAATAAAGTATCAATGTGTTCCTTGCACTTCTTTATTGACTCTTCAAAGAAATTTTCTTTCTCTTTATTCATTTTCTCATTGAAATTCTCCTTATTGATCTGATCAATTGTTAAAAGATTGTCAGTTATATACTTAGACAATGTATCTAATTGGCTCAAAGAATCTTTATTTTCCACAATGCACTTGCGTGCAATCAATTTCAAATTGGAATGGTGTCATCAATTGCCTTATAAGCCTATGCATTACACTGTGATTTTCTTGATGGAATCCAATAATACCTCTGTTATATTTGTCGGTCTAAATTTTGTTAAGGAGGAACCAGATGATTGTTCAACTTCCTTAACGATCTGCAATCCATCGGTGTGAGTAACCTCTTTGCTTATGTTGACCTCTGGTAAGTCAGTTTGAGTCTGCATTTCTATTAGCAAAGGTTTGGGTTTCTCAGATGTTGTCAGTGGTATAGTCTCTGTCTGAACCTTTTCCTCTTGATGTTTCTCAGAATGTACCTCTGTCGGTTTCTTTGTGCTATCCATTGCTAGTTTCTCTGATTTTGTCTCAATGTTTACTACCGGTTTCTCTGTATGTACCTCTGAACTATCTACTGCCGGTATCTCAGCAAATTTATCAGTAGTCAGTTGCTCAGTAGGTTTTTCAGTGTGTACATCAGTGGTATCCGTCTTTCCAGTATCTAAGGGATCAATTGATTGTTCAGTATGTGTTTCAATCCCAATCTCAATATTTCCAACTGTATCCTCAACATTTGCCTCAAATGCAATGTTTTCTACTGGTGGCTCAGTTGCCACATCTCTCTTCTCATTTGTTTCCTTATCAACCACAATGTTGACCTCTTATGTGTCAATATTCATGGTATACAACACCTCTGACTCAGGATTGGTGTGTTTATGTTTTGTCTCCATACTCTCAACATTATCTGTCGTTGATGGTGTATCAATATTTACAACCGGTGGAGTATCAGAAGAAGGTGGGGGCAAGTTTTTTGTTACTTTTATGCTCAGAGGACCACCTACCTTACCTTTACCTTTTTCTTTTTCTTTTTGATAGACTTTGAAAGTCTTTGGTTGTTTAAGCTCTTCTTGATTTTCCTTCTCAACAAAGAAGATATCCCATTTGTTTGTTATCTCTTCAGTGATCTCATTCACTTTGCCAGCCATTAATGCAACATGCCGATGATCGGTGGACAATACAGTCCTGTTTGCTCCACTTATTAGTTCATCAATTTCTTCTACTGATTTTACTAGGTGAACTGCAAGTAATTTCTCTATCTTTATCTTCTTGTCCAATTCAATTATTGCTAACCTTTTAGCATCTAATCTTCTGTACAAGTCACTTGACAAGTCATCTACAACTTCTATCAAGAATTTCTTATAAATATCTAAGTGTAAAATAACACTATTTTCTATGCTTTCCTTTTCTTCATTAGTAAAAGTGTTCTATAGCTTGCTGACATTTGGCAAGTTACCTTCTTCAGTTATTTCATTTAAAATATTTTCAAGAGGAGGAATAACTTGTTTTTCCTTTTTCTTCCTAGGTGTTATTTTCTTTGCTGGAGGCCTTACTGCCTGTTGTTTCTGTCTTGTTCTCTTGGGTGTAGGAGCGGGTACTGGTGAGGTTTTTCTTTTTCTTTCTACCCTTTTAAATTTAGTCGGTATTTCATTGTCAGAGGAGGTAGCAACCAGTGAAAGATGTGTTTCCAGTTGTAGTCCTTCCAATTCACTTTCGTTAATACTAATTTTATTCAATATATCTTCCTTGATTTCTTTTGCCTGTCTAATTGCCTTTCTAATTGCCTTTCTAATTATTTGTTCTATTTTCTTTATTCGTTTCTGATACTGAACTTTGCTTTCAATAGTTTCTACATTTTCAAATACTTCTTATGTTGGTTCTTTAGGAGCTTCTAGAAGGGCTTTTGCATAAGTTTCTATTATGTTTTCATTTGCCTCATAACCCATCTCTATAACCCAAAATGTCCTCGGAACCACTGCCTCCATCCAGATTTCATCCTTCTTTATGACAAAACATATCTCTTTTTGATATTTATCAACTATGGATTGAGATAGTCTTTCCCTATTTTTCATTCTAGCCTTCAGTGCCTGAAAGTGTTCAATTATGTTCTTCTCCCTGTCATCTCCCATGTTATTAAGAATATCCAAAAGTTGTTTTCCTACCGGTATGCCAAAACCAAAATCCTTTCTACCAATATCGGGAACTTCCTTAGTGATATATAGCAATAGGCATACAAGTAAGTTACCAAATCTGAATGTGCCTTTCTTGTCACCCTTAATTTTCTTTAGATTGTCTATTATCTCATCTTTTAACCATTCACATATGTCAATATTTGCATTACTATTTACTAAGTCATAAGCACTCTTGATACATAAACTAGAAACAAAGTTTAATCTGTTGGCATGTGTAGCTTTGTATCCAAGAATCATGCTAATGAATCTTACATTGATATCCTTTACATCATTGACTCTTAGAGATCTCTTGTCATAGGTTGCACCGGTTAGGGTCATTACAGTGTCGTTTGGAACCTTTTTAGTCTTGTCAGGCCTGCTACCAATGGAAGGTAAGCCTATCAATGCCCTAACTGCTTCTCTTGCTATCTTATGAATGGAATCTAGCCAAAAGAACTCCCCATGAACTCTGCTCAATACAATCCTTATAACCTCTTTGGGAAAATCAAGAATGCTAAGTATCTCCACAAAACCTAGGGTTTCAATTATCTCGTGTTCCGGTTTTACATTACTATTTTCATCACATATTACTATCCTATACATGTTCATAATCTCATTAGCACCTAGTTCTTCAATATGACAATGTATGCAAATTCTAGGATCCTCAGCATATGCAACTTCTTTGGGTATTTTATAAAATTCTCCTAGGTTATCATCCTTCTTTGCTAATTCAAGAATGATTTTAAATACAAGCCTAGGGCATTTAATCACTTCAATTACTGTAGGGTTTGCAATGAATCCAGGTGCAAAGGAGGAAGCCATTTTATAAATACCTTAATCTGTCTTTATGTTAGAATGCTTGAATGATTTTCTTCACTTCTAGTTGTGGATGCCTTCGCTTGGGTTTTTCGCGCTCTAAGGAAATTTGAATGCTCGGTGAATGAAAAAGAGTGAAAAATACTTACTTTATAATGTCATTTCCTTCAACTACCACATTAAATGCCTTCCAGTTAAGTGAAACTTAACATATCTGCTGATAAAGAAGTAATTCAACTTCTCACCATCAACCGAGGGTAAACTAGCATATTTTTCAATTTCTTGCCATACCCCCAAGGGATTTCTTTTCAGTTAGATGAAGAGTCTCCTACCGGTGGAGTGATACTTTGTTCTACTGGTGAAGGAATAGCTTCATTAACATTCATATCTGACTTTCTAATCCATTGTTTTGAAAAAAATTTCTTTACTTCTTCAACCTTCTCTTTACCTTTCAAACTGGGTCCTTTGTTATTTGCCAGTGATGCCTTCTACAAAATTTTGCAATATGTCCAATCTTGTTACAAGCATAACAAGTCACATTATTTTTCTGAATAACTTTTCCATATGCTATGTCGGTATGTGTTCTGCATTGATTAGATAAGTGTCCAAATGTTCCACAAACATAACATCTTACATTCATTTTGCAGTTTTCTGAATTATGACCAATTTTGTTGCATTTAGAACATTGACCAGTGGGTGCATTGGTGTTCTGATAGTTTCTAGATCTACATTGATTTTCTCTATGACCATACTTATTACAGTTAAAGCATTTTCCATTTAAATTTTTAGGCATTAGGTTATCTTACCGGTTTTTTATTGTGATCATGATTGTTTGCAGTACCGGAGCTTTCACCAACTTCAAAGCCAAGACCATTAGTATCTCCATTAGGTTTCTGATTTTTCAATATGTCATCAAGTTCTTCTGAGCTTTTCTTGAATTTCTCCTTGTGTTGATTTGCAGTAGCCAACTCATTTTCTAAGAAATCTTTCTGTCTCATGAGTTCAGTTTTATCATGCTCCAACTGAATCATATCTGTCTTCAACATATCATTTTCATGACCGAGTCTTAGATTTTCATTTCTAGCATCATTGATTCTTCTAGTCAAGTCATCTTCATTCTTCTTTCGATCTTCAGTATCCTTACAAAATCTCATAGTCATATCTTGCATCTCATTCTTCAAGGTCATGTTTTCTTGCTTCATCTTGCTTACAAGATCATTAAGAGTTTTCTTTTTCATCATCATCACTTTGTATCTTCTCATGAAGTTCTCTTCTTTTGTTCCTAGCAATAGTGACATTTTATTGAAGTCCTTGAATTATTTCTTGTGCAGCCTTCAGATCATCTTCAAGTTTCATATTTTTCAACTTTTCTGCATCATAATCTGCAAGAGCTATTTCCAATTGCTTTCTCAGGTTTTCCATTTGTACCAGTGTCAGAATCTTCCTCAAGTTATTAGCCTTTTGAAAAAAGAGGACCAATCTCTGATACCAATTGTTAGGATTCCCAAAGATGCTGAGAGGGGGAGGGGGTGAATCAGTGTCTTGCCGGTTAACAAATTTTCTAATCTTATTAAACAAATTGCATTCCAAAATAGTGTACTGGTAAACCAGAATTAATGCAGTAAATAAGATCAATAACCACAACATAGAAAGCACACCATAACACAATATTTTTAACGAGGAAACCCAGTGTGGGAAAAACCTCGGTGGGATTTATGACCCACAATATTCACTCAGTGGCCAATAAATGAATATTACTTACAATAGGGGCCTGCACATGCAAAAAGGCCAACTGCCTAAAGCTCACTGCTTAATTACAAAAAGGAAGTCTCACTGACTTACAAAAATGGATTATGTAAATCCAATATCATGTACTACTTCAGTTCAGCATCTGCTATGCCAGGTACAGTACCGGTTTAAGCTCATACAACTTCCATAAACCTTATTCAAAAATCTGCATTAATATTCGCATGTTCGCATTTGCCTATCACATTCCATACAAAAATGATCCTATACGATCTCATACTTATATGAGTCTTATTACAATTCACCTCAGGTTACAAAAAGATTTTACAGTTTAAATACAAAATATAATAAACAAAATCCTGTCAGCCAGGGTGCTGGTATTCATCTTTGCCGCTGTCAGTGCTGGTGCTATAGGATTGCAAGGTTGCCATCAATGACAAAACCTTCAATCACCTACAATTTCTCATTGGAGTGTGCATTTGCCAACACACACTTTTACCACCCTCTAATAATGTAGACAAAAAAAATCAATTATAAATATACATGACTACATCACCTATTTATACAATTCATCAACCTTGACTACAAGGTCAGCCAAACCCTCAACTCACAATTGCAGAATTACATCACACAATACAAAGAGCGACCACCAGACCAATATTATAATATACATGATATAGCTTAGACCTAAATCAAATTCTCAAACATGCAACACCACCAAAAATTATGCCAAGATTAATCGCAACACACTACACCACCAAGAATACCGCATAACACAAAGAATATCACCGGTTCAACAAAATCACCAAGAACACACACAAGGATCAATGCAGATCATCAAAACAAATAGGACACAATTATGAAACACCAGCAAACATGTTAGAATCATCTGTAGCAGTTGTACCAACACCACTTATCAAATCTTCATCGATCATCTAAGACTCAAGAACACTTAAACAATAACAACTGCCACGGGGAAAGATAACTTGCAGAGCACCAAATCATGAACCGCCTAAAATCAAGATACAAAAGAACATCGCAAACAATCTCCCAAAATAATAACTCAAGATCTAATCACACCAGAATATACTGGAGGAAATACCAAACTTTGCAAAGCACTAATCAGAAAAACCAAACTGTAAACCGGATCATACGATACGATATGATCAATTAAGCTTCTGGATCACATAAACCAATACAAAAAGATATAATGATACTAGGAATACTCCATATACTAAACCATGATCCTAATAAACCAATTTGCAATCACCAGAGCAATAAAATACAAGAATATGTTGACATCAATGACAACGACATATCCTAGCAACAACAATATCGAACACTATATGCTTCTTCTTTACTCTAGGATGAGTTATATCTACATGAACCTATTAAATTTTGACACTATTATTCAATGTAAATGTGTTATGTTTTCAATATAATTTCACCATCAATAATAAAGGAAACCATCTAATTCATTGAAATTATAGAGTATCACTTATTAAGGTTCGTCAAATACCTCATGTAAATACATGATGTTTTCAACATAAATTCACCATCAATAATAAAGGAAACCATCTAATTCACTAATATTATGCACCCAAAATTTGATGTTAGCCAAACTCCAATTATGTAGAGGTGAATTCAAAAAACCTAAGCCCGAACGGGTAGGTGAGTTGGCTTGGGCAGTGGGTTTGCTCCCCATCAGTCTCGGGTTCGATTCCCTCTCAGATTTAAGAGGGAAGACTGGTTGCGAGCTTTGGATTCTCTCCCTAGGGAATAGTCTCACCTCAGTTCGCCCCTTCCTGGCCCCAATTTGGCAATAAAAGTAAGCCCAAGGTAAGGCAGGTTGGGTCGCTGGGATACCCCTGGCGTAATGAAAAAAAAAATTCAAAAAACCTAGCCTCAATTTTTTTTGTCAATGATAACATCACCACATTTTCTCCCCTCTATTTTAACTCATTTTGTTTATTATTATTTTTAAAATTTTATGTTAAATAATCAAAATAATATTTAGATATTTTTAATTACTCATAATTGTCATATTTGATAATCTATCATTTTAATCATTAATTGTTTTCTCTATCAAATTAGAAAAAAATTGAAATATAAAACAAGGCATCTACCAGAAAAATATTGGGTGCTCCACGAAATTTTAAGTGCTTGGAGGAAGAAAGATAGTAGGGGAAAGGAGCCAGTAGTGGATATAGGACCAATAACCGTCATCTTTTTGTCAACCTCACCCCTAGTTAGTAGACATAGTAGGAGCAAAAAAAATGGCAATGGGAGGTCCATTAATAAATATCACATATAACAATAGTGGATAATTTTTTAGCTTTTTTTTACCATAATTAGCCCATTACTAGGACATTTTCGCACCACAACTAGGTAATTCGTGCTTAACTACTGGGGCATTTTTCCACTACTACTGGCTATTTTTAGTTATCCATTATTGGTGCAAAGGTGATTATGTATTGGACCACACAATGAAATTTGTACTTTTTGACCTTTGTGCACATAATGAATTCCACAATGTGCGTCGTTACTACTCGCAAGCCAAAATAATAGCTTAAAGTAGTTTAGTCACATACAAAGAGAACAAAAACAATCGTCGAAATCAAATGAACTGTTTAGGAGCTTAAGATGTGCAAAGTTAGCTATATCCACTACAGGCACCTTTCCCCTAGGCAAGGAAATTATATGTTGAATGATAATAAGAAAAAGGGAGGCGCTCATATCTGAAATATTTTTTATGTCTAGATTTTGGTTCTTAGAAAGTAAGGATTAAAGTAGATTGTAACAATAAATACTTGTATTCTTACTAAATCAACACACCAACCGTTTGTGGATGATACCATTGTCATGGGGGAATCAAGTATCTCAGAAGCTAGAACCCTGAAGGACACTCTTTGTAAGTGTGCCTCTGCATCTGGTCAGCTCATTATTGGGTCAAAAGCAAAGTTTTTTTCATCAACACACCAGAGAGAAGACAACATAGAATCAGCAGAATCCTGGAATGTCGGATTGCTGATCTTCCTGCCACTTATCTTGGCCTCCCCTTGGGCATTGCACCTCCTGATTCTTTTTGGAGCTCTCTAGTAGACAAATTTCATAAAAATCTAGCTGGTTGGAAAGGAGCCCTTTTAAGTCAGGCTGGAAAGCTTCAACTTCTAAAAGATTCTCTTCAAAGCATACCTATCTATGCCCTAAGCCTTTTCAAAATTCTAGTTAAGTATGTTGATGCAATTGAGAAAATTCAAAGAAAATTTCTATGGTCAGGGGTTGAGGAGAAGAAAGAATGTCTCTTGTGGCTTGGGATTAGGTATGCAAACCGAAAAGTAAAGGAGGTCTGGGCTTGAGAAGAATCTGGACCCTAAATGAAGCTCTCCTATCTAAACAGGTTTGGAGAATGTTCCACTCAGATAGTGAATGGTGTAAAATCTGGCGAAGTAAGTACTCTCTTATGTCCTCCTCTCTTTCCTCTTTTATCAATTCTAAAATCAGTATGAATGGGTCCCATATCTGGAATCATACCTCTAAGTGCAGAGATAGCATTGATAAAGGGGTTATTTGGAAAGTAGGCAATGGTAGGAAAGTTAAATTTTGGGAAGACCCCTGGCTATTTTATAAACCTTTGACTGATATCCCAGAATGGGCCCCTTATGTCTCCTCCTGTATTAGAACATTTGGTCCTTTATTTGAAGGGTATTGGATAGGTAATAAATTGCAGAACATTGAAAGTATCCACCCAACCCTTATTAAGCTTAAAAACCATCTGTCTTCGGCCTGGTTGAATAAAAAGGAAGACTCCCTCATTTGGAAATATGAACCCAAAGGTAATATTACTGTCTCTTCAATGTATGGTGTTCTCTCCCCCACCCCTTCTGAAAATCCTTTCTGATCTAAAGCTTGGATAAAGGGTCTGACCCCCAAAATCAACTTTTTCTATTGGACTATTCTTCAAAATAAAATCTTGACCTTAGATAACCTCAAGGGTAGAGGATTTGTCTTTCCTAATAGATGTACTTTGTGTCTTGAGGAGGAAGAGTCTGTGGACCATCTGGCCATCCATTGTTCCTATTCTGCTTCAATCTAGGAAAGATTTCTTAAGACTTTTTGCATTGATTGGGTGTTTCCTAACACTATCAGTGAGTTGTTCTACTCCTGAAATTACCATTGGTCTCACTCCTTTTTGAGATCTCTATGGCAGCTATCACTCCCTCACATTCTGTGGGGATTATGGAAAGAAAGAAACAATCATATTTTTAGGGACACTTCTCTTACTCAAGATATTGTGTTCCAAAAAATACAATGGGTGATTGTGGAGAACATTGGGACCATTGGGGGTCCCTGCTTTTTGACCAATCCATTGGAATCTCACATTTTAAGTTTCTGGAGTTTGAAGAATGCTGGCAGTTTTGACTCCAAGCAAAACAAAAGATTAGAAGTAAGATGGAAAACTACCCCTCATGGTTGGTCCAAAGTCAATTTTGATGGTGTTGCAAAAGGTAATCTGGGCCTTGCGAGATGTGGAGCTATTCTTAGAGATGATAAAGGTATATGCAAGGAAATGATTGTTGTTCCAATAGGAAGCCAAAAAAATCACAAGGCAGAAGCAATGGCATCACTCCAAGGTATTCTCCTCACAAAAAGATGAAATTTCCCCTACATATGGATTGAAGGGGACTCTAACAACATCATCAAATGCCTCAAGGGGACCTCTAAGCCCTCATGGTCTATCAATAACATTATAAAGGCCGCTAGGGACCTCATTAACACTTTTGAGAAAAGTTGTATATCTCATATCTACTGTGAAGCTAATGGTTCTGCTAACTAGGCAGTCAATGTGGCGGTCAATCAAGATGAAATGATTACTTGGAAGGGAGAAAAAGGCCTTCTAGAGGATGTCAGATCAATCATTTTTAAGGACCGATATAATAGTACCCCAAAGATCATAAATGGACAAAATAATAATGAAACGGATTAAAAGGAGTGCTTCAAGCAATTATAATATTGTCAGCACCATTTATTATAACACTAAATCAATCACTTCCCACGCTTTTTGGTTAAATTTGGTAGCTCCAAGAAACTCTCTGTCTAAAGCTCTCTGCAAGTTTTGACATTCAGCTCTAAATAGCGAAAATATGGGAGGAAATAGACACCGCTACGAACCTAGCAATTGTAAGGAGTGGAAGCAAAATGAGGCAGTCTAGAACATTCTGCAGAAGGGCAGGTTTTCAAAATTTATGGAGAGGCTCCATGGATGAGACGCCACAGTCACTATTTTCTTTTGTAAAAAATGGAGAAAGGGCACTTTGAAGATGGGAGACCAATCTGTCATCATAGATGAAGACCTCAGTGCTCAGGCCACGGGTCTCCAAAGGGAAGGAAGCAACTACTACAAAGACATAAAAGTGAGCAAGGAGGCCATTGAAAGATATCCTAAAACTGAAAAGGAGAAAAAATGCCTGGTGAAGCTAAGTAAAACTTACTATCCTCCTAGGGCTTTTGGTAAGCCATGGAGGGAGGTCCTTTTTGTTATAATGTGCTATATTACTTTGGATGGTAGATTCACTAAAGTGTATGGCTACCATTTTGTTTTGCTGAATCATTTTAGGCATGACGAGAAAGTTAACATTCCATATTTTCTAGTATGTTCTATGAATGCCACTATTAAGGTCCATAAAGAGAACCCTAAGGGTGACACCACCATGCATCAAGGCTTAATGGTTCTAATTTATGCCCACCTCAAGGGTAACCAAATTGCACGTCCTCAACCCTCTATTTCTGAGTCTGAGGAGGAAGGGCCAGACTTTGTTTTTTCTTTGGATGAGGGTTCTGACAGTGATTCAATGAGCGAGTCTGAGGAGGAAGGGCCAGACTCTATTTTTTCTTTGGATGAGGGTTCTGATAGTGATTCAATGAGCGAGTTTGAGGAGAGTATGGATGACTCAGAAGTTGAAGTAGTTAAGAAGAGGAAACATTTGAAAACCAGGCCTTCCTCCTCAAAGGGCAAGAAATCTAAAGGCAAAATTCTCCAGATTAGTTCCTCCTCCTCCTCGGAGGTCTCTGAAGATTTTGAGAAGGAGAAACCCCAGGGTTCACTGAAAAAGAAAACTAAAGTCCATATTCAGACCAGAAACAAACAAAAGAGAAAGGAAGAGAATGTGAAGGAGCTGGAGGAACAAAAGAAGAAAAAGATTTCAGAAGCTGACCAGAACTTGGAGGAGGTGACCACTGGGGAAGTACATAGGGCTGAAGATAAAGCCACTGTTGGTGACACCCCAAATAAGGAACATGAAAACTCTGGTAAGATAGATCCCTCCTCAAACCATCCTCCTAAGGGTATGAAAGGTTTTATGGACACCATGGAATGGTTAATCACTAGTTACAACAAAGTTGTGGAGGACAACAAGAAGCTCAGCCACAGAATCCAGATTCTGGAAACTATCAGAACTGGCGAAGGGAAGACTATGGAAAATTATATGGAGGATTTGACCAAAACTGTTGCTAAAGCTGAAAATATAAGAGACTCCTTCAACCCCAGATTTGAGAAAATAGAGAAAGACCTGATTGAGAGGAAAGCAAATGCCAATGCTGTGGATCAAACAATGGTGGAAACTGTCAGTAAAGTCAACAAAATTGAGGAATATCTCAAAGGTATCGCAGAAAAAAGCTTAAACATTTTGAAGGTCTCTGTTGGCAATACCGAAACCCTCATCAACAAATTGGATGAGGAGAAGGACACCCTAGAAATTGACCCTGACACTGAAGGCACATGAGATGTTCAAGGACCCAAAACAAGAACCAGATGTAAAAAGAAGGAGAAGAAGCCAAATAAGGACCTGGATGAACTCAAAGCTGTTGCGGCCAACTACGACCAACTGGTGATTAAGGCAAAGGACCTCCTAAAGAGTCTATAACTGTGCAGTGTTTTCCTGGTATCTATTGTTTTGTTGTTTCTATCTTTTGTTGTCCTTTCTGTTTAGTGGCTTTATTGCCAGTCATTTTGTAAGCCATTTTTATATGGTCTGGATACTTTATGATGATCTTTTTTAATCTCCTATGTAAAAGGTTTCGGGTCCTAAAAACCTATTTTTCTTATTAATCAGAATAGATTTAATATCTGTCAGAAAAAAATTAAATGATGGATTTCTAGTTAAATATAGGTCACTTTACAAGATCTACATTAATAGAAATTTCTTAAACTAATTTTAGCAAGTAATGCCTTCTATGTTGTTTATTGATATTTATGGATTCTTTTGATCTTGGAGTTAATAAAAATACAACACATTTTGTGAGAGATTCATAATGAGCACTTTTGGGAAAATATCTTTCTTGTGTGCTAATACGTTGTTTATGTAGTTCTTCAATTTGTTGATGAAGAAGAATTTCAATCTCATTTGATTGATACAGGTGTTGCATATTGAGTCATTGGGACTAATGCAACACATTTATGAAAAATCATCCATAGTTTAAGAAAATGTGTGGAACACCATTTTTATGGATCATAAATATATTTTTTTGTTGTATTGGATTGAGAAAAATAATATCAGAATACAAGGAAAGATCAATTAACAAGAACTAACCAGTAGCATAGAGACATTATCTTTGCTGTCCAAAGAGAGTATACTGGTAAAGAAATAATTCTAAGAAAAAATATCAACAAGCTACAACAAACACACCAAAGATTTCCAATTACATAGTAGAAGATAAGCACATAGAGAATAAGAAAAATAAAGCTCAATGCTAATGAATGTTGTTGTTGTCTTTGACTGAGGTGTCCTACAATCATAAGCTATTTTGAATTGTCCATGAACAACCCTCACAATCCACAAAAAAAGAGCATACTTATCCATGAGTAGCCCTCACAATCCACAAAAATAGTGAAGCTTACCCACTCAGGAACTGATAAGGAAAGATACCTGTGTTGATTAGAGAAGTGAACACATATGTCATCATATAGTTTTGTTGTTCACTGGGCAAGATCTTGGCTTGAAGATGAGACCTCAAAATGGTAATTTGTTGATAAAGAGCATCATTAGTGGAGCTGTTACTAGGCAAAAAAGAAGCCATGCACAACACTTGGATCTGCAAATTGGAGCAAATGGTAAGAATCTCAAACTTAGGGGTTGAGAAAGAGTGGGACAAGGTAGTTTGACAACGAAATTTCCAAATATTTTTCAAAATAATAAGTCGACAAGAGTTGGATAACATGTTGTGAGTTTTTAAAGTTTTGAGAAGAGTAGATTTCCAAGACCAAGGAAAATGAAAAAGGGTAGGAATGGTTGCAAAAAGGGCTTTCCATAAAGATTTAGCATGAGGGAAAAAATAGAAACAATGTTTTTTAAGATTTGAGCTTGCCACAAAAAAGGACAAGAAGGAGGAAGGTCAAGGAATTTGAGATGGGTTCTAACTAGAAGTTTACCATGCAATAGCTTCCAGGTACTGAGTTGGGATGGCAAATCAAATTTAGTTGAAACATGGTTGTTGTTTGAATTGTCTATGTAAGCATTATGATAGACTTTTGAATGTATTTATTAATTAATTTTTAAAATTAAAATTTAGTTTATTTTGAATTAATTAAAAAATATAATATTCTAATTTTTAGATAGATGTTGTCCATTTATTATATGTTTGGATGGAGTAGGTTGAGTCTAAATCTATTTTTAGATTTAATTCATATTGGACTCATTCCAAACAATTTCACTTCACGTAGACCAAAATCCAGTATCATTTAGTAATTTTGTATAATGTTGTATCATGCCATCTTGTTTTGGTATTTGATTGACTCTACAAATTGGTCCAATTTTTTTTAATTATTTGAGGAAAAATTAGTAACTTGCTTTATTTCTGCAATTAGATTTTTTTTAATGTGGAATACTTTGAAAATTTTGAACTTTAAGACTAAAAAATACATATTGCCTAATGGAAAATAATACGAGTTAATTTTTTTATAAATATTTATTAATTTATATAAATTTTATAATATCAATATTTGAATTAGATACATTAACAATAAAAAAGAAGGACAAAACAAAAGAAATCCAACTTTTTAGTTGCAACAATAGACACTAAAATTTCACTAGCATTAAATTTGTACCATCACCTCAATTTCAACACTTAACAACATCCATTCATTGTAACAATTCATTTGATGTTAATTAATCCAAAAAATAATCTTTAATCTACCTTGTTAATATGAAATTGGTATAATCGACCCATTCATGAGTCTTTTAGGGTTAATCCTTTGGCTAAAGTGGATAGGGTTTGTGAAAAAATGTGGCTCAAATTGGAGTAGGGATGGATTAAGATCAATTTTGATGGAGCCTTGAGAGGAAATCCAGGTAAATTAGAGGCTGCATGTGTGGCTCGAGATGAGGAGGGTAAGGTCCTCTTTAAAGGGGCGCAAAGGTTGCAAGATGGTATGAACAATGAGGTTGAGGCACAGGCTGCTATATTAGAAGTGGAATTGGCAAGCAATATGAAAGTCCCGAGGGTGCACTTAGAAGGGGACTCAAAAGTTGTGGTGGAAGCAATAGCGAAAGGCTCCTCTCCAAGTTGGCGAAATAACAAATTTATCTCAATTATCTGCACAAAGTTGTAGGTATTCCAAGACTTTCTTATTTCTCATACTCAAAGAGGGGGGAATGGAGTGGCAGATTTGTTGTCCAACGTGGCATGTGAGTTAGATAGGTTTGCATGACGAGATGGTGGGGTGGAGATGACACAGATGTACTTTGGCGAACCTAGTCGGCTATGCATACTTGGCTAAGGATGAGAATTTATGGATGTGGACACTTGGTATCCTTCCCTTGTGTTTCAACAACTTAGTCTGAAGTTGGCAATTAATGTCGATCAGGTCTGAATTGGTGTTGTCTTTTGATGGGACTTGCATTTATGAGAGGCGGTCTTCCCTTGTGGGACACTTCAAGTTACTAGGGTTCACTCCACTTTCATTGAGAAGAAATAGACAATTTTCCTTGAGGTCTAATAGTATTGAGTTATAAATCTCTACTATTTGATTTGATTTTGTTAAGTTTCTTTTTCTTATCAAACTCCTCAATCGAACAACACCTATCAATTCAACAACACCTATCTACTTAGATATATTACTCTAGTCTACTCTGCTTATGATGTTTATTAGTACTAAAACACCGGTGTGAGATTTTAACCATCTCTTGCAAATCTTTCATTATGAATATGAATACAATATCCTCTTTAAGTGAAAATTGACCTTATCTCTAGGCATAAATTTGTTCTTTCGAAGGAAAGGGCCTTTTTGTGGACAACACTCCATGGGTGTATTTTGACAAGAGGATCGACTATTCCCACTTGGTATTCAAGGGCCAAGTTTATGCAAGTTGTGCTTTAGCCACGGGGAAACTATGGATCACATTTTGCTTAATTGTCCTTATGCATTGGAAATATGAGATTGGTTATGTTTTTCACTTAATTGGATGGAAGTTAGACAGATTTCTCTTTTTCACTTTTTGCTGAATTGGCCAGATGCAATCAAGGGGAATTTCTGGAGCGACGTATGGATCTCTGTCCCATCATTGCTGACATGGCACTTGTGGAAGGAACACAATCGACAAATATTCCAAGATAAGTCTCTTCAAGCTTAGGATTTGATTAAGAAACTAGATATGGCAATTTGTGAAGTGGCTAATTCGAATCAAAAGAGGAAGAGGAATCAATTCTTTTCCAACTGGGACTCACAACTCCAAAAGAAGGGGGGAAGTCTTGGATTTCTAGGTCAGATTTCTTTGAATCAAGGTAAGGGGAGAAAAGATATGGAAAGGTGCGTGCTAGATGTAGTTAAGTTTAATTTAAACTTTGATGGAGCGGCTAAAGATAATCCGGGAGAAGCCGGGGCAGGGTGTGTTAGTAGAAATGATAAAGGGGAATGTATTTGGGCCTTGGCAAGGAAGGTTAAGATTGCTTCTAATAACGAGGTAGAATTTGAAGCATTGGCTTGTGGTCTGAAACTATGTATTATTAAAGGTTATAAGGAGATCAAGATTGAGGGAGACTCTTTACTCCATGTTAATGTGTTTAGCAAGAATGTTGTTCACAATTGGAAGCTTAAAAAATGGCTATGAATTGTAAAAAATCTAATGATGCAAATGGAGGACGTGTCTATTTCTCATGTGTATAGAGAAGCGAACAGTTTTGTAGACAAATTGGCAAATATTAGTGTCAAGCTTAACACCAAAGAAAAGATATCATGGAATTCAGAAGATTTGGGTAAAGAATTGGTGGATCTCGTGAACTTGGATAGATGAGGTGGCTCATATTCGATCGCAGAGAATTAAGTACCTTCCAGACAGTATTGGCATTTATAGATTTTTTGTTAGATTTGGCAAAGATCTTTTTAGAATAGAAATGATTTTTCCTCAAAATAGGATTATGAGCTAGCCACGAGGAGTCGAGTAATATCTAGAAAAGTCGCATAGGCTTTATAAATTTGCTGCGTTCGCTAGGAAGAGGAACATATGCCTCTGCAGAGGTGGAGAGATGTGTAAGGAAGCAAAGGTGTGCGAAAACGCTTCCTACGCTAATCTTGAGAGGACGGTTATGCAACTTTCAACTTAAATATTACTAAGATATCAAGAAATGCACAATAAAGCATAAACAAAATAGCAATGAACACATAACACAGTGATTACCGTGGGGAAACCCTTCTGGGAGAAAAACCCCACCCTCCAAAACTCGCACAATGTATTATCAAATCAAGTTGATTACAATACACTTGCAATGCAAGTTCTTACAGGAGCGCATCACCACAACTCAAACTCAGAGAGACTCCTTCTAGCATCTAGTCTTGCAAAAACTCAATGATCAAACTCCTCCCCAAGACCTCCTTTTATAGTGATTTTACAACTTGGAAACCACTTGTGGTTTTACAAAACCATGGGCTTAACCACCATGCCACATGGTGCCCATTTTTGACATTTACATTTCCAAAATGGAAAAACAACCAGGTTAAAATAGTAATCCCGTCCATAATTTTGTCCCCTAGCTTAGACCCTCTTAAAAGTCACAAAATGAGTCATTAAGGCTCTAAAAATGGCCCACCTATATTCTACTATGGACAAGACTCATTTTTAACAACTCGCTAACCATTTTCCAATGCATAAACATGTGGAAAACTACCTCAAAACAAATTCTGGAATTTTCCAGAAAAAGACTACAAGGTTGAGACACATGTTTCTCAACAAGATGGTGGGAGAATATGTTTCGGAGATGTTTGTCTGTGTGGTCTAGAGGAGTTTGATGACCAACCAAAGAGGCTCTTTGTGGTTGGGCAGGACACGTTGCTACACACAATCAAGAATGTTTTGGGGGATGATGTCTGCATTGACTCTCATATCCACAATGGGCTCGTTCTGCAGCACTTTTTCACAATGGTGGCACAGGTAACAGGGAAAATATACAAGGTAGTACGGGTGACGGATAGACTGCTCCAGGAACACTTTGAGGAGGGAGTAAGGGCAGCTATCCAATTTGTGGAGCCCGATCTAGAGGATGGTTACATTACAGGTGTTTTTGATGTCAAGGCGGTGGGGAAGGGGCAGTGGGTTGCTGAGGCTCTTGGCATCTATCAGGAGGGTTTAGATAGGAATACAACTGTTCCCTTTGCTAGCTTTGTGGGAATTCATGGAGACTTGTTCTCCACTTTTCAGATTGCGAGAATTAATGTACTTAGTGAAGGGATAATCTCTCTCTTCTACCCCCTATGATAGAAGCTAACAACAACCGAAAAAAAATAAAAATAAATATTATTTATAAATTTGATCATTAATTTTTACTTTTAAATTCTGAAAAACATTTTCCCTCTAACAATTATTGAACTCTACATTTTATTCCATTAGATAATTACAAGCTTTTCAAAACATTCTTGTATAAATTTTAAAAAACCCATTAAAATTTTATTATATATATTAAACATGTAAAATATAAAATATATACTCATTCAAACTCTTAACTTCCCAAAAGGAACCTCATCAATTTGAATTTGAATTTATTTTTTAATCCAATAATATTTTCAGAGTGCTAATTCCCTAAGAGTACAATCTAATTCTAATTAGTATAAACTCCAATTTGAATTTTTTATTTTTTATTTTTTTTTGTCATAGCTAATAACTTTTAATGATTCGCAAAGTGCTAAATCGTTATAGACACAATCTAATTCGAATTAGTATGGATATTATATGGATCGGAGAAGTATGGTTTTATATTTCAATTGCTTCCATTAGTGAGTAGGAATGGTACGAAAAAGGAGAAGCAAACCCTTTAACTTAACTTTATACCTTTTCTTTAAGAAATTGTTAGTTTTCCATTCGATTAAATAGATCTCCTCTAACCTGACCAACGTACAATATGCAGGGCTCAGACATTTTATGGGTAGTGTAAAATTGCTCTCCAGCTTCTGCGTTGAGTACAACAGCTCGTAATAAATCAAATCAAATAAAGTGTCTTCTATTAATTTCTCTCTTCTGTATGATCAGAAAGCTGTGAAGCAAGAATTTATAAGGACTCTTGATCTTGGTCATTTCAAGCATACTGTCGATGTTGGGCTATAGCTGAGAAAAGCAGCAGAGCTGTTAGAGGATGCAAGTCTGTCAAAAATATTAGTCTGCTGATGTTATGAGATGGAAGTTTAAATGTAATGTTTTGTCTTGAATAGATTAAGCTGTGTCATTGTCTTTCTTTTCTGCCCTCCCCTCATTCCAACAGCAATGGCGTTCAAACTAAGTCACGAGTTCGTGATGTTTGTAGGCACAGTTGTCCTGGCACTATTTATAGTATTTGATGTGTGTAAGGCATATATAAGGGGGGCTAAGTGGCTCTCAGGAAATTTTCTTCTTTTCTGCGGCCTTTGTGTTCAATTGCTCGGATACTTAGACACCCAGCAGCTTAGCTTTGCATGTCGACACAACGACTGCGATCTGGAAGGAGTGATTGACGGGCAATTGTCAATCGATTTGTCGAGACTCGTCCTCTTTGTATTTGTAGGATATTTATTGCCTGGTTTAGCCTCTGCTGCACGAATTTGGTCCAATATAGCGGCCTTGTTAATTAGTTTATCCAGTCATATTGCCGTGGAATTGCTTGCTATTCAGACTTATGGTAAAGAGAAGGATAAAGTAGTAAAGGGTCAGAGTGGAATTTGGCTGATTGCATACCATTATGTTCTGCTAAGCTCAATTTTAGGGTTATTGTTTCTTCTTATATGGGCAATTGGCAGTGGTAGATTCATTCGTGATAATCTCAGTAGCAGAATTCTTTCTGTCCTCCCTGGAAGTGATAATAATCTGATTCTTAGGATTCCTTCACTTCTCTCGGGAAATGATAATAACGAGGTCTCCACTTGGAGTTGGGAGGCCTACGAATCTGAGATTCTTAAGTCCTGGATTATAACTTGTGTCTGTCAGCCTGAATATGTGTTAGGCAGGACAATGTTCAGTGCCGGAGTGGGAACAGTCTTGACAAATTGTGTTGGTGTCTTTATTGCCAAGGTTTTATGTCTTAGATCTCAGTTGCACGGGTCACTCCCATTGTTAACCCTTCAGTTTGTTTTCATCATTCTTGTATGGTTTGCTGTAATGTACAGATGGTATTCCGCAGTCATTTATTTTAGGGATTCTCCATATTTATTTAAATTTCGCTTTAATATATTATATATTTTTATTTTTAAAATTTTACCTGATTTATTCGACATGCTTTTAGAGTCGATCCCTTGTCTACGTCTTTATCGAATCCTTTCCCTAAGCCTTTATCTAATCCTTTGTCTGGTTCCTTTTCTGATCTTTCTCGGTTTCTATGGATCATTCTATCTGTACTTCTACATATGCAGTTTCAGCTGGTGGTTGTCTGGTCTGATATTGGGTAACAAGTTTGTAGAGGGACTATGCAGAGTTCAAAGGAAGCCTAGATGTGAACAAGATTTTATAGACTACGAGCCAACTTTGAAGCGACTGTGCGGGCCAGGAGAAGATCCAAATAGTTTGTGGCTAGCTAATGAGAGCTCTTTCAAAAAGATCCAAGACAAAGTAAGAGAGGCTTATCGCAATGGCGGAAAGTGCCAAGAATTGATTACAGTAATCAGAAACAAGCCTGGTGGAGACTATGTTGAAAGAGTAGGACAGTTACTGGAACCCTTAGAGAGTGTGAAAGAGTATTTTCCGTTGCTCAAGAATTCCTTCCGGAGGATTACAGCTTTGTGCTTACTATTCATCATGCATGAGCTCATGAGGGATCAGAACAAGATAGCAGCCTATGAACAAGCATCGGAGCTGATGGATTTTATCGACTGTCCAGATGACATGGGCATTAATGTTGATGTCCTTCGCACGAAGAATGTGGAAGCTTTTGAGCTGAAATCTGGCTCCCGAGGGTTTAATTACTTTGAATTTGTGCCAGGCCAAAAGAAAATGGAATTTCGTGATCTCCGTCGCAAAAGCAAGGTGAAAGAGCTTAATACAGCTGAGGACGCTCTTTCTTACATAAGCGAATTGCAAAAAGTTGCAAAGGCGAAACTAGAAGGTTTTAACCTACTGGGAGAAGAACTTAATGTAGAAGTTCTCATTACAGACTGGTCAGTTGCAGCAGACTTTTATGGCCTGTACAAGGTATGCAAAACAATCCTAGACTGGTCAGTCGAACCAGACAGTCATTTCCTTGACACTGTACACATGGCGGACGAGTTATCCCATTTGTTCGCTGAATTGATGGCTTGCTATGTGGAAGAATCTCTAGAGATTCTATTAAGCAGCACAAAGAAATGGGCTAAAAAATTCAAGGAAGATAAAATAACTGCAGCCATTCACATAGCGGGATTCGCATGGGGAGTGAAAGATGGAGCACAAAAATCCGATGACCACATAGCAAGTACCACAGCTGCAGACACAACCTTTGTGATTCCCGAGCCAGATAATCTGTAATGTTTGTTTGTTTGTACCTATAGTATCAGGATTTGTTTGCATTAGTAGGTTTTGTTTATGTGACTCTAAAGATCTATGTTTGTATGGAGCGCACTGGTAATGTTAAAATTTATCCTTCAACGATAAGATTTTGTGCAAATTTTTTTTGTGTTGAGATGATGTATCACTTAACCATCACAGAAGTTTGGGTTAGATAATTCTCTCTTGTATGCGTGCATTAGGATGTGATTGTAACTGTTCAAAATTGTAAAATGTAAAATATGAATAAAAATAAATTAATTTAAAAATAAAATTTTACAAAATATTTTTGCATGTTTTAACAATAATTGTAATCATGATAGAAATTAAGGATGCTTTGTTTATGGTTATACTTTTTTTAAATAGCTATTTGAGAGAATTCTACAAGATTAATTGAAGTAGATAGAGATTTATGATTGCAAGAAATGAATATTTGAAAATTATATATGAGGATAAGACATTTAGCTGGTAAATAAAGATGTTGTACATAATGTCATAATCATTTTAACTCAAAGAATTGATCCTAACATTTGCATGTCTTTTGAAGATACTCTCTCTAGTCTAAACTGTAAATTCTCTTTTTTTAATTCTAGATGATGTCTAAAATCTTGCACACAATCGAATCCAGATGCATGATAAGAATTTCAGCATAGATTGTGGAAATCTGATAGCATTAGTCTAAATGTACAAACAAATGTAATTCAATGCAAAGAGATAATCAATTATTGCACAAGCATGTACAGAACCAAAGGGTAAAAAAAAGAGGCAAGTATTGACAATATTTGAAATTAAAAATCCTAAATTTGGGCTCATGTCATATAATCATTATTATTTTAAATCATATAATTTTTTATACTTAAATTAACCAAATATTTTTTGATCTGACAAGTTTCCAGATTCATATATTAGACAATCTTATTAAAATATTTCAAAAATTAAGTTAACTAAATTTCTGAATTCATAAAAATAAAATGTAAAATGATTCTAAAAATTTATTTTAAACTATTTTAAAAATAAAAAACAAACATAACCCATCTTATCAAAAGGTAAACAAGACGCAAAGCATCAAGTTCATGCACAATAGTGGTTTGTTTAGAGTAGAAAATGGGAAAACATTTGGATAGAGTAAAGGAGAAATGTCTAGAAAAACAAATAGCATTTTCCCAATATGTTGAGGCTATTAGGACCATACCAAACATACATCAAAATTATTTAAACAATTGAATGCAACCTAGGAAAAGTTAATTCTTTCAATCTCAATCCAATCACTTAAATTTATATGTCCTTCTAAATTGTATTGTCATAAGTTTTCTCTCAACAAGATTATAGCATCAGCTCTATTTAGTATATTTAACTATTAGAGAGTTCTTCATATCTTTATATAAGAAAATACAATTCTATTCAAGATGTCTTTAGTTAATCTGAAATAGAAGTAGTATTATGACTTTTTTTATAGGTAAGATATTTAGATAAGTATGGATAGTGATTTGAAGGTGTTTAAGATTAATAAATGTTACAATAGAAATGTCATTTAGAGTATTGTGTATCATAATGAAATATAAAAAAATGAAATTGAAAGCATGAAATAATAGAAATGTGATGGTTAGTTTTGTTTCATAGTATGAATAAAAATTTAGATCTTATTATTCAGATTTTTAGATGTCATTTAATTTAATCATTAAGGATATAATTGATAAACAATATATTTAAAACTTCAAAATAAATAATCAAATAAAAATGAAAATAAAAATTAAATATGATTTTAAATTTCCCGCAATAAAGGGATATGTTGAAGAAAAAAGGTTGAGAGATAGAAATAGAGAGAGAAAAAAATGAATAGATAAATATATTAAAATTGTTAAAGCTAAAAGTTAAGTTTAACTTTTACATTTAAAAGTATAAGTACAACTAAACTTAAATACTAGTTTAGATATCTTAAATACATCTATCTAAAGGGTGTATGCAAGAAGTTGTGGTACCAAAAAGGTGCCACACTTCAAAAAAAAAAAAATTGTCATAAGGTGAGGGCGCGTGCCATATGACCTGTTCAAACCATAAAAAAACATAAGTCCGTATTTTGGATGCATTCTACACTCCCAAACCTGCGTTTTGGCGATTTGGGGTTCCATTTTTTTGCGCTCGCCCTTTATAGAAGCTTGATATTGGGCACCAAGTTGTCCATATCTCATCAAAATGCAACCACGCCATCAAAGAGCTCGAAGAAGTATGTATTTTTGTTTTCTTATTGTCATTTTTTTATTAATTTGAAGAATAAACTAGGTTTCTTGATTTAAATTTATTTTGATTATCAGGAAATGAGATTAGACAAGAAAATGTTGAAAACACTCACTCACCTCCTCATGAAGATCATATTAAAGAAGAAGCACATCAAGAACCTCCTACAATCCCTAGACATCCCATAGGTACACAAGAAAACCTATTAGGTCAAATAGAAAATAGCCAAAAAGAGGTTGAAGGTTTAATCACGAGGCTAAAAGATCCCAATAGAACAAACTCCCATAGGACAAACCTTGCCACTTCTTTGCAATCTATTGTATCTCACATACAATCTGTGAGTGGGCAAATAAATTTTTGGTCCAGTAAGAAGGAAGAATAAAAGCAATTTTATGTTGACAAATTATCATATGCGGCAGTGAAGAAAAAGAAAATTAATAAATTTGACTTGTGTGCTCTTTTTACGAACCCCTGAACGAATCAACCTTTACACCCTGGATGTAGGAGATTCCCTATTCCTTGGTGCTATCATGAAGGGATTAAGAACAATTTTTGGGATAGGTGGTGGATGGTATTTGATCAGCCCCCATGCAATAATCATGAGGTACCTCAATACTTTTTGAGAAAACTATACTGTGAGTTTGTCCTTAATGAGATCCCAAACTATTTTGATTTTCTAGATTTCCAAGGTAGAGGTGCAGGTTCCTCACATGATAGAGAGGGTGCACAACGTGACACAAATCTCTCACCAAGACCCTTGGCTAGACCTATGGTGGATCATGTTATTATTCCTTCAATTGTGAAGGAGAGTGTTGAGGTCGAAACTCTAGACTCCATTAGCTCACTCACTCAAACCCTTATATAGTATGCTAGGCCTCTAGTAGAGGGTGATGTGAGTGATGATGGTGATTCTTCTAGGCATTGAGTTCCAGCTCATTTTTGTCAATCTTGTGGTTCTCTTTCCACTTATGATCCTAATAGTATTGAGAATGCACGTGCACGAGCGAAGTTTTCTACAAAGAACATTGTCATGACAGAATCCTTGCTAAATGAAACATTTGGCATTGATACCTAGGTGAATTTCATTACAAGTTCATTTCATTCTATTTATTAAATCTTATATGGAAATTTAAGAATATATCTAACTTAGTAAATTTTAATGATAAAAAATCAGGGCCAAAGTGTTCACAATACTAGCAACATTCCCGCAGTACCCCTTTTCATGACTTCGTCGACTCCATAGGTATACAATGAGTGAAGAAATATAATTATTATATGTAGATAGTTGAACCTTATGTGAATGATTTTCTAATTACTCATTTTGGATGTCAAATAGTTTGATGCTAGAGCTTCAATATCAATACCTTGCAGTGTATTTCATCGACAATCTTTCATCCAGGTAAGCAATTTATCTTTAATGTTGTTATTAAATAATATAGATAGTTTTGGTGATTGATCAATATACTTTGTTTACTTTTCAGATGTTGACATCAGAGTCTCCTCCTGTTATTCATGCGTCAATGGAGCATGGTGTTGCTGCAGCAGTAGCAAGTTCAACTGCTTTGATAGAAGTATGAGACATATTTGTAAATTTAGTAAACTTAACATTACATTTGTTATCTTAATAATATGTTAGTGAAAATTTTAACGACACTTGTATTTAGTTTAATTTTAAATTGTGATGCTTACAGGAGGGGCTTGTCACTCCAGATCATGAATGTGCACCTGTTGTGGATGAACATCATGATTATTTGTATGCGGTAAGTGACTATTCTATTACATGTCATTCCAAAATTCAATTTTTATATATGCTAACATCATTATTTACATTGTATCGGGCGGAGTTACAAAAAATTCTGGAGAGGAGGTCAAGTGGGCGTACTCGAAAGACACCTACATCATATACATCTCCATCCCCTGACAGGCAAAGATATCTCGTGATCTGTTTCCTTCCCATACAAGGAAATGAATAGAATAGGGTCCTATGTTGTATGCCTATATGGAAATTTTGAACATATGTTTTGTATTACAAATATGTGACATTCTTTGTCCATATGGCTTTTGGCAAGCTCTTATTTGACTTTATTGGATACCATGTTGTATACCTATATGGCAATTTTGAACATATGTTTCGTATTATGAATACGTGACATTCTATGCCCATATGGATTTTGGAAATCTCCTATTTGACTTTATTGGATACCATGTTGTATGCCTATATGTCAATTTTGAACATATGTTTTGTATTACGAATACATGACATTCTATGTCCATATGGCTTTTGGCAAGCTCCTATTTGACTTTATTGGATATCATGTTGTATGCCTTTATAGAAATTTTAAACATATGTTTTATTTTATGAATGTGTGACATTCTATGTCCATATGGCTTTTGGCAAGCCTATTTGTTTGTATTGGATATATTTGATACTTTTAACGGTATACAATGTTGTATGGATTTGTAGCTTTTTGGTTAATGCAAATCATTTATCATGGTTATCCATAATTGCAATACAAATGATTAAATAAATAATTTCACAAAGTTTATTGTTAATTAAGCTTTGAACCTAAATATGTGTTTGTAATCCTAGACACAAGCTTATAGGGATCAACACAAATTCAATAGTTATAGTCGAAATAAGAATATATAAGGGAAAAATGGAAAGAACCAAAATTAGACAATGTAAGACACCATTGTACCAATACCCATTCTAAGAAAATTGCATAGCCCATACACTTCTATTCATCTAATGCATACCCTAATAGAGCTACTTTAAATGACTCCCAACAATTAATAATACTTAAGAGTATTTAGGTCTATTAATCTAATGCATAGCCTAATAGAGTGTCATAACATGACCTTGTAGGATCAGATGACTCATTCTTATGATTAACGGGCGCTGAGAAACGCGATGCCAAATATTGACAACTTTGAGCAACTTGAACACTTAAGCGATTTCACTGCTAGGGTGTGGCTCGCAATGATTAGACGAGTTGGAGAGAAAAATGAAAGCATTCCTAGCAATTGGATCTGAGTCTACCTAAACCAAGAGAGGATTTTTTAGAGTGCCATAACACGACCCCGTAGGATCAAAAGGCTCATTCTTATGCTTAACGGGCATCGAGAAACGCGATGCCGAATATTGACAACTATGAGCAACTTGAGCACTTAAGCGATTTCGCTGCTAGGGTTTGGCGCACATCGATCAGATGAGTTGGAGAGAAAAACAAAGGCATTCCTAGTGTAAACCAAACCACCCTGACGTGTACAAGCTAATGGTTTGGTGCCGCGACGAGCAGATTGAAAGATGGGGCATTGCGCAACTTTTCATTGAACTCATTTGACGCTTTTTGTCGCAATCGACAAAGTGTCGCCACGAGCAATTGGATTTGAGTCTACCTAAACCGAGAGAGGATTTTTTAGAGTGCCATAACATGACCCCGTAGGATTAGATGACTCATTCTTATGATT
The DNA here is from genome assembly GCF_030272615.1 of Cryptomeria japonica. NCBI lineage: Eukaryota > Viridiplantae > Streptophyta > Pinopsida > Cupressales > Cupressaceae > Cryptomeria > Cryptomeria japonica. The sequence continues at coordinate 693,311,522 of NC_081405.1, read as the reverse complement.
AACATGTGTCGAGAAAAGTGATGCTGAATATTGACAACTTTGAGCAACTTGAGCACTTAAGTGATTTCGCTGCATGGGTGTGGCCCACATCGATCAGACAAGTTCGAGAGAAAAACAAGGCATTCCTAGTGTATAACTGACCACTCTAACGCATATGAGTTGATGTCTCAGTGCCGTGATGAGCGGATTGAAAGATGGGGCATTGTGCAACTTTTCACTAAACTCATCTGACGCTTTTTGTTGCAACCAAGAAAGTGTCACCATGAGCAATTGGATCTGAGTCTACCTAAACCAAGAGAGGATTTTTTATAGTGCCATAACATGGCCCTGTAGGATCAGACGACTCTTTCTTATGATTAAGGGGCGCCAAGAAACGCGATGCCGAATATTAACAGCTTTGAGCAATTTGAGCACTTGAGCGATTTCGCTGCTAAGGTGTGGCCTGCATCGATCAGACAAGTTGGAAAAGAAAAAAAAGGCATTCCTATTCTAAACCCAGCCACCTTGACGCGTATGAGTTGATGGTTTGGTGCCGCGACGAGCTAATTGAAAGATGGGGCATTGTGCAACTTTTCATTGAACTCATATGACGCTTTTTGTCGCAACCGACAAAGTATTAGCAAGAGCAATTGGATCCGAGTCTGCCTAAACCTAGAGAGGCCTTTTTAGAGTGCCATAATATATGAACCTGTAGGATTAGAAGGCTCATTCTTATGTTTAACGGACATCGAGAAACGTGATGCCGAATATTGACAACTTTGAGCAACTTGAGCACTTGAGCGATTTCGCTACTAGGGTGTGACCAACAACGATCAGACGAGTTGGAAAGCAAAACAAAGGCATTCCTAGCATAAATCCAGCCACCCCAACGCGTACGAGTTGAGGGTTTGGTACCGCGACGAGCGAATTGAAAGATGGGGCATTGTGCAACTTTTCATTGAACTCGTCTGATGCTTTTTGTTGCAACCGAGAAAGTGTCGCCACGAGAAATTAGATCCGAGTCTACCTAAATCGAGAGAGGGTTCTTAGAGTGCCATAACACAACCTCGTAGGATCAGACAACTCATTATTAAGATTAACAGGCATCGAGAAACGTGATGCCGAATATTGACAACTTTGAGCAACTTGAGTACTTAAGCGATTTCGTTGCTAGGGTGTGGCCCACATTGATTGGACGAGTTGGAGATAAAAACTAAGGCATTCCGTGTGTAAACCCAGCTACCTTGACATGTACGAGATGATGGTTCGGTGCCGCGACGAGCGGATTGAAAGATGGGGCATTGTGCAACTTTTCATTGAACTCATCTGACGCTTTTTTGTCGCAATCGAGAAAGTGTCACCACGAGCAATTGGATTTGAGTCTACCTAATCCGAGAGAGGATTGTTTAGAGTGCCATAACATAGCCCCGTAGGATAAGACGACTCGTTCTTATGATTAACAGGCGCTGAGAAATGTGATGCCAAATATTGACAACTTTGAGCAACTTGAGCACTTAAGCGATTTCGCTGCTAGGGTGTGGCCCGAATTGATCAGACGAGTTGGAGATAAAAATGAAGGTATTCCTAGCATAAACCCAACCACCCCAACGCGTACGAGCTAACAATTTGGTGCCGCGACAAGTGGATTGAAATATGGGGCATTGTGCAACTTTTCATTGAACTCATCTGACGCTTTTTGTCGCAACCGAGAAAGTGTCACCACAAGCAATTGGATCCGAATCTACCTAAACCAAGAGATAATTTTTTAGAGTGCCATAACATGACCCTGTAGGATCAGACGACTCGTTCTTATAATTAACAGGCGTCGAGAAACACGATGCCGAATATTGACAACTTTGAGCAAATTGAGCACTTAAGTGATTTCACTGCTAGGGTGTGGCCTGCATCGATTGGACGAGCTGGAGAGCAAAACGAAGGCATTCCTAGCATAAACCCTGCCACCCCAATGCGTACGAGCTGACAATTTGGTGTCGCAACGAGTGGATTGAAATATGGGGCATTGCGCAACTTTTCATTGAACTCATCTAACGCTTTTTGTCGCAACCGAGAAAGTATCGCCACGAGCAATTGGATTCGAATCTACCAAATTTAAGAGAGGCTTTTTTAGAGTGTCATAACACGACCTTGTAGGATCAGATGAATTATTCTTACGTGTCACCAAGGTTAAGAAACACGATGCCGAATTTTGATAATTTTTCACACTTTGAGCACTTCAGGGATTTTGTTGCTAGGGTGTGGCCCGCATCGAACGGGTGAGTTTGATAGAGGAATGAAGGAATTCCTAGCGTAAACCCAACCACTTGGACACATAAATGCTGACAATTCGATGTCGCAACAAGCGGATTTAAAGATGGGGCATTGTGCAACTTTTCATTGAACTCATCTGACGCTTTTTTTTGCAACTAAGAAAGTGTCACCATGAGCAATTGGATCGAATTCTACCTAAACTGAGAGATGCTTTTTTAGAGTGTTGTAACACAACCTCGTAGGATCAGATGACTCATTCTTATGTGTCACCAAGGTCAAGAAACGTGATGCCAAATTTTGACAATTTTTCACACTTTGAGCACTTTAGGTATTTTGCTGTTAGGGTATGGCCCACATCAATCGGGTGAGTTTGATAGAGGAACAAAGGCATTCCTAGTGTAAACTCGGCCACTCAGATGCATACGCGTTGACGGTTCGGTGTCGCGATGAGTGGATTGAAAGATGGGGCATTGTGCAACTTTTCATTGAACTCATGTGACGTTTTTTGTCGCAACCAAGAAAGTGTCCCCACAAGCAATTGGACCAGAGTCTACCTAAACTGAGAGAGGCTTTCTTAGAGTGCCATCTCATGAAACCATAGGATCAGATGGCTCATTCTTACATGTCATTAACATCAAGAAAAATGATGCTGAATTTTGACAATTTTTCACACTTTTGAGTGATTGACAACAAATGATCAATTTTTACATCTTTTACCATATTAGCCTAAAACTGCACAAAATGATCCCATGTGATCTCTAATGGTCCAAAATGACATTATTTACATAAAATTACACAAAAAAAGACAAAAACATAATTTTTTATATTACAATGCCTTGTGTAGTCGAAAAATACAAGTCATGTACATATATCCAAATATGATTGCTGTTACAACTTTTTGAATTTACATTTAATCCAATGAACCATCTGGATCTTCTCTACTCTTTATCATGTCTAGTATGGCCTCATGGTCAGACTCACAAACCTTCCATAGGTTTTTGTTTAGTGGTCTACCCCCATATTTGATCAAATGAACATTTGAAGCTACAACAAGGTTAGAATAATGAAGAATCTTCTATCTATCTCAAAGTCCTCAAACAACCACAAGTTAGACTTCTTCACTGGGTACCTTCTAAGCCATGTACCAGTAACAACTACTAATCCTGTGGGGTACTCAATATTTTCTCCATCTACCACAGGGCCATCCAATTTCTTTTTTGAGTCCACACAATGACACAGGTAATAATTTGTTCCTTCTTCATTGTCTTCAGTTGCAATAACTTCATAAACATGCCCTATAATGATAAAGTGAGAAGAATTTACCAAACAACTAAGGTAAACATTTGATATCAATCAACCCTTTTTCTACAATCAATTAACATTCTTCCCTTCTTACTAACATTTTTATCCTTCATCTATCATTCTTCTCTTCTTTCGAGAGATCATTAATTTCTTTCATACATAAACAATCTCTTGAGGGGGCATCCTACCTCCATCCTGTCGTCTATTGGGGCATGATTTCTCAAATTTTTCTTTGAAACAATGCTCAAAATCACATTATCTCAAAGAGGGGCAAAATGTAGACACTGAAAATTGTCCTAAGTCTTTGATGACACTTTTCACTAACCTTTTTCATCTAAACTGATTAAATAGTTTTAATTATTTAATTAGTACTAATTTTCATCTTCTAATTTCCTATATAATTAAATAATTCTTAATTATTTAATTATTGTTCTTCTAAACTATTAATTAAATAATATTTAATATTTAATTAATATTAATTATTATCTCTTTCCAATCAGTTAATCTTGATCTTAATCGATTAATCCTAACTATTCCTCTTCGATTAAATAATTTACTTAATTATTTAATCCCTTTCTCCAATTATTCTAATTAAATAAAATTTTAATTTATTTAAATCCCTTTATTCTAAGGTAATTATTATTTCATGATTTTTTAACTATTTAATCCCTTTCTCCAATTATTCTAATTAAATAAATTTTTAATTTATTTAATTGTCATGTGTGGGTGAAATAAATAAATTTTATTTATTTATTTATGACCCCACTTGTCTCTTCCACTTTCTAATTTCTATCTCCCTTATCTCTTCAACTTGCTAATTCTCACTAGTCTTTTCCTCTATTTCATTATGGCATATTTTAGTGAAAATAAATGTCTCCAATAATTATTTTCACTTATCTCTTTTCATTTCTATTTCTTCCTCAACATTGGAAATGTAATTTCCTTTTTATCGTCACTTAACATGTCCTCTCATTTAATCTTGTCCATTGTTTACTTTCAATCTAAAAATAATCTTAGCCATCCAATCAATCTCAATTTTTCTATAAATTGAGCCCTTTTCTCATTGATTTTCAACCAAACTTCGAGTAATCTTATGCTGTGATTTTCATCTCTCTATCTTTCTTTTCACTTGCATTTGTTCTTTGTAGGTGAGATCCACATCAAATTTGAAGGTGAAAGAAGAACAATGGAATAACATGGAAGGAGCACTCTTGTTTGGTTTGCATTTCATTTTAGTGCTTTGTTTCTATGCTTCTATTGATTGAATTAGAAGTCTTTTTATAGAATTTAGGTTTTGTGGTTAGCTTATTTTATGTTATGAATCTTTTATCCAAATCCCTAGTTATAGTCCCTTTTTGCCTTATAACACCTTCCCAAAGTATCGGGCAATTACAACACCAAGTTTAAAGTTTGAAATCTACTACATTCATTTCATATTGTTACCATTGGGCAGGTAGGTATAAATTCTGACTTCACCCACTTGTAAATCGAACATGCTTGATTGGCACACAAGTCGGTTTCCTTGTTTCCATCTCTGAGTATATGGGAAATTTTAAAACTCTGAAAAGAAGCTAGGAGTTCTCTAATAACTTGAATTTCTCTATCCATCTTTTAGTTTTGTTCTTCACCCTTGATAATGACATGGGTTATGATTTGAGAGTCCCCTTCCAGATGAATTTTCTTCACACCAACCCTTCTTGCCAATTGGACTGCCATCGAAGCTACTTTTTCTTCAGCTTTATTGTTTGTTCTCATGGGTAGATGTTGTTTGCCTCCAGTAATGACCGCATTATTACAATCCTCAACTACACAACCCATACTAGAGGGACCCGAGTTTCTACGTGTTGAGCCATCAAAGTTGAGTTTAATCCATCTAGGTCCTGGAGGACACCAAGTGGATATCTTTTCTTAAGAATTGCTATGATTAACCCTAAAAGACCCGTTAATGGGTCAAGATGGAATAATTTGAATTCTATTCATTCTCTAATATATATCTCGAACTACATAATACCTCTAAAGATTAATATTTGCATGAAAATTAAGTATATTTTTAGAAGGATGTGACTTAACATATGAAAGGTAGGATATTGAGACACATATAAGATATATACTAGCAATTGCACCTTGGTGTGCAATATGTAAGTTGATGAGGTATAGAAGTTCAATTAGAAAAACAAATTGCTCTATTTTTTGTATATATTTATGTAGCACAAGATGTCAATTGGTGGGTCATCTAGCAAATGATGTTGTTTGTGCATTAAATGTGTCAATGGATAAGTGATAGCTTCAAACTAAATATGCATCTACTTACATGGATGCAAAGATGACTAAATCAAAACCTTTGAATCAAGAAGATAATCATGCTCCATTACCAATAGGCTCATATAATGTTTTCAATACAAAGAGAGGGAGAAAGATGGAGAGAGAGGGATAGAAAGAGGGAGAGATAGAAGGGGAAGAGTGTGAGAGAGATAGGGTAAGGAGATAGAGATAGAGATCAAGATGGAGGTGGAGGTGGAGATGGAGATGGAGAGGGATATGGACAAAAGGATAGGGAGGAATAAAGATAGAGAGGCAAGAGGGATAATTAGAGATGGGAGAGAAAGACATAGAGGGAGGGAGAGATAGGAAATGATGCATAGAGAAAGGTAGAGAGAGGGAGATATATAGGGGTATAGAGAGATATAGAGATATTGAGATGGAAGAGAGAAAATGGAGATATAGAGATAGAGACACAAAGAGATATAGATATAGACATGTAGGAAGAGGGAGAAAGTGAGAGATGAATGGATAGAGACAAGGAGACATGTAGAGGGGAGAGAGAGGAAGATAGAGATTTGTTTAGAAAGTCAAAAACATTAAAAACATGTAGAGAAGAAATAAATTTAATTGAACAAAACTATTGAGATCAAGATAAGAATCACAATCGAATTTGGCCAACACTTAAACCAAACTACACCATGTGAATAACTTTCCTCCTGTTCCACAAATGAGTATTGAGTATGTTAGAATTAGATGTTGCCTCTAACTTAAAGAGAGAAAATCTTATAAAAGAATAATTGTAGAAGTAAAAATAAATATAAATACAAGTATACACAATTAAATATATAACTATTACAAATTTATAATGATTATATATTATTATTTGATTAAAAAAAGAAACACTAATTTTAATAGTATAAATATACACAATTAAATTTCATTTCTTATGATTTTGGAATAAATTTATATGAAAATTTATATATTAATAGAAACTAAAAAAAATAAATAATAGAGTTAATAAATTAATAAATAATTCAATAGAAAATAAATTCAACTTTTTATATTAAATAAGAATATTATTTTATTACGCCGAAGGCGTCTCCTATCTGAGAATGGGCAAGCTTCTTTTGTCCATCAATGGTGTAGGGTCGTAGGTAGACAGTGCAAGATGATTGCACTATCTACAACCGTGGATTCATTTCATGCCGTGTCAAAACGATGGGATAGAAATTGGTGCATATTTTTCTATAGGTGTGCAAAATGATTTAAACGTCTGCCATTGTCAATCTTGATAATTTCATAATACGATATTTACCTGCAAACTCTATCATTTTGCAGGGCAATATGACTTTGTCATGTTCAAGTTCCGTGCACAGCTATATCCGTAGTACAAGAGTTGACTATAATATATTGCTTTTAAAAAAGTTTAAAATTAACTTGATTAAACACACACATATTTATGCATTACCTACAGGCTACGGTAATTAGGGTTTGCCATCGAGATTGGCAATCTACAATTTTAAATACAATGGACAAATTTTGACTGGAACGTGTCCGACTTTCACTATTTTTATTTGTTTTCTGTCATCGGGTTTACAGTGGTAGGTGGGCATTAATATATGTTTCTTGCTAAGATTAGACTCATATTATTATTATTATTATTATTATTATTATGTTTTATTAAGTAACGTTTCACCTTTTACGACTTGACTAAATACATCTTAAGAAAATTCTAATTATTTATAGCTTATATAGCTGATATGGAGGAGATGTTTGGGGAAAGACCATTAAATTAACTATTTTCGACCTCCCCACTGCCAACCTTTAATGCACATGGTTTCTATTAGCATGGTTCTATAGGTAGGTTAAAATATAAAAAATTTAAATTAGCATTGAGTACAATTAATAATTTGGTGTACTGTAGTTAGTTGTTATTAAATATGATATGTTTTTTTAATAGTTTAAATTATATAAATATTAAATAAATAATAAAAACAATTATAATAGAAATTTGAGAATATAAATATAAAAATATTATAAAAAATAATATATAATAGTCGATAATTGAAATATACTTTTTATAATAAAATATATTTTTAAGTAGTTAATATATATATATATATATATATATATATATATATATTATTTTTCTTATATCATCTTAAAACATGTATAACGTTTCTAAAAAACGAATATACTATTGATAGTCTAGAATTACATTAACATTCTTAATATTTGTAAACACGGATTACATTTAAATGTAACCCATCATTGGCACATGATAATTCACTTCACATGCATAAAATTTGTAATCATGGATCACATGTAAATTTGTTGCATAGTAGGCACAATGCAACTCACTTGGCGTATGAAGGGTTTGTTAGCATGGAACATGATCTAATATAGCCTACAATTTACCTTACATTCTTTAGAATTGTAATAAAATTTGTACTTGTGGATCACATGTAAATGTATTGCATAATAGGCACAACACAACTCACTTGACATATGAAATGTTTTTTAGCATGGAACATGATCAAATATAGCTTACAATTTACCTCACATTCTTTAGAATTGTAATTATGGATCACAATCAAATGTCACCCAAACTGGTACCATACATTGTGCTCAAAACTCCCCCAAATTTTCAATCAATAAGAGAGCATATTAATTCTCATTAAGTATTGCAAACATGTTTTCAAATATATTCTAGCCATAGATTACACACATTCCATAAGAATTGTTTACTTAGTCATTAGATGAAGGAGATTTTAATAAGAAGCAAAATACTTACTTTCTTTTCCATTTAGTACTATACTGATTAATTTCACATTAACTGATAAATGATGGCAATCTCTCTCTCTCTCTCTCTCTCTCTCTCTCTCTCTCTCTCTCTCTCTCTCTCTCTCCAACTCCATCTTTATCTTCCTCTCTATCACTATATCCTTACTCCTCATAATTTCCCTTACTCTTCCCCCCTCTATTTATCCCTCTTTCTATCCCCTTCTCTCTTTCACTCTCTCCCTTTCTCCCTATTGCAAACATAACATGACCATATTACTAATGGAACCTCCTTTACTACACAAATACGTGCAAAAATAGAACAAAATGTTGCCTATTTATAAGGAAGAAAAGGAATATTATGAATTAAAATTGATTTCTATTCAATTGATACAGTTGTCATGTCAACACTACCATATGCCAAATAAAGTTTATGTATAAAGAAATACAAGTGTATTTTATATTTTATTATCAATTAATAGTTTAAACATAATATAATTATAAGACTTATTTAATGTATATTCTACAAGACAACCAATGGAACTTATAAGAATATATTAATATTAATATTGCATACAGTTATATATTTTTTATTTATTATTTTTCTTATATTTATTTTTTAGATTTTACTCATTATTATATTATAATATATAATTGATAATAAATATCATTAAAATTTTATTTAATATCACATCATAATTTATAGATTAATTTAATATTATTTTGTAAATAGATAAGCAATATTTATTTTAGTCAAAGTGATCAAATTATGTAGGAGAAAATTGTTTAGTAGAATTTTTTATAGATGCCTTATCACGGTTTTGTGATCATTAAAAATGCACAAAATGGACTTGTAAAATTCTTGGAGACCCTCAAGCAAATGAAAAATTAACATACCATGAACTTGTTGGTAATGGAATTTTATTATCTTCCTCATCCAAAGGTTTTGTTTCAATTGTATTTCAAATCCCTATCAAGGATACATAGTAGAATTCAAACTAACACTTCTCCATTGATACATTTTTTCAAAAAATATCATTAATTAAATGACCTATCAATTAACATCATGTATTGCACAAATGTATAAAATAAATAGACCATTCTTTTTCTAATTGACCTTCCATACTTGTTCGACGTACCCATTGCACACCAAAATAGAATTGCTAGTTTTTTTATTTTAATATGAAACGAGATTTAAACTTAAGACTTCCCATGAAAGAAGCTTCCAGCTAACCACTGTTTCTCCTCGGTGATTTTACTTTGAGCACCTTCATTGTCGTCAGGGCCTTTATATAGCTGTCAGGGTCTGCACATTCATAGACCGCGAACGCCAAGCCTTGTACCGAATCATAAATCCCCTCTTACGCATCCTACCTAGAAATGCCTGGAATGCCTGGAATGCGCATATCAAACACTTTGACAGCATCACCAAAACTTATGCAGCGCGGGAACTGGGCGGGAGAAATAGTGCAAAAATTAAATATTGGACTTCTTAAATGTCGGCTGACAAAGTGGAAGACTTAATAAGTTGTATCTATTCAAGTGTCAAACAGAGATAGCGACGGACGACAGGTGAGAAACGTCCTCACAGGGATTGTGAAATTGAATGTGTTTAATTACAGGTACACATCTGTCTACAGACTAAGTACTTGTGTTTAAGTAAAAGTTGGTGACCAGATTCAATGCAGATAGTGACCAACTTCAATGCAGACAATGACTGAAGAGATACGATTCGGTAAGAGTTTTTGAAGTTTTACTGGGGAGGGACCGATGAAAATTGTTTTAGTTAAATTTTCGTACTTGTTCAAGCATGTCTTAAAAAGGGTTGGTCAGCATTAATTAAGGCAGAGGACTTGATCGTTGTGGATTTTAATTTTGCACAACAGTTTAATTGGCAAGTCTTTTACTTCTAATTAAAGTTTCAGAGTCACATCATCAAATATGATGCCCCATCAGCATGCTTTTTAGCCAAGGTGTCCAAAACAACCCAAAAAAAAGTGAGACCAATAGGTGTGGAAAAGGGCCCTAATACTTGCCATCCTGCATGATTGATTACTTTTCACAACAAATGATATATTTCATTCAGTTATTAGTACTTATCATGATGCCATCTTAGGATAATCTATGATCTCTCATTTGAAAAAACAGCTTAGATTCACATTTGTTCTTGTAGAAGCTACATGGGAAAAATTAATGTTTCAATTACCTTAAATTATGGCATTGTTTTGAATCAAATAATATTAATAAGCAAATACTTAAGAAATCACAATGGGCTTTTGAAATTAAGTATTCATGTTGGAAAATAAAATCTAGTTTGAAAATTTAGTTTTCATTTTAATTTCATGAGTTAACTACGAAAAATAAAATCTAATTTAAAAATTTAATTTTCATTTTCATCTCATGACACCTACAAATTAGAAACTTCCCTTTTCCCTACTAATTAATGTTGGAGTAATTAAGATATTAGCTAATTATTTAATTAATTAGATCTTTTAGCTACTTTATTCACTTAAGTTAAACTTGATTTTTTTTTTTTTGGGGGGGTTTCATTTAATTAGATTAACAATAGCATCCATTATCAAGCATCAGTGTTTCATCACTTCACGGTGATATCAAGAAACAAATAATAAGAGGTCCTTTCTTTTCTTTTTTTAATGTTGGATCGTTTTCATAGCGTTAGCTCCTGAATGCATTTTTGTTCGTTTCTTTTGGTGCGAAGTATGGATATAAATAAACTTGGTGCTTTTTATGAGAATGAGAAGGGCAGACTCATCTAAAAAGGAATAGATTGCTTAAAAAGGATTGACATGAGTTTTCTCTGAGCTGCGCAATTTGCTCAACATTTTCTAGCTTCAAGCAGTTATTATTATTATATGTGCCCTAGAATAAATATAAATAAGTTTGTTCCTTGTTTTCCCTATATATTAGTGTAGTTGAACCGATTAGTAGTTGAACCGAATCAGGTAGAATATTATAATAATGAAATTTGTATATGTATATGTTTCTGATCTTTTAGGTTAGAGATATTGACGAGGAAACAAGTTTTTGATGCAGAGCAAGATTTGCATAGATAAAATGCTTTCTCCGAAAGAATGTAGATGTGAAATGGTATTAAATTTGTAAACAAAATGTGGCATTGTGTGCATAGTGAATTAAATTAATCTATTCAGTATGGAACCTCAGGTGTGAGATTATAAGAGTCTGTCCACAGTAGAAAGAGAAAATCATTTGTTCAAAGTGCAGAATTTTTTGAAGTAGGAAGAGAAAATCATTTGCTTGGAGCACATAACTTTTCGCCTTGGGGATTTTGCATTGGATTAGGATTGATAGTTCACCTTGAAAAAATAGTTATCATTTACCTTATCACATCAGGAGCATGAAGTCAGAACATCATCTTCTCTAGTTCATAGAAATCCATAATTTGTTTGATAAATATGAGGCTCAGACTAGCAGGGAATTCTGTAATTAACCGATGGGCTTCCCCTGCGAGCTTGTGAGTGTACAACTGCCCAAGATACAGGTCTCACATATGAAACTAGTCTCACACCTCTTGGGAAATAGGTCTTCGCATCTGCCAAACCTCTTTCATGTCAGTAAATTTGACCAGAAGCGAATGCGTGTCAATCAGCTCAATCTAATTCATTTGTCCTGAATTGGACACCTGCCCTCGTATTAAATGCAATATCAAGCGCACTAAATCTGATTCAATGCTCACCATAATTTGCCGTATAGACCACCGTAAAATAGGCAAAGTGGTTTGCATTCGTCACCATCTGATCGCCGCCCAACTCTGCCCATTTTTCCTCCAAATTCTGCCTATTTTCCTCAAAGAACTAGAATTGTCAACCTAAAATGACCTCTTAACTATGTCCATCTTCAGACCACTTTGGGATCCCCCAATTCCTCTCTAAAGCCTAAATTGCGTCAATGGACAAAAAAATTCAGTGTAGATGGTAAAGACGTGAAGAAATCTTCCATAGAGGTCATCACAACCCAGTTACAATTTAATTTATCAGTCTAGGTGATCTACGACAACAACCCCTCATCTTTCTATGAAATTTGGTCTATTGATTTTACCAACAATGGGAGTGTTGATTTGGTGTCGACCATGATTGTTGGAGATTTGTTCTCTCCACCTAGTTAATTTTTTTTCATATTCAATGATATAATTTTGTACTTGTTTCGGATTTGACCTGAAAAATCTTTTTATAGTTTTTGAAGTTTCTATCAAATTCTAAAAAATTGTGGTTTTCTGCAGGGCCTCTGTCTATAACAGATCTCACTGTCCCACCCAACCATGAATCTCAAATCCACGTGGCTAATTAGGTGAGATATGATTCATTGCCTGATGTAAATTATCTTTTGAATTTAATTTCATATATGTGGATGCATACACACGAGGCATATCAAAATTTACAATCATGTATTGTATGTTGTTTATTTCAATGCATTCATGTCATTCATTTATATCTACATGATTTGCTTTTTATAAGAATTTGATGATCCAAACCTTTATGTTCTCAAGCCTTTGAAATATGGTAGGATTGAAGTTTGGTAGGTGATGGTTTACTCACTCTAGATTTCTAAATTATCATTGGTTGGGAAATGGTGTAAACTTGCATACTTTAACTTTAATGCAGGTAAAGGCAGACTTAGTATTTGATGAGGAGACATGGTGAAGAAACAAGGAGGTATTTCATATTTCTTTAGTCTCATATTTCATATTCCTTTAGTCACATAAACTATGGCTCTGTCTAGTGAATACCTAATTTTGTACACTTTAAAGCTTTTGTAGAATAAATTAATAATTTATTGAGTTGATCTTATGGACCATTGTCAACATATTTAAGCCGATAGGCTTTTAGTGGGAGAAAGCCGTTGGAAATGTCTTGCCGTTGGCGTTCTCCCTCCGGTGTGTGCGTGTTCATTGCCCAGCCTGTGTGGTGACATGTGCCTCGCTTGCGGTCGTCTCCGTGCGTGCGCTCTATTTCCGAAGCGATGTTGTCTTTAATGATTTCGTCCTCGAGGCTGTGTACGAATGTCGACGTTCTTTATAGCCGCTTGCAACCCTAAAATCTAATTTGTTTTGTTGTTGTCGGCAATATTTCGCTCTGCAAATTTTTGCATAAGGTTGTTAGGTTTTGTTCTGGTTGTGACTGTTTTATTGGGCTTCTTTGTGAGCTTCACTCTGTGAATGGTTTGAAGTTGCAAGGTAAGCTTTCGTTTTATTTAAATTTGTTTTTGTTTTGTAATGCATTTTTTTTATAGTCTGCTTATTTTCTCCTTCCATGTGCTTGCAGGGTTGTTGCTTTGTTTCTGTTGTTTAACTGTTTGTGGGTGTGGCTACTTCCAGTTTGCAAGGCTGTTTTGTGAGTTTCATGCCGTAAATGGTTTGAATTTGCAAGGTAAGTTCTGATTTTATTTAGATTCTTTTTGGTTTTGTAATGCATTTTTTTATAGTCTGGTTTGAATTTGCAAGGTAAGCTTTCATTTTATTTAAATTTGTTTTTGTTTTGTAATACATTTTTTTATAGTCTGTTTATTTTCTCCTTTCGTGTGCTTGCAGGGTTGTTGCTTTGTTTATGTTGTTTAACTGTTTATGGGCGTGGCTACTTCCAATTTGCAAGGCATTTTTGAGGCTGCTTTGTGAGTTTCACGTTGTGAATGGTTTGAATTTGCAAGGTAAGTTCGGTCGCTTGCAACCCTAAAATCTAATTTTTTTTTGTTGTTGTCTGCAATATTTCACTCTGCAAATTTTCGCATAAGGTTGTATATAGTCGTCGAGTTAGGTTTTGTTCTGGTTGTGTCTGTTTTATCTGGCTCCTTTGTGAGCTTCACGCCATAAATGGTTTGAATTTGCAAGGTAAGTTTTTGTTTTATTTAAATTTTTTTGGCTTTATTTAATTTTTTTTGTTTTGTAATGCATTAAATCTATAGTCTGCTTATTTTCTCCTTCCATGTGCTTGTAGGGTTGTTACTTTATTTATGTTGTTTAACTGTTTGTGGGTGTGAGTACTTTCAGTTTGCAAGGGATTTTCGATGCTGCTTTGTGAGTTTCACGCCTTGAATGGTTTGAATTTGCAAGGTAAGTTCGGGTTTTATTTAGATTCTTTATGGTTGCCTAGAACCTTAAAATCTAATTTGTTTTGTTGTTGTCAGCAATATTTCGGTCTGCAAATTTTCGCATAAGGTTGCATATAGTCATCGAGTTAGGTTTTGTTCTGGTTGTGACTGTTTTATTGGGATCTTTTGTGAGCTTCACGCTTTGAATGGTTTGAATTTTTAAGGTAAGTTTTGGTTTTATTTAATTTTTTTTTGGTTTTGTAATACATTTTTTTTTATAGTCTGCTTATTTTCTCCTTCCTTGTGTTTGCAGGGTTGTTACTTTGTTTATGTTGTTTAATTGTTTATGGGCGTGACTACTTCCAATCTGCAAGACATTTTCGCATAACTTTGGATATAGTTGTCAAGTTAGGTTTTTTTGTGGCTCTGAGTGAATGGTTTGAATTTGCAAGGTAAGTTCTGGTTTTATTTAGATTTTTTTTTTGTTTGGTAATGCATTTTTTTATAGTTTGCTTATTTTCCAATTTCCTGTGCTTGCAAGGTTGGTACTTCGTGCATTTTATTTTAGGTTAAAAGTGTTTTAGTTGGGTTTTGCAGTTTGCAGATATTTATTGATTTAAGTTTCTTACTTTGTTTTAATCTTTTCGTCCCTGGTGATGTGCACCAATGCAAACTGTTTTGTTGGGCTTGTTTCTGAGGTTCTCGCCGTGAATGGTTTTACTTTGCCAGGTACTTATTTAGTTTATTTTTAAGTTTTCAAAATTAGTAATACATTATTTGATACCGTCCTTATTTTTGGCCGTGGTGTGCTTGCAGGGTTGTTACTTTGGTTATGTTGTTTAACTGTTTGTGGATGTGATTACTTTCAGTCTGCAACATCTATGTTCACTTTGACAGGTATTTAGGTTTTGACCATTCTGTTGTTGATTAAATTATGGTTTAGGTTAAAAGAATTTTAGTTTGGTTTTGAATTCTACAGATATTTTTATTGTCTACACTAATGCCGACGTTCTTTATGGCTGCTTGCAATCGTAAAATGTAATTTTTTTTATTGTTCTCAAGAATATTTTGCTATGGAAATTTTCACCGAACGTTCACTGTTGAATTTCAAGTTTTTCAAATTTGTAGTGCATTATTTTATAGGGTGCTTATTTTTTTTGCGTGGTGTACTTGCAAGGTTGTTACTTTGTTTATGTTATTTAATTGTTTGTTGTCTTGACTACATACATATATGCATAGGCATGTATTCATGTATATAAATACACACATGAATGCATATATATACAAATGACACCTCCTCACTTTGATAGGTACTATATGTACATATACATGTGTGCATATATGTATATACATGTACATGTATGTATACATTTATATCAATACACACATGTACGCATATATATATATATATATCCTTGAGGAGATCTAATTTCCGCTTTGCCCCTTATGTATGTAGAGCACTCTACAAGGTAAATGATCTTGTTGTAGAGAAATTTGCTTATAATTTTTTCTCAGCCTGAATATATATGCAATGCTGATATATGTATATGTAAATATAGACATGTACATATATATATACATGTATGTATAGGCATGTATACATCTATATATATACACATGCACGCATATATATATGCATATATAACTCCATTTTGAAGTCTGTACCATTTATTAAGCCGATAGGCTTTTAGTGGGAGAAAGCCACCGAAAAAGTGCAAGACATTCTAGCGACCGTCAGAATGTCTTGTCACCGATGTTCTCCCTCCAATGCATGCGTGTTCATGCGCCCGACCTGCGTGGTGACGTGTGCCTCGCTTGCGGTCGTCTCCGTGCATGGACTTTGTTTCCGAAGCGACGCTGTCTTTAATGATTTCGTCCTCGAGGCTGTGTAGGAATGTCGACGTTCTTTATGTGTACACCTGTATGAATATAAGTCTTTTAATAAGGCCATTCTGAACTCTATAGCATTTATATATAGAAATGTGGGTTGCACTCTGAAAGTAGTCATGTCCACAAATAGTTAAACAACATAAACAAAGTAAGGACCCTGCAAAGATAAACAAATTGTATATATATATACATGTACGTATATATACATATATATATATATATATATATATATATATATACATGATGTACATATATATACATGTATGTATAGGCATGTATACATGTATATAAATAAACACATATACGCATATATATGTGTGTGTGTGTGTGTGTGTGTGTGTGTGTGTGTAGGATTTATTGATACAAGTCTGCATTGTAGTCTGAAAGTAGTCACATCCACAAATAGTTAAATAACATAAACAAAGTATATCTATAATTGTTTTTCTTAGAATGCTTTGTAGTGCTGATATATGTATATGTACATACTCATATGTACATATATAAATGTGTATATATATGTATATAGGGTTTTATTAAATCTCTATTTTAATAACTCCATTCTAAAGTGTGTAGGATTTGTTGATACAAGTTTGTGTTGTAGTCTGAAAGTAGTCACATCCACAAACAGTTAAATAACATAAACAAAGTATATATATAATTGTTTTTCTTAGAATGCTTTGTAGTGTTGATATATGTATATGTACATAGACATATGTACATGTAGCTAAAAATATTGTAAAACATCAAATACATCATAAGCTATGCAACCACAAACATAACCTAGTATATGATAATTCTAGCAAAACATTCAAAAGAAGAAGGAAATAAAAACACTATTATACTATGCAAACCATATATTTGAGCTCATTCCTTGACCTCCATTGTTTCTCATTCTCCTCCAAATTATTGTCGATCTCACCTCCAAAATGCAAGTGTATGCAAGCAAGATTATAATTCGAAAATGATAGTGTAAGGATACTAAAGACATGGTCCTTAAATGATTGAAAGAGGCCTCCAATTTATAGAATTTGGAGAGAGATGAGACAAGAATTCGATGGATGAGATCGATTCAATCTAACGGTTGGCATCGCATGCAAAGGGGAGTCTCTTGGGAAATTGTCATTTTGATGGCAAGTGGAAGATGAGTTAGAAGGACAATTCCATTTTCGACACTTGGTCGAAAATGGAAACTTTGCCTTTGAGAGAGGAGACAAGTGATTCACTTTTTAGAAAGTGAATCACTTAAGTGAAGACATTTGAGTGAGGTGGAAATTCATAAAATCAAATTAGCCAATCAATATTAAAAAAGAAAATAATTGTGACATGGACAAAAATATGGTGAATAAATAAATATATTTATTCAAAAAGGGACATGTTAGTAAGAAAGGGGATTAATTAATTAACCTAGGGGAAATGATTTGAATAAATTAAGATACCAACCCTAATGATGAATTAAGTCCCAATAGTGATGATTGATTGGCTAATAATTGATGAAAATAAATGACATTTGACTGAATTTGACAACAAAATAGGACAAAGGATCGAAAAAGACCCAAAATTGATAATGATTTTGATAAGAGACTAATAAGATTGATTGATAATGATTTGATAATATTAATTGATATTGAGGTTGATAATTAATTATTGATTAATTATCAACAAAGAGGGAATTAAGTCTAATTGTCAAGATGATACCAATTCGAATGATTTAAAAATGTTTTTTTTTAAAATGCCAATTATAATGATTTAGGACCAAATGTGATTGAACGAGATTGATGAGGGTTGGATTTGAAATGAATTGAAACCAGAGGAATGACACAATGCCAACATATGATGAAAATCAAATGTGACATAGAAGACATGTTAAGAATTAGGTTAGTAATGTAAGAGCGATGACCAATTTTGAGTCACTACATTTTGCCCCTCTTTGAGACAATGTGATTATGAACATTGTTTCAAAGAATAATTAAGAAGATCATGCCCCAGTAGATCGAGGGATGGAGGTGGGTGCCCCCTCGAGAGACTTTTTATGTATGAAAGGAATGAATGATCTCTCGAAAAGAAGAGAAGAAATGCTAGAAAGTGAAAATATGATGAAAGAGAAGAATACTTAATTGATTAGAGATAAAGAGTTGAATGAATGATGTTGATACTAAACCAAGATGACTACAAGGACTGATAGAAGAAATGTTAGTAAGAGGAAACTAAATGGAGAAGTGTTAATGATGAAGAAAAATCTTGCTTTCACAAATGCACAAAGAGTAGGTGAGAACCTTTATTTGATATGGCAAAATGGATGTAGCGCACCATGGCAAATGAAGGCCAAGGATGATAATGCATTCCCTTTGCATAAGATAGACATGTCACAGACAAGGAATGTTCCAAGCATCCTAAGACATAATTGCCCCAGAATTTGATGAAACTCCCCGCAAACAAAAATCAAAACAATGACGATCATGAGCCATCTCGGCCACTCTAAATCACTTGGTGACATCATCAAGCAACATAGGATCATGATAAAAGATAAATCAATAAATGATAAGATTCGCTAATTCCAACAAGTCAAACAAACATCTTGATCTTCATTGTCAAAAGTTGAAAGTGTTGATAGGACGATCATGTTGTTTGGTTTCAGGACATGCGGTACCCCGTCTAAGACAAGACACAGTCTGGTTTCGAGTATACCACACCCTGTATAAGACCCATGATAATGTGACAAGGACAGATAATGTTGATGTTGATGTTCGATTGATAAGACAATGTTGATCAGTTTGAATGCTTGGTTGAACAGTTCATCTGTGAATGCGTGATTTCATTAAAGCACAATGTTTGAAGCGAGTGTCATTGGTGGTATGCTCAGTGATCTGTCTATGCACAAAGGGATCATTTATTGACAAAATGCAAAATGCTTGTTTTTGGATTTGGAGTTTCTTCAGGACATTAGTTGATTTTTTTTTTGATTTTTTCAGGACATTATTTGATTTTTTTGGATTTTTTCAGGACATTATTTGATTTTTT
The DNA here is from genome assembly GCF_030272615.1 of Cryptomeria japonica. Classification (NCBI taxonomy): domain Eukaryota; kingdom Viridiplantae; phylum Streptophyta; class Pinopsida; order Cupressales; family Cupressaceae; genus Cryptomeria; species Cryptomeria japonica. The sequence continues at coordinate 693,291,959 of NC_081405.1, read as the reverse complement.
TGGATTTTTTTAGGACTTTATATGATTTTTAAGGATTTTTTCAGAACATTATTTGATTTTTAGGGATTTTGCCCCCAGTGTCTAGCAAGGAAAGGAATATGACAGGTGAATAAATAAGCTTTCTGAAATGTTGGTGGAGAGAGGGAAGACAAAGGCCTTTTATTATGGAGACAATGGGACAAGAGATTGGATATGGCAATGTAAAGCAGTGACAAGGCATGAGGGACATGTCAAGAGGTTTTTGAAACCATGTTTAAATTTTGCGTCCTTATGTTAGATCAAGATCAAGGAATGAAACAGAGTGTATGGATAGTGATAAGATATGGATAGGATAAGCAAGACCAAGAATGGATAAGGGACATGGACTGAAGGTCGGAATAGGATACGAGATAGTGGCAGAAAGTTGCAATAAGACAAGGAATATGGATGAAAGGTTGTAATAAGCAAATGGATAAAGACCAAAAGCTATGATAGACTAAAAGCTGCAAACAAGATGCATGATGCTCATGATGATCCTCAGCCTTGTCAAGATCAAAGATGGAAAAGGGGATATGTACATGAGGGACAATAGGATATGAATGGTAATGACAGGGGTTCGATAGGATAATGGAAGAATGAAGGACAAAAGGATATGATAGGATAAAACCTATCCCCAAGTGTGGTGTGTAAGAAGTTCATAAATTACGCATGACGCCTGTTTGGCAGGTTTTCATCACAGTACTTGCCCAAGGCGCCTGTTTGCCAGGTTTTCACCAGTGGATGAATTATTTTTGCTCTACTTTTTTTTCTCTTGTCTTTTTTTTTTTTTGTATTTTTTTTTTCAACTTTTTCAATAGAAGATGGACACATGATAGGGGATGGAAGGACTTAAGAATCTTTTTTTTTTTTTGGATAGTAGCCTTGAGAAAAATGGACCATGACCTTTAAAAGTATGCTCAAAGACGTCGGTAGGATAAGGACATGGAAAATAAGATGAAACTAAGGCAAGGATTTATGCAAAGGATTGGATCAAAGGGATCAAAGGATGGAAAATATGCATTGGATAATGGATAGGGTATTGGAAGAACTGTGGTTGAGTGGATAGAAATGTTTGCAAGATTGACATTGGCACACAGCTTGAGGGGTGATGGACTGATGGAGGAAAAATGTATTTTGGATATTGAGATTTTGAGGAAGGAAAGGCTATGGATTTTGGGACATAAGGGCCCAAAACGGATGAAGAAGGTGGTGGAGAAATAGACTTGGAAGGTTTGGATGGAGGAATAGCAATTTTAGATGCCAATTTTGATGTTTCTTTAGGCTTTTGTGCTTCAAGGAGCCTCTTAGGGATCCACATGGTTTTTGATTTTTCATGCTTCTGTGGTTCATTGGAGTGCATTGCTTGCACAAGGGATTTAGGAACCCATATAGATTTTAACTTTTGTTTTTGAGCAATGGGACTTTGTGACCTTTTGGATTTTTCCTTTTCTTTTTGGATCATATTTTTCTTTGCTTTGACATGTTGATCTTGAATACATGTGGATTTTTAGACTTATGACTTTTATGCTTGGCATCCAAATTGCTTGGCGGGGGAAAGGAATGCATGGATGGATAGGAATGAAATGGACTTCTTTTGGATTGATGAAATTTACTCAAGGATGTGTGCCTTTGTTGACCTTGCATAGAGGACAAAGGGATATAAGGACCTAAGATGGATGGAAAGTATGATGGGGAAGGTGTATGTTTTGATTTTTATGGAGGGATACCAACGTCTTGAGAGTGAGTTGTGTAGACATGACCCTTAAAATCTTCTTTGACATGAAGGGATTCTTGCTTATGGAGATCTACTCCTTTGCCTTTATGAATATCTTGACTTGTAGGATACTCTTTTCTTTGGGAAGAAGACACGAGTCCATTATGAGGTGGATATGATATGAGAGAAATAATGAGATCTTGAAGTGGATCAGATTGGACCAAAGTGGAAGAACCCATTATGCATGTCAAGGGTTTATGAACATCTTGCACTGACACGTTAGAATCATGAGGGGGATTAGGATCATGAGGGGGACTAGGATTGTGTAGTGGACATGGTTCAATGACAGGCTCTTCAAGAGATGGAATGGGAGAAATAATGGGATCATCAAAAGAAATGCGATCTTGGAGTGTATATGGAGCATTAAGACAAGGAGATGGAGGAACAAAAGGATCTTGTGGGGGATCTGAAGGAATGATAGGGTCTTGTGCTGGAAATGAATTTGGAAGGATACTTTGATCTTGACAAGGAGGAAGATCATTGGATTCCTCTTTAAAGGTACTTTTCTCTTGACTTTCAATGGGATCATTGGAAAGGATGGAAGGGATATCTAGAATGTCAATGGGATTTGAAAGGACATTTTTTTTTCATGAAATGGAATGGGATCATTTGGGATTGGATGGACTAGGATATCTTGATCTTTCTCAGGGAATGGAGTGTCAATAGGACTTTGGATAGGATGGACAAGAATAGGGGAATCATCATGAGTGTCTGGGAACATGGGGTCCTGGTCAACAATTGGATGGGATGATAAGGTTTCGGGATCTTGATCTTGATCTTTTTTAAGACACGTTTCTTCATGCTCTAAATTACCTTCTTGACATGAGGTTGGACTTTGGATATGCATGGGGGATTCTGACAAGGGATCAATGTTTTGGCATGAAGGAAATGCACTTTGAACATTTGTGATGGATTCTGGCAAGGAATCAATGCTTGAACATGAGGAAGAGGGACTTCGAATGGGGTCCTCTAAAACAGGTAATGGCAATAAAGTGCATGGTTACATTGGCTCTTGTATTTCTGAAACATGACAAGGATGTGCATCATGAATTGGATTATCTTGGCAATCACCTATGGATAGCCCTTGGGTAATTTTATCCTTAGGTGTATTGTTTGATGAGGACAATATGGAAGGTTCTTGTGAAACTTCTAAAGGTGTAGGGATAGATGCCACTGGAGAGTCAATTTGTTTGTGGGGGGATGAGGCATTGCTAGACATAAGTGTATTATCTTGATCTTCTTCAAAGAACTCACTTGGTAGGTTCCTTAAGATCCTTGCAATAAAGCCACCTTTCTTTCAAGGTTTTGACATAGTTGTATCTGGAATTTGAACTTGTTTGGAAAGGAGTTGGTTCTGGTCTGATGTCATGTTTTGATTTCGAACTAGATGTTGATCAAATTGGTTTGACATGTTCAAAATTTGGCTTGGTGTGTGCTGCAACCTTTGTATTTGAATGTTTGGTTGTAGTTGTTGACATTGATATTCCACCATTGATTGAACCATTTGTTGACATTGTATAGGTAGTTGGACATATTGTTGAAATTGGACCATTGGTTGTGTTGGTTGAATATGTTGGACCATTGGTTGTGTCTGTTGGAAATGTTGGAGTTGTTGAACAATTGGTTGTGATGGTTGAAAATCTGATTGATAGTAAACACCTTCTTGTTCTTGTTGTGAAGGCACATAATGTTGTTGTCTCTTTTCTTGAAATTGTTTCATCATCTCTATTTGTGAGAGGAGAGCTGGTATGTCTGATAATTCGATAAGAGATCTTACATCAATTGGCTCAATCTTTGGATTTTGACCTAGAAATTTTTGAAACATTTTGGACATTTGTGATCTATTCTTCTCAATGTTTTTCACTCTTGTTCCAATATCTCCTTTTCTTGAGCTAGTTTCTCCTCTAGTTTTTATATTTGGACATTTACATCATTATGATAAGTTTGATCCAAGTTCTGAGACATGTAGAGATTGGATTGACATGATTGATTTCTCAATTGTGATGACATGGCTTCGTAAGAAGGTTGAGACCTCATTTCAACAAACATGTCACTATGCAATGCAACTAATGGGATTGACGAATGCATCCTAAAAGGATGTCAATGCAACTTATGTTTTTGGACTTTTTGAATTTTTGGAATGACAACTAGATGCAACTAAATGCAATGAAAATGTGACCTTGCTTTGGACCTTTGAGTTTCTATGGTTTGATAATGTTATGCAACTAAGTGCAACCTATTTTTTTGTTATTATTTCAAGAAATTTTGGAAATGATATGCAATCTTAAGCAATGGTAATGCAACCTATTTTTATTTTTTTAGGTTTGGACAAACCTTTGAAATGCAAACCTAACGAATCAACCTTCGGAAGTTGAAATGAAGCCAAGACCTTAAAGGACAAAGGACCAAATGACAATAGGACAAATTGACAATGTCTCACTTATATGCTTGGATACTAAGCTAGGTTTGACAAAAATGATATTAATGAAAGGACAAATTTTAGACAAGGTCAAGACTCACTAACAACAACTTAGGGTATCATACAAAGTTTTCATTTTTTAAGTTTGACAAACCAAATTTTTGAGACTAAATGCAAGAAGGCAATGATTATGACAATGACTTAGGATATAACATGAAAATGATCTAAGGATATGATATGACAAGATGAAGCCAAGACAAGATGACAATACAATGATAAGGATATGTGAAGACCAATGACTTGGAATATGCAAAATGCAACCTAGGCAAGACCTAATGGAAATTTATCTTGGATATGACAATGAAATGCAAACTTAGGGAAATGATTTTAAAACCTAAGTGCAAAATGAAGACGCTTGTAATGAAAGGACTAAAATGAAAGGAGATGACAATATGCCCTAGGACCTAAGTTGGACTATGCAAAACCTAGCCTAAAGTGACATGAATGTTGAGACAAAGTTTTTCAATGTGTTTGAAAGCCATGTTTTGAAAATGTTTTGAACTCTGTTGGATGAATTTTCTCTTTTTAAAACCTTGTTTGGACAATGTTTGGACTTGTTTGACAAATGATGTTTTGTGACAATTGTAAAATTCAACTTTTGACAATCACAAAAGACAAGATGTTTGGACTTAGACCCAAGACAATCATGCTCATTCACAACAAATCCTATGGCTGGCAATGGCAATATCTATTGAATCCTCTAACCATAAAATACAACACTCAACTGGATAGCTAGACGCTTGGTAGCACTGGCTCCCCCTTATAGTGCACTTACTTCTCGGGCATACCAAGCTTCGAGTTCAAGGGGCATCACTTCCCAAGAACTTGCTATCTCTAACTAAGGAGTACATGAGAGGTGTCTTTGACATGTGCGTATCACAACGCCTGAGCCAATAGATAGAAAGATTTTGGCATCTAAACAAGAGATTCTAGTAAGGGCATCCGTTCGGGTGGGTATTGATCCGACGAATAAATCGTCGCAATACCATTCCAGCACCCGTTGTCTACAACTTTCATTGCATCCACAGTTATTTAGAGTGGTTCGGAAGAGCTTGGCTTTAGCCCGTCACCACTTTGGGTCGTTCCCTCTCACCAATGCCTGTGTGAAGTGCCAGGAAAATCGGGAGGCAGGCCCAGTTCTAAGGGTTAAAACATGCAATCAAATTAAAAACAGACAAAGCATGGATGGTGTTCATTAACCTTTAAGAAATGAAATGTGCAACTACTCTAGAAATCACAAACACATAGTTTTGAATATGAATCTTTGACTGCGTCCTGCAACAAATTCATTAGTAGTTTGTGAAATAATTCTTTGTCAAGCGTTTCGCCACAAAGCTACCAATAACATTAGAGAATCAAGAGAAATGAATCACCATCATAATTAATCCATAAAAGTTGTGATTCTTTGTCCTCTTAGATTAATCTATGTGAAATTTATCAAATTTACCACCCTAGATTAATCTAGATAAAATTTGCATGAATGCATGATTAATTTGCCAAGCTAAATTAATCTAGATGAAGGTTGAATGATTTTGTTTTTGAAAATTTTGACCATTTACAATAGCATAATGAAAAATGTCATAACTTCCTCAATATTTATCCAAATCACAAACTGTAAGATGATCTGGAAAGGTAAAAATGTGATCTAATATACCTAGAAATCATTTATTTTAATTTTGCACACAATTTTTTACGTGATCAATTGACTATGACTATTTTTTTTTAGAAGAAAAATATGCAACTTTACAAAACATTCAAAAAAAATCATAGATCCAAGCATGTTCACGTCGGGATCACTATTTAATGTAGCTAAAAATATTGTAAAACATCAAATAAATCATAAGCTATGCAACCACAAACATAACCTAGTATATGATAATTCTAGCAAAACATTCAAAAGAAGAAGGAAATAAAAACACTATTATACTATGCAAACCATATATTTGAGCTCATTCCTTGACCTCCATTGTTTCTCTTTCTCCTCCAAATTATTGTGGAGCTCACCTCCAAAATGCAAGTGTATGCAAGCAAGATTATAATTCGAAAATGATAGCGTAAGGATACTAGAGACGTGGTCCTTAAATGATTGAAAGAGGCCTCCAATTTATAGATTTTGGAGAGAGATGAGACAAGAATTTGATGGATGAGATCGATTCAATCTGACGGTTGGCATCGCATGCAAAGGGGAGTCTCTTGGGGAATTTCCATTTTGATGGCAAGTGGAAGGTGAGTTAGAAGGACAATTCCATTTTCGACACTTGGTCGAAAATGGAAACTTTGCCTTTGAGAGAGGAGACAAGTGATTCACTTTTTAGAAAGTGAATCACTTAAGTGAAGACATTTGAGTGAGGTGGCTCATAAAATCAAATTAGCCAATTAATATTAAAAAAAAATATTAATTGTGACATGGACAAAAATATGGTGAATAAATAAATATATATTTATTTATTCAAAAAGGGACATGTTAGTAAGAAAGGGGATTAATTAATTATTTAATTAATTAGCCTAGGGGAAATGATTTGAATAAATTAAGATACCAACCCTAATGATGAATTAAGTCCCAATAGTGATGATTGATTGGCTAATAATTGATGAAAATTAATGACAATTGACTGAATTTGACAACAAAATAGGACAAAGGATCGAAAAAGACCCAAAATTGATAATGATTTTGATAAGAGACTGATAAGATTGATTGATAATGATTTGATAATATTAATTGATATTGAGGTTGATAATTAATGATTGATTAATTATCAACAAAGAGGGAATTAAGTCTAATTGTCAAGATGATACCAATTCGAATGATTTAAAAATGTTTTTAAAAAAAATGCCAATTATAATGATTTAGGACCAAATGTGATTGAACGAGATTGATGAGGGTTGGATTTGAAATGAATTGAAACCAGAGGAATGACACAATGCCAACACATGATGAAAATCAAATGTGACATAGAAGACATGCTAAGAATTAGGTTAGCAATGTAAGAGTGATGACCAATTTTGAGTGACTACAGTACATATATATACACATGTATGTATAGGCATGTATACATGTACATAAATACACACATGTATGTACATATAGACATTTGCGTATGTATATATATAGGGTTTTATTAAATCTCCATTTTAATAACTCCATTCTAAAGTGTGTAGGATTTATTGATACAACTCTGCATTGTAGTTTGAAAGTAGTCACGTCCATAAATAGTTAAATAACATAAACAAAGTAGGAATCCTGCAAATATAAAGGAATTTTTACAGTGCCAACACTTATATAAGTTATTGCTGAATACTATTGATGAATACTAAAGGTTATTGCCTGATATTTAAAGGATGTCATTAACTGCTTGTTATAAGATTCTAAATTTTCCCCTGTTTGAAAATGACACTCCTCGGTATATTTTCCCAAGCTTGACAACGACACTGATTGATAGTAGTATTATACATCTCGCACAGAAAAATGTTAAAAACAATGTTGCTTCACAAAATGTTTGGTCAGAGTCAGACAAATCAGACAACTGACTTTGTGCACATGAAGGCTTTTAATCTCCAAGATAAATAACCACTAACAAATGTTCCATATTTAGAACATTAATATATTGCAATTGATGTCTATAATTCTGATTTTGTGACCACCTTATTACATAACATAGTTACGTTCTTTACTTTACTAATAATAAATTCTCATTTTTGAAGTGATGTTGTCTTTAATATTTTCCTCGCCAGCCAAATGCACAAGTGTATTTGATTTTGTTATTGTATTCATGTCACAGACCCTTCAAATTGTAAAACTGAATACTTACCTTGCAGAGTGAAAGCATTCATGCCCATACTTAAATATATATCCATGTATATATATAGATATAGATGTATATATATCAGATGTATATGTATACGTGTATGTACATTGATATAGACATGTATACTTGTATATATACACGTGGATATATATATATACACATACTATAAAATAAATGAAACTAAGCACTTGTCTTGCAGAGTGAAAGTATTCCCTATATGTAAATTCGTTTTGAAATTTATATATCCAAAAAATAGTAATCACATGTCAAAGTTGGCTCATTAGTCAATTTACAAAGCTTAAAGTACTGACCTAATTATTACAAGTTTTTGTAATCAGTTAATACTAAATTCATTATGATTTACAAAAAAAAATATGATCCACTTAAAGATTTGCTATATTATTCTTGTATGTTCACTTTTTTTAGTAATGCATTTCCATTGTATCATTCCAACAGAAAACAACCACACTAACACAATCAAATTTCAACAATGGATAGGAGATTGAAAGAAACAAAGGACATCAACAATGTCATTGAAAGCATTTTTCAAGAAAGCAACAAGTTAAAGGGCAACCTCAGAAAGATAATTGACCACTACGAACATAAATCACCAAACCAAACAACAGTGAACCTCTCTACATCTTGTAGTGCTGTAACAACCATACATAGTATTGAATTAGCACCTTTACCAATACCAAGTATTGAACAATTAGGTGATCCAACGGTTATTTTCACATTGAGAGACAAAGTATTTAAATGGAATGATAACGAGATTGGATGGGTTGCTTGGGTTGATCCTGTGTTGTTGTAATTATTCAATCTTTGAAAAGTTACATTCATATTTTGTTTAACATTCGAAACAAACAAAAGCATCCCATATTTTCAAAGATCTTTGATGAGATGAACTCATATTTTGTTAATGTGCTCTCAAATATGTAAATCATAATGTCATACTTTATGTTTTTTAAGCTTATCAGACTATGAGCAATTATCGTTTTCAATGCATGTTTCAATCACATTATGATCAATTCATTACCATTTGAAATAAAAATTAAACTGTAACAACGTTACTCTATGCTCAGTTAATTTTGCTATGCTTGTGCATATATACCTTTGATAAGCTTACATCATGTTGTGATTGTATTCTGATATAAGAACTACAATTCATCATGCTTATAATTTACTTTTAATTGTCAAAAGGTATATATGCACAATGACATCTTCAGCAGCCGCCTCTGAACTGATAGAGCACTCCACAATTGATAATTTGGTAAGCTAAATTATCAAAGCATTTCAAAATAGAAAGCTTTTATGCTCTTTTTTTGGACAATTCATCTCTCTTTTCCATACCATCCTTTTCATTACTACATGCATCCTTTTTTCATAGAAAAGTGCAAAAGTAGATGCATACTCTATAAATAACATAGCTTGATTATATAGTTTACTAACACAAGCTTTACATTAACAAATAAGCAAATATATGACCTACTTGATGTTAAAATTAAATCCTCTATATTCATATTATTTTTTGTAGGCAAAAACCCAAGAGTATGTCCCTACCCCTTTTGCAATTCAATCCATCAATGTTGGGGATGACCTTCCTTCAGTATTGCTACAAGTTTTGTCATTTTAGAAAATGCAGAACAAAACAGATGATACTGATAGACATAAATTAGTGTTATCTGATGGCATATACATGCAATTGGAAATCTTGCCTTCTAAATATGCTACTCTGATAGATTCATATATTTTAAAAATAGGCACAATAGTCCAGTTAACGAGTTATACATGCCGATACATATGGAACACAAGGTAGGAAATCAACTATGGTTATTAAATACAATATGTTTAATCTTTTTTTTATTTTGTTTATGTATAATTAACAGTAATTTAAAAAGAAGTCTTTTGTTTTCATAGGACTATTGTAATACTTAGTCTGAAAGTGAAACAAAGTGGTTTCCCATTCTTTGGTAAACCAGTATACCTGTTCAAAGAACAACAAACAGAAATGATGTCTAAGGACAGACCATCAACATCTAAACGATCTCTTCAAGTTGCCACTGAATTGCCGTCCTTGCAAACAACTTCTGAAAATATAAGCCCTATCAAAACTTTTAATCAATACGAAAATAAATGGACAATCAAAGGGAGAGTTACTCATAAACACCCTATTAAGGCATATAGCACAGCCACAAAAAATGGCCATGTGTTTAGGTTTGACATTATTGACTGTGAGGGTTGTGAAATTAGGATTACATGTTTTGATGAGATAGCTCAGTTAGACTCTGACGTGTGGACATAGGTTCACATTATATTATTTCAAAGGGATCCATTAAGGAGGCAAATGCAAGGTACAACAAACTAAACAGTCATTTAGAAATCACCTTGTTTGATGCATCCATACCGAAACACTGCAGCAATGAAGAACAAGCATATCAACAACGTCCTCTTTTCATGCCCATTAGTAAATTGTTTCATCTAACAAATAACACGTTGGTTGACATAATTGGCCTTGTTCTATATGTTGGAGATATCATTCCAATACACAGGAAAGATGGCAGTCAAACACAGAAACGTGTTGTGAAAATTAATGATCTATCTGATTCAACAATTGACATCAACCTATGGGGTCCAATGGTAGAACAAAAAGGCCTAGAATTGAAAAATATGTTGACCAATGATAGTGTGATTATCCTTGCTTTGCGTAATGCCCGTGTTGGCTATTTCAATGGGAAGCTTATAAACATAATAGCTGCAACCACATTACATATCAACCCAACTTTTCCAGAAGCAGAGCCTCTAACATTAAGAGGAAAGGACCCTTTACTTGTTGTACCCTTTGTTGCAGAAACTATCCACATAGATGGCAAATATACTAGAATGACTATTTCTTCAATCCGTGAGTGGATGAGTATCAAACCAGAAACAATTCAGATGACTTTGCTAGTTGTTCTGTGCTTTGTAAGCGTAACTGACCAAAATTTCTATTATGTAGCTTGTCCACTAATAATCAATGGAAGACCTTGCAAAAAAAATGTGCACAACAAGTTGATGATTCTTGGTTCTACTCTAGATGTCAAATGACTATGCAAGACTGTAATTATAGTTACCTCTTGCCACTAAAGTTACAAGATGCCATAGGTACTCTATGGGCCACTGCATTTGATGAGGGTGGCATTCACTTGCTACACAAAACTGCAAAACAGCTTTGTGCACTACAAAATGATGCAACAACAACAGAGACACCTTGCTCAGTGATTAAGAGACTACTGTCACGTCACTATTCATTCACATTGCTAGTTTCCACTAAGACATATAATTCAAAATCAAAGATGAAAGTCACAGTCAATAAAGTCTCTCCTGTTGACTTCAAAGTTGAGTGTCATGCACTACTTGAAGAAATTGGCCGCCTAAGTACACAGACTTAGTTATAACGCATCTTTTTTGATTATTAGACTTTCAATTTACAATACAATTATAACATTAGCTAATTTACATATTTAATAGTTTTACATATACAAACAATTACGTTTTACAAACACAAGACTGCTTCTATAAATATCTATATGTACATTTCTTACATCTACCTTTTATCTCTTTGAAAGTTTTTCCTCTTGACATAAGTTATTTTCACTCATACTCATTACTTTTAAATGTGATGAACTGTATGTTAGTGCAGAAAATTTATACATATATGCACATATATCTTTTTTTTTTTTTGTCTAATATCCATTTGTATAACTATACAACACCAGAATTATTCATACTTATAGAATTCCGTAGATACACAACTATACTTATATGTGTACATAACTATATATAAGTGTTCATAGTTATAGTCTTTTTGTTATATACATGTGTAGTTATATATGTGCATATGTTCATATACAAAACTTTGAATTTTTAAATGATATATATATGTGTGTGTGTGTGTGTGTGTGTGTGTGTGTGTGTGTACATACATCTATATGTATCGAATATTACTGTATCTGTGCATACCTATATTAGAATCATGCTTTTAAAAACATCAAGCAACTAAGAACAACAAAGAATTATACATCTATACACTGATATATATATATATATATATATATAGTCTTAGTTTTTTTTATATATACATGTGTGGTTATATATGTGCATATATTTGTATGCAACACTTCAAATATTTAATTCATATGTATATATACATGTGTATATGTATACATACATGTGTATGTATCAGAAATTACTATATCTATGCATACCTATATTACAATGCTACTTTTGAAAAACCAAGTTGCTAACAACAACAAGTGTAGGCAGAACAACACTACAAAGTCAATTTATGACTTTCCAGAATCCATACATTTCAAGTAAAGTCATTTACATGTATATAAATATGTGTACATATAAGTTGAGTGAACGAGAGCAACAAAACAATAGAACATATCACTACACATACAAATAAACATCACAAAACCACTTTACATATAGGACAAATCCTCTAAAATCACATAACCATAGATGAAGCAATTTTCAATTCTTATACATTCTTGATACATACTTCAAAGTTAACTACCTTCAATTATGAAAATTCTGACATACCTCTACTCTCTTTGAAATATTAGATATCTATCCAGCCTTGCCCTCAAGAAATTGATGCTTTCAAATTGAAGAGAAGCCAAACCAATAGAACTTACTATGCAAAGAACACAACCAATATCTGCAAGAAACGACAACTGAGACATCATGCACTACACCGACCTTGCAATAACTCGAGAAAGTTATTAGAAACAAAAAACAATGATCTTGAGCAAATTAATCTCAATCAAACATATTCTACTACTCCTAAACTTGCTGTGAAGACTGCTTCATTTCAAAATACATTGTCTAATTTCCGCAAAAGGATTGATATGTTGGAGGTCATAGAGCCATGTTCTGTTTGTAAAGAAATGTATGTGGGCATGACTATTAAAAAAGCCAATCATATACTTATGTGCATGAGATGTTATGGTGAAAAGGGCCTCCACCGCTTCTCATTATCAAACGATATGGACCCAGGTGAGCAACCTTCTATTTTAAAGTCTCTCTCTCAAGTAGAAGAAATGCTCATGTCAAGAATTGCCCCTGTTTTACAAGTAACACATGCAAGGGGAGGGCAATACAAATATTCTGGCCATACAATAAACTTCCCACAAGATATTTTTGAAATTGCAATAACATTACCTCACCATATTAAGCAATTAGAAATTCTAATTGTCCGTAGAATGAATTTACAAGGATTAACTTATGACTGTTACATGAATAGATTTCACGTCATGAATGCATTGGCTTACAAAATGAAACGTGATCAATAATACAAGGATGTAGTCATTGATCCAGATGCAGTGCATCTATTGCCAGACCAAACCACTGACATTACAGAGCTACTGCATTCCCTACAAGAAGATGTTGTTCAAGATACTTCCACTCTACTGAATATTAACAATGAAGAACAAATCAAGGAGAATACTTCCTCATTTATCCCACAACTACCATCATCAATACCAGAACTTGATGCGATAAAAAACATCCTCCATCTAGATAACAGCAACAACAACGTTGTTCCTTGGCCACAAATTAGTACATCGCCTATCAATGAGTACAATACCGAGGGCCTCCTTTCCATGGCATTCCCAACACTTTTCCCTTCTGGAATAGCTTTACCACTACAACAAAGAACAAGGCAAGTACATTTACATGAATATGCTTTGTACCTGATCAAATATTATGATCAAAGATTTGGGCAACATGTTCGCTTTAGATATTATATCTACAATCTTATGATGAGACATCGATCCCAACAATCAGCTGCTGTGTTCATTAAGACTAATCTACAAGATAGTATTCCACACAATATTCATGGCCTAAAGGAATACTTAGAAAAGATACCCTCAAGTGAGTTACCAAATCATATCATGCGATATGCAGCCTCCTTGTGTGGTACACGAGAATTTTGGAGCAAGTCCCGACATGACTTTACATCGATGATAGAACATTTAGGTGCACCTACACTGTTCTTCACCTTAAGCTCAGCTGATACAAAATGGCCAGGCTTGCATAAATTATTGCCAAAAAAAAAGTCAGCTACTATACCCAACAACAAAAGACAATTTACTGAAAATTTAGTCAATAATCCCCACATTACAACTTTATACTTGCACTTAAGATTTCAAATCTTTCGTGATGAATTCATTGTCAAAGAACTAAAAACCATTGACCACTGGTACAGATATGAATGGCAACACCGAGGATCTACACATATACATGGCTTTCTTTGGTTGCCATAAGCACCAAATGTTGATAACCTTGATTGGTCTTATCATGCAAGTATCCAATCAGTTAAACACTTCTTTGACCAGTACATCACAACATGGAATCCACGTCTTGAAGAAGCTTGCTTGAATAGGCAATATATGCCTGCAATTTCAGATCCATGTCTTGCAGATACAAAGATTATATCCAGGTCCGATCCTTGCACTGATTATACTGAGTTACTCAATGTTGTTCAACAACATACAAAGTGTTCAGAGTATACTTTCTTGAGGAAAAAAAACTCAACCCTTCAATGCCGATACAAAGCTCCTTGGCCTGAACAACATGAATCCTCATTGATATTAGACCACAACAATAACCCATCATACAAACCAGCAACGAATGACAATCGTTTGAATGTACACAACCCAAGAATGCTTGCCATATGGAGGGATAATGTTGATTGTCAGTCAGTCAGCTCCAACAAAGCAGTTCTACAATATATCTCAAAGTATGCATCCAAAACTAAAAAAAAGTCAGAAAGTTATACTGATATCTTGAAACGCATAGTTGAATCAACAAATTCAGATGATACAATTCTCTTAGCATACCAAAGACTGCTCATGGGAATTGTTGCTGATAGGGACATTAGCGCACAATAAACTTGTCACATGCTGCTTAATCTCCCATTGATATCTTGCACACGCCAATTTGTAACACTCAATGTTGGTAAAATAATCTTCCAACGCATAGCTAATTGTGATGAAGAATCTCAAACCTCAATATCTTACATCTCAAACTACATGAAACGGTCATCAGAATTAGCAAACCTGACTCTGCTTCATTCAGCCTAGCTATATACATACTCCGAGCAGCGTAAATCATGTAAATGGATGAAAAGAAAGCTACCCGCAATTGTAAATGTATACCCACAACACAAATCTTTACCTTTAGAAGAGGACAACAGTTTTGAAAGTTTCTATTGGAGTGAATTGCTTCTTTATAAACCATTTCAAATCATTCCTCTACATATAGGGAACTCAGCTGAAGAAATTATCATAAATTGGAAAGATCTTCATAGTACAGATTACATCCGGTGGCATGAAATGGTTTTGAAGAACACATTACCACAGAAAATGGTGAAGAGCTACAACCAGAAGACATTCGAGACAATCAACTCATGAAGATCTGTACAAATGGGAGTTCTTGTCACAAATGGGAGCATCAAACAACTTTGACGTTGCTGCTCTTCAAATGCTTGGCAAACATGATTTTGATCTACAATTTGATTGTACTGCTTCTATACCTGATGAACCATTGCATTCAAAAGCATCTCACTTTATATTAACAAAGAAAAGCCAAGCACCCCATAATCTTGCCAACTCGCATTTAAATACACCTACTAACTATGAGCTTGCAAGAAACCAAATTATTGTACTTGATATCATTAAAACTCATGCTGAATAGAACCTGCATTCTTCACCATTACGATTAATCATTCAAGGCACAATAGGCATTGGAAAACCATTTCTTATTAACTGCATATGCAGACAGTTAAATTCAAATTCAGAACATGCACAATACCCTTTGCTTGTACTAGCACCAATAGGCGTCTCCGCATATAATATCCAAGCAACCACAATCCATGCTACCCTCCATATACCCATTCAAGAATACAAACCCTTAACAGGCCATTCCCTATTAATGTTTCAAGAGCAATGCAAACACTTACATTACATTTTAATAGATGAAATGAGCTTTGTTAGCCCTCAATTACTCATTAAGATTGATAAAAGATTGCAAAAAGCTTTTCCCAGCAGACAACATGAATCATTTGCAAGTATCTCAGTCATTTTGGCTGGTGATCTTGCACAACTTCCCCCAGTTATGGATAGGCCATTATATGCATCTCACTCAATGACACTGGCTTTATGACACACATTCAATACTGTTGTGACCTTGGATATTCCATTTCGTCAACAAGGCACAAGTTCTTCACAGATAAGTTTCCGTGAAATATTGCTTAATATCCGCAACTCAACACCATTGCAAATAGACTGGGAATCCCTCCAGTTGCGGTCAACCTATGTTTTGACACTTGATCAGAATAATCATTTCAGCCAACAGAAGCATTTGTTTGCAACAAATGCAGCTTCAAGTGCACACAACATAAAAATGTTAACATAATTGCACTCACCCATTGCACGTGCAACAACAATCATTTCCCATCAAAGAGATAAGCAGGCACACCAAGAAGAACAACTAGCATTTGAAATTCTTCTTTCTATAGACCAGGAAATTATGCTTATTGCAAATTTATGGATAGAAGTTGGCCCTGTAAATGGTGCTTTGGGTCAAATCAAACAAATTGTCTACGATGCAGCTTCCAAACCACCTAATTTTCCAAAATATGTGGTTGTTCTTTTCAAACATTATACTGGGCCTTCATGGGATCCACAAAATGTAAAACATGTCCCAAATCCACCAATTACTAGAGGAAACCGCACACAAATTCCACTAGCAATGGCATGGGGCATTACTATTCGCAAATCACAGGGGCTGACATTAGACTTTGCCACAATTGACATCGGCAAAACAGAGAAACAAGGCCTAACATTCACAACACTTTCAAGAGTAAAAGCAATTGAACACCTACGTATACAACTAGCCTTCACCTACCAAATGTACTCACGATTGAAAGGTGTAACATCAATAGAACTACGAAAGGCCGAGGAAGCCTGCTTGCTGCAGCCTTCACACAGAACAGAACAAACATACCTACAAAACAAACACAATCAGGTGTGCAAATCACATCTTCATTTTGTTTTCATGTATTGTATATCTTCTATTCAATGTATCAACACAAAACAATATTTCTACTTTTTAGGATCAACAACACAATTAATGTCTATGGAAGTGAAGAGCCCTTTTACATGTCCCAACTCTGCAACAAAAGGTACACACCTAACACCCACTTCCTATTCAACTATTTTGTAGCTTTCAACAAATTTTTCCCCTCCTATTTGCCAAAATTAGTTTCTCATACATTCTTATTTATCACAGGTTCCAATACACTTTCAGTCTGCAAGGCACCTATTCACTTTTACACATATAATGGTTTTCTGATGGTATTTGCTAACTCCGTCACTCTTTACAATTGGTAAGTATTATATTATTTATCATTACCTACCTTTTCTCATTAACATTCCTTTACACCTTAAAGTTCTTTTGATTGAATAATTGAGCTTTCAGTAAACAATAGCATCATATGAATATAACAATTACAATTTTTAGCCACTTGTTCAATGCATTTAATATTCACTAATGATGTTCTAATACAAGATTCTTACTTTGTTTATCTTCTTTAACTATTTGTGGACGTGACCACTTTTAGTCTGCAAGACACCTCTTCCCTTTCATAGGTATTATAGTTTGTGAAGGTTAGCTTTCAAAAAGAACAACATCCAATACACCAAGCTCATTAATTTGAAGGTATGTAACACTCTTCAGATTTTCTGTGCTCTACTTCCAGGTTTCTTGCTTTGTTTATGTTCTTTAACTGTTTGTAGATTTCACGACTTTTAGTTTGCAAGGCACCTATTTACTTTTACAGGTTGATTTATGATGGTATTTCCTCACCGTGTCTCTCTTTATAATTAGTAAGTATTATACTATTTATCATTACCTACCTTTTCTCATTAACAATCCTTTACACCTTCAAGTTTTTTTGATTGAATAATTGAGATTTCAGTAAAAAATATCATCATATGAATATAACAATTACAAATTTTAGCCACTTGTTCAATACATTTAATTTTCAATAATGATGTACTATTACAAGGTTTTTACTTTGTTTATGTTCTTTAACTGTTTGTGGATGTGACCACTTTCACTCTGCAAGCTCAATAATTTCAAGGTATGTAATAGTCTTCAGATTTTCTGTACTGTGCTTCCAGGTTTCTTGCTTTGTTTATGTTCTTTAACTGTTTGTACATTTGACCAACTTCAGTCTGCAAGGCATCTGTTCACTTTTACACATATAATGATTTCTGATGGTATTTGCTCAGTGTGTCTCTCATTACAATTGATAAGTATTATACTATTTATCATTACCTACCTTTTCTCATTAACATTCCTTTACACTTTCAAGTTATTTTGATTGAATAATTGAGCTTTCAGTAAAGAATGGCATCGAATGCAACAAGGTCATTACTTTAACGGTATGTAAACCTTACTCACTTGTTCAATATATTGATTTTCCAATGTCTACTTGTAGGATTCTTACTTTGTTTAGGTTGTTCAACTATCCCTAGACATGTTCACTTTTACACGTATTATGCTTTCTCAAGGTTTTCAATTTGTACCTATTATTCAATTCAACATTAACTGCCTTCTCTCTTTAACACCCCTTCATGCTTTTAGGTTCTCTTCACTGAACAATTTAGCTTTCCATAAAGAACAACAACCAATACACCAAACTCATTACAATCAAGGTATGTAAATCTTTTTAGAATACAAAATACTGTTAGGTAGATAACTATATCATAGCCACTTCAAAAAATTAACTTGCTTTCACTTCTTAAACCAAATTTAATTATTATTTTCAAAAAGTTCTCTGCAAAAAAGCTCTCTCACAACAAACAAATACTGACACGAATCATACATGACATTCCAATTTTGCAATTACACATCCATGAGGTATTATATATTACTAAAAAGTACTGACTTTCAATTTTTCAAGATTTTCAAAGTATTTAACTTCACCAAACTTACATGTTATCCAAATCTAACTTAAATAAATGAAACAATGATGCAGGGCTTTCATCATATAGATCACATGGAATTCAACAAAAGGCTATATAACATGCTGCTCTTACCAGCATGGGGGATGGAAGGTGGATAACAACAATACTCTGGGTCCAACAAAAAAAATTGGTTGGGAAAAATATAGCCTACAAAAAAAAATGTAAAAAAATATTCATGACATTTTCTTCAAGTACATCATGCTGCATATACCAGCATGAGGGATGGTAGGTGGAAAATTTTCAACTTTGGGAACAACCATTGGTTGGGAACAACATGCATTGGACGCATACCCATTGCCATTTTGAGCACTGCAACTTGCTCGAGAAGTAATTAGCATCTGATTTTTTGATAAATAATTGTCATCCTATATGCATCATATTTAATATTTGAAAATAATCAACTTGCTAAAGCTTAATAGCTAATTATTTTATTAGTATTTGGATATAAGCAATTTTACCTGGCAGCAGTGAACATTTCCACCACAAGCAACATAATGAAGAAGTGTGCTATTGGCACCTGTCAAAATGAGAAATTCAAGGTGTTGGAATTTCTAGTTTTATTGAAATGTATTGTCTGTAAATCATTAGTTCAAATTTGTGTTGTATTCTTTAATACTTAAAAGTAATAACTACAATTACGTCTGGCATCCTCATAATCTTTACCACGAATGTGGAATTTATAAGAAATCAATTAACTAAATTTGAAAATTTGTTGGCAAGGCTAGGAGATTTGATCTTAAGACTCTAAATCATCTATCAGATCAATTGTTGATCCATCTTGAATAGTAAAAAAATGATTCGTTGGCTCTGAAATCAAGTTGTAATTGTACACATTCTGCATTCCCATTAAGTTTTGCCCTATGAAGTGCAATAATACCTTCATCTGTTGATTTGTTTACAATCCAAGAGCAAGGACTAAAACAAAACACCATGGAAGTCAAAAATTGTTTTTAAGACAAATATTCAAAATGAGGTTAACAAATTAAATGCTATTTGCCTTGGATCAAAGTCAACTAGTAGACCTTCTTATGATACAGTCGTCCTTATGTTATGCCAGCAACTAGGTAGGCTAGGCACAATATCAATCTCTTTGACTGTCCAAAACTACATTGATGGTCATTTATATTTACTTGCACATATTTAAATGAACTTGGTTGTTTCTTTTTTATCTTTGAATGGTAGTTGACTATTCTAATTTGTCCATTTCAAGCAGTACGATGACTATGATGATTATTATGTAAGTATGTCTTCTCCACAATTCAAAAATTTCTTTAATTTTGAATAATAATGATTAAGCATTCTCTCTTTATGAATAAAAACTTAACATAACATTGCATGCCCTTCTCTATAAAGTACACGATAAAGACAACAAGAAAGATGGTTGCTTTTTATTTTCTTCTGGTTTTTTATTATGAGTTGTGATTCTCTTCCCTATAACAATTATATTATGAGGCAGCATGGAGACATCTCCAATTTTCTTGCGGTATAATCTTTGGTGCTTGGTAGGCTATCATGTTGTTGTTATCAATTTGATGTAAAGAAACTTGATGTTTATGTTGTCAAATTTTGTGCAGATAAAAGTTGTTGTAAATGTGCAAGGAAATCATATTTTGTGTGTATTCTAATTTCTACTGCAGGATTATATTTGTATAGTGCAATGATAATAAATGTATTATTTTATCATGGCAGGTTTTCTAGAAAGGGTATATCAAGCAAAACCACTAAAAGATATATTATTTGAAGTGGGTATCAGGTTAATTTAAGGATAGTGATTTTTGGGGATCTCGACTGTATGGATAATGATCTTTTAAGATAAACATTTAAAAAAATCATTTATGGAAATGGCTGTTGGCATTTTGATGATGTTTAGTTGTGATTGTCATTGATGGACACACTTATTTGGTGTATGAGTTATTCTCAACTGGTAGTATGTGATGTATTGTTCAAACCGGTATTATATGCCATTGTATGTATAGTCTTTGTTTGTTGAAGACTATCGGTGTTTGTAGAAGGAGCTTACTGCTCAAAGCATGACCGAGGATCTCAAGCGGTACGAGGACTTCAAGGGGTACGAGGACCCCAAGTGGTAGCCAATCTTTTTAAGATTGGAACACTATGTTCCAATTTACCAGTCTTTGTTTGTAAACCAGTAATTGGTATACTGTGTTTTGTTAAAAAACAAACTTGTAAAGTGTGATGAGTTATCATCCACCGACACCGATGCAGTGATTCTGTGTCATGTTACAAATTGTGTCTAGATGCACTGTACCTAGGAAATTGTAGTCTAATCTCATTGGACCGACATGAAATCAGATTCCTATATGAGGACATCATGTCTAGGGTTCTGTAAGTATGTGTGTGAAGTGTTGTAGAGAAGATTAGGTCTTTGCAGAAAAGGTATCTTGCGACAGAGATTGAACAGAAGACTGAAGTAATGCTGCAATGCATTAACATAGAGAAATCAAGGATCTAACTAATCATTTTATGATACTTTATAGATCACTTACTTGTTGATTACTAATCTCTTCGACAAGTCAGAAACCCTTAACCGGGTAGGCTTAGTTAAGCCTGTTCAAAATTCTCTAACAAGGTGGTTCACAGTTGTGGATCTGAAATCCTTTAACAGGGTAGTCTTTAACAAGACTTATCTCCTAACAAAGATCAAGATTCCTAACAGGATTTGTTCTAGTGAAAAACATTGTAAGGCCTTAACCGGTCTGGTTGCTATTCTGCAGATAGTAGACTTGTGAGTTTTACTCACCATGGTTTTTCCCATTTGGGTTTCCACATCAAAATATCTTGTGTTATGGTGATTGTGTTATTGTGGGTGAATTCTTTATTTTTTATTTGGCTTGTTTGTGTATTAACCGGTTTACTGTTCAAAGGACTATACCAGTCTGCAGTAAAATTGCTTTGTTTGTTAAAGTTTTTGGGTATACTAATTCACCCCCCCTTCTTAGTATTCATCAATGGCTTCTATAAATGTTTAACTATTTTCTGGTACTGTTTGTTGATCATTAGGAAGAAGACTATCTTTCTTGTAAATTTTAACAAAAGATTTATTGAACACTATAGTTTCTAGATTTGATTATATAGGTGCTTCTTATCAATATTTTAGATTGCACTTCATAAGTTATCATTAGAATGATGGAACTATAACAGATTCCTATTATTAAGCTATCATATATCAGTAAAATAATTTCAATTGAAATGAAAGGTCCAAATTTCAAAACATTACAAAATCTTGAGTTGGAGGATATTTTAACTCTACTGAGATATTATAGAAGAGCAGTGTGCTTTTCATAGGATGAACTTAATACAACCATAATGAAACTATCCTTGCAATTATACCAATTATCTAGAATGAGTTTGGGTGTCATTTCTCTCTCTATTGTCAAAACAACAATAACAAATTGTCGTGTTGATATATAGTCTTATATTAGTTAACAAATATAAATTATTAGCAATGTAAAGTTTCTTCTAGTGGTTGGGTGGCATATAGAAATACCACTAAATGGACACTAATATTGCAAAGATTAAGAGAACACCATGATCGTTGTGTTTTCCTTGTTTAAGTTAAGAATTCAATTAATTGTCCATAGCCTCGCTTCTTAACTTTAGTTAAAAACTAAATATTTAGGTATGTTCAAATCCATAATATGTCTCCTAATAAATGATAACAAGAGAAGAGCTTGCGGGTCTACTTCTTTCTCTTCTTCTAGGTGTAAAGGAAGGGGTAAAATTCAAATTTTATAGTTCTTGAAATATGAAATCAAACACTCCTTCACGCCTTTGGGACCTTGTATATCTTCTTGACTCCAACTTGTCTACAAAATATCCCTTCAATATACACACAAGATGAATACTTAAGCTAGTCAAAAGATAGCCATATGTGCCTTATGATCGTATCTAACCTACTTATTCAACTCCCTAGTAGAGTTGCCAAAAATCTGTTGGTTAATAGATTTGCCTTTTACACATTTTAATTCTTTAACTTATGCATGCCCATAAACAAAAGACAAAAACACACTAATAGTTGGATAACGGCTTAAACGGTTAACCTCTATATACAGGTACAACCTCCCAAGAATGATTTTCAATAAGCTTAAGTTACGACAATTTCTATGCACACTTTTTACCAGGAAGCATTAAAGGTAACTAAGCATTCATATGTCAACACAAAATTAACACCACAATGTTTTCAAGCACATATTTCTTCTAAAATCTCATAAACTTTCATTCTTCTAATCGGCAAGACAAACATTTCAAAAAAATTTCCTTTTGCACACTCATATACACTGCATCAGAAAGATGACAAATTCCGTAATTGAATCAAATCTTCATAGAGATTCACACTTCAATTCATAAATACATAGATTTATCAGATGAAAAATGCTGCAATTTCATTCAGAGATCAAATTGTCTTTCTTTTAGAGTACATAATACAACAAAAATATAAAGCTTTCTGTTCTATCTTAACCCAAAAATTCTCGGACCTTTTACATGGATTTTATTCAAGTATATATAGCCACCAGGCTATTATAGTTTATTACAATTAAACCAAAATAAAAATATTAACTCTCCTTGAGAGTCAAAGAAGTGTATCCTTAAAACTGAAAAACAACAACTAAACAAGAAAAGTGGCATAAGCCGTGAGCAACGGTAATGCGATCAATCTCCTGCAGACAACATGGACTCCACCTGTTTCTCCTGAGGTGAAGGAGTGCTTCGGATATTGTGCCATTCCAAATGAGCTGAGGAGAAGTTGAGAATAAGCTGATAATGCAGAAGACCGATATGAAGTATTCACTGCTTCCAGACTTCCTTCTTTTTGCTCACCTACACAACCTTTCCCTTATGTGTCTCAAGATGATCAAAGCAAACCACTAGCATGGATTCAATTCATGCAATTTTCAAGAAATCCTCTATTGTTAAGGAATTTTCTTCTTAGATTTGTTGAACTCGACCCTTGAAGGCTTGAATCATATCAGATGAATCTTCAAGTGTCTTCTTATCTTCTTTTAGGAGCTGAATATCTATGCACTTCATATCTTTCTACATAGTATTAATCAGTTCTTTTAACTCCTTCAAATTTTTGATGGATTCTTCATGCCCTTGTTCAATAATTGAGTTCCTCCATTCAATATTTTCTTTGCATACAAAAAGCACATTATCATGAAGACCATGTACTGGTTTTTCTGCCAGGAAGTTCATGACTCCATACGTTTGGGTATCCCCCATTTTCTTTAGTACAACCACCCATTTACTTTTCTCTTTTTCCTAGGCAATTATTTTTGTTTCCAACTCCTTGCCTACAAACTCTGCATTTTCAAATACCTTAACCAGATCAGAAATGTAGCTTGTAGATTGCTGAGCAACTGATTCTAGCCATTCACTGAAGATGTCTGCTACCATCCGACTTTTCTAAACCTGATCAAGCAGTCTCTGGTTCTTGGTGACCTTGGATCAAATGACAAAGGTACTTGAGAAAGCGGCTGTGGATTAGGATCATGTATGACATATTTGATGTACTGGGCCATCTGCATTATGATCTATTTCATTTCATTTTTATCCTTTTCATCTTTCCAAGTCCTGCTCATAATTCTCTTGGTGGAGGTGTCCAAGTGTTTAGCATCAGCAGCTCGAGAGGTCACCCCTAAATCAATCTTCTCAATAACGAATTCCTTCTCAGTGATATTCTCAGCATCTTTATCTGTTGGGGGTGTAGCTACCTCTCTAATCTAATGCCTTGTTTGATCATCCACATCTATCATTGCATCAGTTTTAAGTCTCTTGGACTTTGATGTTCTCCCCAAACACCTACTGACCATGTCCTCCATTGCAATTGAGATTGGAATTACATTTCCTTTTTTGGTAAGTGAAGCACTTAACCATTTGGGAATGGTAGATGTTTCCCTGGGTGGAGGTGATTGCTGATTAGTGATGACAATGACCATGGTGTTTACAAAAGCCTCAGCTTCTTGAGTTTCCTTTCCCTTATCAGCAACACCAACAATGAGCTTGTCCTACATTTGGGCATCCGCCATACCTTGAGTTTCTTCTTCGAAGGCCAAATATACTACAAGTGGACTTGTAACGAGTTTCAAACTACTCTTCTTACTACGAGATCTGGTGACACAAGCAGGAGAGGAACTTAGAGAAGATTCTCCTAAGTTTGCATTTTTTATTTTCTCAGTCCTTTGTTTCTCATTACCTGCAATATCTATAGCATGTCAGAAGAGGGATGAGATACATGAGAAGTTGCATGAGTTCAACCAAATTTTCTACTCTTAGGTGCAGACATGGGCTATTGTACAAAACGACAGTCTTTTAGCCATCTTTTTGTCTGTCTAATCACATTGAAGGTTCTAGCCTGAATGTTGTCATCCCCTTTTCTATCCCAATCAACTTTTGGAATAGGCTGCCCCTGTATCTTCTTGTTGAACTCGGGATCAACAACTTCCTCACCTTAATCCTCTTGTACATCAGAGATATTCATGGACAAAACCATTGTCACAATTTGTTGAATTGTGAACCTCGACCACAATCTTCTTCTGACTTCAAATTCATCATCACAGTTCTTCTAGTAATCTTCTAGCCGAGGTTCATGACAAAAATCAACATCAACATTTAATTTCTCTATGGCAAACGTTCGTCTATCAAATTCATGTCTAGCAATGTATAATTGCAAATTGAACTTCTTGAATTCAAGTTCAAGATTAAGGCATCTGAAACAGATCTACAACTATAATATCCCAGCTCTATTGAAAAGACAACTCCAAACTTCTCTTCATTTCTCTTATCAATATAGGCTAGCGGTCGATTGACTTCAATCAAAATGTACCTATCCAGAGCATGCCTAGGTAACCTGAAAGGTTCTCCCTAAAAGCTACCAACTCTAATATAAGTGAACTGAGAAAATTGGATGAAGAAACTACCATAGATACCTACAAATTCCATTGCTTCTCTTGACAATATCTTGTTTATGTTACCCTGCAACTCATGAACCAATCTACCTGCAACAATATCATTCCACCTCATGAATTTTTCAGCATATCTTTGTTGTTGTAGGTGAGGATAGTATTCACAAACCCTTATCCCATCAATCCAAGGTTCATGGTGTAAGCCATTCCAATCTCAAGTGCAGGTGAGCATATAAAAAAGGTACGAGGACATATAAAAACCACTCATCCTTGCAAATTTGTTTAAACTCTCATGTAGTCTCTCTGCAACAACTTGTCCCCAATCTAGGTACGCGCTTCCATTCAACATGACGAATGTAGAAATACATCCAGTCTTCCTAATAAAAGGCATGAGCATTTCCCTTCAATTTGTTCAAGAGAATAATGATATCCCGTACTTCTATTATAAAATGCTCTCTGGTGAGTGGCCTTGGTAACCTGGAACATCCTTTTTGAATTTTCAACAACCAGTTTCTAGAAATTACGCTTTTGTAAGTGCTCTTCTTCTTAGAAAAGAAAGAGTATGAAGTACCAATGGTCCAATCTTCATACGAATCCTTATGACGAATGCCCATGGCTACCATTACGGTCTCCTTATCTATTTTCAACAACACCTGACCATTGATATCCCTAATACACCTATGTTGTGCATCATACCGGTTCATACATTCTAAAATCAACTCTGGGCATGGTGCCGCAACAGGAAATGCAAGGGCCTTGATCAGACCACTTCTTACAATTTTCTCCATCATGGAATTTTGGGCTAGATTCTTAACTCTTTCGAGGAAATCAGTGAAGTCTTTTTGTGCTAGTGAAGTGTCACCCATCTCTAAAAGTGAGCTAACCAAACAGGAAGTACGCCCCAATTTCGGCAGAGTTGGCCTCATGATGGGCCCTCTCATATTTATCAAAAAATTTCAGGAATAAAATGAATTCCTCTACACAAAAATGATGGCCCCTCTCATATTTATCAAATGCAACAGCCTCAGTTAGACCACTTATAATTTTCTCCATCATGTAATTTTAGGCTGGATTCTTAACTCTTTCAAGGAAATCAACGAGGTCTTCTTGTGCTAGTGAAGTGTCACCCATCTCTGGAAGTGAGCTAACCAAACAAGAAGTATGCCCCAATTTCAGCAAAGTTGGCCTCATGATGACCCTTCTCATATTTATCAAATAATTTTAGGAATAAAATGAATTCCTTTACACAGCAAAGGAAACAAACAAAAACTAGCTTCTGAACAAGAAAACATAGTAGAAGAAGAAACAATTGAAACTAACTTGATCCCGACAAAAAATTCTCAAAAACCTTTTGAATGTAGATACAATACTTCCGACTTCCTTCGCTTTCACGGCTACTGAGAAGGTACTAGAAAGATTGCTATCTTTTGCAACAAAAATGAATAAAATCTCACTCAAATCCTGGCTAGTTGTACTAATTAATTAAGCTTATGTGAATTGACACCTAATTTGATGGATATCCGACATGAATTTAATTTCGAGTCATTCTATTACATGACACATGAATTACCATGATTATTTGTCATAATTAGAAACCAACATTTCGAACTACCCGAAATATTTCCCTTTCTCGCTGCCATTTTTCCTCATGCGCACCACATCTAAGTGAAGCCTCAAAATATGAATTTAGAACTTTGAACCATGAACCAATAGCTAAAAGTTTCAAAGGTTCAAGTTCAACTCTGAAGAAGAACATAGAACAAAACATAAAACAATCTTCATGGCATAACAACAAAAGGACAACAAGCAAGCAAAGACATAACTAATGCACAATCAACTTTGAACCTTGAACCTTGAGCCAAAAGGTTCAAAGGTTCAAGTTCAATATGAATTTTCAACAAAGTTCTCACCTTTACCATGAAACAAAGTCGCGAAGACAACTATCTTTAAAGTGCGCTTTGAACTTGAACTTTGAACTAAGGCAAGGTTTAATGACTTGAGTTCAAAGGAAGGAAAGATACAACTGAAAAGAAAAATAAAAATTAAAGGACAACCTTTGAATTGAAACTCAAAGGAAAGAAGGGAGGACTAATAGGATCCAAGTTGGTGAGCTCATTGTCAATCTTGTAGCCTCTGATTTCATCAACTTGACCATACAATTTCTGAAAGACATCTCAAGCCTCTTTGATTGTAGTACACTTCTCAAAGTGAAAAATGACATCATCTGATAAATACTTACGCAATGTTCCAAGAGCCATGCAATTTTTAGTGAGCCATTCTAATTGGGCATTAGGATCAACCTTAGGATCTGCTGGTGCTGCTATTGTTCCATCTATGTAATGCATGAGTCCTTTTTCCATTAATTTGCTCCATGCTTTTATTTTCCAAGATGCATAGTTATGTGGAGTTAAATGTGGAAATTTATGAGGACCCATAGCAAC
Source organism: Cryptomeria japonica (assembly GCF_030272615.1). Classification (NCBI taxonomy): domain Eukaryota; kingdom Viridiplantae; phylum Streptophyta; class Pinopsida; order Cupressales; family Cupressaceae; genus Cryptomeria; species Cryptomeria japonica. The sequence continues at coordinate 693,263,440 of NC_081405.1, read as the reverse complement.
AAAAATGAAATAATAGAAGGAAAGAGAGGCACAATCACACAAGAAGCCTCCCAACTTCGCTCAATCAAAGAACCCCCCACAAAATGATGATTTGACACTTTATACTTAGTGCGTGTACAATGGGCCACTTGCAAAAATGGGAAAGTGGACTTTTGATTTCAACTTTACAACTTCCTCAAAGAGGCTAAAGGAGACTCAAACTAATAATGCAAGAGATCTAAACTAAGATCCAAGCAAATTACAAGTACCAAGTAAGCCAAAAAAGACCAATTTTTTAAAGTACAATATCCACTCAAAATCTTTGCAAACTGATGATATATGACGAAAGTAGACGAAAACATATGCACTTTCAAAAAAAATGGCACCTGAAAGGGAGGTCATATGAGCCCAAACGAAGCCTTTGAAGTTGCAAAATTGAGGATTGGATAGGTAAAACTGAGAGAATCTAAAAATTCTGAAAAAAACATGTTCACCAAAATTAGAAAATAACCACACCACTACAGAGAGAACGAAAAATTAGCACAAATAAAAAAACATTGCACCCAAAAAGGAGCAAAATTGAGCAAGTTATGGGCCTTCAAAGTTGACCTAAAAAATCAAACTACTCAATAATGAGGGGTCTTAAATTTTCAAAAAAGATGTTGACGTCAACAATTCTCTATGTTAAATTTGACGATCATCTAGCCATCACAAAAATCTCACTTCCTTGTTGAGTGTACGAAAACCTAATGTGGCAGTGTACGAACTGACGTGGCAGGTGACTGGGCCACTGACGGTGGTTGTGGTGTGTCGCTCTGCAGGGCCTACATGGCGATTAGCTAGCGGGGTCCATGTGGTTGCCGCGTGGCATGGCACTGCATGGACAACGTTGTCCGAACAGTTGGCAGGTGCCAGCGGGAAGAGCGCTGGTTGTTGATGAAGGCTTGGCAGTCACCGATGAGAGCTGCGGGGCCAATAGGATTTGCGTTGCCGGTGGTCACCGGAGCTGTCGCCAAAGGCGGGAGGAGCGGCGGTCATCGGTGCTGTCGCTAGAGGCGGGCAGAAGTTGCGGGGCCAGCGGAAGGTATAGTTGGCACCGGAAGTGAATCCTAGACAGAGGACAAGATACGATGATGGTAAGCAGTGGCGGGTCCTACAGACTGTGTAGGGTATAGGGTACGGGGATGTGGTCAACGTACCCCCCAAAAATATAAAATATGATTTTTTTTTTTTTTTTTAATTTTTTACAACCCCTTTTTTTGAATAAAAAAATCTGTGAATTTTATAATAAGAAAATTAAATTCGTGAAAAAAAAATATATCTATTTAAAAAAAAAAAATCCATACCGTACTACCCAAATTGGGTAAAACATTCCTCCAACACACAAAATTCAACTTTCACCAAATATGGACGAGTTTATACTCGATTTTTATGGAAACGGCTTCCCAGACGCAGTGGTGAGGTCGAAAATTCTCTATGATGCCTTCAAAACATGCAGTACATCAGATCCAAAATTAGAAGCCTTCCAACATGTCTCCCAAAACCAATCAATGAAGCCCCAATGGCTCTGATACCATGTGATATTTTGCCAAGATCAAGGGCACAATGAAAAGCACACAAAATAGAGACATTAGTTTGACAAGAACAAATTGTATTCTCATAAATATGCAAAAGTGATCAACTGGATTAACCAATAAAATGAATATGGGCCTGCTTATATAGGCAAGGCCAAATGGATATGTGAGCACACAATCATGACATGTGGCCCAATGAGAAACAAGGGTAGGTAAGAAAAAGTAGGGGTAGGTAGGAGAAATAATATAATATTTCACAAAAGGTGGATCAACCCCCAAATGTGGAATGTAACAGCAAGATAAGACCACAAAAGGTGGAATTTCTCATACAAGCATCATCCCTATGTGCACACTTCCCTAAGTGTATCATATCCAAACTACGATGAGATGCATTATCCTAGGTCAACTTAAGTAAAGTGTAATTATATCCTATAAGAATAAATAATTACACCAACACTAAGTTAATTGTTTGGAGTACCCTCTTGAATTGACCTTCACACCACTTTCTTAGGAAATTCTCCCTCGTTGCTAAATTTAAGCCCTAATTATTAAACTAGAAAAGTTTCCAAGATGTTTTAACAAGTCTTTTTGAAGATCTTGAGGCCCAAGAAACTCAAAAAGTCAAATTTAGTGGAGCGATCCATTTAAGATTGCCATCTTATCTGTCATTTTCACCGCACATGATTTAGTGAAGTCTACTTCCATTTTTCCAAAAAATTATGACAATAAAATTTTATTAATTATAATTCAATAGCTACAAACGTTCTAACTTAAGAGCTAAAAAGAGCTTCTTAAGAGCTTCCTTCAAATCCATTTTTCTAAAGACACTCTTGCTGGATAAATCCCACACTCACTTATCTGTTTGTCATTGATTCCTTTTGCCCCCATATTCACCAATTGATCATCTAAATAGATCACCTCTCTATAAACATGATTAATTGTTATTGCTTCAATGAACTTTAGTAGCTTTAAATCCCTACCTAAGAAAGAACTAAACCTCAAATTTGGGGTATCTCCAAATCTAAGAGCATTTACAATTATTGTTGAATCCCCTTCAATTTTCACCCTTCTTAATCCTAATTCTCTACAAATTAACAACCCCTCAATAGCTACTTTAAGGTCTATTATATTGTTTGTATCTACTTTTAAAGACTTGGCATGCTTTGCTACTGCCACTCATTCCTATGAATAATACAACCTACTCTTGAAACTCTAGGGTTACCACAAGAGGCCTCATCAAAATTCATCTTATACCATCCAAATTTGGGAGAGATCCAAATACTTTGACTTCTAGCTCTCTTAGATGATTCTCCCGTTTTACCCACATATGGAGGAATCTTCAACCCAAACCAACTTTTCTTTCATATTATTATCCCAAGTAGAGAACTAAGATTCTTTAGATCCAAATGTTGATAATCTAGTATTTACTACCTCCACAACACCATCTTCGATCTTATTTGAAAGGGCCTCCCAAGACATTTTCCCCTTGAAAAATCCTTATGTTTCTTTCCTTCTATAATTCCCATATTAGCATAGAAGGAGAGGATATCGATATTGAGCCAAATAAAGTTGAGGAGAATAGACTAGGCCAACTTTTAAACATGCTCAAAATATCATCTAGGAGAGCTAATAGCCAACCCAATCTATCACATAACCTTTGGCAACATCTATTAGCAAAGGGGAAACTCAATAAAATGTGATCAATGGACTCTTCATTATGTTCACATAAAACATATATGGAATGGTCTACAAAGCATAACTTCGTAAACCACCCAATTGTTAGAATTCTACCTTGGAGGGTTGCCCAAGCAAAAAAACTAGCTCTAAGAAGACACATTTTTTCTCAACAAAATTTAATTGGAATCTCAGTTTTCTAAAAATTCGATGTGAATTGATTTTAATAATATTATATATAAAAATATTTTATAATTATTTATTTTAATTCAATTTATATGTATATAAATAATAACAATTATTAATACTATTATTTTAAAAATAAATATTTATTAAAGACTTATATATACATATATGTGTGTGTGTTTATACATATACATATACATACATACATACACACACATATATGTATGTATATGTATGTATTACATATATATACATATATACATATACATATACATATACATACATATATATGTGTGTGTTTATATACATACATACATGCATACATACATACATATGTAATAATGTATGTATGTATATACATACATACATACGTATATATGTATGTATGTATATGTATATATATGTATGTATATATGTGTACATGAACATGTACATAATTAAAAAATTAATAATAAAAATGAACAAACAAAAACATGATAGTAGTCAATATCAACTATTGTAAATACATAATCCTCAACGTTCCATGCACATCATACATCGAAAAGAGTTGACAATAATCGGTTAGCTAATGCTCTTAAAATTATATAGTACAAAGAGATCTTACATCCATTATCCTGCAAATTTGTAGCACTCCGTAAGTTTTTGGCACAATTTTTTTGTACGCTGGCATTTTTCCTAGACTAGAAAGTCTGCATTTAATGTCTATCAATTAAAAATAATTGTGTATAATTTTATTTTAAAACAAAAATTAAAATAATTAAATTAATTTTGAATGTATATTTAGGATGTTACATTGAATTCTTATCCATTATGTATGATATATTTTTAAAATTAGATTTTGCCTATAGTTTTAATTACTATAATTGAACAAGAATTATGTAATTGTGTATTTAATGATTGTACATTGAATCATGTACCTACTCCTCATGATATAGTTTTAATAATTAGATTTTACATATAAATTATTACAATTAAACAAGTCATATAATTGTATACTTAAAGATTGTAATGTTATATTGAACTCCTTATTCAATCCACACAATATATTTTTTTCCAATTAGTTTTGTCATATATTTAATTATTATAAGTGAACAAGACTTATGTAATTGTATATTGAATGATTGTGATGTTATCGTTGGAATTTAGACATAATTAAATTTAACATTTTTTTAATTAGTATAACCAAACAAGACTTGTTTTATATATATAATTGACCAAGGCTTATGTAATTTTATATTGAGTGATTGTGATGTTACCATTGAATTTTGTATATAATTAAATTTTGCATACGTTTAATTATTATTATTTTTTAAAACTATGCTTGGTAAACTTTTTAACGTGACCAGTGATGTTGGCACGACACGCCCTCCGGCTCCACGTGAACGCTTTTGACATGGAGCTATGAACCAGTGAGGCCACAAACGGTGGACCTCATCCCCACACTTCACTTGTTCAAATCCGCGAGCACAACGACCTAGCGAAGGGCACAAGGCCTTGCGAGCACAATGGCCCAGCAGGGATTTGAACCTTGGTGGCCGCTTCACCAACGAAGTGTTTTAACCGCGACACTACATGTTCGAAGACGCATACATTTAATTATTAATTATTATAATTGTATTTTATTATTATAAACAAACATGACTTGTGTAATACATAGATATATATAATTATGATTTTACATTGAATTCATTACCGATTCCACAAGATATTTTCTATATATTTCGATTGACATGTCCTTAATTATTATAGTTGAACAAGTCATGTGATTATGTACACAATCGAAATAATAATGATATTTAATTAAATTTCTTGGATACTTCACGTAATTTGTTTTTGAAAGTGTAAATTTCATTCCATCACATAGTTTTCATATGAAAAAACAAACTATTTTTAATAGATATGATAAAATCTGTGTTCTAAATAACGAGTTGGTGTTGAATTGTAATTTTCTCCAATAAAATAAATATACATTTTATTGAAAAAAGCGTGTCACATAAATATAGTGATGAACTAATTTCTACAAACATACCGTTTTATCATCCGACAAGTGGATTCCAAGGTTGATTTTTTGTTTTCTTGAACTCCTATGAAATAAGTGTTAGTGCACTTAACGTTTAGTCCTACATTGTATTTTACGGACAAGAGACAGTGCATATGCGTTGTGCATGTAAGGCTCATTAAGGAGCTCATTCTTGTTTTTGACTCCCTCTTCATCTTCCAGTTTTGTTTCATGCAAACAGTTGCTAATCTCCAAAAATTCCATGCATCTAATGCATAATTTCTGCTCCTGTGATCTATAAACCAATTGTAATTCATTCAAGTTTCAATATAGTAATGTAAATGATTTAACTACATTAATTCTTTTGATTTAGATTTCAATATGCAAGTTTTGTTTCTTTTCTTTTCTAGCTAGATTCTTCTGTTGTGCAGAAAATTTTACATGGTATCAAAGCCAGATTGCTAGGAAGAAGAAGCTAAACACGATTATTTGTAGGCAAATTTATGAAGATTAGCATTACCATGGAAGCTGATGTAGACCTCTGAAACTAGATGCATGCTTATTCTTTCCCTCATTTTTGCATGCTCCTTGTTTTTTTTTTTCATATTGATTCTTTAAATATGTATGTGCTTTGCAAGCACTACATGACAAAGATTTGGAAAATTTGGGGCTTTGTAAAAATTAAACTTTTAGAAAGTTTGTAATGGATTTTTGCTTAATGCATTTAGTATAGGTTTCTTTCAATAAGTTTCCTAAATAAAATAGAAGATTAAAGTTCTATGCACTCTTCCTCCAATTGATAGCCAAAAAATGGTCTTTTGTTCTAAATTCTCATCTACATGAGATTCCAATGTTGCAACTTTGTTTGCTCCTAGAGATTCTTTTTAGTAGGGTTCCTGACTACATGAGATTCCAGAGTCACATTATCAAGTGCTTCTAGAGTTTCTTTCTAGTGGGACATTATTGAGAAATGGATATAAAATGGCATCATCCCAACCGGAGGTCATCTTTGCAGTTCTTCAGCTTGAAGCATATTTCTGCAGATTCATATCTTCCTGTCTTCAGATGGTTAGTTTCTGTATTCAGAGAGTGTGTACCTGTCTATTCATCCATTTGAGCAATACAAAATATGTACAACTACATTTTCAAAGTATCCCAGAGGTACTCATGCAGTGGTTTCTATGATTTTGATACAGTCATGTTGCAGTGTGGATTCATTTGCAGTTCTTCTTCATCAGTAATTGCAACTTTCTTCTATAGTTCAAATAATGGTCAGGAGTTTCTCTCAATTGGGTTTTCTCCTTTCTTCTTTGTAATTGGGTTCCCAATCAAGCTTTGTTGCCAGGACCCATATCTCTCCTTAGTTAGACTTAAGGGAGAGTGTTAGCGCACTTAATGTTTAGTCTTGCACCGTATTTTACGGACAAGAGACAGTGCATATAAGTTGTGCATGTAAGGCTCACTAAGGAGTTTATTCTTGTTTTTAACTCCCTCTTCATCTTCTAGTTTTGTTTCATGCAAACAGTTGTTGATTTCCAGAAATTCCATGCATCTAATGCATAATTTCTGCTTCTGTGATCTGTAAACCAATTGTAATTCATTCAAGTTTCAATATGGTAATGTAAATGATTTAATTACATTAATTCTTTTTCTTTAGATTTCAATATGCAAGTTTTGTTTCTTTTCTTTTCTAGCTAGATTCTTCTGTTGTGCAGAAAATTTTACAATAAGGACACTGTCCAAAAACGCATATATTAAGCTTCCTTTTTACATTTTTCTGACCAAATTTATGATAAAGAAGAAGAAATTTCACAACTCTTAACAGAATTGGGATGCGTCTATTCTGACTTCAAAAAGACAATATGGATCGACTAACATACGTGTTAGTGGCATGTTTTACACTATCGATTTTGCAATTAACAAATGCGATTGACTAACCTATCACTAACACGCTGTATGAAAAATCTGTTTTGGAGCTAGAATAGCTACGACCACAGAATTGTTGGAATTGAATGAGTAAATACAGTCATAAATGAATCTTGCTTCATTATTCCTTCAAAATTATAGAAAGAGGAGCTTCTTTATATATTCCGCTCTAAAAAGAACGTGCCTGCCTTGATACACATTTTCAGGAACTTCTGTAGACAACTAGTGATGATACACGAAGGCCGTACTAGATTCCATCCAGCAAAGCGTTGGGAAACATTGCGAGGAAACCGTCATATTCTGGGGCAACAAGGAAGATAATTACAGTCTATATGATTGTGTAGGATTTTAATGAACTAGAAGATTGAGTAGAAGACATGGAGTCTCAATTTGTAATAATGTAAACATGATTAACATCAAAGGTTCATTTAGTCAAATAGTTTCCAACAACCTTCTATTTTTTAAGGAATATGGAAAAAAAAAGAGATGAAATCAAAATTTCACAAAAAAGTCAATAATTTGCTCCACAGAAGATAGCTCCGAGAGAGTTCATGATGTGTTCAATTATTTAGAACTGAGGCTTAAATCATGGAATTCACCCCACTATAATTTAGTTCATAGGCTTTCTCTAGACCCACAAGAATGAATCAAGTCTCCATTTGATTATTAGTGCCAAGCCCCATAAGAAAAGAAGAAAAGAAGTGTACTATACCAACATTAACCTGCCTAATTCCACCAATCCTCACAAGTCTTGGATTGCCACAAAAAGAACCATTAGTGTTATATTAAAAAAGATCTAAATGAGGAGGGGCTATTTACCTACTCAATTCACCTTATAGGAAAGGTTGATCATAAAGTGAGAAAGGGAAAAGCTAAGCAAATGATCCAAATGGGTTTTCCTCAAAAGCTAAATATCCCAAGAAGTTCAACTTCACCAACGTAACACTTAGACATCAAATTTTCTTTAATCAAGTCATGGATACATATCTAGTAAGAGTCTAATAAGCTAGAAAATATGACTATTTCTTTTTAGGCAAGTTTTTTAAAGAATACATATAGGACAAATATCCCAAGCCATCAAAAATACAAATGTATAAGTAGTAGGACATTGAAAATAGACCCAAAGTTTAAACAAAGAAATTGTATGAACAATAAGTTGTATATAGTGAAATCGGGATGATAAACTATTGTAGAACTAACAAAGATCCAACCACATAATACCCTAGTTCTACAATAAAAATCCACCATACACCAATGAAGGACCTAAAACATGCAAATGAAAATAAAATAGGAAGATTGTACCATTCAAATGCTTAGTAGGATTTGATCTTCATTGTTTTTTTAATCTCCATTGACCTTGTTTTGATATGGTTGCTCTCGTATTTTGTATTGTTCACAAGAGATCAACAAAGAACAAATTGTCATTGTGTAGACACTTGATTTCTTGATCACATGAAGGGTCAAATGAATATTGATTCACTTGTTAGGGATATGATCACATTAGTTAGGATTGATAAACATGAAAGGATCCTCTTATATAGAGGGTACCTTAAAAACGGAGGGATAAGATAAAGAGGTGAAAGGATAAATGGTTGGCTCAAATTAGAGGGTATGTATAGGAAATAATAAAATATTAGAGAGGTGAATAAAGGTAAATTAAGAGATGGATGAGAAGTGTCATGGAGAGAAAAAGCTAATGAATTAATTAATTAAATAAAGATCTATTTAATTAGTAGAAGAAGTAGAAAAACTTAAATAAATAAATAAAATATTTTATTTAGGGAAATGATAATTTAAATAAACAAAAATATTCATTTAAATGAGAGGCTAGAAGAGGATTAATGAATTAATTAAATAAATAAAAATATTTATTTAATTAGGCTAGGACGATTTTAGGTGTCTACATAGGCTAATTCTAGATATGTCACCATTGGCTCCATAGAACCTCAACAAAAGGACACTAAAATATAAGATTATCCACACACTTCTCATTAACTCCAGAAAGAACACATATAGAAAGACCATGACATCATATTTTTCTTATGTTTTCCTCGGTAAGTTATTTTGACATAGAACATAGACAAAGAAATTATATTTAGGCCAACAATACTTTTTCTCGATCATTTTCATTAGGGAAAATATTTGCACTTTACCTTTTCATGTACTAAAACCTAATAATATGCACAAAAAATGAATAAAATCTCTAAGAATCAAGTATCCAAGTAAGAGGATTAGTTTACTTTTGATAACAACATGGGTGATCTACCCAAGTAGAATATAGGACCACATGAACATTAAGATATCCTCTTGAAAACCAATATGACATCCTCCTTTTCTTATGTTGTTCTAGGTAAGTTATTTTGACATAAAATATAGACAAGAAATTATATTTAGGCCAAGAATGCATATTCTAGATCATTTTTATTAGATAAAATATTTGTAATCTACTTTTTCTTTTTCTAAAACCTAAATTCTAATAGGAAGAAAAAGATGATTAAATTCCCTAAGGATAAACTATGCAAGTAATAAGATCAATTTCCTTTAGAGAACAATATGGGTGATCTATCTAAATAGAATATAAGATGACGTGAACATTAAGAAAAATTCCCAAAACACAACAACTCAATTCCTTCTAATGATAAATGTTAGAATCACTCACTAAGTGAGACTATTTAAAGCTTGACACTTTAGGAAAACCAACATCTAAAATATTTTACTCAAAAGCAACATATAGAGAAAGGATATAATTAGGGGGTGATAGTCCCACAAGCCTACTCAAAAAAGAGCATCATAGTTTGAATTTTTACAATTTAGAAGGGGCCTTATTGAACACATGTACTACCTTCTTGATAGTATTCCAAATAAAAGATCCTTCCCTTTCCAAATTCATTCTACAAACCTTAGTGGCATTAATACCTTGCAAATATTTATAGTGAAGAAGTTATGCCCATAGTTAGTCTCATTATGTAGTCCATCTCAAATAAAGTTAGTATCCAAGGATTAAATATTTAATTCAAAAAACCTTAGATTATGACCACCATTTTCTTTAGGTCTACAAAATTGGTCTTGACTAATATTCTAGTCTGTTTTTAAAATCCAAATTCCTTTGCAAAATAATTTCCTTTTAAAAAATCAAACTCCTTTTGAAAATTTTTAGTAGTATAAAATACTAGAGATCTATAAACATGAATGGCTTGAAACACTAATTTTAAGAAGGTAAGACTCCTAGAAAAAGAAAATCATCAAAAATTCTAGTGAGACACAATGTTCTAAACTTGTCAAGAACCCTCTTCCATTGAAAATGGTTAATAAGACCTATAGATAAAGGAATGACAAGGTAATCCAATTAAAGCTATTTAATAGTGAAATGCAAGATAAATGCAATTATTTATTGAATGACCAAATGAATATATTAAATATATAAATAGTTAACTTATCCTTATAAATAGTTCTTTTTAAATTGACAAGCTCCTTCATTTTTAAAACATCCATTAAAGTAGAATCATCCATAGATTGAATATGAGAATAAGAGTCAAGATCCATAACCAATTTTCATCCGTAAATACATTCATTTGCTCCTATTAGTGAACATACTATTGTAGATAAGAATTATGATTATCTTTTATCTCTTAAATGATATGTGTTATCTTTTTTTCTATATTTCACATTTTTCACTAGTACATAGTTAAACAAGTCTCAATATTAGATCTCTTTGATTGAACAAGTAATCAAATAATATACTTATGAACACTCCTGTAAAGAACCAAAAACACTCACAAATCTAATTGTAGTGGAGACCAACAAAGCACATGAGAGAGCAAAAGTGATAGCAATTCATGAATCTCTAGACCATGTGTATTGTTTCTAAATTGATTCATACAACTAGAAAATTGGTGATTGCTTATTTGACAAAATACATGTTTTTCTTCAGTGCCGCTACAAACCCAATGACCTACACTGTGGTCTTATGGATCGTTTCCTATGTACTATCTTCACAATAGTCGTGATGAAGCTTTAATCTATTTTGAACATGACTTACTGTTAAAAATACTTTATGATTTGCATAATATACATGACAAAAATACAAATTTGTGCAGAATGATGCTTTTAGCCGCAAAAATTAATACCAATGGTGAAATTAGACTTTGGGGTGACACATTCTGTGTGCAATGTCTAGCACATTGGTTGAAAATAATCATTTGTATTTTGTCCCTAACTCATAGAAATTTGTACTTGCATTTCAATAAAGTTGCATGTAATCCTCTAATATCAATTATTTCCTATGATGTAAATCCAACCAACAAACATTATGAGCCTATTTTTCAAGATTAAACACATACAATTTCCTTCAAAACATACAATCACACTTTCCAATTGCATACTACACTTTGGACTATGTTTGGAGCACTATTGCAAATGCATTTCATACACTTGGACTTTATAGACTTGCTACATTTGTTGCTCCTTTCCAATCCAAATTCTCTCTTTGCTAAAATCAAACAAAAGCAGAATTGTTCTTCCTGTCTTTGGCAGGGTCTTTGCTAACATGTAGCCCTTATTGCTAAATGGCAAAAGTACTATGGAATTTTTACATTTTTGTGTAGAATTATTAAACATAAAAATCTAGCCCCTCAATATACGTTTCAAGATGACTTCAATGTATAAATGCTCAAGTTACATGTTATTTTCATTACTATTTATTATTTACAAAGACCACAATATATTGTAGATAGTTTGAGTATACTTCTACATATCTTTAGTATGCTCACTTATCATTTTTGTAACTTTTAAAATAAAGAAAAAATGATGGTTAGCTACGATAGACTCTCTTCTAATATTTGTTAATAGTTTCAAGGGTATTTTTGATGATATCTTCCACCATTCAAGTTTTCTTGAAGGTCTTCCAATTAGAGTTTGTAAGAAAGAGAGAAACAACTGTATTCAAAATAACAATTACAAGGTCTATATTTAATTATACATGGCTTTCTCAATTTTATTACATCTATATTTTTTCAATTATGTAATAGACATATACTTCAGAGAATTCTTCTAAACCATTGGTCTCATGGATTTAGAATTTACTTTGGCTAGATGTTTATGGATTCCAATCAATTGAAAATTGAGAAAGATAGTGATATTATGAAGAACATGTCAACTTTTTTTAGGTGAGGAACATGTCAACTTTTTTAGGAGATGAAAAGTAAGGATCATTATATTGCATATTTTATGAAATATGTAGAAGTTTTCAAATGTATTTTTATAGACTATTTAAAAATACTCTTTCAATACGAAAACTAGAAGTGCTTGAAATTATATATAATAAAACTTGCATATTGTAATATGGCCAATTGAATAATTGAAAACAAAATGATACTAAGAGTAATATTAAAGCCTAAACCTCGTTCTGATCCATTGTAAGCTATACTCTTAATTATTAAAATACACATAAAAAGTCGTTGCATACCAAACCTGATGTAATCACTCTCTTCATCGTGTGGTCCTCCACTCGCTTATCCCTCACGTTTATTGTAGTGGCCCAAGTGTAGTGGCCTTCTTGTGTGTTTATTTTAGGCTAGACATTTTTGGAGGGGAGTGATCAATGAATCAAGACAAGTGGGAGGAAATAAAAGTTGGGCTGGGTGAGAGAACCTTATTGATTTCTCGAACGAGTGTTGTGTCCAGCAAGGTTCCAAAACGACGACAAAATCCAGTGCAGTTAAGCATGGCAAAATAGAAAAGCGAATTCAAAGAAGCATAAGGATATCTGTTTCGAAAGAAATATTGGCCTTTTGTGATTTCAGTTTTTGGTCAACGAAAGAAAATGGACTTCCGAGAGTGGCAGGCGACGGTTGTCACAGTGCTTTTTATACTCTTCATTGTATGGGATATAGGTTGGGACATAGCCAAGAAGCTGATAAAAGGGGTGACCTGGATTTCTCGCAAGGCGTTTGTTTTAAGTGCTGTAACGGTTTAATTTGTGGGATATTTTGATAGAAAAAATGTTGATTTTTTCGATCAGTTCAAAAAACAACTACTGAAGATTTTTATTGACAATCAACTGGCCATTGATTGTGCCAAACTTTGCTTTTACGTATTTTTTGGGTATATACAGCCAGAGATGGCGTCTGCAAAGTCTGGAGGGAGATGGATCAACATCGCAGCGCTGCTATTAAGTTTATCTCTCCATGTTGGTACTGAAATTTCTGCCTTGGAGAATGTCAGCAAAGCCACCAATGAAGAATTAGTTTCTTCCAGCGCGGTTTTCTTGGTGGGAGCTACTTGTCTTGTGATTTATTTGGGCTGCACAATTTTAGCGGGTAAGTTCATTCGGGACTCTCTCTCTCAAAAGATTCCCCAAATCCTTTCAGAAAATCTCCCAGAAGACGACAAATCGTCTAGCTTTAGAGAAAAGATGTTTAAATCGTGGACTGTAGCTTTTGCTTGGAAGGCACAATACAAGTTAGCCAGTTCAGCTTTTGTTCCTGCAGTTGGCATGATTGTCACAGCCTGTGTCCTAGTAGTGGGCACACAACTTTTGTACAATGCTAGTCATTTGGGATTGACATCCTACCTTCTGTGCGCTTTTGTCATTATAGGATGGATCGCCATTCTGTGCAGATGGTTTATGGCAGTTGGTTACTATACACATTCTACAAACAGAAATCTTCTTAATGTCTTCCACTTTACAAATCGCTTCATTGTGCTGCTCTTTCTTTATATGCCAATTGCTTTGAGTCTCAGGCAACTTATTTCTGAATTGTATTCGAAATGTAAACCTTCCACCATTTTCTGGGCAACAGTGGCACTGTTAACTTGGACAATCTTCTTCATAATGTTGATTGCACTGATAATTTTGATTGTAGTAATCCACTTACTATTCTATTTCAGCTTCTTGTTTTGGTTGTACTCGAAGGCTTTTAATGATCTCAAAGGGTTGACCACCTTGCTGGGGAAAATAATCGATGGCCAGGAATCGGCAGCTGAAGATGAAGTCGATGAAGAGTTTTTGAAATGCAAGGCAAGTCTAGAGCAAATGTTCCAAGGTGTACAAATAGATGAAGAAGTAGACCGTTTATAAAAATATCACTTGAAATCTTATAATCAAAGAAAGCCTCGCATGAAAGAAGCTTATCAAGGAATCCAAAACTACCAGGAATTGGTCAAGATATTCAGTGTTGCTGAATACGGTGGAAGTTTTGTGAATAAACTTCAAAATTCCAATAGGCCGTTTAAGATGGTAGCAGCGGCCATAATCGATATCATGGGGGGGCTATTGACAGAGTTTGGTAGGGGTTTAAAGATGGATATGGATGTGCAGGATATAATCAAAGCTTATAAAAAGATAAAAGATCTGTTGGAATTTGTGGACTGCCCTGAGGACATAGGCATTGACCCCATGGATATGTTCAGTACATCTAATTTTGTAGCTTTTGACATGAATTTGGAGGCTGACAAGCACATCGGACGGATAGAAAAGCAAATTAAGCAGCAGCAGCAGCTGGAAGGAGACCCTCAACAGACTCCAACACGTCAACACCTTTTGGATTTCATGAAGAAAGACAAAGATTTGCTAAAGGAAGGGAAGAAATATTTGGAGGAGAAGATGGCAATGTCCGTTGGTGTAAATAAATATGGATTCGGCTTGTTGTACATGGTTAAATTGTTTGAATTCCTGGCCATTCCGCATATCATGATGTATGGAGATAAATTCGTGGGCAGAATGGATGGATGCCTGGGACGTGTGTGTATGTATCTTTGGGGTGTGGTTAAATTCCTTTTACTCGCATCTTTAGGTATGTTGTATATAGTATTTGGCCCCATTATGATGGTCGTAATGTTCCTGGTGAGAGATGACTTGGTAGATTTTGGATACAATAAGGACATGGCATATATGAAGAGCCGCCATTTAGTCTACATCCCCATCTTAGATTCTTACATCTCTTTCTTAGAAAATAATAATTCCGAGGACGGTATGACAGTCCTCACTCTCTTGGGAAATGAGATGATCATTTGCTTCAGAGAGCTTATTCATTTATGTGTTGAAGAATTACCAGTGTTGTTGATAAAAAATTCCAACAAGTGGGCCGAAGAATTTCAGCAAGACAAGATAAGCAAGGAGCTGGAGATAGCAGAAAAGCTTAGAGCACTCATGGAAATGTCAAAAACAGGAGATATAGAACATAAAGATATTAATGTCAACGAAGTGAATAAAAATACAGGCGAAATTCAAATCTAGGTGAAGGATAGAAAGTAAAATTCTATACCTTCTCCCTTGTTCGCAACTAATAGGTACTCTCAACTTAACATCAAGCTTTCTAATTATTTATGTAAGCCGTTCATTAATAATGTGTAAATGTTTCTTAGTGTAAAATACAATTATTTGTTTTAAAGTAATTAATGTTATGATTTAAAATGAGTTAATGTTGAGTGTTTGGTTAATTATTTTTAGGTAGTTGTTTAATGGATATTTAATAGTTAATATGAGTTTTTAAAAATATAGGTTTTTACATATATATTGTAAAATTAGTCACAATACAATATATTTGTGTATTTTTATGTTTTAGTTATAAAAATTATTTTCATTATTTTACAAATTCATATAAGATAGATGAAAATATATTTTATTTATTCTATATTATTATGTATCTAATAATGCGACAAACTAATATCACTCAAAAATAGTTGTTGTTCTAAGCATGTCTCATAGGAGAGTATGGTGGTCAGAGGTGAATTGAGATGGTTGGAGAACTGTTGGAAGATTTCAGGGCTTAAGCATGTATAATGGCTTGAGACAGTATGATAGAGATTCTTACTCTCCTTACCTTTGAGGTGATAATCTTAGATAGTCTTTTGGAAGAATAAATCCTACTTTTAATGGAAGAATCAAGCTTAGAATGTTGGAAAGAAGAAATAGCCATTCCTCCCTTGGACAAAGACCTTCTTTCGAGAATAAACTAGTCTTCTATTCTAATAACATTCCAATTTTTCCCCTTTGGCCTTCTGGGATTCCACTTAATCCCCCCTGCCGAAGAAGGCCTGGTCAATAGAACATTGGAAGGTTTTCAAAAGAAGAAATCAAGTCTTAAGGTCTTTGAGTGGGAGGTGGAATAGGAAAAATCCTAAGTTGGGGATGAATATCAATATTCCTTCTACTGCTAACAAAGTGGGGGAATTTGGAGATCTCTCATTTATTCCATCCAATCCTAACAATATTCCTCTCTTTCAAACGAATATCCCACATTTTCAAAATAGAGAAGGAAGATGAAAAAGAATTAAGAGGGATAGCTATAGTAAGATTTTTCCAAGGAGAAATTTATCAAAGAAATTTTAGAATCCAAGGGAGTAGACTCATAAGAATCAAAACCATATTATGAAGAAAGTTGGAGAAGAAAATGCTCTGTTGTAGTCTCCCCCTTTGGAAAAAGGAAAATCAAAGGTTGGAGAAGAAGATGTCACTTTCTCACAATTAGAAAATAAGTGGATGTCTAGAAATAGGGAAATGAGAAATGAACCAATGGTAGAGCGTTTGGAAAAAAGAAAAGAACTGAGTATTACCTTCTCAAAATCATCCCTTTCTCCTTAGATCCTAGACTTTCACCAACGAGCTTTAGTATGTAAGTTTTGGCAAATTTCTATAGATAAGAAAATTCCTTTCCAATGGGTCGCTAAAAATTGATCTAGTGTGTTTGAGGTTTTTTTATAGATCAAGGAAAAGGATTTTTCATATCTTTATTTGAATCAAAAGATAGTAGAGATGTTATTTTTAGATCCAAACCTTGGTTTTATAAAATCTTTGGTCTTCATATGCAAATTTTTCATCCTAACTTCAATCCAAACTCAACTTCTATAAAATTATTCCCATTTGGGTTCAATTGCACAGTCTTCCTCTTGAATACAGAGAAATTGAAATACTACAGGCAATTGGAAATAAAGTGGGCATAATTGTTAAGAATGATCTAATATTCTTTGACAATTTGAATCTTCTAGTTAGACTTTTCTTACTTATGGATGCTACTAGGGAATTCCCCTTTTCCATGAAGATAAATTCAAAAAATGGGGAATGGATTCAAGATTTGTTTTTCAAAAAGCCTTCTCTAGTGTGTGATTATTGTCATTTGTTTAAACCCCTATCATCTTCTTGCCTCGATTTTTTATGTTCTACCTATCCTATTATCATTGAATATAAGTGATTTCCTCTTTCTTTTCTTCTAGTCCTCTCATAGTTGAAAGGACACAAAATTCAGTTATCTTATCAGAGATTTCTTCCCCTAATTCTCTTCTTTCCTCTTTTGAGATTACCACTAAGAGCTCAATGGGGTCCTTAAGGAGGAAGGATCTATTAAGTGATTTAGAGATATATGTTTAAATGTTGTATGAGGAAGTTCAAGGTAGTCTTTTAGAGGAGATAGAAGATTAGGTGATCAGTGAAGATTATGGGAAATTGGAACATGGTCACTCTTATTAGATAGAGGTTAAAAATGACTTTGTAGGATCTCATGGGAATTCTCTTGTCCTTTTACAAAAGGTGGGATGGAATAACAAGTTTCCTCTTTGTAAAATTAGTAGTCAAGAGATGTGGCAATCAATTCATTCTCCATATCCATTTAATTTGAATTGGAAGGATTTTTTATTGGAAGCTTCTAGGTTCTAGTTCAGATGAGGACTATTCAAAAAGGATTTTGGACATTTCAATTAAAACTCAAAATCACCCCCTAAGACTGGAGGGAGATAGTAAAAATCTAGAGATTATTGTGTTTAAGGGTATGAATGCTAATTCTAATGATAGGACAAGACAAACTAAAGAAAAAGAGCACTTATTATGGAGTTGTATAAATTCACCTCTTCAGTTTGGCATAAAATGTAGAGAAGAGGACTTCTATAGGAACTAGAGGTCTCCTAGGAAAGCAAAAGAAAAAATAAACATTCTAAAGATAGATATGAGCTCATTTTCTCAAAATTAGGTAACGAAAGTTTTAGAGATCCTTTAAAAATTTAATAGATCAATATTCCCAATTTGATAGAGTAATAGTCCCTCAATCCAAAGAAAATGATATGGGAGCAATTGGGAGTGAGATTTCTACCCCAAGAAGAGTCAAACAAGGGAGACCTTTGGGTAGTTTAAATAAGCATAAATAAAGTCAAGTATTGCTTCAAATTCAAAATCAGCCACAGATTAGCACCTTAAAATAAATAGAAGAAGGTTCTTGAGACAATTGGGGAAGAAAAATTAAAAAAAGATAATCAATGTCTGCGAGGTGGCCAATCTCTCTATCCTCTGATGTGTTCTTAGAAAAAAGATAGTGCATCCCTTCCTATTCTATAGATCCAATGGAGATGGAGGATATGATCTCAAAAGATCTCATAGCTTTCCCTATAATGTTGAGCATATCTTCAACACAACATAAGGAATTTGAAAAAATAGAGGAAGAGTCCCTGCTCTCTTTGGAGTTGGCAGTGGTTTGTGACTTTCTTGGGATCTCAAATTCCCTAATAGGAGAAAGTGAAGAGTCACAGATTGAGAAGAAAAATATCATTCAAAAAATTTTAAATCTAGAGGAACTAGATGGGGAAGAGTTTGAAATGTTAGGCACTGACATAGATCACCTGTAAATTATTAATTCCTTGAAGGAAATAGATTCCTTGGGCTTACAAGAAAAACCTTTGACTAAGTCAAAACCAGATTGTGGCTAGTCTCCTAGAAGTAGGAGAGGAAGAAAATCAGTGGTAGATCTTAGGAAACTAGATGGAGAAGCCAAGAATCAATTGAAAAAATCATCCTCCTAGAGTCCATGGAAGGGGAAGATTCCCCCCTTGGATCATTGAAGATACTTTCATGGAGCATTAAGGGATTTAATGCCCCTAACAAGCAACGCTTGGTGAAGAATTTTATTAAATTCTCTAAATTTGATGTATATTTGATTCAAAAAACCAAATCGAATGGAGAGAAAATAACCTCATTTAAAAATAAATGAGGCCTTTGGGAGGTGGAATTTGTTGAAACAATGGGCACAACTAGTAGAGTTTCGTTTATGAAAATATCCACTAGTAGATATTGGATAGGAGGCTCTTTAATTAGAAATCATGGATATGTGAATATAACAATCATAAATGTTTATGGACTAGTTTATAACAATCAAAAGCTAATATTATAGAGGGATTTGGATAGGGTTCTTCAAGCAGTCCCTCTTGAAAATATGGTTTTAGGAGGCGACTTCAATACAATCATTCACCTTTCAAAGAAGAGTAGGGGCACCCAAAAGGAATCTCAGTCTCAAATTGATTTTAGGGATTGGGCAGTTAGAAATAACTTAATGGAAATAGGATTAAAAAAATGGCATATTCACTTCAAACAATATGAGATTGGACTTTACTTATATATCTCGGGTTCAGTCCGCTTCCCTATTCAGTTGGAAATTTTAGGAGAAAAGAAACCTTCAAATTGTTCATTTTAGTTTGAAAATATATGGATGAGAGATCAGAGTTTCTTTAAGATGATTGAAAGTTGGTGGAAGGAAGGATATAAATTATTATACTTTGTATCTAAACTGAAAACTCTAAAACAAAAACTTAAATGGACTAGAGAAAAATTCCTCACATAATTTCATTCAAATCAAGAGTTGAGGATGTGTGGAAATTCTGAACAAAGAATATATTTAGTTATGGATGAATCAGTATAGGTTTTTCAATGAGAAGAATCTTCTTAAATAACATGAAGAGATCTTGGCAAAGGAAGAGATCGTTTGGAGATGAAAATCTAGGGAGGCTCATTGAGGGAGATAAAAATTGAAAAAAAATATCACAATACCACCAACCAGAGTCTTGAGCTACAAACAAAATCCTCAAAATTATAGATGACTAACACAATTTGATAGACGACCAAGAGGAATATCTAGACATACAATGTGTTTTTTCTCAAAAATATTAAATAATTCGGAAGACTCTCATCTAGTTTCTCAAAAAGATCTATTGATGAATATCCCTAGGATGATTTCAAAAGAGAAAAACAAGTTGCTCATAGGAAAATTATCAATTCAATAATTTGAAAGAGCTCTATACTAGCTTCACCTAGATAAATCCGTAGGCCCAAATGGATTTCCAAGGAGATTTTTCCAAAATTATTGGCGCATCCTTTGGGTAGAATTGACAGAGAGGCCTTAGAAGCATCACATAATTCAAGAAGATTTCTTAAGGAGATTAATAATACCTTCTTAGCTCTAATCCCCAAGAAAGAAAATTCTTTAAAGTTGGATAAATTCAGACCAATTTTCCTTTGCAAACACAATTTATAAGCTTTTGTCTAAAGTCCTAGAAACTGTATTCAAGATAGACCTTCCTTTTATTATTTCACAAGACCAAACTAGGTTTGTCCCAAGAGGATCCATCCTAGATGGTGTTATTATAGCCTAAGAACCAATACATTCAATTCAAGTCAATAGGAATCCGAGAACGTTAATGAAAAAGCATGTGGCAAAGTAGATTGGAGATTTTTATGCAAAAGTTTAGAAGCATTTGGCTTCTCTTAATAAAGGATTAATCTAATCTTATACAACATATCAACTCCGAGATTTTGAGACTTAATTAATGGATCTCCAGTAGGCTTTTTTGATTCCTCTATAGGTTTATGTTAGAGGGATTCCAATTCCCATTTTCTCTTCATAATAATGGCAAAATCCTTGGGCAGGGCTTTGAATAGAGCTTGACGGGATGGTCTCCTTAGAGATATTAAGATAACCATTGCTATTGAGGTTGTTACTCATCAACAATTTGTTGATGATATCCTTCAAAACCTGCTTTTCCCATAATCAAAAACAATTTGTTGATGACATAATGCTCTTTGGGCATGATGATAGGAGGGAAGCTATTAAATTCAAAAAGAGTCTCAAATTATATGTCAAATCCTTTGGATAATAGGTTAATCAACTAAAATCAAAAGTCTTTTTTTTTAATGTTAAGCCATTGGTTGAGTAAGATATTTAAGTGCTTGTGATCTTTAAGGGAGGGGTAATTCCTTGCTTGTATTTAGGACTGCCCTTAGAGAAGGGACTAAGATCTACTGAAGTCTAAGATCCAATTGGAGAAAGTATGGATAAAAAAATTGAGTCTTAGAAAACTAAATGGCTCTCTTGGGTAGGAAGAGTTACTATGTTAAAAGTTGTTCTTTCAACTCTTCCTATTTATCTTATGTCCTATATATCTCTCTCAATTGGAGAAAATATAAAGATAGTGAAGAAAATGAGATCATTAGATATTAGCAAAGAAACATCAAGAAAAAGAAAATGGCTTTGATAGCCTATTATAAGATATGTAGACCAAAGAATTTGGGAGGAGTTGGTTTGAGAAATCAAATATGGAAAAACAAAGCTCTAGGAACTAAATTAGTTTGGAAAATTACAAGGAATCAAATTTGAAGTGGGTCATAATACTTCAAGGAAAATATTTGAATGACATGATCCTAGAAGGCATATTTAGGTCTCATAACCCTCAGAAGGTTCAAGTGTTTGGAAATGTTTATTGAATTGTAGAAATAAAAAAAAAAACCAGATTTCATGGAATGTCAAAGATGACAAGGCTCTTTTTTGGTCAGACTCCCAGGGAGGATATCTTGGTTTGGACAAAATGATGGATGATGATAAATTAAAGTTAATTAGTGAAAGAAGTTAGGGTATGCATGTCAAGCATTACATTGAATTGTTGGAAGGAAATCCTTCTTTAGGATGGAAATGAAAAAAATTTGAAAACCTTGCAGTGAGGAGAGAAGTTCAATAAGGGAAAATTAAAGGATATTTTGCAAAAGAGCTCCATTTCATTTAGTGCTAGATCAGATTTAGTGAGTTGGATTGGGGATAATTTAGGCACCTACAACTCCAAAGATGGTTATGGAACAATAATTGAAAAATATTTTTTTTAGAAAATTGAGATTCCAATCAAACTATGCTGTGACAAACTATGTCTTCCTAAAACATGTTTCTTTGCTTGGGCAACCCTCTAGGGTAGAATACTAACAACTGAATGGTTTATAAAATTAGGCTTCACTGGCCCTTCAATTTGTGTCTTATGTGAGAATAATAAAGAGTTTATTGACCATATTTTATTGTCTTTCCCTTTAGCAAATAGATGTTGGCAATGGTTGTTAGTCCCTATCGGTGACTGAGAGGGGGACTGAATCAGTCACCTACCCGTTTTACATAATTAAAACCCTTTTACTCAAGTTTGCACTAACTTAACATTTATCAACACAAACAGTTATTGCAGGAAAAGATACACAATAACACCAAAAATTATCTCGTGGAAACCCAAATGGGAGAAAACCATGGTGTGAATTGATGCTCACAAAATTTGTACTCTTCTGGAGCACACCCTATAAGGAGCCATCCCTATTAGGAGATTTACAAAGACATTGTTAAGTGCAACCCGGTTAAAGGATTTGAATCTAGGCCTTTTAAAGCCTTTACCCCATTAAAGGTAGCCTGATTAAAGGACTTAAATCGTCAATCAAGATGACACCCGATTAAGGGATTTAAACAACAAGACCTATTAGAGTCCACCCTATTAAGGGATTTTGAGTTGCAATGGTTAGAAAGCAACAAGAAATTGATCTGTTGGAAAAGCTACTGATAGCTTGATTAGATCACAATGAATCTCATACTCTGTCTACACCGGTTGTGTCTTATCTGCCCTACACTGGTTCTCTGCTCATACCCTCGACTCTACACTCTGTCGATCTACTTCACATACACTTTGCTGTGCTAAATCACTTAGCACTTCCTCACTCTTCACTCTCCATGTTGGATCACCTCTCACGAGATTTGCACTTTGCAAAAAATAATTCGATCCAAAATGTTTTGCATGAACTCAAAACACTTTATACTTCCTCTGTCGTCACCTTCGGATGTTCCTTAATCAATGCAATCACAAATCTTGGTATATTTCAAATTCAAATCTTCCCACTCTTTCTTTGTGTGCCCTGCAACAATTTCACCAACTGTTCATCCAAATTTGCCACCGCATCACCCAAAAATAGCAACTTTTGGGTCGACTTTAGTCTTTAAATGCAAACCAGAAAATATGCAAAAATCATGGCTTAACTACATGATGACTAAGGTTGACTTCACTAACCTTTAATTTGTCATTATCACAAACTAACCAACTCACCTTTTGCCATCGCAACTTTGTTACCGATCACCGCTCCTAGATTTAGAGTGACTACCTATCTTCCTTCTGCTTCACCGGCCTATTGGTATACCACTGCGCTCTTCACTACCAGTTTGCAGTGAAGAAGTTGAGGAAATACAACTTCAGAGATCCCAAGAACACCTGCATGCAAATACCTGTCACAAGGGAAGAATGGAGGCACATAAAGCAAAAAAACATAAATGCTCTGAAGAAGAAAATTATCATTCAAAAAGGGAACCAATTAATGAAAAAGTACAATACAATCCTTATAAAAGGATAATAGTAACCCTAAATATGTGCAACCATAAAGAAACCCTAAAGGGATAAAGTGTATTTATTAATTAGAATAATTATTAAATACCTACAATATTATTAAATGCCTAGGTTTAGCTTAAGCATATACTATAATAGACTAATAATTAAATAAATAATTATTAGCTAATACAAGATAACTCTAACACCCCCCTTAAGATGAACTTAGGGAGTAGCTAAAAAACTAAATGCATGAAGCAAAAAATGCAACTACATGATGAAGGCAAAAATTTGGGTCCGAGCAACAAGGTCTGATGAGGTACCCAATCACAACCAAATCTCTATGAAATGGAGAAATAGAGAAAACCATGTGAGAAAAAAACTCTACTCCAAAAAGAGATGGAAAAAGTAAGTGAAGGACTGAAAAAGCCTCCAAACAAGAATGTTCCAAAAAGATAGGAACAAGACAAGATCAGAAGAATCACTGAAGCATGAAGAACCTACAAACATTGTTGAAGAATAACTGCTGATCTGAAGAACCTCCACTGAAATAGAACATGACCAGGTAGAGAAGACTGTAATATGTATGAGTGCCCTCAAATGACACTACTTGAATCAGAAGGAAAATAAAGGCAAACAGCTGAACTTGAAGATACAGATGGCATGAGAAACCAAAGCCTGAAGAGATGATCAATCAAACCACAGAAGCATTAGAACCAACAAGACAAACCTCCCCATAATACTGAAAAGGGAGAGGGACATGAACACTGAAAAGAATGGCCAATAAGAACTGCATGACGACGAACCATGAACATCGAGGGTGTAGAGAAAGTACATGGTGTCGTGGAAGGAACACTCACTCGACACACATCATGAGGCGAATGTCGTGGAAGGAACACTCACTGGACAACAGTAGATGGCAAACAAGGCAAACATCAACCCCCCATGGCACTTTATAAGTAGTGCATGTACAATAAGGCACAAGATGTGCAAGATCCCAAGTAAATAAAGCATGATGGCACTTTATCTCAGTGCGTTTGCATAAATACAATGCTACAATGATAAGAAGACTGGAAACAGAAAGAACAACAAAAACCCAGACATCCTACTTAGAGAAGAGATCCCAGGACCTGAAACAACCAAGATATCTATCAGAGTGTTGAAAAGCAAAAAACTGAATAAAATATTCCTGAAGCAGAATCTAGAAAGAAAACCCATATGGATGGAAAGTACACAAAACAAGCTTTTGAACTATATAAAGACTTCGAAAAATGGAGTTTGGATGCTCAAGTTATGTCTCCTGGAGTGCAAAAAGGAACTTCTGGCTTTGACAACAAAAAACACCATCAAAAAAGAAAAATCAGAAGATCAAATTGTTGGCATTATGTGAACCGACATGAGCATTATGTGAACCGCCATGAGCCTTGTGTAAACTAGCATGAAGACATAATGATATTGTATGTTGTCATTGATGTCAATATGAGACATAGTGTGAACCGGCACATGAGATAAGTGAAGAAAGAGGTACCAACATATGTGTGAACCAGTATATGCCAAAGTGAAGCGACAAATTTCTTCAAAGTGAACTGGCATGCAGTTATGGGAACCGGCACATGGAAGCACTGTATGATTACCGGTTGGTAAGGCAGCTTCCACTTCGGGGTTTACGGTTTGAGTATCTCAAGTCTATGTGACTCAATCGGTGCTCTTTGTGTGATGAGTTAACAGTATGATAAAGGACAAATTGTGTTGCCACGTAAGCTCTGTGCACGTGAAGGATCTTGCATAAAGAAGACTATCCCTATCTACCTCGGGAATGTGCGAAGTCTATCAAATGGTGATAATGCATGATGGGTTATCAGCCACCATGAAAACAGTGGATAATGGATGATGGAGAATGTCTTGAGATCGACTCAAGACTGGTGCATTTAATGCAGTATGTTTCAACGGTCAGGATCAAACCGTTTGAATTGCCCAACCTAACAAGTTTAGGGTTTAAGGTTTTTGCTACCAACCTGTATGTTCCCTATAAGGTCGATGTTAAGTTTCTGTCTGAGGTTGCTGGCAAAAGTTGTGAGTGTGTATCCATCGAAAGTGATACAAGATTCTTGCGAAACCATAGGAGAGAAGAGATACCTACAAAGTGTATGTGCAGAAGGAAAAGAGGAGCCTAAACGGATCTGTACTTGTATTAAGTGTTGTTAATAGATCATTGTAATACCTGTTGATCTCTAACCACTTCAACAGTTGTAAAATCCCCTAACAGGGTAGCCTTAACCGACTTGATTCAAAATCCCTTAAATCGGGTGGTCTTAACCGGCTTGCTATAAATCCCTTAACCAGGTAACTCGAAGCTAATGAGTTCTGAGAAGCTAGAAAAGCTTAGGAGATCCTTTCAGCTATTGAGTTCTTAAAATCCTCTAACAAGGTGACCCTACTGGGTTTAACCCATAACCGAGTATCCCTTAACCGGGTGATCCCTAACAGGATCGGTTCCTACCAGAACCTATTGTAATGTTCTTAACCGGACAAGGCTCCTAACAGAGTGGACTTCTAAAGAGTTCAAAAAGCAGCTTGTGGGTATTCATCCCCACCGTGGTTTTTCCCAGCTGGGTTTCCACGTGAAAAATATGTGTGTCATGTGAAATGCTTTTTGATGCTTTGTTTTATCTATTATGCACATGAAAGTTTCTATGTTTTATGCCTGTCTATAAAACATATTGAACTCACTGTTGTGAAGATTTGATGGTAAAGTCTACTAGTTCATGCATGTGAATATTATGATAATGTGGTATTGAGCTAAGAGAAAAGCTTAGTGAGTGACCGGTTCATGACTGATTGAGCTATATTGGATGCTACCGGTTGCACTCTGTCTTACTGGTATCTCTGTTTATCAGTCATTGTAAGTGTTTGCTGTCAAACCAGTTTTGAACTGTATTTGTGTTTGTATTGATTCACCCCCACCCCCTCTCAGTACTGGTTTGGTACTAGTGGTTCATCATTGAGTTATCACAAACCTCTAGATCTAAAGAGAGCTTGAAAAGAGCTTTCCGACGATATAAAGTTTTTGAAAAAAACCTCCATATGACTAAGTTACATATGGCCAAATTAAAAAACCCCTCTTTTAGGGCATAAAAAGGGGAAAAAAATAAAAAAGATTCTTTTTTATTTTTTGACGAAAATTTTCTGATGCATTTGCAGGTACTGTCATACGAATTTTTATGCCTCGTAAAGCATGCCAATGAAAAAATCATGGCCTAAATGCCCTTGTCACTGAAATAGGTCGAATTATATATCAAAATGACTGGAAACACCCTTTGGAAGCCAATGGTGAGGTATTTTTTGGCCCAAATTGCTCTTAAAAAAATTGATGTTTTTTTTGACGAATTTCTCGAAATTCGTGTCAAAAAAGGGGCAAAACCAAAAACAAATTGCAGAACCTAAATTTATCGAAAGTTGACAAATTTTATATGGAAATGGGGGGTTTTGGGGTATTTTGAGCTCAACAGTGAGGTTCGTTTGAGCCCAAAATTATCAAAAACAAAATAGCTACCCCAGATCCAATAAAAAAGCTTGAAACCCTCCAAAAAATCTTCTGAAAAATCAGGAACAAGTAGTAGAAAATGTAGGCTCTGATACCATGAAGAAGTTGAGGAAATACAACTTTAGAGATCCCAAGAACACCTACATGCAAATACCTGTCACAAGAGAAGAATGGAGGCACATAAAGCAAAAAAGCATAAATGCTCTGAAGAAGATAATTATCATTCGGAAAGGGAATCAATTAATGAAAAAGTACAATACAATCTTTATAAAAGGATAATAGCAACCCTAAATATGTGCAACTCTAAAGAAACCCTAAAGGGATAAAGTGTATTTAATAATTAGAATATTTATTAAATACCTTCAATATTATTAAATGCCTAAGTTTAGCTTAAGCATAGAGTATAATAGACTAATGATTAAAGAAATAATTATTAGCTAATACAAGATAACTCTAACATGCAGTACTTCCATCAAGCCTCTTTTCCTTTTTTCCAATGAGGTTCTAGTTTGCATAGAACCTAAAAACTTCTTATCTAAGTCACCTTCTATGGCTACATCATCATCAGAATAGACAACATGAAGATCTAACCTTAACACTGATCTTCTTGAATGATAGACCGGTTGGCTTATTCTGTCTTCCCTTGAACTGATTGAACCTCGATCATCTATCTCTGATACTGCTTCTATGTTGTTTGTAAGCCATCACCTTTTCTACTGAGATACACCATTCCACTGGTCAGTGTTAGTCATCAATGACAAATTTCAGCTAGTATATTGGTTCACTAGATTAACTGGTTTTGTCAATATCAGTAATGCCAACAATCTCCCCCTTTGGCATTTATGGCAACATTTTAGAATCTGTCTTATTAGTTGCTCCTAGATGTACTTTCTTCATTTCTTTATTTATTTCTATACCGGTCATTACTTCTGCTCTAAGTAATGAGTATCTCCCCCTAACACTGGCAATATGTTTCCATCATACCACTCTAACCACTTCTAGTAACGCTCTTCTTCAGCAACCCACTCCTCAACACTACTACACATTCTTCCCACTACTCAACAATACTCATACACTATAATAATCTTCCCCTTTGACAACAATGTCAAAGATGTATTTTAATACACTGACAAGACTGTTCCCCCTAACCGGAGTAGTCCACACTTATCAATCTTGTCTTAGAAATTCTTCATAAATAAAGCATACCATTGATGTAGAGCCCTTCTTTGCTTACTTTAATGCAGGTAGGGTAATCACCCCTAGCTTACCTCTGAGATATTCAAAAGTGTCCTTCGGTAGTGACTTGGTGAAGATATCGGCCACTTGTTCTTTTGTTGGTATATACTCCAATCTTCCTTTCTTGTCTTGAACCTATGATTTGTCTTGGAATGCATCACCAGATTCTTGGATATGTTGATAGCACTGGTGTTGTCTCAGTGAATCACCACTGGTTTAGATACTCTTTCTTGTGTTTCTTCCATAATTTGTTTAATCCAAACCACTTGTGTGCAATTGATAGTTGCAACTACATATTCTACCTCTGTTGTGGATTGAGATATACAATTTTGTTTCTTGCTTGTCCATGACACTAACCTTTCACCAAGAAAGAATGCACCTTCACTAGTGCTCTTTCTGTCATCAATATTACCTGCCCAATCTACATCGGTGAAGACAATTAAGTTGAAGTCTCCCTTATGTGGATATTAGAGACCATACTCATCAGTCCCCTTAAGATATCTGAATATCTTCTTGATTGCCACCATATGTGTCTCCTTTGGCTTTGCAGCAAATCTAGCAACCAAGCCAACTGCTTGAGCTATATCTGGTCTACTATGTACTGCATACTGCAACTTACCGATCATGAATTGGTATAGTGTCTCATTTACTTCATTAGCCTTATCATCTTTGGAGAGCTTGCAACTTGTAACCATCGAAGTTCCAACAGGTTTGCAATCTTCCATTTCAAAGGTCTTCAATATTTCCCTTATGTATTTGGTTTGGCTAATGAAAATACCATTCTTTAGTTGAGATACTTGCAAGCCCATGAAGAATTTTATTTTACCGATCATGGACATTTCAAATTCTTTCTTCATCTCTTCTGCAAAACCTTTGCTCATTTCATCATCTCCTCCAAAGATGATGCCATCTACAAAAATCTCTGCAATCAGATGTTTTCCATCTTCTTCAATTTTTAGGTACAAGTTACTATTGTCATTGGTTCTTATGAATCCTATACTTAGTAGGTATGATTGGAGCCTCTCATACCAGGCTTTTAGTGCTTTCTTTAATCCATAGAGACCTTTCTTTAGTTTACACACCATATCTGTGCCATATTCTGAAGAAAACCCTTTCGGTTGCTCTATGTACACTTCTTATTCTAGAACACCATTCAAGAATGCCGATTTGACATCCATTTGGTAAAATTTGAACTTCTTGTAAGAAGCATAAGAAAGCAAGATTTTGACCCCTTCCAATCTGGCCATCGATGCAAAGGTCTCTCCATAATCCAAACCTTCTTCCTGGGCATACCATTTACAAACTAACCTTGCTTTGTTTCTTACTACTTGACCAGTTTCATCCATTTTGTTTCTAAGCACCCATTTGGTGGCTATCACATTTTTGTTCTTCGATCTAGGCACAAGAGTCCAATTTGCATTTTTCTCAATCTTCTCTAGTTCTTCCTCCATGGCTTTGATCCAGTCTTCATCTTTTAGAGCCTCCTTTGTTGTTTTGGGCTCAATTTTAGAGAGCAGACAAATATTCTCTCTTGGTCTTCTTATAGTCAATACTCCTACATCTTTGTCACCAATGATATTGTCAGCAGAGTGATTGTTTCTGACATACCTTGCTAGTACCAATTCATTTTGTGGTTCTTCTTCTACCGATTGTGCAGGTTCTACTTCACATGCTTCCTCATTTGCTACTACAAGAGGATTCTCTTCAGCAGGTTCAACCAGTACAGTGTACTCGAATCCTTGATAATCCTCTGGCTCACTCTTGCTATCCTATTCATTTTTCTCAAAGAACTCATCTACTCTGACATTGGCACTCTCCATAATCTTACCGGTCCTTTTGTTCAAAAACCAATATGCTTTACTCTTTGTGGAGTAACCTAAGAAGGTTCCTTCATCACTCTTGGGATCGAACTTTCCAGAGTACTCATCCCTCTTGATATAGCACCTAC
Source organism: Cryptomeria japonica (assembly GCF_030272615.1). Taxonomy (NCBI): domain Eukaryota; kingdom Viridiplantae; phylum Streptophyta; class Pinopsida; order Cupressales; family Cupressaceae; genus Cryptomeria; species Cryptomeria japonica. The sequence continues at coordinate 693,232,949 of NC_081405.1, read as the reverse complement.
TTCCAAATACTTTGAAATAGCTCACATTGGGTGAGTATCCACAACATAATTCATAGGGACTTTTATTTGTCCCTTTCTTCACATGTATCTGGTTCAAGGTATACACAACAATGCTTACTGCTTCTCTCCAGAAGATATGTGGAATATCCTTCTGTATCATCAGAGTTCTTGCACAATGAATCAGAGTTTTGTTCCTTCTTTCAACAACCCCATTCTGTTGAGGTGATCTGGGTGTAGACATTGGTCTCATAATTCCTTGTTCACTACAGTAAGTTATGAACTCTTGAGAGGTGAACTCTCCTCCTATATCTGATCTCAGACATTTCAGACTCTTACTGGTTGTTTGTTATTGATATTGGTACACAAACAACATTTACACTAACCCTCAAAACATTTACCAAATAAGAGCTTTAAACAAAATTTTATGCATTTAAACTATGCTGATAGACATAACCTCATATCGGTCAAGGGGATTCAATAATGATATTACCATATGTTCTCCCCTTGAGCATCGGTATGCTTAGTTTGAAGAGGAATTGTCATCACCGGTGGATGATGAGTTAGTTTCAGAATGATTCTCTCCTTCTTTTCTTTCTTCCTTCTTAGTCCATGCTTTTTTCATTTCATTCCTCACCTCTTCAACAATTTTCTTTCCTTTCAAGTTATTTAGCCTTTTCTTCTTGCCAAACTAGTTCCTATCTTCAGACTGTTTATAGGATTGGTTCCTGCACTTTCTAGCTAAATGACTGATCTTATGGAAATTGAAACATGCCATACTAGTTGTCTTCCATGGTCCTGCATTGTTTCTCAGACTCATTTTCATCTTGCAATTTGTTGTAGTATGGCCAAAATTACCACAAGTGGAATACGTGGCATTGAACTGATTACTCTTTCTATTAGGGATAACTAGTTTGGATGGTGATCTTTATGCATTTGTCTTGAACGTGCATTCTTCACCTTTGTGTCCATATTTATTGCATGCAAAGCAATATCCATTAAAGCTTCTTCTATTAGACATGCTGCTAGATCTAGGTCTATACTCATAAGCAGTGTGACCATACTTGTGACAATTATAGCAAAAACCATCAAAGGTGAAAGACTTCTTTTGATTGATTGGTTGATTTCTATAGGCATCAGACTTATCACCCATTTTACCATAATGATTGCAAGAAGATTTAGAAAACTTTATACCTTTCATTCCTGAATTGTTCCTTTTATCATCCTTCATCCTTTTGGATTTAGATGACTCTCCAGTTTCTATAGGACCTATACCAGAGTAACCAAGACCAGTTGTCTCCTTTGTTCTCCTCGGAGCTTTTAATTGTTCATCTATCTTCTCAGAGCTTTATTAAATTTTCTTAGCTTTTCATTTCTCTCATTTGCAGCTTTCAATTTATTTTTGAGTTGTTCAATCTCTTTCATCATCTTCTCCTTTTCCTCTGCTTTATCATGTTGATGCTCATGCATGGCTTCATTCTCATGAGTGAGAATTTAGATTTCTTCATCTTTTTCAATGATGATTGCATTATTTTCTCTTAGGGCTTCTTAAGCAAGCCTTTTGGCTTCTTCATCTTTTGACAAAACTTCTTCTGCATCTCTTTTTCTTTCATCTGCTATCCTGCTTGCTTTTAGTATTTCAGTCATTCTCAAGGCCTGACTTTCATGCTCTCTTTTTAGATTTGTGGTTTCTTTAGTCAGGTTCTTGTTCTTTTCCATTATTTCTGAGACAACTTCTTTTTCTTCTTCAGATCCACTTTGTTCAGAGAGTTGATCTATGATATCCTGACTCTCATTTAGTTGTAGAGCTAGTTCCTTCCTTTTAGCAAGTGATTTTGTCACTCTTTATTTCAGCTGAGCAATCGTTTCATTAGCTTCATCAATCTACTTCTGATACGGGTGTTCTTCCATGATATTTTTCCTCAAGCTATCAAACTTTTCTTCAGGGGACCTGTAGCTCTGATACCAATTGTTGGTACCTACCAGGGACTAAGAGGGGAGGTGAATGAGTCACCTACCGATTTTACATAATTAAAACCCTTTTACCCAAGTCTGCACTAACATAACATTTATCAACACAAACAGTTATTGCAAGAGAACATGCATGCATGAAAAGATACACAATCACACCAAGAATTATCTCATGGAAACCCAAAAGGGAGAAAACCATGGCATGAGTTGATGCTCATAAAGTTTGTACTCTTCTGGAGCATGCCCTGTAAGGAGCCATCCCTATTAAGAGATTTCCAGAGACACTGTTTTGTTCCACCCGGTTAAGGAATTCAAATCTAGGCCTTTTAAAGCCTTTACCTTGTTAAAGGTAGCGTGATTAAAGAACTTAAATCATCAATCGAGATGACACCCGATTAAGGGATTTAAACAACAAGACCTATTAGAGTCCACCCAATTAAGGGATTTTGAGTTGCAATGGTTAGAAAGAAACAAGAAGTTGATCTGTTGTAATAGCTACTAATAGCTTGATCACATCACAATGAATCTCATACTCTATCTACACAGGTTGTTTCTGCTCTGCACTACACCGGTTCTTTGCTCATACCCTCAGCTCTGCACTCTGTCAATCTACTTCACACACACTCTGCTCTGCTAAATCACTTATCACTTCCTCACTCTTCACTCTACATGCTGGATCGCCTCTCACAGGATTTGCACTTCGCAAAAAAAAATTCGATCAAAAATGTTTTGCATGAACTCAAAACACTTTTATTTCGATTGACCTAAGGACCTTTCCGCAATTCTCATTTTATATAGAAAAAAAATATAGATTTTTTCATTTTAGGCGAATACTCCCTCTATCTTCACCTTCAGATGTTTCCTCAATCAATGCAATCACAAATCTTGGTAGATTTCAAATTTAAATCTTCCGGCTCTTTCTCTGTGCGCTCTACAACAATTCCGCCAACTGTTCAATCTGCCACTGGATCACCCAAAAATAGCAACTTCTGGGTCGACTTCAGTCTTTTAAATGCGAACTAGAAAATCCGTAAAAATCATGGCTTAACTGCATGATGACTGAGGTTGACTTCACTAACCTTTAGTTTGGCATTATCACAAACTTACCAACTCACCTTTTGCCATCGCAACTTTGTTACCAATCACCACTCCTATATTTACGGTGACCACCTATCTTCCTTCTGCTTCATCAGCCTACCAGTATACCCCTGCGCTCTTCGCTACTGGTTCACCCTTTGCTACCGGTTTGCAGTACTTCCATCAAGCCTCTTTTCTTGTTTTCCAATGAGGTTCTGGTTTGCATAGGACCTCAAACCTTCTTGTCTAAGTCAGCTTTTGTGACTACATCATCATCAGAATAGCCAACATGAAGATCTGACCTTAACATCGATCTTCTTGAATGACAGATCAGTTGGCTTATTTTGTCTTCCCTTGAGCCGATTGAACCTTGATCATCTATCTATGATACTGCTTCCATGTTGATTGCAACCCATCACCTTTGCTATTGAGATACACCGTTCCACCGGTCAGTGTTTGTCATCAATGAAAAATCTTAGCTAATATACCGGTTCACTGGATTAACTAGTTTTGTCAATATCAGTAATGCCAACAATGACTTTGTGCTAGATTAGGATGGATCTTTTCTCTCTTGAATGATATTTTGAGCATGTTTAAAAGTTGGCCCAGTCTATCTTCTACAAGTTTATTTCTCATTATGGGTATCTTGTCCTTCAAATTTAATTTGGAAATTGTGAACGGAAAGAAATAGAAGGATCTTTCAAGGGGGGGAAATGTGTTGGGAATCCCTCATGAACAAGATTGAAGCTAAAATTATGGAAGTAGAAAATCATAGTATTTCATCACTTGGGCCTAACATATCTAGGTTTTCTAGTCGGGATAGTAAAATGAAGGATAAGTAGTTTGGGTTGGAGATCTCTCCTTTTGTAGGGAAATGGGGTGAAGAATAAAAAAGAAATAGAAGCACGAGTGGTTGGACCCCCCAAAATTAGGATGGTATAAGATGAATTTTGATGGGGTCTCCCATGGAAACCCTAAAGTTTCAAGACCAGGTTGTATTATACATTATTGGGATGGTGTGGCAATAGAATTTAGTAGGCTAAATCTTTGGAGGAAGATACTAATAACATTGCACAATTGAAAGCGTCCAATGAAGGGTTATTAATTTGTAGGGAACTTGGATTAAAGAGAGTGGAATTTGAAGCAGATTTGGCTATTATTATAAACACACTTAGGATTGGTATCACCCCCAAATTGGAGATTGAGTTCCTTCTTAGGAAGGGCTGGAGATGGAGTTCCTTCTTAGGAAGGGCTTTAGAACTGTTAAAGATTTTTGTAGCTTTTTCAATCAATCGTGTTTTTAGAGAAGCTAACAGTTTGGTAGACCAATTAGATAATAAGGGAGTAGATGGATTCAATGAAAAATTCATTAGAGGGTCTGAAATCACTTAGTAGGTATCTATCGAGTAGAATGGGCATAAAGAAATCCCTTAAGAAGTTCATTTCTGATATTAAAACAAAGGTCAGTTGAAATTGAATTAAAATATCAAAGTGTTGTGGGTTCAATTATTGTAGAATCAGGAGCAATCTTCTCAAAGCAAGAAATGATGTAATGGATTGATTAGATGTTCTACGTCAATGATCAATTTTTTTAATTTGAAGAATTGAATATCTCAAAATTTAACACCCCTTCAAAGCTTTGTCAGAACTCATTAGTTTTTCCAAGGAAAATTTGGAGCAACAGATAGAATTATCCTATTGACAAATTATTTATCCAAGTCAGACCTAGGGGGTCAGTAACTTCTGCAAGTGGCTGAAAGTTATTCATTCCAAGAGGGTACTACAAACAATAGGATTGGCTTTAAAAAAAAGAAAAAAAAAATGTAAACAATAGCTTGTATGGAGCTAGCTCTGAAATTCCCAATCAAGTTCTGAATTAGGTAAGTGACCAGTCACTTCACAATTAAAGAATCCAGCTGCTTAGCTAAAATTTGATTCTAGGATGATGGTCCTCATTCTTTTCATCCAAAAATATATACTTGCTCTTGAAGGTAGTGAGTTTTTCAAAATTTTGAAGCCGCCAAATAAGATGAGAATTAAATGAGAATGAATTGTTAGAGATCATGTCCCCCACTAAGATTTTTCTTTGATCTTACTGTAGCTATCTTGGCGGGGATGGAGTAGTGTAGGGCTTTTCTTTCTCTAATTAATGTTTCTTTTAGCGATTGGTAATCTTGATGATCATTATTTTCAAAAATTGGCATCCATTATGCAGATTTTTGGGTGATTTAATAGATCAATTCAACATGAGTAAGGCATTATAGAAGCTTTATCGAATTAATGCATGAAAATCTTCCTTCACAAGTTTTATTCTATGTAGTTTTCCTTCTCAGTTTCTCTGCCGAAAACATTTGAAGTTTGAAAAGAAGGTTTCTATAGGTTTCTATTTCAGGTTCTGGGTTGAGCTAAGGTCAGAATGGATTCCCCAATCTGTTTAATTGCCTCTAAAAGGCAGATGGCATTCATGGGAGATATAAAGGAAAAATGCCTATAGGAATTTCTTAATGTGTTCCACTTTGTGATCATAAGGGCAATTAATAGGATTCTTGGAGATGAATTTCCAAGTACAGTGTCAACATGGAAATTTTGGTAGTCTTTGTGGCAATGCTTCTCCATATAGGTCTTTCCAAAGAAAAGACTCAAAATCTGTGTAGAAACAGAAAGTATTTAAGGTGGCATTATTGGGAGATTTAAGTAGGATTTTGAGGAATATTGATGAAAACCTCACCATTTCTCTCCCTAAATTGGATTATATCATTACGATTAGGAATGGGAAACTCCCTCTAAGATTTCCCATTCTATATATTGAAGATAAGAAGCCCTTCTAGGCCAGAAAATTTGGAATCAAGGAAAAAGTTAATTTCCTTTGGAATTTCTTCCAATTTTCCAAAATCAAGGAGAAGAATTGGATTAAAAAATACCTGAAGGATGATGGGGTTGCCTTGTTTGCTCTAGAAGACAGAATTAATGCATAGAGTTTGAAGAAATAGTTGAGGTGCTTGGTCCAGAGCCTCTAGAGGAGTCTGTTTGCTTCCCCTGTGTCCCCCTTCTCTAGTTTTCTCATGAAGAAGTCTCTACAAGTGGATGTATTATTTTAGGTGTTGGCTCTTCTCATGCTCTCTCTGCTTTAGGGCATGATCCTGCAGTCCCTTCTTCTCATCCTCCACAACTCTGAGATAGGTTTTTTGCTTTTGATTTTTCAATAGTTTTCTCTGGTCATTGATTTGGGACCTTCAAATTTTTGTTTATCTTATAGATACTATTTCATTTTTCTCGTATGTCCTTGGTTTCTCTTGCCCTGGTTGGGCATTTCTTGTCTGCTCCTCTCCTGGAAAGTTTAGCAGACTTTTATATGTTATATGTTTTATTTTACTTACTATTAATATAGTCTAGCTATTTCCAATTAATGATCAAAACAAAATTGTGACAAACTAAGATTAGAATAATTGATAGATTTTTAAGATATTCAAATGATCCAAACATAATATGATTTAATTTTATCTTTTCTTAGTTTCTTGACTTTGAGAAATATGAATCATATCAGCTTTAAAATATTAGATGAGAAGGGAGCTTGATTTGGTAATTTAATTATTATGTCACATATTTTTAGTAAAGTATAAATATTTGAAATAAAAAATATATGTACTTTTCAATAGTAAAAATGAATAGTGGAATTATGGTCTAGATTTGATGGTTGAATCTATTTGTCAAGTCAACATTTTGTGACAGTTATTCTACAAAATTATCTTTTAAATGTGGAGTAGATTATGAATTGATTTCAAAGATGTGAGATTTAAAAGGCATATGAGGGAAATAAATAGTTCATTTTAGTATGATAGATAAATTGAAAGGTTTTTTTTAAGTATATTTTTAGAAAATCATTGAACTGGGAAGTCAAGGGTAAAATTCATAAAAATCTATTTGTTTTTGTACATTACAAATACAAGTTGGAAGTCATAGAAGTCATGGATACAAAAATTTTACAAACCATTTTTCGTTGCATTAGAAATACAAGTTGCAAATCATAGAAATAACAGGTACAAAATTCATAAATACATTAAAAATACAAGTTAGAAGTCATGGAAGTCATGGGCATAGAACTCATAAAAAGTCATTTGGCCTCACATTATAACTATTTATGCACTGTGAGAACTGTGTAAACAAGATATATAAAAACATATTTGTAAGATCATCTATTTATACTTGGTGAATTTTTATGGACATTTTATTTTTTATTACATAGGCATAATTTATAATTATGTTGACTGGAGTTTAGAAATTTAAAATGGAGGTCTAATTGTTTACGAGAGGATGAAGGATTACTATTTATTTCCAATTAGATTTTCATTTGGAAATTGGACAAAATATCTAAGAGACAATTTCTGTATGAATACTTGCATTTTATTTTAGTTGAGTGGTTGCATTTTTTTTTTAAGTTAGGGTGTTGTGTTCAATTTTGATTTCCTTATGTTGAGGAATGATAAGAAGTAACGGTCCAATAAAGTCATGTTATTATGTTTCATATCTCTAACAAATGTTTCTTATATAGAGAATCACAAATAATTGTTAATGAATGTGTGTGGGGTCATGTAGCTAGTATAGGTACAATGAATCACAAGGACATTCATCATTGCAATTGAACATATGTTGACACTTACTATCCAACATTTTTAATAGCGAAAACAATGTGAAGATATGGTGGCTTGAATAGTAAAGGAAGAACAATTTTAATAAACCAAAACAAAAAGATTGGTAAACCAAAACAATGAAAATTTCTTATATCTAGATATTCAACATCATTAATTAGCACACTTAGATAGGAAGTCAAGTTTATAGAGTGACAAAAATGAGTTAGACTAATGTATTATTTTAGTTTTTCCTTTTTCAATGAAAGGAGGTTATTGTTTTTTTTAATCCAATGTTATCAATGCTTGTATCCCCTTTTTTGCTTTTCTAAACTATCTGAAACTATGACAAGGCGTGTGTATTCCCTAATTTTGTACTGTTCTACTTCAAATTCTACATAGTGATTTCTGTAGAGTATTATCGCGTTTCATGTCACCAGCCAGTTAAAAATATTTATTCGAGAAGAAGATTCATTCAAACAACGAAACGTAGATTTGAAAAAGTCAAAGTTTAAAATGACCACACAGAGATGTAGCTCACAGTTTATAATTTAAGAGTTTATTATGCAAATAGTAATAGAAACTTGATATGTTTTTTATCTCATTTTGGCGTTTTGCAGTTTTGATCCAGGTGAGAGAGACAACCTCTGATCAGATTGGGATGGCATGCAAGTTAGTCCAGATCTTTATGAAGTCATCAGCATCAGCACGATCCCAGCTTCAGACTTAATTTCTGGTGGTTTTCTGGTGGTTCATTGAAAGACTGGAAGATCAAGGATCCATTGACATATATTTATATATTTAATTATATATTACAGTTATAAATGTATATTTATATATTTAATTTATCTTACTGTTTATTTCTTATGATCTATATATTTATTTTAAGGTAAAACACAAGCTCATAAAGATTATATTAAATATTTTGCAAATATACAAAGAGTTCATGAAAATTAAGAAAAACCAAAAACACAGAGAGTCTAGCTCTGTCTTGAGCTCTAAACTGAAAACTAGCTAGAGGACGAGAAACTTGACCAAAACATAGATTAAGAGAGCACTGCTCTTACATATCCCAGACCTGAACTGAATTAAATGTAACCTAATTGGAGCATAACAGAGATTAAATTTCTTATGATCTATATTGTTAAATTTTATATATTTGTTTCACATTTCATCTTTTTATTTATATTTTTCTATAGAATTTTTCTTCTTGTTTTAATTATATTTATATATATACATTTTTTTATTTCAAGCTAAAAAAAATATTTGAATCTTTCTTCTAAAAATAAATTAAATATAATTTTGTATGATTTACTACTATTCTCTTGTATTTAGATATCTACAATTTGAGTGCATTATTTGATTACAATTTACTCCACACTTAATTGATATTTAGGAAGAATTTAGTTCTCCCCAAACATTTTAGGAGTACTTGAATCATTATAGGGTGATTTTTTCAATAATTTTTATACAACTTGTTGGATATTACATTAATTTAGATTAAATTAACTATTAAATAAATAATTAATTATATGTTAGTTGTTGGTTTAATAGTTGGTTGAATTTTTTTGTATGGGAATAATGAGTTTAAAAGGTCAATGCAATGTATTGGATAACCGTCCAATTGAATATCAATTTTAGGATTATCATTGTTTTGTGCATTTATGACATAAACAATTTCATTTATCTATGCTCTTGATTTCATTTGATATCAAAGAAAATATTTCATGGATATATTCTTATGAGAGAGAGATCATGGTTTGAGGCTCACATGAATATCAATTCAAAGATATCAAAAGATACAAAAGAAGTCAAAGAGAATAGGGTATCCTTATAAATAGAAGGTAGATCACATTGTCCAAATTCAGAGGTGTAGGAGAAATAATATATATGACAAAGATATGATTGCCAATTCATTCATAATCATTGCACACATCCCTAGACATTATCAATAAACTATTCTAATCCAATATGATTAATAGTCTAGGTTTCCTATTCCGCATTCCAAGACATGTTTATATTTCTTAAATTTAATTATTATTATACATTATCAAAATATCAATTTGATGATAGCTAGACTGCTAAACAATCAACATAAAATTAATTTACAAGCCGAAACAAAATAATGATGGAAGTATAGAAGCAAAAGGAACAAGTTAATTAATGAAACCATAGAAAATAACAGAATTTAATCAATAGTAAGTCATATCAAAATATGGACTCCAGAGAATCATCTTTCCATCAAATAAAAATGGAAACTAAGGGCTCACTTATTTTTGTCAAAAAAATGGGAATACAAAAGCCTTCTTGATCGTACCATGGATTGTGATTCTTCTTTGTCAAGAACTCATTGCTTCTTCCATGCATTTTGGTTTTCCCAGTCTTTTTTTGTTGGGTATATGAAGCCCAATGGTCACATGACCATTCGAATTCCCCAGACTCTTTGATTCATACCTGAATATGAATGTATAAATATGTGTGTGCAGTCTATGTACTGTGTATTTGGATTTTTTAGTTAATAAGATAATTTCCTTCTTGAGAGTGGATATAGGCATTTTTCTGAACCACTATAAATTATTTCTTGTGTCTTTGTTTGAGTTGTTTTTCTTATGGCTATTTTGTGTTGATTATTATATGTTTTTCTCTGCTCGATTAAATTAACAATTGGTATCAGAGATGAGGTTGGTTTGAGTAGAGAGTAATGTTATGCAAATGGAAGCTGAAATGAAATGCCATGTACATTGGTGGGATGGATAGAAAGATGAGGAGGATTCGGTTGAAGAAGAGGACGTTGAGGTGAGTGAAGAGGAGCTAGAAGAAGATGAAACATATGATGTCAAAAAATATCAAGAGGAAAAAATTATGAGACTAAAGGAGGAGAATTTCTTACTCGCCGATTCATTATATTTTATGGAAGATTCCTTAGCAAGAATTTTGGAGGTTGAGATTTCGTGAATAATATGGGGAAAAGAATTGATGGAAAGATTAAATGGAGCAAGAGTAAACAGTAGTAGCAATCTTGAAGATATACCGATTGATAGGCATCTTGAGCTAGAGAATCTCATAATAGCTCTACAAAATCATCATAGCAATACACAAGCCAAGTTATTTTCTCTTCAAGAAGATTTGCAAAACACTTCTTTGAGAGAAGCTAAGCTTTAGGCCAAGCTAAAGGATGTTGAATAAAAATCGTTGAATACCCAAGTAGAGGTTGCAGCTGAAGAGGGAGAAGAACTTTGCGCAGACAATTTCATATAATAATATGAGCCTATGGAATTGGATGATGAAGTGCAGGATGAAAGAAGTTTTGATCAAATTATGATTCATGTAGGGGGAGATAATTTTGTAAACAGAAGGATTCGTGATCATGATACAGATGATGATGTTGATTGCAGACCATGACAAAGATAGCGTGTTGAGCCTCCAATCTCTGACCAAATTGAGGATGATGAGCCTCGTGATGTAGTGGCAGGAGAGTTGCTCCAGACCTAGTCTGGTTCAGGCCTTGTTTTGGATTGTCCTCAGGGTGTGGTGAAGATGGAAGTCGACCCCAGTGGAGAGGGATTCACCAATGAGGAAACGTATGAAGAAAATGATGGTAATAGTATGGTGGTGGTGGACTCCATGGGCATTTCACTATTTATGCTTTAGGAGGCAAACATAATTTATGGTGCAATATTGTTAGAGGATAAATGGCCACTTTCATTTAGGTGTGATGGGCATATTATCTCTAAAAAGATGTCAAAGTCTACAAACAATTTCAAAACTTTACGACAAGTAATAAAGGCAACTCAGGATGAGTACCAGTTGTCTTGTGGTTTAAGTGGCACGAATCCAGATTCGCTTGTAGATTTTGATTATGCAAGAAACTCAAAATGTTAAATTTTGTGAGAAGCAAGAATCGAGCCAGGATCTGATGTCAGTCATAGATCACGTGCAACTCCAAGCAACAGATGATCGAAGATCAAAATAGTTGAATGAAGATAAATTTGATATGAGAGAAAAATAGAGATAAAGAAGAGAATTTTGGAGAAGACTCTCACCGAGCTATCACTTAACTAGTGAAGGTGAGAGTATATTGCTTATTATATAGAAAAATAATAGCATATACAACCAAGAGGTGCATTAACTCCCACCTCCATAAAAAGTGGGAGGTTTTACCTACTACCCCATAAAAGGTGGGAGGTTTTTACCTACTTGGTAAATGTCAAAACATGTGGCATAACCTCCTTACATGAAAACAAAAAAGGAGTTATAAGAGGTGGCACATAAGGCCAAAAGAGGGTGAGAAACCCAACTACCCCATAACCCACTTAAGAAATGACAAAATAGTGGTTATGAGAGGTGGCACAAGAAGCCAAAAGAGGGTGTGTAACTCAACTACCCATGTGAGGTGGAGAGTTACACATGTAGCTAATGTATTCCGCCACATGTCCTCATATTAACCACACCTAATAACCTAAGCAAGCTTAATAATATACGTGTAGGAAAAATAAATACCCCCTAACATAAGGAAAATAAAAAAACCTACACTAACACCCCCCCTTAAGCATAGCTTAGGTGGGTGAAAAGATGGGTCTCGGCAAATGAGGCCATGTTAGGTACCCATGTACATAAATATCCCCCCCAAAAGAAGAAGCCCCCCCATAAGAGGAATAGACCCCCCTAAATAGAGAGAGAAAGAATGAAGGACTAAGAAGCCCCTCCTGAAGTAGACACCTTTTGCATCCCAAGCAAAGATCGCAAATGAAGGAACTTGCTTTCGGTGAAAGATTTGGTGAAGATGTCCGTAGTTTACTCCGATGTAGAACAATACTTAAGATCAATGTTGCCTTCTTGAATCAGCTCTCGAATGTAGTGCATATGTATCTCAATGTGTTTCATCCTCTGATGATGAACTGGATTTCTTGAGATCTGTATAGCACTCTGATTATCACAAAAGATGATGGTAGGCTTTCTAACTGGAATACCAAACTCAGTAAGAATATTTTGAAGCCAAATAGCCTCAGTGGTGGCATTGACTGCCCCTCGATACTTGACCTCTGTCGATGAAAGAGAAATTGCAGACTGCTTCTTGCTCGACCAACAAACTGGACCAGAACCAAGTGAGAAGCAATAACCAGAAGTAGACTTGTGATCCTGAGAATCACCTGCCCAATCTAAATCCGTATATCCTACCAAGTCAATATCCACACCTGCTACATACTGAATTCCATAATTGTGAGTACCCTGAATGTAGTGGAGGATCCACTTAGCTGCTTTCCAATGCGTCAAATAAATGAGGCTTCCAACAAGCTGTCGATATAAAGTGCCATCAACTAAGGGTGAAGAGCACTTAGCCTCAAGTTTGACCCCTGACAAAAATGGAGTAGGTGTAGGCTTACAATCAGCCATGTGAAATCTGGAGAGCATATCAAGTGCATACTTGGGTTGTCCAAGGAAGATTCCTGAAGATGATTGAGTGATCTCAATTCCCAAGAAGTAATGCAGAAGACCCAAGTCTGACATCAAAAATCTATCATGTAGAGAAATTTTCACTGCTTTGATGGTGGATGAGTGACTCCCTGTGAGTAACAAGTCATCAACATAGAGAACCAAAAATGTGAGAGTTCCATCCTGTTGCAGAATGTATACGTTTGGATCAGAATGGCACCGAGTGAAACCAACTGTCAGAAGGAAGGAGTCCATCTTGGCATACCAAGCTTGAGGAGCCTGTTTGAGGCCATAGAGAGACTTTCGAAGTTGACACACAAGTGAAGGATCCTGAACAAACCCCTATGGTTGCTCCATGTAGATTTCCTCCTGAAGGTCACCATGAAGAAATGAACTCTTCACATCCATCTGATGAACTTCCCAACAATGGGCTGCAGCTATAGCAAGAACAAGTCGGATGGAATTCATCTTAGCAACTGGAGCAAAAGTCTCAGAGTAATCAACCCCTGGAACTTGGGAAAAACCTTTTTGCTACCAAGCGAGCCTTATACTTATCAACTGACCCATCCGCTGCAAATTTTGTTTGATAGATCCACTTGCATCGAACAAGTTTCCTTCCCTTAGGAAGAGGAACTAAATCCCATGTGTGATTCCTTTCCAAGGAATTGAACTCTTCTTGCATTGCAGCATCCCACTCAGGAACACCTGAAGCTTCTCAAAAGGACTGTGGATCAGAAGCTGAAGTAATGAAGAGATGTGGAGCTTGCTGAAATTGTGACCTTATTCTTCTAGTATCTAATGGATCACCAAGCCAATCTCCTGCTGACTCAAATGTTTGTCGAGCCCAAAGAGGCACTGAGGCTAGAGAGTCTGGGGGAGAATCATCAACCTCTGAATGATGACTATGAGAGGAATGTGAATCCTCATCATCAGTGTAACCATCTGAAGTAGAGGAAGAAGGCTCCTCATCAAGATTAGGAGGATTAAGATCCTCTGAAGAACTGTCATCATAATGCAATTTCTCCAATGTGATAGTGGATGGAGAAGTGGTATGAGAAGAACTAGAAGAACTCTCCTCAAAACAAACACTCCTCTCAATGAACAACTCATGAGTAGTCGGATGGAGAAGCCTATAACCTTTGACATCATCTGGATATCCAACAAATATGCAAGGCTTACTCTGCAGATCCATAGCCTTGCGTTTTTCAGTTGGAATGTGGGCCCATGCAAGAGAACCAAACACTCTTAGGTGTTTAACTGTGGGTTTTCGACCAGTCCAAGCTTGAAAGGGAGTTACCCCCTTCACAAATTTATGAGGAACTCGGTTCTGGATGTAACACGCACAGTTGATGGCCTCTGCCCAATACTGAGGTGCCAAAGACTTGGAGTGAATCATACAATTAGCCATCTCCTTCAAGGACCTATTCTTTCGTTCTATTACACCATTTTGTTGAGGATTTTATGGAACTGTGTGCTACATGTTGATACCTTCTGAAGCACAAAACTGTTCAAACTGATTATTAACATATTCACCCCCATTATCTGTACGCAGAATCTTGATGAACTTCCCAGATTGTTTCTCTGCAAAAGCTTTGAAATCTAGAAAATTTTCAAAGACTTCAGACTTTTGTTTGAGAAAGTAAACCCATGTATATCTGGAAAAGTCGTCAATAAATGTCAAGACATATCTAGCCTTGTTGAAAGATGGTTGTGGAAATGGTCCTGCCAAGTCACTATGTACCAACTCCAATAGTTGTGTAGCTCTCCAAGCTTTACCTTTATCATACTTCTCCTCTGGATGCTTACCAAGAATGCACCCCTGGCAAACTCCATCAGAAAATTGAATAGAAGGCAACCCTGAAACCATTTCTTGTTGACTGAGTTGTTGCAAGTAACGGTAGTTCAAGTGGCCAAACCGTTGATGCCACAAACAACTCACCTCATCTGCATGAGTGAGTAAAACTGTCGAAGGAGAGTCAAGAACAAAGTGAGAAAACTGATATAATCTAGAATGATAATCTGCTTTTCCCACAGCAACAGTAGACCCATTATGCATTTCGCTGATTACCACTGCATCTGGTGTGAACTCAACTCGCTTGCCAGAACCAGTGTGAGTGATCTGATAAACAGATAGGAGATTAGTTGATAAAGATGGAACACAAAGGACATCTTGAAATGTTCCTTCACCTACATCAACAGACCCTCTCCCATGCACTTCAATAGGAGTGTCATCACCCATTAGGATGGAAGGCATAGAACATGGCTCTAAAGATGTGAAATCATCTTTTGAAGAAGCCATGTGGTGTGAAGCACCTGAGTCAATTATCCAAGAATTTGGTTGTGAAGCAATAGCAACTAGGGCCTTACCCTTTCCTTTCCCCTTACTCTTATCTATGTCCTTAGAAGATCCTTCTGATGAACTCTGTTTGACTGAATCAGGAACCTTGATATTATTCTTTTCAAGAAGATTTGAAAGGTGATCAATTTGTTTCTTTAAACACTTATGTTCATCATGACCAGGCCTCTTACAATAAGAACACTTGACCTTCTCCTTCTTAGGTTGTTCACCTTTTGATGAAGAGGTCTCATTGTCTGCTTTTGAAGTAGCAAATTTCTGATCTTTCTTCTTCTCTCCTTGGTTCTTTTGTTTCTTATCTTGCTTACTAGACCCTTTCTGTTCTTTTGTGCCTTGATTTACAACTAAGGCATGTGACTTAGAGGGTTTTATTGTACCCATTTGAACCAATTTGTCCTACTCCCTAGTGAGTTCTGCAGCAAAATCATCTAAAGAAGGCATTTTGAATGTGGTACCTAGGGCACATTTGGTAGCATAGAATGTAGAAACAAACACTGAATAGTTAGGACCAAGCTTAGAAAGAATACTCAAGATCAGTTGCTTATCATCTTTCTTAGTTCCACACTGTTCCAACTGCAATCTTATAGACTTAAGTTTAGTGAAGAAGTCTTGTATAGTATCAAAATTGGTTGGATTCAACCCTATGAGTTCATTCTCCAATTGATGACCTCTTAGTTCATCCTGCTTACCAAAGAGGTTTCCCAAAGTAGTCCATACTACATTTGGTGTAGTAGCAGATTCAATGTGAAAAAGAAGGTCAGGAGAGACTGACATGCACAATGTACCAAAAGCTTCATCACATTTATTAAACCATTTAATCTTTTCTGCAACATCTTGAGGTTTAGTTTCAAGTTCCATAGTAACACAATGATATCCATGTCTTTTCAGATATATTATCATCTTAGATTTCCATTCAAGTAATTATATGGTGTTAAAAGTGGAACTGTAGATGCATCCATGATAGCAGAAAAGAAGATTGCAAAGATTCAAGAAGAGTGCAAGAAAGAAGACACAAGAGACACCCCCCCTTTCCACTAGTCTTTGAAATCACCCCCCCCAAATATTACAAGGTTGGCACTTTATAATTAGTGCATTTACAAGGCTTTTATCAGATTACAATGCTTTCTAAGGCTTTAATGGCCAAAATAGAAAGTTTAAATACATATAAATTTAACACAAAATCTAAAAAAATTAGCCTTATAGCTGCTCAATGTATCTTAATACCTTTCCATCAACTATTCATTTTTGTAAAATAGAGTTGTGAGAAGAAAGATATGATCTATAGAAGGAAAAAAAAAATGCAGCTGATTCAACCTGCAATATCTAACAAAGAAGGGTAGAATATTTCAATAAGACCTGCAACTATGAAGAGTTCTCATTTCCAGCTTTCCGTCAAGTACTCATTTGCAAAAAACTGACACCCGAGGCAAAAGTTATGCAACTTTTAAGAAAGGTTGCTGAATTTCCCTAATAGAAAAATGACTTAAGCCTTGTTGAAACTTGATTTCTAAAAAAATTATTAATTTTCTAGAAAAACCCTCCAAAACCCAAAAGTTTGTCGATGCTGGGAACAAAACCTAGTAATCTTTTTTTCTGAAAATAAACGGAGGTTATAAAACTAGGGCCGAAATGAAAACAGCTCTAGTAAAATATTTCACTTTGATTTTTTTACTGTGTTCTCCAAACTCTGAATTTGGTGAAATAAAAGTCACTTATGATTTTCACAAGCCTTCTGGACACTCTGAAAATGCTAAAGAAGCCTCCAATATTACCAAAAATGCTGCAATCACCCAGATCTCAAAGAACACATATATAAAACCAGATTTAACTAGAAGCTTATTTTTCTTTAAACTGTTATGATTCTCTAGGTCACACAAAAATGTAGGAGAAGAGCATACTTGGTTTTTAAGAAAAATATTAGCTATCTAACAATCTCAAATCTCTCAAATAAATTAGAAAAGCAATGAGCTATACCAGACAACACAACTCTGATACCATGTTAAATTCTATGAGAAGCAAGAATCGAGCTAGGATCTGATGTCAGTCATAGATCACATGCAACTCCAAGAAATAGATGATCGAAGATCAAAATAGCTGAATGAAGATAAATCTGATATGAGAGAAAAATAAAGATAAAGAAGAGAATTTTGGAGAAGACTCTCACCAAGCTATCACTTAACTAGTGAAGGTGGGAGTATATTGCTTATTATATAGAAAAATAATAGCATATACAACCAAGAGGTGCATTAACTCCCACCTCCATAAAAAGTGGGAGGTTTTACCTACTACCCCATAAAAGGTGGGAGGTTTTTACCTACTTGGTAAATGTCAAAACATGTGGCATAACCTCCTTACATGGAAACAAAAAAGGAGTTATAAGAGGTGGCACATAAGGCCAAAAGAGGGTGAGAAACCCAACTACCCCATAACCCACTTAGGAAATGACAAAATAGTGGTTATGAGAGGTGGCACAAGAAGCCAAAAGAGGGTGTGTAACTCAACTACCCATGTGAGGTGGAGAGTTACACATGTAGCTAATGTATTCCGCCACGTGTCCTCATATTAACCACACCTAATAACCTAAGCAAGCTTAATAATATATGTGTAGGAAAAATAAATACCCCCTAACATAAAGAAAATTAAAAAACCTACACTAACACAAAACAATTATGGTACAAAATCTCACTAGGCAGATGTGATCAGAGTGATCATTATAAAAGCACTTACCAAGGAAATGGAATAGTACCTGTTGAAAGAAATGAACTGGATGACATGGTAATGAATGATGAGATTCATAAAAGTGGAGAGGAAGATATTGATGCGGACCATGAAGATTATGTTGGCCATGTGGTGGAATTGATTATGTGTTGCATTGTTGTTTTGTCATTGATGTCAACACTAGCTGTTTGGATGCTTTACCGGCACCCTTCTAGTCTCGGTAGGATAATTGGTTTTTGGTTAACTTGGATCCGACATGATCTGGTAGGCTCCGATATAGTTTGATGATGGAATTGGCTTGTTCATGATACTTATACTCATATTTTGATCAATTGGTTTTGGTCTAGTGATCGAATGCTATCCTGCTTTCTTAGAGTATTGGTTTCTGGTTCCGGCGAGGGTTTCACTAGCAAAGCTTTTGATGGAGATATTTGATGAATTGCATAAGTGGTGTTGGTGTAGCTTCTGATGGAGTTTCAGGATGTTGTTGGTAATTGTGTTTGAGAGTTGGTGGTTGGAGATCATTGCTAAAGCATGTGAACCTATACTTGGTCTCGGTTGATCTAGGTTATGGACCGGCTTTATTGTAACGTGTGGATAGGACCTATGGATGTATTTACGGGATGTCTTATGTGTTGATATTATTTGTTTGGTCTAAGGCCGACATTGTTTGTAATTATGTAATTGGTTTATTATTGCATGGCCAAGACGATTGTTTATAGTCGAGGGTTTGTATTATATAGATGTAAGATCTCATTGTAGATCATCATGGTTATATGTAAGAGGTCATGGTCAACAAATGTAATGTGTGAATAATGTAATATCATTCAGGTAGAGGAGTTGGCCGATCATTGGAGATAGAATTGGGTTTATGTAAGAGGATTTATTCCTCTGGTATTGAGCTTAACCAAAACTGTACTCAGGCATAGGAGATCCTATCTTTTGTAGTTCAACACTTCTCCGAATTGTAGTTTGGATTTATATGTAGTCAATGAGGCTCCTTTTATGATGAGCAGTGCACTCTAGGTTGTTGGTCTTCTTGCAAGCATAGGATCCTCAATTGTAATTTACATACTTACTGCATAAGTATTATCTGACTGTGGGTAGGATTTCCACCGTGGTTTTTCCCTTTACTGGGTTTTCCACGTACAAATCTTGATGTTATGTGGATGGCTTTTATTCTGTGATTATTGTTTATGCTTAATTGGTTTAACTGCTATTCTAGTATTAATGTTTTGGGTTCTAATATTTAAGTTTAAATTGCTAATGGTTCCTATAATCTGTGACAACTGATTCACCCCCCTTCTCAGTTGTCTTCTGGTTATCTGAATTGTCTAATAATTGGTATCAGAGCTTTGGTCCTCTCTACAGAAAGCTTAACCACTTGAGGAAGATCCTATGGTGACTAACCATTCATGTTCATCCAATTCTTCTGGAGCTATCTTTCGATAGGATATTCTAAGGCTTGATGGAACAAACTACATAGTATGGAAGATTCAGATGGAGACTCATCTAAGATGTCTTGGCAAGGAGATTTGGGAGATCACACAGAATGGTGTCACACCCTATAATCCGGTATCTGGAAATCCTCCTCTAGCAAACCTGGACAAGGAGCTTGAGAATAATTGTAGAGCAAGAGAAGCCCTCTTGTGTGCATTTTTTGATCAACAAATAATGGGATTAACTGGCAAATCATCTCGAAAGACTATATGGGATAAGTTGGAGACTCTTAATGAAGGTGACCCTATAGTGAAGATTGCTAAACTTGATGGTTACCGGGTGAGATATGAAAACCTGAAGATGGAAGAAGATGAAAGGATGACTGAATTCATGGAAAGGGTAAATGAGATTGTTATGGGAATTCAATGTTGTGCTGGAACTCTGAGCGAAGATGAAATTGTTTCTAAAGTCCTGAGAGCCCTACCACTGGCTTACCAAATGAAGGCTACTGCTATTAATGAGTTGAGAGCAATGGCTAAAACATCTGTCAACAGAGATACTTTGGTTGGGAAACTATCTACTTTTGAGATTGAGGAATTTGGACCTTCTAGAGCTATGAAGATAAATCAAATGATGTTCTTGAACTTATTCATACCGATTTGTGTGGCCCTGATAGAGTTAAAAGTTTTCAAGGTGATAGATATTTCATGCTAATCATTGATGATTATTCTAGAATGATGTGGGTTACTTTTTTGAGAGAAAAATCTGAAGCATTTGAAAAGTTTAAAATCTTTAAGGCTAAAGTGGAAACTGAGACAGGATTGAAGATTAAGTGTTTGAGATCAGATCATGGTGGTGAATTCACATCCAGTGATTTTAATAACTTTTATGACAAGCATGGTACAAGAAGACAATTTTCTACTCCCCAAACACCTCAGCAGAATGGAGTTGTGGAAAGGAAGAACAAAACTATCTTGGATGCTGCTAGAACAATGATGATGGAAGGTAGTCTACCTCATATCTAGTGGAGAGAAGCAGTGAGTACAACAGTTTATACATTCAACAAAGTACATATCAAAGGAGAAACCGGTAAGACACCTTATGAACTATGGTTTGGAAATACACCTACAATTAAGTATTTTAGAATTTTTGGTAGTAAATGTTATATTAGGAGAGATGATATTATTGGGAAATTTGATCCTAGATGTGATGAAGGCATATTTCTTGGTTATTCTAATGAAAGAAAAAACATGTAGATGTTATAACAAAAGATTGCAGAGAATTGTGGAGAGTGCTAATATCAAAGTAAATGAGATGAACAAAAATCAAATCAGAGTTTATGAGAAGGAACCGGTAGTGGAAATGATTATATCTGAACTGGTAGCACTTTTACCAGAACGGAGAGTTGAACCAGTTACTCTGGCAACATCAGAGAATTATACAGTAACTGAAGAATAGGGAAGAGAAATAGAAAGTCAGAAGACCCCTAGGTATGTGAGATTGAATCATTTAGAAGATGAAATCATTGAGATAAGAGCAATGGAGTGATGACAAGAAGAAGACTGACAACTAATGAGGTATGTTTAATTTCACAAGTTGAACCAGTATCAGTAATTGAGGCATGTAAAGATGAATATTGGTTGAAAGCTATGGAAGAAGAATTAGATCGGATTGAGAAAAATAATATATGGACCTTGGTTCCCCGACCTAAAAATAAAAAATGATATTGGAACTAAATGGGTTTTTAGGAATAAATTGAATGAGGATGGTCAAGTTATAAGGAATAAGGCTAGACTTGTTTGTAAAGGATATTTTCAGAAGGAAGGAATTAATTTATGGAGAGACTTTTGCACTTGTATCTAGGATTGAAGCTGTAAGATTATTTCTTGCCTATGATGCTTATAAAAACTACAAGGTTTATCGGATGGATGTTAAATGTGCATTTCCAAATGGGGATCTTGATGAGGAAGTTTATATTGAGCAACCTGATGGTTTTTCACTATCAAATGATATAGATATAGTTTGCATGTTAAGGAAAGCTTTATATGGATCGAAACAAGCACCTAAAGCTTGGTATGGAAGGTTGGATAAATATATTTTGAAGCTTGGTTTTACTAAGGGCAGTGCTGACAGTAATTTACATTATAAAATCATTGATGATGATATATTGATTATTGAAGTATTTGTTGATGACATTATTTTTGAAGGTGAAGATAAGTTATGCATAGAATTTTCTCAAAATATGGACAAAGAATTTGAGATGTCTATGATTGGTGAGATGAAATTTTTCTTAAGTTTGTAGATCACTTAGACTAACAAAGGTATTTTTATCTGTCAAACTAAATATGCTAAGGAATTGTTGAAGAAATTTGGTATTGGGAGGCTCTAAACCAGTAAGCACTCGTATGGTTACAAGTGAGAAATTGACAAGAAAAGATGTTTTTGCAGATAAATCCTACAAGATACAAATCTATGATTGGAGGTCTGCTTTATTTAACTCAGACTAGGCCTAATATTATGAATGCTATTTGTATTGTTTCAATATTTCAGAGTGATCCTAGAGAAAATCATGAGATGGTGGTGAAAAGGATTTTTAGATACTTGCAAGGTACATCAGAATATAGCTTGTGGTATCCTAAGGATGATAACTTTACTCTATGTGCATATACAGATGCTGACTGAGATGGAGATGTTGATGACCGGAAAAGTACTTCTGGTGGAGCTTTCTTTCTTGGAAAGAAGTCGGTTTCATGGATCAACAAGAAACAATCATGTACTTCTTTATCTACTGTTGAAGCTGAGTATGTTGTTGTTGCTACTAACTGTACACAAGTTTTATGGATGAAGCAAATGTTGTAAGATATAAAGGTGGATTGTGATGCACCGATAGTTATTCACTGTGATAACTCTACTCCTATTGATATATCAAAGAATCTGGTATTTCATTCTAAAACAAAGAACATATCTATCAAGTATAACTTTTTGAAGGAGAAGGTGGAAGCAAATGAAGTTAGACTGGTTTATATGAACACTAAAGAGAAGATTGCATATATTTAGTCCAAGGAATCATTTGAGTACCTAAGAGATAGATTGGAAGTTTCCACTCCTCTAGTGGAGACTTGATTGATGCAGCTTGGAATCAGTCCGACATGCACTATCAAATATACTATTCATTCCAACACTGATGTGGGATGCTATTGCTCAGGGGGAGTAGTCATCTTTGAGATTCAGAGGCTTATATTTTTGCTTTGATTTTTGTGTCAGATTTCTGGCATTGATGTCAAAGGGGGAGTGATATTGATGTGAAAAAGAAAGTGAAATGGGGAGTGATATTGATAAATAAAAATTCAAAGCTATATGTGGGAGTTTGTTAGCTGTCTTCCACAGGGGGAGACTTGTTTGGCATTTCTTGATACTTAGATGTTTTTCACATCTAGTGTTGCCATCAATGCCAAAGGGGGAGATTGTTGGCCATATGGTGGAATTGATGTTTTGTCATTGATGTCAACACTAGTTGTTTGAATGCTTTACCGACACCCTTCTGGTCCCGGTAGGTTAAGTGGTTTATGGTTAACTTCGATCCGGCATGATCTGGTAGGCTCCAGTATAGTCTGATGATGGAATTGGCTTGTTCATGATACTTATACTCATATTTTATCAGTTGGTTTTGGTCTCATGATTGGATGCTATCCTGCTTGCTTAGAAGATTGTTTTTTGGTTCCGACAAGGGTTTCACGGATAAAAGTTTTGATGGAGATCTTTGATGAATTGCATAAGTGGTGTTGGTGTATCTTTTGATGGAGTTTTAGGATGTTGTTGGTAATCGTGTTCGAGACTTGGAAGTTGGAGATCATTGATGAAGTGTGTGGACCTATACTTGGTCTCGGTTGATCTAGGTTATGGACTGACTTTAATGTAACATGTGGATAGGACCTATGGATGTATTTTTGGGATGTCTTATGTGTTGATACTATTTGTTTTGTCTAAGGCCGACATGGTTTGTAATTATGTAATCGGTTTATTTTATGGTGGTCGACCTGATTGTTTATAGTCGAGGGTTGGTATATATAGATGTAAGATATCATTATAGATCATCATGGTTATATGTAAGAGGTCATGTTCAAGGAATGTAATGTGTGAATAATGTAATATCATTCAAGAAGAGGAGTTGGTCGATCATTGGAGATCGAATTGGGTTTATGTAAGAGGATTTAGTCCTCTGATATTGTGCTTAACCAAAACTGTACTCAGGCATAAGAGATGCTATCTTTTGCAGTTCAACACTTATCCGAATTGTAGTTTGGATTTCTATGTAGTCAGTGAGGCTCCTTTTGTGATGAGCAGTGTGCTCTAGGCCGTTGGCCTTCCTGCAAGTGGAGGCCCCTCAATTGTAATTTACATACTTACTGCAAAAGTATTATCTTACTGTGGGTAGGCTTTCCATCGTGGTTTTTCCCTTTATTGGGTTTTCCACGTACAAATATTGGTGTTATGTGGATAGCTTTTATTCTGTGATTATTGTTTATGCTTAATTGGTTTAACTGCTATTCCGATATTAATGTTTTGGGTTCCAATATTTAAGTTTAAATTGCTAATGGTTCCTGTAATCTGTGACAACTGATTCACCCCACCCCTCTCAGTTGTCTTCTGGTTATCTGAACTATCTAACAGATTATGATCTCGAACACTCAAAGCATGAGGATAATGAGGAATAGAAAAGGAATGGCAATCAAATGTAGAAGAAGAAATTGCGCTCCCCTGCCTCCATCGGATTCGTGAAACATGCGATGGAGAAGTCTACAATTGTTGGATATAGTCACACATTGTTGTTGCTAGTATATATTGTTGTCATTGATGTCAACACATTCCTATGTATTATTCTGATGATTGCTGATTGGGAGGATCTTATGATGTGGTTTGTAGTGTTGGTTTGCTAATCATTGTTTTGCAGAATCTGGTATATCCTCTGGTATATTCCGGTGTGATCAGGTCTGATGTTGAGATTTTGGGATATTTTTTGGATGATCTTGTGTATCTTCATTTCAGTTGGATCATGATTTGGTACTCCACAAGTTATCTTTCTTCATGACAGTTGTTGATTGGTTGTGTTCTTGAGCTTTCAGATGTTGATCGATGGGGATTTGATAAGTGATGTTGGTGCAGTTGTTCCTGATGATTCTAACATGCTTGTTGGTGTTTCCTAGTCATGTCCTATTTTCTTTGGCAATCTACATTGATCATTGTGTTATTTTTTAGTGATTTTCATTAATTGGTATTGATTTGCATGTTATGCGGTATTTCTAGTGGTGTAGCATGTTGTAGTTGATCTTGGCATGATTTCCGGTGGAGCAATGTGCTTGAGAATCTAATTTAGGACCATGCTATTCTATGTAAACAATTATATTGGTTGATTGGTCGATCTTTGTATCGTGTGATGTAATTTTATAATTGAGGGTTGAGGGTTTAGCCGACCTTATTGTCAAGGTTGATTAATTGTATATATAGGTGATATATTCATGTAATTTGAGTGTCGTTGTTGTGTCTTCATTATCAGAGAGAGGTGTATGTGTGAATAATTTATTTATCCTTTGGTATTGAGTTTGTGGAGAGCTTGGTGTTGCAGAGAAAACATCCATGCTTAACCAGAACTGTAATAAGGAATTTGGAGATGCTATTCTTTCAGTTCATTTCTTTCGAATCGTAGTTTGAATCCTATTGTAAGTCAGTGAGACTTCCCTAAGGGTTGTAGCCTTCTGGGCAAATATTATTTGAGTAGCGAGCTCTAGGCAGTGTTCCTGAATGCATGTGCATTCCCCATTGTAATATTTTCACATACAATTGCAAAGTATCATCTTACTGTGGGTAGGTTCCCACCATGGTTTTTGACGTCAAAATATTGGTGTTGTGTGTTGTTCTTTCAATTTTATTATCTATCTTATTGCTGCAAGTTTATCAAATATGTGTTTTGTGGTTAAGTTTAATATTCCGGTGAAGACTGATTCACACCCCCTCTCACTCTTCCCTCTTGATTTTTGCTAACAACAATGAGACTCGGGGAAAATTTGTGGGTGAATGTGGATACCCACACTACTGTTTCAATGCTCCAGCAGTTGTAGAGGTTGTTAGTTGTTGTGGGAAAGGGAGCTAACCATGCAGACTTTAGAAATAGGTGTCGTGGCAATGATATGTTTACTCACCAAATATCTTCTCTTGGTGATAGATTTTGTACCTTGGTCATGGAGGTCATTGTGATAGACATGGACATTGTGAAGGAACATCAAACTATGGAAGCAATGTTTGGCCCCCAACTAAAGGATCAAGTCATGAAAATCACACCCATGCAAAAGTACATGAGGGAAAGGCAAAGGATGCATTTCAATACCTTAGTTATTATTGGTGATTGCAACAACCATGTCAATTTGGGCATCAAATGTAGCAAGGAGGTCGCTACGGTAATTCACGGGGTTTTGTTTTTGGAGTCCCTGGCCTTCATGCATGAGAGTGGTGGGGATCTCTAGCACCCATTGAGGTGGTGTGTGTTGTTACCTTTGTATGTGAGGGCAGAGGAGGGCAGGCATTTTGTGGCTTTCATGTTGGCCCTAAATTTGTAGCTTGTCGAGGAGCTTCTACCCATCATTCATGATTTGAATTGAGAGAGTGGATATTTTCAAAGAAATTCATGTCTTGTGTCTGTAGTTTCATCCGTCAGTTCTCTGACAACTAGAAATGACAATAAAAAGAATATCAATGTCATCTTGGTAGATCTTGAGGTGAACAATTTATTGCAGATGCATGTGAGGCATTTTTCAAAGAGTGATATGAGGCATTGCAAGGACAACAAAAAGGTGTAGGATTTGTTGGACGTTACTTTGCTTAGTTTGGAGATCAAAACTACCGGTGTGAAAAACAATATTAGATCATTACCAACAACCTAATAGAGCAGTATATTTTGGCATATCTAAGAATTTGTAAAAGGGAATTTTGGTTGATTCCAATAATGATAGTTCCAACATGGATAATGAGTATATGAACATGTTACCAACTACTTGTACTGATTTGGTGAATTTGGCATGTGCAGGGAATCATTCTCGAGTTAAAATTTTTTACGATGACAGGTTTTACATTTTTCTATCATGGGGGAGCACAAACAACTATGTCATGTATGTTCTTAAGGATTCTTTTCTGGATGGAGGGTTCATTTTAGAACCAATTAATCATCTTTTTGATGCTTTATTCAGTGTGAAGGGGAGCATAAGAGAAGATTTTTTTGACTTGGATATGTTTTGGAGATGGCTTATCTGCAATGTTCGTGAACAGTCTTTGGCAAAGTTAAAATATTCCATGCATCTAGTTCTGTAAATTTCAAAATGGAAGCAGGGGATTCTACAGTGCATGGATGTGTCGGTTCGCCTTCACAGGGTAGATTGTTGGGTATATGAAGCCCAACAATCACATGACCATTTGAATTATCCAAACTCTTTGATTCATACCTGAATATGAGTGTATAAATATACGTGTGTAGTCTATGTACTATGTATTTGGATTTTTTGATTAATAAGATAATTCCTTGCTTGAGAGTGGATGTAGGCATTTTGCAGAACCACTATAAATTCTTGACTCGTGTCTTTCTTTGTGTTGTTTTTCTTTCTGCTATTTTGTGTTGATTATTATATGTTTTCTCTGCTTGATTAAATTAACATTTTCTCCAAATTGGAATGAGGGATCTTCCTTATTTTCCATCAAACACTCTACCATTGTTCTCCTCCCTTTCATATGGTCATTTCTCTTTTTAAATTCATCACTCTTTCAAAAATTGAAAAATAAACCTGTTCAACCTCCCCTACAATCATCACCAAACTGAAAACATTTTAATCTATGTACTCCAACCTATCTAGATGGTCATAGGAAATGCCTACACGAAGATATGTCCGCACGGAGATGTGAATTGGAACAAGGAACCACCTTCAAACTAAAAAAACACACGCTAAACAAAGTTGGATAAAAACAAAACTAGACATAAACAAATGAAAAATTAGATAGGAATGATGCCCCTACATCAGGCTCCTCAAGTGAGATGTTTGCGATTATAACTCACAAAGGAAGTTGGATAGTATAACTACCCTTTCAAGATAACAACAACTTGCAACATACCCCCTAATGATTGGACTCAACAACCATATAAAATTCACTTCATTCATTTCTTCCAGCATGTGAGTGGAATCGGGTCGAATTTACATAGTGAGATGAATTCGGCTTCTTCATGTGCACTTGTAGATCCATGCCCACCATGCATCAAAATTCTCCCAAGTACTCCTTGCATTTGATGTAGCCTCTCATTTTTGTATCTTATCCATTATTTTCACATGTTAGAAGAGTCCATTCCATCAACAATATGAACAAAATTTGAGATTATACCTGTAGTGTCATAAAATTCAGACCCTTGCAATTTTTGACCACATTAGGGTCTTCACATTGGAAAATCAAATCCCAAGCCTAATGGGAGACTCGAGACTTGCTCATCCCTAAAAACTACACCTTTTTTCCGCCCTTCGCATTGCCTGAACCTGCTTCCTATCCAAAGTTAAGGGCAGGATAGGGGCGTGGCGCCCTTGTCCTCCTAAGACAGGGGAATGGTGCCCCTTTCCTTGCCCTATCTTGGGGTCCCTTCATTCAAATAGTGCATTGAAATTTGTGATTAAAGTGGGAAAACTTCCCTTATGTTGGCCTATGACAAAAAATCAGCCTATTAACCCTAATTGATGAATATATAAGTCGCATTTACCCTCCCATTTGCATAAGGTGAAAGTTTGCATAAGTTACAAGTTCAATCAATCAAGCATTCAAGAGAATTCAAGCATCCCTTTCAATCATTGAGCATCTCAAGTCTCCCTTCAAGGCTAGGTGTTGCATTCAAGTCAAGGATTCAACCATTGAAGAGGAGATTCATTTCAAAATTTAATTCCATACAAGCAATTTTACCTACATTTCTATTACAACCTCCCTTGAGGTGAATTAAATTCCAGTCTTTCATTTACATTTATTTGCAAGTACTTTCTTTCATCATTTGGTTAATTCCAAAACTAGGGTTTGACTTGAAGGCAAACCCCCAATCCCAACCTCTTTTCCTCTCTTTTCTATGTGTAGGTTGCAGGGGCGCAGTTGTTCTTGCAAATTTGGACTCCATTTACAAAGGCAGAAAAACCATTTTCATTTCGCGGATTTTTCGGAGGACCGTGTGCCATTTCAACACAGTCTCAATAATTTTTCCTCAAATTCGTAGGGAAGCTTCGTCTCAACATATTATAACCAGATCCAACTGCACAAATTCATCCTGCGCTTCTATCTCGAGTTATAATTAGTTCTTTGGTACTTTTACACTTGGTCTCAAAACACATAATTCAATCATTTTCCATTCTAAAAGAGGGTTTAGCTTGTCACTTGCATCTGATTATCAATTCATTTAGTATTCAATATATTTCCTTAGAGATTGGATCTAGTGAATTTTCCCCCATCTTTAAAATGTGATGTGGATATGGTGATTGAAGGGAAATCCGCAGTGAAACTTTCATCTCTCTTTGGAGGGAAGAAAAGTTTTCCTCTTTATCTCCCCATCATTCACTTTTCCCCACACCACAATACCCTTGGTGTTGAAAATTATTCTTGTCCCCACAGTTGTACTATGATGTTTGGTTGACTCATACAACCCCTTTCAATCATTTTACATTTATAGACAAATCAACTTCAGTTGTATCGAAGAATTGTAAAGACTGAGATATTACCTTTCCATTTTCTAATGTAATGTTTATGCCACTTCCTATCAATGCAAGCCACTCTTCCTCAATGGCCATAATTTGAAGTAACATATCATCTTTCATATGTTGTTTTGTTGTCTCCATAATCTATCCATAAATATTATGACCAAGATGTACGACTTCCCCAACATGTGCTTTTTTTTTATCTACTATGATCTAGTTATTCTCTTATCCTATTGGCTACCCTATGTGCAAATAAATATTATATACATGCATGCAACATTAAAAGAAATGAATAAACACCTCCTTGGTTGATGTTGCACCATCATCTTTTTCCCCACCATCAGCAAACTCCTTCCCACTTACTAACAATACCTTACTATTGCCACTATAGTTGTTCTCTTTTGACTCCTTTAAAGGCAACAAGGTATGTATAATTCCATTCTTCTCAATAGTATAAGTATTATTTCTACCATCATGCCCTACATTTTGGTCAAACTGTCAAGGTCTACCAAGAAACTTATGGCACACACCCATAGGCATGATATCACACACAATACTATCCTTATGGATTCCTATTTTAAATTCAACAAAATCTTTCTCATTTTCCAATAATTGATGCCCCTTTTGTAACCAAGAAACTTTGTAAGGTGTAGGATGTCTAACCTTCTCAAGACCTAGTTTATCCACTATTTCAATAACCACTAGATTATCAATACTACTACAATCTATAATAATTTTACAACACTTACCTTTTTCCTTACGGTTTGTTTTGAATAAAGTGATATCCTTTGGTGGCTTCAACAATAAGACTTTATAGACTTAGTTTCCTCATGGTGATGAGAAGGTGATCCTACCCATAATCTAATTACTCCTTTTAGGCCTTGTTCATCCTTCTTGTATAAACTCAAGACACTCCGTACTTTTATGACCAACATACTAATTTATTAAAACACTTACCCAAGAAATCTCTTCCTCTTCATTAATAACCACCTCTTCTAGATGATCTATCTCCTTTGTTTTGATAGTATCCTCTTTCTTCATTGGCTAGTCCTATAGAACTACTAGTTTCCTCATCTTGATATTTGTTTTGTTATTTATTAGCATATTGACCTCTTCCTTCGTAGCCTCTTCCTCTACCTTTTTCTTGTCAGCGTTTCTTCCTCATAAGCTTCTCCTCTACCTCAATGGAAAATTGGTAGGATTCCTCCAATGATCTAGAGAATACAAGACTCAACTCATCCTACAAAATATACTTCAACCCATTCAAATATCTAGCCACTTTCTCCAAATCCTCTTCACTTTGTCCTCGCAAAATCACCAACTTGTAAAACTCTTTGTTATAATATTTCACAAACATATCCTTTTGTTTAAGGTTCTACAATTTTTTGAAAAGATTGGTTTGATAATCACCCAGAAGAAACTTGGTCTTCAACTTGGCAACCATTCATTCCAAAGATTTAATCTTTGCCTTCTTCTTCTGTCTCTTTAACTGAACATAATCCCACTACATTGCAACGTGGCCCTCAAGTCTCATACAGGAAAACTTAAATCTCTTTTCTTCTACAATTTCTTCATACTCAAAATATTTGTCAAGTTCATTAATGCAATTAATGAGTTCTGCTCAATTGAGGCTTATAGAATAAGTTGAAACCTCTACCTTTGGCTTGTCTCCTACACTCGTGATTGCTCTTATGAATCTTTCATCATCTCCAACCAGTTCTACAAGAACATTATAATTAACTTGGGGTTCCTCTTCTTCCCCAACATCACTAACATCATTAAATACTACTCATCTTCTCTAAGTCTGCTTCGTGGCATCCAACCATGCCATAATGCTCTACAATATTTTAAATACTCCATCCTCTTGACCTCTCTGGCCTCCTCCTCTATTCATTCTCCTTGGTGGAATGCTTCTCTCCCCACAATCTCCCAATCTCTTAAGGATCTGATACCAAACTGATAGCAACTAGATTACTGAAAAATCAATAGAAACATAATTCACAAATAGTAACTAAATAATGATGGAAGTACAAAAATGATGGGAACAAAATTGATGAAATCAAAGCAAACAAGAGAAACCAATCAAAAGTATGTCCTATTAAATTAAGAACTTGAGAGAATCGGTTTTACATCAAAGAAAAATGGAAACTAAGGACTCATTTATTTCTATCAGAAAATGAGAATACAAAAGCATTCTTGATCCTTCCATGGATTGTGATTCTTCTTTGTCAGCCACTCATTACTTCTTCCATGCATTCTAGTTTGCCCATTCTTTTTCCCCAAATTGGAATGACAACTCTTCATGTATTCCATCAACCACTCTATTGTTGGTCTCCTCCCCTTTCATATGTTCGATTCTCTTTTTAAAGTCATTTCTCTTTCAAAAACTAAAAAAGAAACCCATCGAACCTCCCATGCAACCATCTCCAAACTGAAAACATTTCAAACTGTGCATTCCATCTTGTCTAAATGGTGACAAGAAATGTCTACGTGGATATGTATCCATGTGGAGATGTGAACTAGAACAAGGAACAACCTCCAAACTAAAACCAATGCAAGCTAAACAAAGCTGGGTAAAAGGAAAACTAAACATAAACAAACCAAAAATTAGATAAGAATGATGCCCCTGATATGCAATTCATCATTCTAATATATCTTAAAGAAAAAAAGAAATTTTATTTTCCTTATAATTGTAACATCGTAAATTGAACCCTCTGCAATTCCATGCTACACAAATGGCTTCTCTTTACACTAATTGGTGGACATCTTCCCCCCATTGTCCTTTTTGTCTGCATGGCTTGCGCAGTCATTCTTCACCTTGGATTTTTCCTGACATCATTGACTATTGACTCATGTACATTTGCATTCCATGGAGACATCTATATGCCATGCTAGCATCCTGCAAATCTACAGACTGAAGGCAGCCATTTGAGCATTACGCCTGCAATTGGTAGGGTTCACAATGCCTCTATGCGTTCCCACCGATGTCAGATTCAATCCCAAGTTTTTTATCTTTCCTTGAGAGATTCATTTGGCCTCTCTAGCAACAAATTCAAACCTCCCAAGCATTCTTGGAGCTCTTAACCTACAATTTTTTTATCACTATTCTTCTATTCCATCGTTGTTGAATGCCATTTATCTCAACATTGTCTCTATAATTATATAGAAAAGGAGTTCTTGGTTCCCACCTTCACATTGGTAGACTCTTATTCTCTTGGTGTTGAAGGAGAGTTTCTTAATCTCTATTTCCTATTGAAGCATTGTATCTCCAACCATGTATTATTTGTTTTTTATTGTTTTTTGTATTTCTTTATCCAATCTTTTGATATCCTTTTATCTTGGGAGGTGGAAACACCAAAACAAGGGTCTGACTATGGAAAACCTCTATACGTAGCCCCAAATATTTCTCTCTATAATGTGTGCAGGTTTTTGAAGTAATCTTGGGAGCTAGAGTTGGAGGCTTCAATCTTTGACTGACTTTGAAATGTCTTTATTCCCTTCTCTTAATTCATACTTAGTGTTATACTTATTTTCATTTTATGATATTTTGTTATTTAGCTTAGAAGTTCATTTGTTGTGTATGTATGTTGCTTTGTACTTTTTGTGAGTGTCTCTACTTTCTATTTATATTGGACGATAGCACATCACATTGTCATTTTCAAACCTCATGCACATCCTCAGAAAGAGACTATACAAAGACCCCCAAAGAGTCTCTATGACCTTTCCTTTCACATTTAACAAACTTTTTATCTAGTAAACTTTGTTTTAGGTCTGGGTAGTTAATTAAGTAGTCTTTATCTCTTGGCTCACTAGAGTGCCAGTTTAGTAAGGTGGAGTAGGCTTATTTACTCCATTGGAATTTCATCACCTTGAGAGTGTCAAATTTCCTCCACATTATGGTGAACCTGATGTGAAGCGCTTGATTATTATTTAATTGTGTGTGTTCAATCTACTTTCAAATTCACTTGAGTAAAAAGAACTTAATATTTGTAGAATCTTTTCCTAAACAAAATAGTGTGATATTATACGTTAAAATCCTTTATTATACACTCATGGACCGATCAAAGTATTATAGATATTTGTTGGTATTTTGATGATGTTTAGTTGTGATTTTCATTGATGGACACACACTTATTTGATGTATGAGTTATTCTCAACCGATAGTTGTTCCAAGCGGCAAGCGGTATTGTATGTCATTAAAATGTATAGTCTTTGTTTGTTGAAGACTATCAGTGTTTTGCAAAAGATGCTTACCAGTCAAAGCATGACCGTAGACCTCAAGCCATATGAAAACCTCAAGCGGAACGAAGACCCCGAGTGGCAGTTAATCTTTTGATCGGAACACTATGTTCTAGTTTTCTAGTCTTCACTTGTTAACTGATAATCGGTATACTTTGTTAACCAGTATAATTATAATGTGTGATGAGTTATCATCCACCGACACTTTGGCAGTGTGTGTGTGTTGTGTTACCAAATGTCTCTAGATGCACTGTACCTAGGAAATTATAGTCTAATCTTATTGGACCGACATGAAATCAGATTCCTATATGAGGACATCATGTCTAGGGTTTTAGAAATTGATGAAATGTGTGAGTGTTATAGAAAAGATTAGGTCTATGCGAAATAAAGGCATCTCACAACAAAGATTGAGAGTGAAAAATATAGAAGATTGAAGTAATGTTGGAATACATTAATAGGGAGTTGTCAAGGATCTAATCCAGCATTCTGTGCTACTATCTAGATTATTCACTTGTTGATTACTAATATCTTCAACAAGTCTAAAACCCTTAACTGGGTAGGCTCAGCCAAGCCTTTTGTAAATCCTCTAACAAGGTGGTTCACACTTGTGGATCTAGAATCCTCTAACAGGGTAGTCTTTAACAAGACTTATCTCCTAACAGAGATCTAGATTCCTAACAGGATCTGTTCTAGTGAAGAACATTGTAAGGCCTTAACCGGTCTGACCTTAACTGGTCTGGTTACTATTCTGTAGATAGTTGACTTGTGAGTTTTACTCACCGTGGTTTTTCCCATTTAGGTTTCTAGACCAAAACATCTTGTGTTATGGCGATTGTGCTTCTGTGGGTGAATGCTTTGTTTGCTATTTGTCTTGTTTATGTTTTAACTGGTGTATTGTTTAATCTTCTACAGTAGTCTGCAGTTAAACTGCTTAAGAGTTTGTTTAAGTTTCTGGGTATACTAATTCACCCCCACTCTTAGTATTCATCAATTGGTATCAGAACCTACCTTTCTATAAGTCTAACAACTTGGAAGGAGATATGGGGTAATACAACATGAGGGAACTCACTCACTGTCTTACTGAGTCTGAGAGAGCCTATGATGAACTCAAAATCAAGTATAAAGCCTCTTTAGCCAAGAGAAGAGAACTTGCTAAGAAATTGATGGAATTTACTAAAAAATAGCTCTTCTGATGAAGCAGACATGGAGGTCCTAGTCGGAGAAGTGGAAAAACTAAATGAATCCAAAACTAACCTAAGAAGGGAGTTGGAAGGACTGACTATCAGGATGAGTCAGGAGCTAGAAAACAAAAGAAAAGATGAAAATCTGGTAAAGGACAAGGAGCATGAGATCTCTAAGTTGAAAGAAGAAATCAGTACCATTACCGCCTATCTGCAAGAGGCAAAAGAAGCGAAAGAAGAAATACAAGCTGAACTGAATGCAACTATTTCTCAAAATGAAACCTTGATGGAGACCAATGATTCTCTTTCCAAGGAACTTGCTGAGATAAAGGAGATACATGCTAAATTCAATAGGATTGCTGCTAAGTTGGAATAAAAGCAGGAATCGGTGAACCCATCAAAGGATACCACTGGACTTGGTTTCTCTGGATACGAGGAAGATGAGGCCTCTGGAACCAAGAGTAATGCACTAAAGAAGCAATCGACACCTAAAAACAACAGCAGGAGTAAAGGTAAGCAAAAGTTTAAATCTGTTTGCTTTAATTGTCTTAAAGAAGGACATACTGCCAATGTATGTAGGAGCAAGGCTTACAATAACTTTCCTTACTTTCAAACCAATGTGGCTAGATCTAGTAGATTTAATGGTCACTGTTATGCATGCAACAAGTTTGGGCATAGAGATTTTGAGTGCAAGTCGGTTATGAACAACTCTGGAAGTTATCCACCAAGATCTAAAGGAGTTTTCCCGAAACTTCCTGTGAACTGAAACCCAAACCGGTACAGAACCTATGACCATCGGTCAAATGGTTATGAAGCAACTAGCTGGAGAGGAACCTATTTTATCTATCATGGTAGTGGTCACATTGCTGCAACATGTAGAAGGAAGAATGGAAATGTGAACACCAGACCATGGAGAACACCTGGAATGGTATGCTATCATTGCAACAAACCGGGACACACTACCAGAGCATGCAGAATAAGAAAGAATCCATCGGAAGACACACTGATCAACCCAAAAGGGAATATTGATTCTAAAATAGTTCAGCCAGATATGGATAAAACTTGGAAAAAGAAATCTGAAGAGAAGCCACAAGATGTACCCATTTCTGCACCCAGTGTGGAAATCCATGAACCAACAAACCGAGCTTCGAAAAGCTTAGGGGGAACATATTGGTAAAATGTTTTGAACCTTCGGAGTATATCAGGAAAGTACATTTATCAGTATTTGTTACCTATCAACTGATAGAATAAATGAAGCGGTAAAAGGTAAAATTAGGGTTTGAGCCCTAATGGTGATGCATTTATTGTGGTAGGTGGGATCATGTTTAAAAGTGACTTTTGTCATCATTTTTACTTGCCTATTTTTTAGAGAAGAATTTTTCTGAGCTTGAGTAGCGCAACGAGAATGATTTATCTTACATTAAAAAGAATTCAGAAAGGAATCTTGCACAAGATCTTGCAGCCACTTCAAGCTATCAGTGTGGAAGTCAAAGTGGTAAAAGCTTCCAAAGAAGTGTGTTGTGCTCAACATCAGCAAAACCCTAGTTCAGAGTGTGAAGGTATTTCTCGTTGAAACATTCTTGTTATTTGGAATCTTCTAAATATGGATTTTGCATCCAAAATTCTATCTAGTTCTATTGAACCTAAGGAATAATCTGAGTTTCTTCAAAAGAAAATGAAATATAATGCCCTATCTCAAATTCCCGCTAGAGTCATTGTCGAAGGTGGTGTTTCAAGATATATTGATTGCAAACTAGAAGACCTAGGGTCCCTCGTGATTCACTCCCAGCTGAGTCTGTTCTGTGGAGACGACAAGAAGATTAAACCTAAATACAACATAATAGACTAAGAAGAAATTACATAATGCAGTATATTTTCTCAAAGAATTTACAGAAGAACACATTAGGATTATCCTTATTAGGGTTCATGGTGATAGTATGTACCTTGAGTGAACCCATGATATTACATCGAAGGTAATTCATGTTGTGACCAGTTTCTACAATGTTGGGGAAGTCCCCATTCTTCGAAAGATCACCAAAACCAAAGTGATAGAGCTCACTGGTTATGTGAGTGACCAACGAGAAATGACTGTCAACACCATTAAAGATGACTTGGTGAAATATGCTATGGTAATTGGTTATAGAGTATTATATGCTAGTAGAATGAATTCCGTTCCTACAACTATGGTGCATGTTGCTTATAGGATGATCAAGGAGAATGCAAAATGTGACTTATGTACTTGCATGCAGAAACAACTGATGGAGAACTTGAAGTCCATCAAATTGGACAAAAATCTGAGGTTTAAGTTTGGTCAACTGCTTGTCAGTTTATTCTTCTACTTTCAAGGATATTTTCCTAGAGTCAGCGATGTTCAATGGTCGAGTGACCTATCAGTTTCCAGACAAATAAAGGAGAGTCTGCAAGTAGTAGGAACTACATATCTGAAGACTCTAAATAGATATTTTGATGAGTTTAGACTAAAGATGAACCAAAGAATAAGAATATCTGGTGATCTAGTTAAGAAATATGAAGATGACATCTGTTTCATAATCAAAACATATCACTGCATAATGGAAGCAGTCGAACCCAAAGAAGATATAGTTGAGCCTATGGGGTATGAAGTGGTAAATGATATACTAACAGGGTATGCCTCTACCCTACTTGCTTCACCACTAGATCCCAAGATAAAGAGAACTAGTACATACTTAGAAAGGATCAAATATATTGAGGCACCGAAGTAGAAAAAGAGTAAAGCAGTGTCATTGGCATCAACACCGGTTACATCGGCTACCAGTCCTAAAGTGACCAAGAGGTCACCAACTAAAAAGAAACTAGAGGCTATTCCACCAAAGGTATTCGAAAGGAAAAGGAAAACCAGGAATAACTCACCGGAATCAGAAGGCACTGAACCGAAGGTAGAAATGAAGAAGACAAGGCAATCAAGAAAGAAGATGAAGTCAATCGGTAATGTACCAGCAACCTCTGCACCAATAAATTTAGATATTTCCTCTTACAAACCTATGACACATTGTCTAAGGACCATAAATAATATTAGAAGAAAAGTTCTTGATGATTTAAAAGAATACTTTGATGATTTCAATGATAGTGAAAAGGAGGATGTTGAATAAGAACTTATTAAATATTTATGTGTTAATGATCAGTCATCTTCCGAAATTAAATCAGTTACTTCTAAATCTTTGTATGATTCTTTGGACAACAAATGGCGCATTTCCATTGAAAAGGAGAAAGACATCAGGGAGAAATTTTTTGCTCAATATTTTCCAGATGCCTCCAATTTAGAATTGTTTGAAATTATTGATAAGTACAAAGGCATTTTCTTCATGCAAAGAAGAAGACTTCAGCTACTCGGAGGCAAAACTTTTGAAGTGGAAAAAGCCACCCATGTGCAGGTTAAGGAAGCTGTCAAAATGCAAAAAGTATATGAAGCTAATCGACTGGTTGATCAAGAGCCCGACCTATCTTCAGCCAAACCGAATGAAGTCATTGACAGTCTGGGTGAAGAAGCAGTAGAACAAAATGATCCCATTTATGTTGATGCACTGGATATTGAGGATATCACCCCAGATAAGGAAAAGGATGAAAAGGAGAGAATGGAGAAAGAAAAGGCTGAGAAAACGGAAAAAAAAGAAAGTGGAAAAAGAGAAACAGGAAAAAGAGAAAGGGGAAAAAGAGAAACAAGAACAAGAGAAAGCGAAGAAAGAAAAGTAAGAGCAAGAGAAAGCGAAGAAAGCGATACAAGAAGATAAGTGGAAGGAAGAAGAGAAGAAGAAGAAGGAAGAAGAGAAGAGGAAGGAGGAAGCAGAGAAGAAAAAGGAAGAGGAGAAAAAGAGGGAAGAAGAGTGGAAGAAAGAAGAGGAGAAAGTGAAGGCCACCAAGGTAGCCCAAGAAAAAGAAGAAGAGGAGAAGAAAAGACAAGTGGAGATCAAAGCAAAGGAAGGAGGACAGACTCCTAAGGCAATCGAAGATCAAGCCAAGCACATTGATCCCATCAGTCCCACTGATTTGACTCTTGCCTGTTTGACTCAATCGGTTGATGAGACTCAGCTACTACGGAGCATTCAACTAGCACATGAGAGATTGGAAGAATTGAGGAAAAAGAAAGAACATGATGTCATTCAGTTTGTTGTTGACACCCTTTCCAATCTAATCCCTGGTACGAACCTCCCCAGTACCAATTCCTTGCTGGCCAATCTCAAACTTCTTTGCACAGTAGTGGATGATGAGGTACAATGTTTGGAAGATGTTGCCCAGGCAACTGCAAGGAAAAAACATGAAAAGGCACTCAATGTTGCCTTAGTAAAGAAAATGGATGATGACAGGACAAAACTACTTAAGAAAAAGGATGATATAAGTCTAGCTATGGGTGAAGGTAGCCTACTCTTGAGTAAAATTTGCCAACCTCACCTATTTTGTGAAGATGTTCTGAAATAGAAGACTCTACTCCAATCGGAGCTACAGAAGTATCTCGATACCTTTAAACTACCCCTATGATCTGTTAACAGTTTATGGACAAACGGTTCATACTCAACAACATCAGATTGCAAAGCTTGACTCAGAGATCTACAATCGGACTCGACATCTACAAGAGCTCGAGTTGCTCCTATTACCAAAATTGCAGGTTCTTCAGAAGTGCTTCCTGAACTTGGAGGCTATTACCGTTACATAGGAGATGAGCACCATCGATGCAATGGAAGAATTACCCTTTCAGATGAAGACCGAGAGTGAAATTACTGCCTCACTTCTTGAGTCATGGTCTTCAGACATGAAGAATTTTAGGCAAAACTTTAAATCTCTTTTTGAGAAGTTTTACTTTTTATTGTCATGAACATATACTCTATTTTTATGTTATGCAAAAAGGGAATATTTTGCATTACTTTGTCATTGTTGGCAAAGGGGGAGTAGTGTATATTAAAATTTTGGGAGTAGTATTGAAATTTTTTGGGAGTAGTATATATTCTTAGGGGGGATAATTTTGATTATGGTATCTGTTTTTGTTTTGTAAGCACTTAGATGTCAAAATTTGCCTAAGTGTTTCCATCAATGCCAAAGGGGGAGATTGTTGGTATCTTGATGATGTTTAGTTGTGATTGTCATTGATGGACACATACTTATTTGATGTATGAGTTATTCTCAACCGGTAGTTGTTCCTAGCAGTATTGTATGTCATTAAAATGTATAGTCTTTGTTTGTTGAAGACTATCGGTGTTTTGCAAAAGATGCTTACCGGTCAAATCATGACCAAAGACCTCAAGCGGAATGAAGACCCTGAGCGGCAATTAATCTTTTGATCAGAACAATATGTTCCAGTTTTCCTGTCTCCACTTGTTAACTGGTAATCGGTATACTTTGTTAACTGGTATAATTGTAATGTGTGATGAGTTATCATCCATCAACACTTTGGCGATGTGTGTGTGTCATGTTACCAAATGTGTCTAGATGCACTGTACCTAGGAAATTGTAGTCTAATATTATTGGACTAACATGAAATCAAATTCCTATATGAGGACATCATGTCTAGGGTTTTAGAAGTTGATGAAATGTGCGAGTGTTATAGAAAAGATTAGGTCTATGCTAAATAAAGGCACCTCACGACAGAGATTGAGAGTTCAAAATATAGAAGATTGAAGTAATGCTGGAATGCATTAATAGGGAGTTGTCAAGGATCTAATTAAGCATTTTGAGCTATTGTCTAGATCATTCACTTGTTGATTACTAATATCTTCAACAAGTCTGAAACCCTTAATTGGGTAGGCCCAACCAAGCCCTTTTGTAAATCCTCTAACAAGGTGGTTCATAGTTGTGGATATGAAATCCTCTAACAGGGTAGTCTTTAACATGACTTATCTCCTAACAGAGATTTGGATTCCTAACAGGATTTGTTCTGGTGAAGAACATTGTAAGGCCTTAACCGGTCTGGTTACTATTCTGCAGATAGTTGACTTGTGAGTTTTATTCACCATGGTTTTTCCCATTTGGGTTTCCACGTCAAAACATCTTGTGTTATAGTGATTGTGCTTCTGTGGGTGAATGCTTTATTTTCTATTTGGCTTGTTTGTGTTTTAACCGGTTTATTGTTTAATCTGCTACACCAGTCTGCAGTTAAACTACTTAAGAGTTTGTTTAAGTTTTTGGGTATACTAATTCACGCCCCCTCTTAGTATTCATCAATCTTGTCTATGAGCTTTATGACCTAGACTTCCATTGGGGCTATTGTGAGGAGAACTTCTAGACAAATTATCTCTCCTAATCACAATAGTCCCACTCGACCTGGTCCAATATTTATAGACATTCCAAACTCAAGCAATATTTGTTTCTCCTCGTCCCCTTAAGGGTGTAAGGATTGAGGGCTCTTCTACACTAGGATCACAAGATACTACCCCTGTAAATAGTTCTCTAGGATATCTTCCCACCATTGAGCATGATTCTATAGTCACTATTCAGTTTGACTAAATTCAATCATTAGAAGAGAATGTGAAGGACTTCAAAGGGTTCTTGACTCTAAAAAATATCCTCCCACAGGTCAGGAATGTGGTAAGTACCTTAAGGGATATGTTGATTTCAGATAGCAAATACTTGGAGATATTGAGGGCAGTATCCTTAATCGTTAAGAGTCATGTGCCCCTTGTAGATGATCCCTCTCAAGATAGTCAATAATGACATTGGTACTTAGATTAATGTTGACATGCCTAGAGAGACAATACACATGGTTAACACTAGAGACCTATGATTGATCCCTTGATTCATAGTATTAATGTCTCTAATATTCCTCTGGGTTACACTAGTATGTCGAATAGCTCTACCATTTCTTTTATCACAACTCATATTACTTCCAATGATTTCAATGATGGGGTTGGTACTACCTCTGGTGGTGGTACTAGATCCCATGCTAGTGCTAGAGGAGGTGATGGTAATGGAACCCACTTATCCACAACTATGAATGGTGCACCTCTACCTCCTCCACATGCTAATCCCATTTTAAAAACCATATTACAAAACATGGGACAACTACAACAACAACTTACAAACCTTTCATTTGCATTTGATCAATAATCATTACCTACTTATTATCGCAAGAGCCCACTTGACTTGAGTATTATTCATACCATCTTTCCCTATAGGGTTGAGGCATTAAAGTTTGATCGATTGAATATAGAGAGGGATCCCAATGTGCATATTGATTCCTTTATAATCATGTTTCAAGGTGATTACCATAGTTTATATTTTGTACAACTTAAGCTATTCTCTTGGTCCCTTAAGGGAACCGTGTTAGAGTGGTATAGCTCTTTACCAAATCATTCAATCTAGACATTTAATTAACTAATGGATTTTTTCTTCAAATGCTTTCAAGCAAACATTAGAGGTAGGGTCACCATAGTTTTCCTTGTCCATTGTAAGAAAAAATCGAATGAGAAGATTACTAATTTCATCTCTTGGTACCATTCTATCTCTACCATAATTCCCTTTCCCTACCAAATAGTGACTCGTAAATGATGCTTATCAATTTTAGCATCATAAATTGTCACTAGGCCAAATTAGACCTCATGTTTGTGCCCCTACTTTAGTGTATCTATTCCTCATTGCCTTTCTAGGTCTATTTTGTGTCTATTCTCTATCTTTGAGGCCATGAAGAACATTTTATGGGTCCTATGGTGGAAAACCCACCTTAATTTAACATTGTTTGGGCATTTATTGGAGAGGGACCAAGAAGTGGAGCACCCTAGTCTATACCATGGTGCCTAGTGCCATTGTGCCTCCAAATCTATCCCCAATTTAAAATGGGATAGGTGCTATATCTCCCTAATAAGATTTGATCCTCGTGGCTTTGCATGACCATTGGAGGTCAATGTAATCGGTAATTTGCCTAGATAACCCTATATAAAGACATTTTACTATCAACCTAATTTCATCTATCCATTCTAAGAAATCAATTCCTAGCACTCTTGCATCCATGAAGCTTTCATTATCAAGTATTTTCAAAGATCTTCAAGGCTAAATATTCATCATTCAACCATTATGGAGAAAAATTGCATCATTCCTATGCAAGCATATGTGTGTGATTAGGGGTTTGTCATGTTCATGTCGTTTTATACGACATATATGATTACATTCAAAGAACAAAGCATCATCGTCAATAATTATAGATCTGACATATACCTTTCTTTAATTTATTTCAGTATTTACATTATTTCATTCAAGGTTAATTCCTAGAATAAGGTTTGACTTACAAAAACCCCTATTCTTAATAGTTTCCCTCTCCTTTTTGTGTGTAGAAAATAGGTACAAAGTTATGTTCGAGAGGATCAACAAGATTTGTAAAGATGAATAGGTTCACCTTTTTTTGATGAGAAATTTGAAGGATCGAGGCAACCATCAACACAATCCCAAAAAATCAGGTTGAAACTTTGGTAACAATTCCAAATCCTCTTCTTAGAGCTCAAAAACAACTAAGGGATAAGACTATTCTAAAATAAAGGCCAAGATTAAACCACTTAATCCCTAATTAGGGTTTCCAACAAAATTACTAAATATTAGGCAATAAAAAGTGGAGCATTATCTTCATCACAAGTAATCAAGAGCAAGGACCAATGAGAAATTTAGATGACACCTAATTATCTAGCATATTGTCTTCTATAACCTTGTTTCCCTTGTCCCTTTATTTGATTCCATATGCAATGAATATGGTCATGATTAAATTAAGTTCTTCTATTGCGACACTTGGAAAAACATCTAGCTACAAATCTACCACATCCAACTAATCAATATTAGTTTCAAGAAATTTCTCCCACTTTGTTTGCATTATTTGGAGATTAATTATGAAGATCATGAATGAAAGAATGTCATTCAACCGGATTTCTTGAAAAAATTCCAATCTTTGGAATTAGACACTCCTTACCTTCTTCTTTAACTCTTCAAGATCTAGACCATCTGCTTCACTCATTTCTTGCCCCAACAACTTCTCCAATGATACAAGGATCTTTGATTGAATTTCTCTAATTTATTCCTCCTTCTTTTTAGATTCTCCTTTCACCATATCAAGTGTTTTCTTTATCATCATCAAAGAGCTATTCCAATGATGGAAGTCAGAAATGATACATTCTTCAATTACTCCCTCTTATATCAATATTTGAGTGGGAATATATCACACCACTTTAAGACAAGAAATCGCTTTATCTTGTGCCACCGGGAAATCCTCCCACTAATTTTCCATGCTTTGAAGTCTTCCTTTAAACAATATCACCTCTTGTAGAAATACTTCTACTTTCTTTGAGATGTTCTCTATCCATTTCTTTTATCCTTGGTTTGAGTTTCTCATTGCTTCAAGGCTCTCGAATGACTCATGTGAGATGGAAGGAGGTGGAACAAATGTTTCATCTTCCTATCTAATTGGCTTCACTAGCCTTTGTATGTATTCCTTAAGTCTTGCATTCTCTATTTCCAACTTATCCTTCTTTTCTTCTACTCTATGGAGCCTTTGTCAGATTGAAGTAAGAGTATCATCCAATTCTTGAAATTCTTGTCCTTTAGTTATGTGCCTGAGGTCAATTATCCTCACCTCATATTTCACTGTAGTGAATACATCTATTGTCTTGTCAATAGTGTGGACTGCTACTTGTAATATGCATGACCCTAAATCATCTTTGGAGATGTGGCAGAAGTTCTTTTCGTTCTTCTATTCTTTATCTTGATTGATCCTTTTAAACAAATTATCTATATCTCCAATATGTTGAACTTCCACTACTACTTTTTCTTCATTCTCTCTTTTAGCCAATCGGGATCTGTAAACAACTCCATGCCTTCTTCCAATTTTCTATCTCCATCGATTCCTTTCAAGGTTGAAATGACAACTTCATATTGTTTCTCACTTGTGTTTTGGTTATGATATCCTAGATCCTCTATCATGATTATCCTTTCTTCTTCCATACAATTTTGAATTAGTGATGTCTTGTCTTGAAGATAAGCATGTTACGCTATTCTCTTCTCATTCCCTAAGTTGCCCTCTTTGACTAAAGTTTGATTCATTCCTAACTCTCTCATTGAGGAATTACTTGTGATTGAGAAGGTAGTGTTTGTCATTGACTTCTTCCATCGAG
Source organism: Cryptomeria japonica (assembly GCF_030272615.1). NCBI lineage: Eukaryota > Viridiplantae > Streptophyta > Pinopsida > Cupressales > Cupressaceae > Cryptomeria > Cryptomeria japonica. Next base: position 693,188,045 of record NC_081405.1, on the reverse strand, counting down.
ATTCAACACCAACAACTTCCTTTTTGATACTTGTATTCTTCCTTTTCCTAGAGACGTGGACTTCTCCTTCTCTATTTATGCCTTCATTGCTTCATCTTCCTTGGAAAAAGAATCATCTTCGTCCATCTTTCCATATGTAAGTGATATTCGTTGACCTCTCAAGTTGTTGATTTTTTTTTTATTAAGATACAACGAGTTTTATAGGGACCCAAAACCCAAATCCAAGTAAAAAAATAACAAAATATCAGGGAGAAAGTCCAGAAACAATAGCCAAATAGTAATAAAATAGGGGCAAATCCCCCCAAAGCCCTACTAAAATAAGAACACTAAGGCATCAGGCAAACTAGCAAAAAACTAAACAAAATCTCCCAAAACTCATGATTTTATGTAATTAAGATTTTATTGATGTCTTTTAGCTCCTCCATGATGCTCCTCGTGGTACTTTTCTCTTGAATCCTGCTCCTAGTCCCAGTAGACAAGCTTATAGAGGCCTGCACCTCTAGAATACTATTGATCGGTTGGTCATAATGGATTTTCATTTTCTTGTTCATCTTTTTGAGGCCTTCAACAATGTTATTCATTTCTTTTTGAATGATCTCAGCCAAATTCTTGAGACTTCCCTTAACATCTACAAATTCTTTCTCCAAGCTGGCAATTTTGGATTCATGCTCGGTTTTCATGACTTTAATTTCTTCAATAAATTTCTAGGTCATTTTTTAGGAGCTTAACAGTTTCATTAGGCATTGAGGTCTAAATGAAGGTATTAATAATTTTATTTATTCCTTGTTTGATGACATGGATTTTACTAATCACCCAATGAAAGAACTTCTCTCGATTGGAAGTGGAATTAGCCAATAGCAGGTCAATATCCAGTGAATCACTTTTATTGTTATCTGGGTCCACCTGGTCCAGGTTTAGGAGAATATTCATCTTAATCTCCTGATCCCATTTGTCATTTAGATCCATAGACTTCCCCACCTTTTTCTTTTTAAAGCTATCATTACTTGTCTCCAAGGGAAGAGGGGTTTTATTCCTTTTGGCTACCTTTACAAGGGGGATTTACACTTCCTACTGTTGTTAGTGCTAGGAGTGACCTTTGAGGGGAGACCCTCTTCCTCAGAGAGCCTATACTATGGATTTTCTTCTAACCCTTGAAGGTCACGCTAGTCCATAGCCATCTCACCTGGCAACGTATCGTCCTCAATTTCAGTATCACACACAACATGCACGTCATGACCAGTCAGAGATTTGAGCTTACTTTCAGACTTGAGGGCCAATGAGGGCTTAACTTCATTTATTTTAGCATATTCCATTTTAAGAAGGATAAGGCCCTCATGGAAAACAAAGTTTTCACAGTTCTTTGCATGATTGGAAAGACTATGCTCCAAATAAGAGAGCAAATAAAATGACATAGATATTTTCCTATCATGTCTAAAATGGTTCAAAATAATAAAATGATAAGAAAAAATTCTGACAAAATGGCCATCTAGGGTAATGTACCTCATAATCACCTCCGCAACATCGACCCATATTCTCATCAGGTCTTTTCTGTTGTAGCCCCCATTAGTCATTTTCCTAACTCTATCTCTTTCATAAAATCTTTGGTTTTGTGAGCAGGTACGGTTGTAGCTTCCAAGATGAATTTGGGATATAATGAATCAACATCAAGAATTTTTCAATAATGAAATGATATGAATCTTTCTTAGTGGGATCCCCAACAAGAAACTATTGAACTACATCAATTGATTCTTAAAAATCCATCTTCCACCTATCTAGGTGCTTCATTTATCCATCTCCTATCAAAATTGAAGGTATATCCTCCTTTTGTAGGCCCCTGAAAAAATCCAATTTCTCTCCCAATTTTTTATCATCTTCCTCGACATGAGGCAACTCCTTAGTCCTCATATTATAATTTTTCCATGTTGTACCCACAGCTAGAGGAGCATTAGGCATATTCTTCACTGGGGAAAAGAATCTCTTTAAGGATTGTGGCTTTGGGAAACCATGTGACCCTCAAAGGGTGAAAGAATGAAATAATTTCACCTAATTGGGCCCTAAGTTGGAATACACAAGAATAAGAAGAATGTACTTCATCCAACTTGGAAAGTACTTTTTTGGCTACTTGCAAAAGTGCAATCTTCTTTATATCCAAATATTTATTCTCTGATTCTTCTTTGACACTTTGTAATTCATCTTGCACCTTTGGCATTTCTTCGATTTGTTGCTTTGTCAATTTGGTGGCCTCTCCTCCAGTCACTTCCTTCTTCAATTTGACATTTTCAATGTATAATTTATTATGATCTATCTGAAGGACCACATGCATCCTTTTGAGTGTTTCAAGCCTCTTCTCTAGGTGTTCAACTGCTACTTTTACAAATTGTGCAACATGCATTGTTATTGTTGCAGCTTCCACTGTTGTTGTGTCTGCCAAAGTTCTAACAATTGCATCCCCTACTTTGTGCTCAACCCCATGCAAAACAATAGTCCTGTCAATATTTGGGGCCTTAGTTCATAGTGAAAAATACTTTATACTTGGATTAAATCCTCACCCATACTCACCAAATTCTTGTGCATAAATGAGGTCTTTCTGCCTCACTACTTGGTCTAATAGAAAAATTCTCTCCAAGTCCCACCCCGAGATAAGATCATATCACTTTTATTCACATATTTCCCTTGCTTCCTATGGGGTTTACTTGATACTATTCTTATCAAAATTCTGAAATTCCTCCTCGGATAGGTTCTTCAACTTCTCCCTCATCAGAAAGGATTTGAACTCCAAAGTGTTTACAAAAATTGTCATATGCCATAAATTGAATTGGTGCAATTATTCTCTCATCATTGGCCTCTTCCTCTGAGATGACATCTGGATAATTGCCTAGTCTAGATCCATGAGTACCTCTACTTCCTCATCATCCTTGAAGGTTTCTTTGGGTCACACTTGTATCCATCTCAATGTCAATTACCTCTGGAAAATCTGAGATTTTGGCCTTTCCTTTCTCAATTTTCCTTGTATTGCCTACTGCAAGACACTCCTCTTGTGAGGGAGGCTATGTGGGGGAATCTTGCGAGGATCCCTCAGTCAAAATTGCCTTTCCCTTTGATTTTGAGATAGCAGGAGGAACATATGTAGGCCTTTCTTCAATTTTCTTACATGGTTGCCTTGTCTCTTTTCTCTTCTGCTCAAAAGTGATGATGTCTTCAAAAGTTCTCATCTTACACAACATAGTACAAAAATGATTTTGGATGTTGGAGCAGAATCCTTGAAAATTGGGATCCTCTTCCCTTGTCTCCTTTTCTATCTTTTGGAGAATATCCCACTTCTTTCTCCTTTGTACAGCTTCAGGAGGTCCAGTGTTCCTTAAAGTCCTCTCTCTTATCATGTTGGTGGGAATATACCCTTACCTTAAATTTTTGAGTTCTCAATTCATTAATTTAGCCTTCAAGGTCAAAATTTCTTGCTTGGTTCACCTTGAGCCAATAATTGCTTACCAAAAATTGTTGCACCCTTTCTAGGGTCTCACTCCCCACACTGAAGTCTTCATATACAAGCATTCGAGAAGGTGTTGTCCCTTCTTAGTCCTAATTAGCTCCTTTTCTATCCACATCATCTGCCATATGAATTCCATGAAAGACAACCCGGAGGAGATTGTGATTGGCAAGATATGAGGTGGCTGGGGGAACCCATACACCTTGATTATTGTACAGTTTGAATAAAAGAAGAAATCACCAAAATTATGGGAAAATTCTCCCTTGGGATATTCAACATTCTCAATGCACTCTTTATTATTAGGACCTTTATTATAAGTATTAGAAGCCTTGGCAAATTGACCCCACACATTTACAAGACCTTGACAACAAAGTAGTTAAAGAAAGCCTTGTAATCTAAATATTTGGACCCCTTGTCCCACACTTGAGTCCATCTTTGAACTGGTCATTTTTGCCTTGTCTTAGGATCAAACTTATTCACCTATAAGGTCTCATTCCATTCTATCCTATTCTAAAAAAGAATCATATGGAAAATCAAAGAATAATATTTGAATTTTAGATCTTCCTTTTCATTTTTGGCTTCTATTATGCTTTCATGCAACTTTTCTTGGAGAATTGTGGAAAAATCATATAATTTATTTGTTTCACAATGTTGAATCTTAACTGACATCATCATATATTCAAGAGGCATCTAAGTTATCCCACAATTCTCACTCAACATATGGCATAGGGCATAGTAGGGTTTCACAAAATAATCTTCAAAGAGTGCCAAGTTGAAGGGATCCCTTTTAGATTCCTTGAGGTAGCTCTGCCTTCCTTTGTACATCTTCCTCAAGAAGTGAGCCAGTATCTACTCCTTGATGATTTTTATTCTTGAGGAATATTCTACCTACAATCTCCTCTTATCAATTCTCTTAAGTGTACTCTTGTCCAAATCAAAACATTGATTTATAGCCTTTTGAGACATCAAGTAGCACATACCTATTACCTATTTTCGCTACAAGCTCAATATGCCTCAGAAAGAGAAACAGGTGCTAAGTATGAAAATAATACATGTTTTTGTCTAACTTGTTTGCTTCATGTGCAGACATAGGGAAAATAACTTTTTGTTCATTGAATAATAGCATGTGGGGTAAAATATGGCTCCCACGAGGGTTTAGCTTAGCATGCTGATAGAGATGGGTGTTTCTTTGCATTTTTTTGAATTTTTTCCCTATCGGCGAGACCTACCCCGATCGGCAAGACTTATCCCAATGACCCAATGGAAAGGCCCAGGCATAGACCATTTATCCCACATTGGCCATGCAGAGGAAATTTATCGCATTTATATGCAAGGTCGCATATATCCTTAGTATCAAAGCTTATGGGCTTTTGACAAGGAGCAATTCAGCGTTGGTGGGCCTCCCATGTGTGTGCGTGTCTCAAAGTAGCCAAATTTTGCTGTAAAAGGGAAAATTAACAAATGAGAAGGTTGAAAAGGATCTAATGGCCATTGCTATATCGCTATGCAAAAGTGCTCGACTGTTAATCTCCATGACTTAGTGAGTGGTGAGGTGGCGTCCAGGTGAAAGTTGAGGTGGTGCCCGGGTGGATCATGTAGCAAAACAGAGGGTGACATGTGGTGACACCGTGGCATAAGAGAGAGCCGCTCAAAGAGGCTAAAGGTCATGCAGGTTCAAGATAGATCAACGGTGATCAAGATGATCTGACGGCTATTTCTATGTCGCAATGCAAAGATGATCGCTAAATATGCCCCGTGACTTGGCGACAAAGCACGTGCAGAAAAGGGAAAAGTTAAAGATCGACCAGATCACTGAGATCCAACAATAGATCAAGGGAGATCGGATGGTGGAGTGACATTCTGGGGCTATCCATGACTATCACTGTACCACGATTGTGAAGTGCCTGGAACGAATACCCTTGCGACAGGTGGCAGGTCAGGTGGTGCTAAGGTGGATTCTAAGCAAATCACAAGGTGACACATGGTGAGACGAGGTGGAACAGGTGGCATGTCATCAAAGTGAATATTGAACACACCTTGGTCACAATGGATCTCTAAATGGTTTCACTGAATGCATTGGTTTCATTGAAATAAGAGGTATCAATGAAACTGTAGTTTCAATGAGACATGAAAATTGTTTGTCGAGGGAGGTAGTTTGGCCGAAAGACTGATCCTGAACAAACCAAAGTAAAACGTGGGTCCGGTGGCGTTGAGGTGACAGATGAGGCTGTGCTCAAGTGGATTAGGTGGAGAAATGAAGATTTACATGTGGCACATATGGACGAAGAGGTAAAGGCTAAGCAAATCAGAAAGATCAACGATGATCAAGAAAGATCCAATGGTTGTCACTATGTCACGATGCAAAGATGATCATCGAATACTCACCGCGACTTAGCGACAAAGCACGTGCAGAAAAGGTGAGTGCCTAGGTGAGATAAGGGTTGAGCACGTTTGAGAAGATCCAACGGTCGTCGCTATACCATGAGATGAAGATGCTCGATAGTTATTCCTTGTGACTTAGCGACTGATGATGTGGCGGTTAAGGTGGTCATCCAAGTGGGCTCAGAATGAATCAAGATGTGCCACGTGACAGAGAGTAGATGAAGAACCGGGGTGGGCCCAAGTCTAGTGGCAAGTCCAAGTGGTGATTAGGTGGATCCATGAGGTGAAATAGAGGTTGACACATGGTGCAGATGGACAAGGAGATAAGGAGCGAGCAGGTTGGAATCGATCCAACGGCTGTCATTGTTCAGCAATGTGAAGATGATCGACAGTTATCTATCATGGATCAGCGACAAAGAAAGGAGAAGTCCAATGGTGGGTCCAGCCTAAGGTGAGATAGCGGACACATGGCAAGTTAGACAGTGGTCAACCGGATATGAGAATGAATCAAATGGTGGGTCCCGACAAATAATTATGTGGAGTGCTACCATCTGTTATCAGAACAACCGGTTTCACTCTACTCCGATGCCCGATGAGTTTACATAAGGCCGAAAAGGAGCTATCGGATATCGGTGGAAGCATTTTCCACCTACACCGATATCCCGATGAGGTTTCCAGCGGATTGGGAGCGCACCATAGGATATCGGCGGGAGTGTTTTGACACTACACCGATAACTCGATAAGAAGGTGCGCGAGTTGTAAACTGTCCGTCCAGGTGAACTCAACACGAAATGATGTGAAGTAGTGTTCAATCTGGCTACTCTTTTTATAGTTTTAGAGAATTTTCTCTCTCAATTAAGCCCCTTATTTTGAGGAAAGGCTTAGAATTGATAACAGTTGATCCATCTTGGAGCCAAAAAATTCAAATTTTGAATTTTTGCAAGCTTTTGTATAAGTGATTGTTTTTCACTCTTTTTTCTAGAGTTCTGGAGTTTGGATATTGTGTAGCAGAAGATACTCATGCTCCTGTAACTCATTTCTTATGAGTTTTTGAGATTTGCAATGAAGATACCTCCTATTGATCAATAAAGAAGTCCATTTTCCTTCTCAGATTTGTGTTGTTCAAGCATTGTGTGTGAGTTCTTAGAGTGATTTTTTGTGATTTTTATAGAATCCTTCTTTTCATCTTATTACCTCAGTATTATGATCATATGCAACATGTTATAGTACAGGTCAGTGAATGTGTTGTTATTTTTAATGTTTGAAGTTGTGAAAATATCAGTGTTTTCCTCTTGCAAACATATAAAAGTTTAAACCTTTCATATGAATCATTTTTTCAAGCATGCATATTTAAGTTGTGAGATTACAAAGCTTCATTATCTAAGTATTTTGTGAGGTTTGTAAGAATTTGCAAGTCAGTTTCATTCATTGGTGGATCATCTTTTTATCTATAGTTTCATTTTATGTATATCCTTCTTCCCTTTTCTCATAAATTCAATTAAGTTTTTAGGTGATCAAATAGGAAGTCGGCCTATAATCTAGAGGTCTACTCTCATAATAGGATACCCACAGTCTGAGAGCAGTCCAATGTGTCACTGGATTGCAGGAATTTCAAGCTTGCATCAGGTGCAAATCCATGTGACAATATTTTTTGGCATGCTTGGTGCGACCATTGGACTTTATAGTTCATAGAAGGGCATCGTTTGTTGTCTTGTTGTGTGCAGCAATAAATTATTTTTCACACCTGGTGACTCAAATCTTTGGTATTTTAGCAGTCCAACCTTCCTAGCTTATGAGACAATACCAAGCTAGGCAAATTGTGGCCTCAGTCAATCATACCCAACTATCACCCCAAAAAAGGAGAGCTAGGGTAGTTAATAAAGTTCCAGATCCAACAGTTGGTGTGCTGCCTGTTAATTATAATTCTTACCCTGCTATTGTAGCTTATAACAATCCACTATTTGCAAGTTCTTCCAGTCATAATACACTAAATATGGCTCTTAATCAGCCCCCTAGGGTTCATCCATTTGTGCCTTTTAATTAGGGTATTCCTTTAAATTTGGTTCAACATGATGACATACTAGCTGCAGCACTTAACAATTTGCCATTTTTTACTAGAGAGGATCAAACAAAAGCTATTGAACATATTAGAGATGTGGCTTCCCTGTGTGGAGTGCATCATATTGTTGTAGAAAATTTTGCTTTGAGGCTTTTGGCAACCTCTTTCAAAGGGAAAGCCCTTCAGTAGTTCAGGGGCCTTCTTGTGAACTCAATAGCTACATGGGATGAGCTAGGACAACTTTTAAATCGACATTTTGAAGATAATTTAGATCATCTTTCATTGGTGGAGCAGCTCACTACCATCAAAAGAGCTCCACATGAGCATATGATGGATTTCAACTACCGGTTTCAAAGGACTTGGAATCGGATTCTAGCATCGGTAAAACCTTCTAATGATTATGCTTTTTTGTTTTACCTAAAGGCTTTGAATAGTGATATTGCACTCATGATACAGTCTATGGGGGGAAATACTTTACCAGTAGCATTTGATGTTGTTGTTAGGGCTGAGAATAGTCTTATTCAAGCAGGGAAGATAGCACCTAGGCCTCCCATGCCATTTTTTGCTGATATACAACCCATTATCCCTATAGTTCCACCTGTTATAGCTGTTGTACCTTCATTTCCAGCATATAATGCTCAAGTTGTAGCTCAAGAGCATGTTGTCCCTAGTCATTTGCAGGAGATAATAAGTATTAAGGAGCAAAATGCTAACCTACAGAAGACTTTACAAAATTTTGGTAATGAGTTGGTTAATATCAAGAAAGCCCAAACTCAACCACCTTACCAAATTCCTTTCCAAGCTCCCTACCAAGCCTCGTACTAGCCAAACTCTCAAGGTCAAAGAAGGAATTTTAACCAAAGGCCTTTTCAATAGTGTAATCCTAATACACCCAGTTCCTCAAGGGATATTGTTCCAGTCCAGAACAACTTGGTAAATGACTATGAGTGGTGTTTTCCTTGCAACCAACCATATAACCAATCTACATGTTCCAATGGAATGTTAAATCAGGCATTGATGGTGCAAAATAGTGTTGTTGTTTGAAGAAATCAGTCTCAGGAAGTTAATGGACAACAATTTGCACCCATGGAACAAGGTAGTCCTGATGTTACTTTGATGAATTGGCAAGGTGAGGAGTTCTATGGGGTTAATCAGCCTCAAAATCAGTCATATATCCCTATAGCAGCCAACACAAGATCCAAGAAAAGGGTTGTTGACATGGGACAACAGACTGATAAGAATAATGATCAACCTTTCTCCACTCAAAATACACAATTTCTTTAGAGATCACAGCCTGTGGTGACCAAAAATCAGCCAAACAAGCAACCTCAGCTAGCACAAGTGCAAAAGGACATTGTTGTTACTAAGGGACAACAGAAGGTCAATATGACTGATTTTAATATTTTGGATCAGTTGAAGAAAACTCATGTTAGCATGTCAATGTGGGATTCACTAGCTCTACCTAGGGAAAAAGATTTGTTACATGATGCTTTGTCTAACCTTTCCTTGGCTGCCCAACCATCTAATTAGCAAGCTTCAAAGGTTTTTCTTACGAATAAGCCTCAACAGAAGAGTGAACAACAGTCTCAGTAGTTCAAGGTAAACAAACCACCTCCCTTTTATGTCACTTTAATCATTGGCCAGCACCTCGTGCATAACAACATGATAGATTCAGGTGCAAGTAGCTCAGTCATGCCCAAGTAGTTGGTTGACCTGTTAGGATTGACTTATGAGTCATTGAATAAGGGTGTAGTGCAGTTAGATGGGACTACTATAAATACTGTAGGAGTCATTAAAAATTTGAGTCTAACACTCCATGCTTGCCCCAATTTTTTTATTCTGCAAGATGTATATGTGATAGACCTGCCACCCTACTTTGCAATTTTCTTATCAAGAGACTTTACAACCAAATTACAAGGTTATTTTTCCTCTAACTGGTCACGTATGTTTTTTAGGACTAGGTATGGAACTAAAGTTACTATTAAATTAGAAGCTTTAGCTAATGATCATATAGAACCCTATGTCCCTAGTGCTGTCAATGCCAATTTGACTATTCATGAGCAAGATGACCAACCCATTTCGTGTGATCCAAACACCCCTATTGATGACATTCCTGACATTATTCTGGATGAATGGGCAGTTGAGAATCTTGAGGAAGATCCTTTAAAAAATATGGATGAGGTAAACCTTGGAGTCTATATGTTTCATGAACAAGGTTCTGCTGTCCCAAACTTGATGAAGGATGTTGGACAACAAGATAATCAACATCAAAATGAGCTTTGGAAGCTCTATTTTGATGGGTCAAGAAGTAATAATGGTAGTGGTGGTGGTTGCATGTTTATTTCCCCTATTGATGATAAGTATTATGCAGCTTTCAGGTTTTCTGTTAGCTACACCAATAATATAGCTGAGTATGAGGCCTTAATTCATGGTTGACAATGGGCAAAGAAGAGAGGAAGCAACTATTTGCAGGTTTATGGTGATAGTGAACTAGTTGTCAACCAAGTAAGAGGTCTCCATACCACTAAGAATGATCTTTTAAAGTCTTATAAACATAAGGTATGAGATCTTATTGAAGATTTCCAAGCTTTCAATCTTCTATCTATTCCTAGAAATCTTAATAAGCATGTTGATAGACTTCCTGCAATAGGTGCACAGTATGATATTCCAAGTGATATCAACAATATTAATAAAAATCAATATGTAAAAGTGATTGTTAGGTCTTCCATTCCTAACAATGCTGATCATTGGCAAGTTTTTGATAGTGATCAACAAATTATTAACTTTTTGAGGGAAGAGGCAGAGTTTTCAAATACCAACCAAGAGAAGCTTAAGCAACAGTATGATGATCAGGTCATACGGCTAAAAAAAACAAGCTACCTAAGGGTTTGGTCACATTGGAGTCAATTTTCAAAGACAATGATCAAGTGAGAAAAGAAAAATCCAGCTTGCAGATCAAGGAGGAACATTATGAAAATGTTGAGATTTTCAAGGATAAGCTATTAAAGCTTGGCAAGGTGTGTACTTTAGAGGAAAGGCATGCATTTGTTTTACTATGCCAAGAGTTTAGTGACATATTTTATTGGCAATATTCTGATTTAAAAGGCTTTGACCCTAGTATTTCCCAACATACCATAGAGCTTGAGCCAAATGCTAAACCTGTGAGGCAAAAATAGAGGCCTATTAATCCAAAGCTTGAGCCCCTTATGGTCAAAGAACTTAATAAACTCATTGAGAGCAACATCATTTTTCCTATTAAACACACCTCTAGGGTGTCAAACCTTGTCCCAATTAGGAAAAAGAATGGTGAAATCAGACTTTGTGTTGATTTTTGAGATCTCAATTTAAGCCTTATTGAAGGATAGTTATCCGTTGCCCTCTATGGAGCAGATTCTGCAAGTTGTTGCAGGTTCTCAGAGATTCTCCTTGCTAGATGGTTTTTAAGGTTATAACCAAGTTTTAGTGAAGGAGGAAGATCAATTTAAAACAACATTTACAACTAAATGGGGCACTATGGCATATAAAAAGATGCCATTTGGTTTGTCAAATGTTGGTGCCACTTTTTAGCGTGCTATGGATATGGCATTTCATGGTTTGATGTATAAATTTGTACTTGTTTATTTGGATGATGTCACTATTTATTCCAGAAATTCAGTTGAACACCTAGCTCACCTAAAGAAAATTTTTGAGAGGTGCAGAGAGTATGGTATATCTCTTAACCCAAAGAAATGTGTGTTTTTTGTTCATGAGGGTAAGCTTCTGGGCTATGTGGTGTCAAAAGAGGGTATTACTATTGATCCAGAGAGGGTAAGTGTTGTTCTTTCCTTACCTCTACTAGCACACAAGAAGGGCTTGCAAAGCTTCTTGGGTAGAATTAATTTTGTTAGGAGGTTTATTCCAGATATTGCAGAATTATTAAAACCTCTAACTTCTATGTTGAAAAAGGATATTCCTTTCAGCTGATCTAAGGATGGGAGGAGGAGTTTTGAGCTTATAAAAGAGGCACTTGCAACTGCTCCTACTTTGCTAAACCCAAATTTCTCAAAAGACTTTATTTTGTATGCTTATGGCAGTATTGACAGCATCTCAACTATGTTGGTTCAAGAAAATGAGCATGGTTTAGAGCAACCTTTGGCCTTTTCCAGTCAAGGCCTTAAGGGTTATGAGGAGAAATATTCTTTTGTTGAAAAACATGTTCTTGCTGTTGTTAGGAGTTTGAAAAAGTTTAACTATATGCTGTCTAACAATATGATTAAGTTGATGGTTACTCACCCCTCAATTAAAGAGCTTTTGCTCAGCAAAGCCTTAAATGATAAGAGGGCTGGTTGGGTGACTAAGGTGATGGAATTTGATGTTGATATTAAGGTCACCAAGCTATTCAAAGGTAAGGGACTGTGTGAGCAGCTTGCTAATCATACAAACAACAGTGAAGAGGATGATGAGAAGGTTGTTTTAGCCCTCCAAGATGAAGAACAAGTAGTTGTTCTTGTTCCTCCTACTGGCTGGGTACAAGAAATGACTCATTTCTTGCTGATCAGTGAGTGTCCTCATGGATTGAGTAAGTCAAGAAGAAGGTATTATAGACTTCATTCCATTCTCTATGTACTCTTGAGTGGTTTTCTATTTAGAAATGATTTTCATGGTGTATTATTGAGGTGCATAGATGTTGATCAGGTTGATAAGGTATTGCATGAGTTTCATGAAGGATCAACAGGAGGACACTTTTTAGCAAGAGGTACAGCTCTGAAAGTTATGAAAGGAGGCTATTATTGGCCTAATTTGTTCAGAGATGCACATTCCTGGGTTAGAAAGTGTAAAGAATGTGCCATGTTTGCAGGAAAAGAGAGGTTGGCAGCGGTGCCATTGCAGCCTATTCAGGTAGAACAACCATTTATGAAGTGGGGTTTGAATTTCATTGGAGTCATAAATCCACCTTCAAGTGCTAGCCACAATGGGTGCTCACAGCCATTGATTATTTTACTAGGTGGACTGAGGCTATAGAACTAAAGGAAGCAAACAAGACAACTGTTTTGAAATTTTATGATGAGTTGATAACTAGATTTGGTATCCCTGAATCTTTAGTTTTAGATAATGCTCTTTTTTTGTAGGGAGCCAAATACCTAATTTTGAAGTAAAGAATGGTGTTTATCTCAACACCTCATCTAACTATTACCCTCAAGGAAATGGACAAGCTGAGTCCACAAATAAGAATCTTCTCAAAATCATCAAAAGGACCATGGAAGGAAATCAGCGAGCTTGGCATACCAAGCTCAAATCAGCCTTATGGGCTAATAGAATCACACCAAAGAGGTCCACTGGAATGTCTCCATACATGCTTGTGTATGGGAAAGAAGCAACATTGCCTATTTCACTTGAGTTTCTAGCCCTTGATCTATCTAACCAGTTGGATATGATTGAAGAAGAGTCTGTGTCAGCAAGATTGGCTCAGCTGATTGAGCTAGAGGAAGTTAGAAATAAGGCAATGAGTCAAATTGAGCATCACCAAGCTCAAATGAAAAGATATTTTGATAAGAGGGATTCTCCTAGCTAGAGTGTTCAATAAAGGTGGCATTGTCCTAAAATGGGATGAATTCAAGAGCAGGCCAGGCAGGCATACAAAGTTTGATGCTTTTTGGAGTGGGCCTTATATGATTTCTGAGTGTAAGCAACATAATGCCTTCCAGCTATCTAAGTTGGATGGTGAAGTTGAACCAATCCCAATCAATGGGATTCACCTCAAGCATTGCTTTTGAGGTATGCCTAAAATTTGTACATATTTTAGTTTTTCTAGTGGTAATAAGTGCTTTGCATAGTAGGTCAGTTTGTAGTTTTGTTTTCCCTAAGTGCCTAGTGTACAGTTCAAAAGGAGTAATAAGAGGCATACTTCTACAATCCATTGAAGATATAAAAGAGAGGTGTCCATCATATGAAACAAGGAATATGTTTATCCCCTCTCACACACAAAAGGCATCTCCCTAATATAGCTGAAATAAATTGTTGCAATAATTCTGAAGTGTTTTGTTGTTTTGTCCTGTCCTAATCTGTCAATACACATGCCTAATTCATGACAGTAAGGTGTTAAGCTCACTGCCATAGACCACACACCTGTACTCAATAGATTAGGATAGGTTTTTGAGAGAAAAGAGATTTTTTGGAGTCATGTGTGATGTGTTGTTTTAGTTTTCTATCAGTCTCAGTGACTCTGTGCCCAATGGAACACATAAGGTAGCTAGTCAAAATGTTTAGCAGGCAAACATATGGAAGATGTCGCCAAAAATGTTACCTATTTTCACTACAAGCTTAATATGCCTTAGAAGGAGAAACAAGTGCTAAGTATGAAAATAATACATGTTTTTGTCTAACTTGTTTGCTTCATGTGCAGACACAAGGAAAATAACTTTTTGTTCATTGAATAATAGCATGTGGGGTAAAATGTGGCTCCCACGAGGGTTGAGCTCAGCATGCTGATGGAGATGGGTGTTTCTTTGCAGTTTTTTAAACTTTTGCCTTATCGGCAAGACCTACCCTGATTGGCAAGACTTATCCCGATGACCCGATGGAAAGGCCCAGGTGTAGACCATTTATCCCACATTGACCGCGTGGAGGAAATTTATCGCATTTATATGCAAGGCTGCATATGTCCTTAGTGTCAAAGCTTATGGGCTTTTGACAAGGAGCAGTTTAGCATTGGTGGGGACCCACGTGTGCGCACGTCTCAAAGCGGCCAAATTTTGCAGTAAAAGGGAAAATTAACAGGCAAGAAGGTTACAAAGGATCTAATGGCCATCACTATACCGCTATGTGAAAGTGGTCGACTGTTAATCTCTGCAACTTAGTGACTGGTGAGGTGGCATCCAGGTGAAAGTTGAGGTGGTGCCCGGGTGGATCATGTAGAAAAACATAGGCTCACACGTGGTGACACCGTGGCATATAAGAGAGAGCCACTCAGAGAGGCTAAAGGTCATGTAGGTTCGAGATAGATCAATGGTGATCAAGATGATCCAACGGCTATCGCTATGTCATGATGCAAAGATGATCGCCAAATATCCCCCATGACTTGGCAACAAAGCACGTGCGGAAAACGGGCAAGTTAAAGATCAAGCAGATCGCTAAGATCCAACAGCAGACCAAGGGAGATCGGGCGGTGGAGTGACATTCTGGGGCTATCCATGATTGTCATTATACCATGGTTGTGAAGTACCCAGAACGAATACCCTCGCGACAGGTGGCAGGTCAGATAGTGCTGAGGTGGACTCTAAGAAAATCACAAGGTGACACATGGTGACACGCAACAAAATAGGTGGCATGTCATCAAAGTGAATGTCAAACAAACCTTGGTCACGATGGATCTCTAAATGGTTTCACCGAATGCATCGGTTTCATCGAAATAAGAGGTATCGATGAAACTGTAGTTTTGATGAGACATGAAAACTATTCGCCGATGGAGGTAGTTTGGCCAAAAGACTGAGGCCGAACAAACCAAAGTAAAATGGTGGGTCCGGTGGCACTAAGGTGGCGGATGAGGCCGTGCTCAAGTGTATCAGGTGGAAAACCAAAGATTGACACGTGGCATGGATGGAAGAAGAGGTAAAGGCCAAGCAAATCAGAAAGATCTAATGGTTGTTGCAATGCAAAGAAGATCACCGAATACTCACTGTGACTTGGCAACAAAGCACGTGCGGAAAAGGTGAGTGCCCAAGTGAGATAAGGGTTGAGCAAGTTTGAGAAGATCCAAGTATCATCGCTATACCGCGAGATGAAGATGCTCGATAGTTATTCCTTGCGACTTACTGACTAATGACGTGGTAGTTAAGGTGGTCGTCTAGGTGGGCTCAGAATGAATCATGATGTGCCACATGGCAGAGCGTAGAAGAAGAACCAGGGTGGGCCCAAGTCTAGTGGCAAGTCCAAGTTGCGATTAGGTGGATCCGCGAGGTGAAACAGATGTTGACACATGGTGCGGATGGACAAGGAGATAAGGAGCGAGCAATTGGAGCCGATCCAATGGCTGTCGTTGTTCCGCAATGTGAAGATGATTGATAGTTATCTATCGCGGAGCAACGACAAAGAAAGGAGAAGTCCAGTGGTGGGTTCGGCCTAAGGTGAGATGGAAGACACATGGCAAGTCAAATGGTGGCTGACCATATACGAGAACAA
This sequence comes from Cryptomeria japonica, assembly GCF_030272615.1. Taxonomy (NCBI): domain Eukaryota; kingdom Viridiplantae; phylum Streptophyta; class Pinopsida; order Cupressales; family Cupressaceae; genus Cryptomeria; species Cryptomeria japonica. The sequence continues at coordinate 693,171,960 of NC_081405.1, read as the reverse complement.
ACCAAATGGTTGCTAGCCGATTGGGAGCCTGCCATCGGATATCAGTGGGAGTGTTTTGACGCTACGTCGATAACCCGATAAGAAGGTGCGCGAGTTGTAAACTATCCCTCTAGGTGAACTCAGCACGAAATGACATGAAGTTGTGTTCAGTCTGGCTACTCTTTTTGCAGTTTTGGAGGAGTTTCTCTCTCAGTTAAGCGCCTGATTTTGAGGAAAGGCTTAGAATTGATAACAACTGATTCATCTTGGAGCCAAAAAATTCAAATTTTAAATTTTTGCATGCTTTTGTATAAGTGATTGTTTTTCACTCTTTTTTCTAGAGTTCTAGAGTTTGGAGATTGTGTAGAAGAAGATACTCATGCTCTTGTAACTCATTTCTTATGAGTTTTTGAGATTTGTAATGTAGATACCTCCTATTGATCAATAAAGAAGTCGATTTTCCTTCTCAGATTTGTGTTGTTCAAGCATTGTGTGTTAGTTCTTAGAGTGAATTTTTGTGATTTTTATAGAATCCTTCTTTTCATCTTATTGCCTTGGTGTTATGATCATATGCAGTAGGTTATAGTGCAGGTCAATGAATGTATTGTTATTTTTAATGTTTGAAGTTGTGAAAATATCAGTGTTTTCCTCCTCCAAACATATAAAAGTTTAAACCTTTCATATGAATCATTTTTGCAAGCATGCATATTTGAGTTGTAAGATTACAAAGCTTCATTATCTGAGTATTTTGTGAGGTTTGTAAGCATTTGCAAGAGATTACAAAGCTTCATTATCTGAGTATTTTGTGAGGTTTGTAAGCATTTGCAAGTCAATTTCAGTCATTGGTGGATCATCTTTTTATCTATAGTTTCATTTGATGCATATCCTTCTTCCCTTTTCTTAGAAATTCAATTAAATTTTTAGGTGATCAAATAGGAAGCCGACCTATAATCTGGAGGTCTTCTCTCATAATAGGATACCCACAGCCTGAGAACAGTTCAATGTGTCACTAGTTTGCAGGAATTTCAAGCTTGCATTGAGTACAAATCCATGTGACAACAATCCCCACTAGCCATTCTTATTGTCATGTGTAGAGGATGATATTTCTTTGCAAGCTCTTTGATTAGGATTGGGTTCCACAAAAACATTTGGGACAACAAACTTTTCCAAATTAAGGTTCTAGGGGTGTGAAACCGGGATTTCCTTATCCCTATTCCCATAAAAGTAAAAGAATATATCCCACCCCCTATCAGTGGTGTGGGCATCTCTAAAGTTGGAGCTATGATTAGTGAAGGTTTTCTTAAAGGTATTATGCATGTTCGAGTTTGTGAACAATTCCAATAGGTGTTGATGCAATCCTCTAGTTTCTCTCTTCTTTCTTTTTTCTATCTCTTCCAATTTACCCTCCACTTCCTTGGCAATTTCTTCAGCACTCTTTGCTAAGACTGAGGAAGATGGAGCTTGCTTATATTTCTCTTGCCGAGCTAAGCCTGGATTTGTTGTACCAGGGGAGGGTTGATCAATAAGGGCCTATTTTGATGATGTGGTAGTTGTAGGTGTGGCCTTCTTAATAGGAGCCTTTCTCTTCTTAGGCTTGGGATCTTGTTCTTATGGGTTGGATTCTTCAATTTGGGGTTTCTCTATAGTAGGAGGGGCTTGTGCAGATAACTCTGTATATGGTTTCTTAGGGGGAGCCTTCATTCTTTTTGGTGTTGGCTGCCTGGCTTTACAGGCTCCTTTTGAGAGGGTACATTCGACTCGGCACTTGGGGAAGCCTGTAAGGCAGGAACTGAAGGGCTTGGCTCAACTGTTGGCTTGTCTGAGATCTCATGGATGGGATGGACAAAAAAGAGAGGAATGGAATGCATTATTTCAGGCATGTTGGAGCTTTCTCCCACCTCAGGAGTCTTTTCGATAGAAAGGGTGGCAAAAATCCTTAGTGAGGGAGGCCATTTCCTTGTTTTAAACTGCTAAAAACTACTAGATCCTCAAGCAAATAAACCCTTCCCTCACACCTAGGGAAAGACTATACATTTTTTTCAAGAAAATCCCCGCAAACACTTACAAATTTCCTACAAAAAGCATAGGAAGAGGCTTGGAACCTAACTTACTGGTTTTCTTCACGCTTTTGATCACAATTCTGGCTTGGAGAATGCTCTGGGTTGCCTCTGAATTCTCTAAACTAACTCTATGATAGCTTCTTTAATGGAAGGTGAGTGATAATGCTTCGAATTTTGCCTTTGTTACTCACAAAAGGGTTGTCATTACTCCATACGTGAATGCTTCAGCGGGTTGGTGGCCCAAAATTCAAACTCCACCATTGATCTAAAAGATGGAAGACTGAGATCATGTTTTGAAACCTTTGACCATTGATGTGGCTTCTCCTAATTTATCTCTTCGTCACCTTGGATATTGCATTGATTTCTAAATTTTTGGCTTTTCATAAAATCCTACCATCTTTCCATAAAATAATCTCCCTTGCAGGATAGTGAGGCCCCTTTATGTGTTTGTCATTTGCTATCCTGCAAAGTCTTCATTATGTCATCCTTCACATTTGCGGGATAGTGAGGTTCCACTATCTCTTTTTGCTATTGCTACCCCACAAGGTCCCTTTCCTATCGCTTCTTAGGCTGCGGGATAGCGGGACCCTACCACCTTTATTTCTTGGTTACCCCGTGGGATGATTATCCTCTTTTAATTTTGCTCACAGGATGGCAGGGAAGACACCACACAGTTTCCCTGCTAACTCGCATCCCTCTTTACTAGCTACTTTTACCCCTGTGGGGTAACTTTATCTTTATACCTTAATTTTTCCCTGCTATCCCATGGGATTTATTTCATTATTGCACCTATTCACTAAGATTAGTCTACTCCTCAATTCGTTCATGATTTCTTTCATGCAGGGTGGTAGGGACCACTTTCTTCTTTTGTTCCTGCTAGCTCACGGGAAAATTTTTCTCCTGCCATTATCCTGTAGGGTGGCAGGGTCATCACCTTGCATTCATCCCGTAATCCTGCTTTACACTTTACATGATCCTTTCATCACACGGGGTAAGTTTTTCCTTGTTCCCAAGTATTTCCCACTGTCCCGTAGGAGATCCCTTCTTTCATCTATCTCACTAGGTTGCTCTAGTTGAAATATCTCTTTCCTTAAGCTATACGGGGTAGTGGGGAAAATTTTCTCCTTTATACTTGCTATCCCTGCGGCATTCTTGATTCCACTTTTCTGACATGTGGGACGACGGGACAATGAATCAATACTAACCCCGCTAGCCTGTAGTTCTCCTTCCTACCTTTTCAAACCCATGCAGGGTGACGTCTTTATAGCATTTCTAACTACATCCCACTATCCCACTGAGTTCCTTGACTCTTTGCTTTTCCTCATCTTGTAATAGGCCATGGGACCCCTTCACTCTTCTAGCACCCGAGACATCCCGTTATCTCGCATCATACATTATGTAGTTTTCTGATCAGCGGGGGACAACGATTTCCTCATTACATATTGCATCCCGCCATCCCATTGTGCTTCCTTTTACCATCTTTCAAGTGCTAAATGTCTTGTTTTGTGGATTCATTTTCTATCACACAGGGTAGCGGGGACCAATAGACAACTAAATCTCATCAACCCACAAGATAATTCACTCTTGATTTATAGCTGTAGGTTAAAAAATTTCTTCAACTCAATGAGTCCCTTGCTATCCCATGTCGTCCAAACAACTGTAAGATGGAGCCTGTGGGGTAAAAATAAGGAGCTCCAAAGCGATGATCCCACTATCTTGTGATAATCAAGCACACAAAAGCGACACTTAAGTGATTCCTTTAAGCGTATGACAACTAATGAAGGGTAATTGGGTCGTGTCTTCTAGGATCATTAGGGGACTTACATTTAAAACCTTGGACTGCAGTAAGGGACTTTATGAAAATTTAAAATTCTTGACGATGTAATCAGCTGAATATTTTGAGTCTAGGACATGGGGTCGATAATCTGACGATATAAACCCTCCCATCAACAACTTAAAGGATAACAACCTGTTGTGATAGGTCAATAGAGAAACATAACAAAGCTGAGGAGTTTCTAAGGCAAAACTTAAACCCTCCCATCCTGACTGCAAAAACCTAAACCCAGGGACTCCAAGATACAAAAAGGGGCACAAACCACAACAAAAATTGACAATCCCAATAGGTATCTTATTGTGAGGATCAAAATATGACTTTTTTTTTGTACACACCAAGTTGATAGAACTCCAACTCTATGTTTGTTCCTGTAGCTTGAGTTGAATAATATGTCTCTACCAATTTACCAATTGAGATAGGATATGAAATTCCTTGTCTTTCCTCTTCCTTTTGGATAAAATCAAACTCTATTAGTTGCCTTACTACTTCAAGTAGTACCATCCTATTAGTGGGATATTGTGGAAGATGATATAGATGATATGAACTCCCTTGAATCCTAATGTATGAGAAAGTGGGAAATTGGATAAACCACAAACCAAAATTCTCTACCAACGCCATATACATCGTTGAATCTCTTGAAGTGTTGCTTCTCATGTAGCTATAGCTGAGGATAGCAATCATAAACCTTGAGTTATACCTTCTTGATACCTACGCCACCCTTGCATATCAATCCTTTATATAGTATGTGTCTAGCGAATGTATACACCACATATGAACTCATGTAAAAGGTTCTTGTTCTTTCCATATCTCTAAACTGAACATCTATGTTATCACTAATAAACTTGGCCCAATTTATCATTTTTAAGACTAGAGAGACCTCTTCTATAAAACGAAACTTCCATATTTCAAACAATGTTCCTTGTGGACATCCCATGATTCTATTCAACATGAACACCATGTCACTATATTCTTCCTTAAAATTAGAGTAAATAAATTTCTTCGATATTTTAGAATGTGGTTTCTTTGGTCCACTTACCCAATCTGAAGTAATAAGGTTCATACATCTTCGTGATTCTTTCTCAAAAAAGGTTTTTGATTCTTGTTTGGTCAGATCAACCATCCCATCATAGTGATGGATCTACCAAATATCTCTCTGATTTCTTCTTCTGCAAGTTGTGCTAAGACCATTCCATTGGATGCCACTATTGATCTTTCTTGGGGGTTGTAGTGCCTTGCACATTCCACCATTAATTCATTGCATTGGATTGCTAGTGGGAAACCAACAGCTTGCAAATTCTATTTTTGATCATGTTAGTTGCTATGGTAGAGGGGATTTTCTCACGTGTGCCAAACATTCTCCTCTTGAACTTGGTCAAGTCAAGTTGCTCCAGGTTGGTGTCCCCAACTCTCTTCCATCTTGAAGTTATCTAAGATTCTGGATAGAAACCTTTGAGCACTGCCTTCATTTGATCCTTTCTTATATTTCTCTTGACATGTTCCTCTATGAATCTAAAAGTTAGAAGATTCAAAGTATATTTTAAAGCCAAATAATAATATAGCTAAGTTCTGATTTTTATTGACGATTATGCATGCTTTCAAATTTGCAAAATCAAAACTCAGAATCATTTATAAGTTTTGAAATTAGTGTAGTGTGTATTCAATTTATATTTTAAAACCTGAATTTTGTGACCCTGGAGGTTTGATTATCACTCAAAAAATATGAGATATATCTTTCTTTCTTTACTTCTGGAAGAATTGATTAAGCTTTGCAATTTAATCTCTGAGTTAATGAGTAAATTTTAATCAACACTCAGAAATCAAAATTAGAACTATTTGGGCTTTGGTCTTTGACTAGCCCTCCTTTTATTCTCCTTATTCAAGCTTTAATGTTTGAATTCTTCTCTCCAATTATATTTTCTGAGTCATCATTTTCATGTAAACCCAAAACAACCTTGTCTGATTGAGGTTAGCAAACCCTCTTCTTTAAGCAAAACAAATTCAAAATGACCTTGCAACGATTTTCTAGAAGGCAAAAATAATTTGGTTTGAATTTTTATTTTTTTTAATTGCAAAATGGCTTATCTTCCTCTATATATACACCTTCTACCAAAGGTCACACTCTTTCAATCCCCTTGTACAACCGACTTGGTTGAAAATAAACTTTTTTTTTTGTGTTTGATTAAATTCAAATTTCCTTTTGTCAATGATTAAGCCAATTTTGAAATATTTTGATTTCAAAATTTCCTTGGAAAAGAAAATTATCCTTGCTACGACTTTGCTAAGCCTAATTTTCTTTTGGTGTGAATTATGAAGAGTAGGTTTGAATTTGAATTGGGAATAATGACCTTCAATGCCATCTTATAAGCCTTCAACTTCTTAAGAGGGCCGACTTGGCTTTAAAAAAACTAAACATTTTATTGCCTTTTGAAAATCCGCTAAGGATAATTGTGCTCATTTCTTTCTAGCTAGCTTAGCAAGTTGATAAACCATTTTGTTTTAATAGAATTTCTTTGACTTGAGTTACCTCCGTTGTAGCACTTAGTGAACTTTTATCTTTGAGCTTTCATCTTTCTAGCTTTTTTCCTTAATTACGCCGAAGGCGTTCCCTATATGAGATTGAGAAGCTCATTTTGTTCATCAATGGTGAACAGTCATCAAGAGATAGAGCAAGACCATTGCACTCTCCAAGCCATCGATTCATTTATGTCGGTGCATATTATTCATGCCCTATCATATCTCTCACCATCAATGCCTCTGTATACAATGGGACAACAAAATAGATTTTTGTTCGCTCTACTCTAGGTTGAAAACTGCAAGCATTCACAAGCTCCCTCCTCTTCTTCTTTGTCTCATTTTTACTGTAAAAATCCCTCGAGTTCTTGAATGAGGACATTTTCTGGCCATTTGTGCGCCTTTGTCATCAAAGAAGGGTTGATTGTAAGCATGAGATCACAAACCCATTTTGATCAATAAATTTGTCGTCGTTGAGATCAGTTGCTTCAATCATCTCTCTGAAATGATCATCGCTCATCTCTTCTATATCCAACACATTTGCATTCTTGTTCAAGCTCTGCAAATTTAATACGCCTTTCTTGCATTTGATAGAAGACTGATGCAAGATGACCTCTCTCCCCTATTTGATTAACACATATATACAAAAAGAATATTTTCCTCTCTAAATTCTTCATTGTCTGATATGCCCCTTGATTCCCCTATGGCAGTTCGCTTCACCTCTTATTTCACCATTTCAAGCTCTAGACTAGGAGCTGAATGGTCATAAAACTTGTATGCAAGTTTTTAATGCCTTTCCAATAAATTTGTTTCAGCCAAACATGTACCTTCCACTTCGATTGCATCAGCTACGAAGTAAGCCGCTTCAACAAATTCATTATGTACATGAGACTACAATTTGATGAGATATTCTGTCAAACAGTTTAAGTGCCATGTTTATGCTTCCACATTTTGCAGACATGTCTATCAGAGTAGTTGTGAATACAAGACCTGACATAATTCCCTTATCCATTACACTCAGATGGATGTCAAAACATTGTTTTCAAGCTCCCATTTTGGCGCGGTCTAGGATGATCAATTTCTTTTAAAAATAAAAGAATTTCTTTACTTTCACACTCAATTAGAAATGGTCCCCTGTTGCCTATGATGCCTTACAATCCAAACATAAATCATAGATGACATTTATACAATGAAAGCACTTCTAGAGTCCAATGCATCTGGACCAAGATGACAAAATTATTTTGGAACTGAATATAGAGGAGCATATGAAAAATAAGTAGCCATTCAAAATATCCATAGAAGAGATTTTGGGCTCAAGGGTGTAGCACGCATTTTCTTATGGTACTATGGTAACTGGATAAGAAAGCCTACGATGGGATTTGTGATATGTCGATATGCTTTTACATGCGAAATGTGTTTATAAAGCTCTGACCTTTAATCCACATGAGATGCAAATACCACGGAGGTTGATCAAGAAATCCCCTTGAAATAATGCACAAACACTCCCCTTCTTTGTTCTCTTACCTCCTTAACATAATCAAACACATCACACACTATGTTTTTTATCATTTAGTACATGAGTTATACCATTTTGATGGAGCGATGTCGATGAGACCACCAAACACAACAAAACTAAATAAAACAAATAAAGAGATGTTTATCACCTATCTGGCTCGTGTGCTCTTGCATCAAAGACATAAGCCATTTGCAAAGCTTTCCCATTAACTCCTGTTCTCCCAATTTATCTGCCATCATAGGCAAATAGATTTCTTATAGGATTGAAGGCTAATTTGTGTGACTAAGGCATAAAAGTTGCCTTCATTTTAATACCTCCTTCTAGGAAAATGCTTTACCATCAGTTCTTCCACTTGGATGGATAAGAAATGCTAGTGATATAATTCACCACATAAAAATCAATAGATTCAATTGCTCAAAATTTTATTTCTAAATACCCTTCACTCTTTCCTACCCTACAAAAAGAAGTGCCTTTGAATATAAAATAAATTAATAGGTTAAAATCTAATATCAGATTTTCATAATCCATATTTTTGACCATTGTTGTAATGAGGTCAATTAGATTGTGTGCAAGGTTTTTACATCAACAATTCATATTATACTTTGTGATCCATCCATCGTTATTTCTAGATTAGATTGTGTGAGAGTTTTTTACATCAACTTTTAGGATAACACACTAACATAATTTAATCCAAAAATAATAGCAATCATGATTACCACTTTCTTATAGATTGGGTTAAACTAATCCATTTTTCAAAAACAAGGTTATAAAATCTATGGAGGTTCATAATTCTCACACCTATGAACTCCCCTTTTGTCTCAAATATACTCTAGTTTGATTCAGTGCTTATCTTTTATTCAATTCATCACCAAAGATACAAAAACAACAACTTCTTTCTTATTCTCATCATGTTATCCCCATATAAATTTATCACCTCCCTACAACAGGCTAACAATTTAGTGTAGAAGAAAAGTGAGATCAAATCAATAGTCCCAAAAATCCAACAATACAATGCAAGAGAAAAGAACTTGAGAAAAACAATAGCTCCTTCTTACTTTTTCTCTCCATTGTTTGTTCTATTAGCTCATGGTCCAAATAAATTATAAGTTGAAATGGGAAGGAGAAAAAAAATTGATTCTCAACTTTGATTTTCACTTTGGGCATATAGGCATACTTTTTCATGTCACAAATAACAACAAATAGCCTTATCTTTTTCAAGATTCATTAACCCATACAACTTTAGGAGTGGGGGCCTGCTATTGTTAATTCTATTGCATAGGTGGTCCCTTATAATTCAAAAAGTATATTTATTACATTTAAAAAGCATATATTGACTGCTAGGTGTCCTCTTCACAAGGTTATTAACCTAGGTTCCTCTCTCTTCTCAAGAATTGAAATAGAAAATCATTTGCATTTGTTAAAATACTTTGAGCATTTTTTAATTACATCTTTCCTCACTATTAAGTCATGTGTTTTTGTAATAATACACTACACCCTTAGTGTTATTTCCCTACACCATATGCATTCCTACTAATATAATGCAATTTAAAATATATATCATAATAGTGTACATTTATCTCTATATCTCCCTCCCACTCTTCTATCTCTTTCTATCTATATTTTTCTACCTCTTCCTACATATATATCTATATCTAGCCTTATCTCTGTCTCTTTAAGTATCACTTTTATCTCTCTATAGCATCCTCAATTTATATCTATCCTTCTCTCACTCCCACTCTCCCTTTCTATATATTGAGCTATCTCTTTCCCTCCTCACATTCTTTTACTTTTTCTTCCTCTATTTATATCTCTCTTCTTCTCTCCCTCCTTTTCTCTCTCTCTCTCTTTCTCCCCCATCTAACCATATCTTCCCCTCTCTCCCCACTCTTTTTCTCTCACACCCTCTATTTATCTTTCTCTCTCTCCCTCATATACCAATATCTCTCCCTCTCTCCCCCTTTTCTCTCGATTCCTCCTTACCTATCTCTCCCTCTCCCTCTCCCCCCCCTCTCCCTCTCTCTATTTGTCTCCCACTTCCTCTATCACTTTACCCTCCTCTCTATTTCTATCTCTCTCACCCTCCATCTATTTATAGACATTCTCTATCTCTCTATCCATCCATATCTCTCTCTCCCCCTTTCTCTTCTTAGACATCTATATCTATATTTATTTGTTTCTTTGGCTTTATATCTCCATATTTCTTCTTCTATCTTTCCCTTTATCTCTATCTCATATTATCTCCATCTCTTTCTTCCTTGTATCTCTCCCTTTACCTCAATCCTATAACATCTCCATCTCCCTCCTCTCAAATATGTTTCCCTCTCTCTACCCCAATATCTATCCATATCAATTGACCTCATGTACAATAAAAATGTATTCAAGAAATAGACCAAAATCTTACCTAATTGACCTTCCACACCTTTTTGGCGTACCCATTGCACACCAAGGTGTGATCACTAGTAACTGCTATCTCACAACAAACTTGATGTTAAGAATTTGTGAATTTTATCTCCTTGAAACTCACCTCTTTATTGCTTCTGATACGAAGTTTGATATATGTATTCTTGCAAATCATTTATGTTTTGATATCCATCCCCCCAACATCTACCTTTCATCTCTTGAAGCATCGATAGATTTTTACCTCTTATAATTGAGAGTTAATTTTTACCTTCTTAGACCTTAAGTTTCTTTGCATCTTTTCATCTTCTTATGAAGGTTGACTTCCTATTTTCTTAAGTTGGTGTACCTCTTCTTATGAACTAAGAAGAACTTAAGTTGATTTGTACTTTCATTCTCATCTTTAAGGGTTGAAATTGACTTAGACAAATTTCACTTCCTATCAGTTGACTTAACTTGATCTGCAAGGGACTTCCTATCAACTTGAGTTGATCCACAGGGGGCTTCCTATCAACCTAAGTTGATCCGCAAGCAACTTCTTATCAACCTAAGTTGATCTATAGGCCCTATGTGAAGTTAGAAGTTGAAATGATTTTTAACTTAATTAATCCATTAGACTCGATGTTTTTACCTTCCAATTTTGATCAACTTCTTATTTTGGAGGAACTATTATTTAATTTGCAAGGAAGGATTAACCCCTTCAAAGTTTATCATTTTTTCCATTTGACGATCATTGGTAATCTACCAACCCTACTATAATGACAGGTAATTACTTGAGTAAAAATTAGAATTTCAAAATTCTGAGAGCCTACTTGGATGATCATACCATGAAAATTTATTAAAGCAAGACTCCCTAGAGGCCAAATTACTATTGAATCAAAAAACTAAAAAATAACTAAAGTGACCAATCCAAGTGAGCAAGAGGGGGTTCCCATTCATCATGGGGTGATGTGTTAAAATATCACAACACTATGGAGTTGTTGCTGAGATTGGAGAAGCAAAACTTGGTTTATGTGTAATTTGTCCATTGGAGCACTATTAATTGATATCATTGTCCTTAGCATAAGAGTTAGGTTTCTCTAACCTTTTCCCCTTTTAATTTCAGTTCATTCCAATTCAGTTCATTCGAAGAAAAAGCATCACAAAATGGCTATATTTGAAGATAAAGTTCCACACAAAGCATTGAAAAGTGAAAGAATGACCCAAACATAAGTCCCTTTGTGTTACCAACATATTGCATCAATCCAAACGAGCTCATATCCAACATAAAGTCACATGTTCATAGTAAGAACCATGAAATCACCTCTATGATCTTGGCAATCTTAGCATACGAGGGGCCTTTGCTCAAGAGATGATAGAATGTCCTTTGGCACTTTATTATGTGTTAGTGTGGTCACAAAACATGCATCAATAGAATCTCGATAGATGAAATTAATGATAAAATTCAAGTTGTTATAATGGTAGGTTTTTGCTTTAGACTTGTTGAGATTTTGTTGTATGTATATTGTTCCTATAAATTTTTGTGATAGCTAACATAAGAGTATGTCCAGACTAGTTATTGGTGATCTTGCCTTTTTAGTAGAACACATCACTATAAGTTATTTTTTACCTCAATTTATATTTTATGACTAATTTTTAACCTATTTTATAGATATTGTTTGATATTTACGTTTTTATACAAGCTTTAGTTTCACAAGATAATGACTTGCTAAAATTTCAGAGCATCATTAAATTTGTGTCAAAAAAGTTGCAATATTGTGTTATATTTCTATTGGGTGTTGAGTTTGCATGTAACCTTGTTACATTGAGCGTGATGCATAAGTGTATGTTAGTGCAATATTGTAGTACTCTTCTTTATATAGTTTTTTTGACATTGGGCTGGTGTGGTAGTTCTATGTTAGTGTACTATTAAAAAATTAGGGTTTCTACCATTAGAGAGATGAAAACTGCTAATTTACCATTACATTCAAAAGAGGGATGAATCCAATAGATCCAATCCCAAATTAAGGATGATAGGGATTGTATATTGATTGGATTCAAGGGTGTGTGAAATGAATTGTCCCTCTTTTGTGAGTTGAAATGTTGAATTAAGGTAAAATGTTGAAAAGTGAAGGTAGAACTGAGAAAATATTGAGCTACAGACATGAGATTTTTTCATGGACCTAGATCTGAGCAGTATATGCAAATTCAGATCTAATCCCAAAAAAAGATTGAAAAATGTTAGGACCGTGGTGGTGAGAGCCCTGGTCCTCCTACTTTTTTGTACGCTGAAACCTATTGATTTGTCTCTAGAAATAATGCTTATTCTGAAGATCACAACTCTATACTTGTTTACTGCACATAGAAAGAAGGAGAAATAGGTTGGGAATAGGGGTTTGCCTAGTTCAAACCTTATTTTAGGAATTGACCTTGAATGAAATACTGCAAATGCTTGAAATAAATGATGTAAACATAAACCTCAGATATGCAATGACTGATAATGATACTTTGCTTCTTGAATGTAATCACATATGTTGTATGAAATGGCATGAACATGATAAAACCCTAATCACACACACATGCTTGCAAATTAATGATGTAATCCTTGATGATGTAGTCCACAACTAATAGATGAAGAATATGCAGCCTTTAAGACCTCTATAAATCCTTGATGATGAATACTTCAATGCTTGATTACTTGATAATAGTGCTCCCAATTATCCAGCTATCCATGTATATAAAATGAGAGAGGAAGACCTCCTTATTTACTTTCCCATCGTCAATTATGTTAATTTTCTAACATAGGCTGACATGAAGAAAGGTTTCCCACTTAATTTTGAGATAGTGTAAAGGGTTTGAAATGGGCCCCAAATAGGGATGACCATGGTATGGTGCCATGGTCCTAGTGAGGACCAAGGCACCATGTCCCAATCCTACCCCATATTCGGGCCAAGGTTGAGGATCCCAACAAGGTGGAATGTGAGATAAAGGCTATTATTGCATGGTACAAGCATAAATGAGTCCCAGTTAAGCATGGGGATGAGAACACTAAGGTGAGAACCCCAAATGCAGTTGATAATTTTAGGGTGCTACATTTAGCCCCCACTTTAGTGGGAGTATGAGCCTATGCAAATACTCACGGTAAAGTACATGAAAGAGAGATGGAGGAGAGGAGGAATGTGGAGAAAAATCATTAGGACTATAAGGTAACACTAATTTAGAGGAACCAAGCCCCCAATCTTAAGATCTTGACTCACTCAAACATATGCAAGGGCACACAAAATAAGGAAAAAACAAAAGGCAAACAAAGACATATAAGAAACAAAAGATAAGAACCAAAACAAGACCTCAAGTCAACTAGTTGAAGAGAACTCGATATAAAAATGTATCAACAACTAATATCATTCTTGAAAAATACCATCTCACAAACACTAGAGATCACATAAAAGAGAAAAGAAAGCATCATCCTTGAACTATCAATATCAAAGCTATGAGTTCATGAGAAGAATGAGAGAGATAGAGAATGATTACACACTAGATGTGTTTATTTAGGTGATCCATAAGAAGAATGATGAGAGAGAACATAGATACTTCACCACTAGATGTTTGCATCTAGGTGATCCATATTGGGGAGGAGAGTTGGAACAGTTTAGCCCTATTCCGCTAGTTCCACTAATCTTTGTGCATGTGTGCAAATGATGTCTGGTTTCAAGTATGAAGAACCTCATTTTTTAGTGTGCATCAACTTGTTTAAGACATATAATGTAAATGCAAATGCCAAGAGGTGATTGTGTATGCAAATGTCAACAGGTGAATATGTAAATTACGAGAGGCAAATGTGTGTGCAAATTCCAAGAGGTGAATGATAGATACATGTCGGGTTTTGAGGACATATTGTGTAATATTTTTTCTCTGGTTTTAGTGATGTATAACTGCATCTAACACATACATCAAATGTTGCATCTGGTTTTAGGTATGAAGCATCTCATGTAACAAATTATTTCCTCTAGTTTCGATAATGAACACCCCATTTAAGACATGCAAAAATGATATGTAAAAATATGTTATAATATGGTACAAAGGGAGTGATATGGGTTCCCCTTGGTTAAGATGTCAAGATAGTTTTATGTTGATGTCTTAAGGAGGCTAGAAACAAGGATCTACCAACCTTCAACACTAAGGAGATGTCCTTTAGGAAACAATGTCATAAATCCAAGCTAGAAAGGAAATACTATTACAAGAAAGGATAAGATAGTTGAAAAAGAGATATCTTGCAACAAGTGTAAAAGGAGATCCTTGGAGGAGAAGAGATCTTTGCTCAAAATACATCTTCCTCCAAGAGGAATTTCATGAAAAAATATAACATCTTTTACCAAAAGAAAGGAAGGAGAACAATAATGCATACCTTCCTCCTATTGCTATTTGAAAGAGATTCTTGATGGAGGATGACACACTTTTGAACCAATGTGAGGGGTTGAGCTTATGATAGGTTTACATTGCCAAGTGAAAAAGAGGTTGTAGCCAAGGACATACACCTCTTGATAAGAGAGAATCCTTGAGTAAACAACAACTTCACATAAGGAATGACACCAAATCATGAAACAAAGACCACTCAACAAAGAAAAAGTAGATCCTTAGAGAGGGTAAGAGAGATAGAGAGATAAATAATTTCCCCCCAAGTGTAAGGATAGTGAGAAGAATTACACAACTTCTAAAGAGAGAATGTTCATAAAAGATGTATAGTTTCAAACAAAGAATAGGTCCTAACAAGGGACACAAATGTACTCGCATGAAGTATAATTCTATTTAGGAAAGGACATCAAGTTATGAACAAAGTAACATAAAACAAGATGTAATCTTTGAGGAGAAAGAGAAAGAAGAAGAATCACAAACTCTTCTAATGGGAGATTAAACATAAGAAAATACACAATATACTTACATGAATAAGTATCCAATGCAAGAAATGACATTAGAATATGTAAAATGAAACTCTAAAGAAGAGGAAATCTTCAAAGAGAAAGAGAAAGAAAAGGAAGAAAGATCACAAATTCCCCTAAGGAGGGATTTATCATAAGGTACATACCATTCCATGAAAAATGAAAGCCCCCAAAGGGAATTGTGATACTTTATAGAGCAAGAGAAAAAAGGAAAAATGTCATCCTTGCCCCCCAAGAAAGAGGACAAGATTATATTAGGGGGAAGAATCACACATTTCCTTAGGAGAGATTATTCATAAGAGACATGTCATTTTGAACAAGAATAGGTACTATCAAGGGACACGAATGCTCTCATATGAAGGATAGTTTTGTGTAAATAAAGGACATCAAGTTATGAAGAATACAATCCATAAAGGAAATGGTGAAACCTTAAAGATAATAGATAGGATAGAAGTAAGAGAGAATCATGTTGCTACCTCAAAATGTTTGAAATTGAAAAAGAACCACCTCTAATGAAAAAGAACCCCAATTTAAGTTAACTACTTGTGTCATGGGGTGAGGAGCAACATGAGGGTGAAAGGAGTGCTAAGGCACTAGCTTTTCACCAAGAAAGAGAACAAGATTTGTTGAAAGACATATACGAGAATGATCGTATTGTTCTTGAACAAATTCCATAAATGCTTTACACTTTCCAAGAGAATGAGAATAACTATTATGAAAAATACAATGCGCATCACCTTCCTTATGTTTATAATTGTAATTAAATCTAATGAAAGGAAAGGAAATATTCTTATCATACTTCAATATGCAAAAGATTCTAGTTGCTAATCTTTCTTTATCATCAATAGGCGTAGGCTTATTCTTTTGAGATTGAGGAAAAGAGTTATTATTAGAAGAAGGATTCTCATCAATGATTTTAACTTTCCCACTATCAATAATTTCTTTCATTGAATTTTGAAAATCAGGACAATCATTAGCATGATGATCATGTGTTTGATGAAAGAAGCAAAATGGAGTTTTTGAGGAAGATGCACTTTTATGGGAATGAATGGCTTGTTGACTTGCAAGCTGATCTTTGAAGTATTGAATCCTAAGGAGGTCATACATAGGAGATTTATTGTCATGCCCTAATACTTTTGTACTAATCTGTGTAAAGGTATTAGTATTAGTTTAGAGTAAAGGTATTAGTTTATTTAATTAATTAAATCATATTGATTTAATAATTAAGTCACCTTTTCTCTATTTCACTTAAGTTAAATTTAGGAAGCTAAACTTAGGAATATTAATAATTAATTTATTATTAATTATTAATTGCTTTTAGGGTTTTCCTTTTTAGGTTTGATCTCCTTTTATAAGAATTGATCCCTTTTGTAATTCTTTAATCTAATTATCATTATTGCATTCTTTTGCTCTAGGTTTTCAAAGCAATCTTTTTGTTTTGTGAATCTTCCATTGTTGTGACAGGTTATTTTCCTACAGGTGTTCACTGGGTTCTATGAGGTTGTATTCTATAACTTTTATATGGTATTAGAGCTTCAAACCTGAGGCTTTCTTTTTCTTCAGATTGGGAGATTCTACCTATAGCAGGTCTTCTATGAAATTTTGGGTTGATTTGGACCTCACCATTGAATCTAGCAGGTCTTCTATGAAATTTTGGGTTGATTTGGACCTCACCATTGAATCTAGCACGTGGGAAATAGTCAATATTGACCTTTTGTTTGTCAATTTTTTATTCATGAGGCCAGATCTGTGAGGGTTTGAAAATTTAATTTTTTTCTGTGATCCAGGGGGGCACCTAAATTTTGGAGCAATTTGGGAAAAAAAGGATGTATCACGGTTGGCTTTAGGAGGCTAATTGGACTAATTTTGATATAAAATTTGCCTATTTTCGGCATCAGGGGCATTTGGGGCATGAATTTTTTCATTGGCATGCTTTTTGAGGCACAAAGACTGAATTTTTTCAAGGGATTTTGATTATCGACTGTTGACATCAACATGACACTATGCTGATGTCAACAATACAGTCAGCAATACAGATTGCACAATGGCCCCATTTTTACCCTCTTTGTGCCCTAAAAGAGGGGTATTTTTTCTTTTGGCCACAACTTGGGCATACAATATCATTTTTTAGAAAACAAGATATCATTGGAAAGATGGTTTCGTCTACTTTCCAGATTTGTGGGTTTCATCACCATGTTTTTTCTGTTGGTATATTCTATGACAATTTAAAGTCATAGGTGCTATTTTCAGTCCTGAGATCATAAGTTTTCACCAATTTCTCCATTTTTCATGATTCTAGCGGCATTGGGATGGTGTTTTAGAGTGCTTCATAGCCATCCATGCATGTTTTCCATATTTTACTCTAGGTACACTTTATTCAGTTTTTTGTGTTCTTACACTTCGGTGAATTACTTGGACATATGAGCTTGTGGAAACTTCTCGTTTGGGTGGCATGACTTGTTGTTGGCTTTTATCCATGTATTTCCATCCTTTTGTCTTCTTTGAGCATTGAATACATCATTTTGTAAGCATTTTCTTTTTTTTCAAATGCATTGAGATAAAGTGCCACTATGCCTTGCATGCTTGGGATCTTGCACATCTTGTGCTTTATTGTACTCGCACTCCATTATAAAGTGCCATGGGGGGTTTTGATGTTTTCCTTTGTTTTCCATCTACCTTTGTCACGTGAGTGTTCCTTCCATGACATTAGCCTCATGATGTGTGTCAAGTGAGTGTTCCTTCCATGACACTAGCCTTTATATGTGTTTGTACTTTTTGTTGCACTCTCGATGTTCCTGGATCTTCATCATGCAGTTTATTTTGGCATTCTTTTTTGAGTTTACCTATCACCTCTCCCTTGTCAACATTATGGGGGATTCTATTCTTGGTGCTAATTCTTCCTTGGTTTATTGGATTGAGCTATGTATTCAATATTTGTTCCTATGTACTAGGCAGATGCATCGATTGGTTTCCCATGCATTTCATGAGATGGATCATTTACCATATGGAAACTCTTTCATTCTTATTTTTGGAGGCAACCTTCCATCTTTGATTCATCAACTCTTCAAACTTTTGTGTTTTTTGCCATCTTTATCTTCGATTTCAGTTGTTTGCCTTTGTTTGTCATTTGATTCGACTAGTGTTATTTGAGGGCACTCATGCAGATTATAGTCTTCTCTACCTAATCATCTTCTATTTCAGTGGAGGTTCTTCAGATCGATAGTTATTCTTAGACAGTGTTTGCACCTTCATGCTTCAGTGGTGTTCTTCATGTTCATCCTTTGTTCCTGTTTTCTGGAACATTCTCGAGTTTGGAGGCTTCTTCAGTATTTCACTAGTCTTCATATATTTTTGGAGTAGAGTTTTTTCCCATGCGGTTTTCTCTATTTCTGTGCTTTAGAGAGACTCTTTTGTACTTGGGTACCTCATCAGGCCTTGTTGCCAGGACCCATTTTTGTCTTTCATGCATCTAGGCCTTAGTTGTTTTTTAGCTTCTCCCTATCTTCATCTTAAGGGGGGTGTTAGAGTAAAGGTATTAGTTTACTAAATTAATTAAGGGTGGCTGCAAGAAGGTGAGTCCCACTTTTGGGCAAAAAGTGGAAGTGTTTTCTCTATTTTTCAAATTTTCTTTTGATTGATGTCAAAATTTGATGCACTTAGAGATTGAGTCTAAAAAAACTTCAATACTAGAAAATGTAGTGCTCAGAGTCTACTTTTCAAATATGTATTTATTTTAATACCCACATGGTAGAAATCACTTTTTAGTAGGCATGTTTAAAAACCAGGTTTTCAAAATGCCTGTTTTAGGACCATACCACATATCTGTACGACCACCCTTTTTTGATGCAAATTAATGAATTTTTGCAAATCCTTCTGGGAAACGATACCTAAGACACCAAATATTGATGAGAATATTTTTTCTTATTTTTTTATTAATTTTTAACTAACAATATAGTATATTTTCAAAACGGTAGGTGTACAACCACCATAATTTGATGAAAATTTCATATTTTTCAATTTTCTTTCTTTGAATATTCAAAACAATTGTATGTAGATCGATGCCATATAATTTATTTTTCTAATATCATAAAAACAAAAAACTTATTAAAGTTTTAGTAAACCTTGGTATTTTAGGTTTAGGTTCCACTTTTGATTAATAAATAATACAAAAATAGTAAAAATAATCTTATCACTATGAAATTTACATTTATGAAATCAGGACACTGAAAACTCTAATGGGTTTTTGTTTTGTCAAAAAATTCAATCAGAAAGGCCCTCAAAAAATTAGGCCTAGGTAGAAATCTGATGTCATTTTACCTTAGTCATTGTTTTGGAGGTCCAAGCATAGGCTTGGTAGGACCAAGCCTATCTCAAAACAAAAAACAATG
This sequence comes from Cryptomeria japonica, assembly GCF_030272615.1. NCBI lineage: Eukaryota > Viridiplantae > Streptophyta > Pinopsida > Cupressales > Cupressaceae > Cryptomeria > Cryptomeria japonica. The sequence continues at coordinate 693,152,359 of NC_081405.1, read as the reverse complement.
CTAAGGGTTGTTTCCCTCCCCTAATTTTAACAAACGGGCACCCATTTTTTAAAATAAAAAAAATGGGCACCTGTTTTGCTTTGTACCATTGAAAGTGAAAGGGGTGCCCATTTCTAAAAAGTTTCGTTGGGCCAAAATATGGCCCATAAGCACAAATCCCAATGATTGAATGATTTTTCAATCATTGCCTAACAGGTACGATCTGCAAAGAGAATGTTTTGATTAATCATTCTCTTTTTTTGTCTTATTGTCAATTTGGTAAGGAGATCGATTCGAATTCAAAATTTGGTGCAACCATGGGATCAAATCAGCACAAGAAGAGGCAAAGGAAGGTTCTGACAACTGAGGAGATTGCACAAAATAGGAAGAAGGAGGCAATACGTCAACGGGAGAGAAGATCAAGAATGAGACAAGGAGCTTCAAGTTCCACAATCGTTTCAGAAGAGGAGAACATCAATGAGACCATAAATGCTGACGAAGGAAACACAATAGAACCATTTAATTCGGGTGCATCTTCTAATCCATTATTGGATACATGTATGTCTTCACAACCCTATGTTTTTTCTCATGAAGAAATTGGTGATTGAGTAGAAGCAGGTTACTTATTAAATCAAACGGCAATTGAAAATCAAACCCTAAATGAAATTAGAACTCAAGTTGAAACTGAAATTGAAATCCAAATGGAAACCCCAAGTGAAACTAGATCTCAACTTGAAACTGAAATTGAATGAATTTGAAACTCCAAATGAAATTGAAAATCCACCTGCAACTAAAACCAATAATGTGTATGTAGACATGGAAACACCAATTGAAAATGAAACATGTTTGAATGATAATCAAACGAATGAAAATTTTAAAATTAAAAGTGATGTACTAGACAACCTTCCTAGCTTGGTTTCATGGAGACAGATTAGGACACATGCAAATAGATTGTTTAGACATTTTTTTTATAATAAGAAATTTGGGTTTCAATGTCAATTAACAGTACAACTAATTAAAATGACTAAAATGCAAAAAGTGATGAAGAAGTTAGGCTTTTATGTCAAACCCAAGAAGAAGGACGAGTCTTTAAAACAAGTTGTATCAACTGTTGCTAGCGCCTTTGATACAATCGGAAAGAAAAGTCGTTCTAAAGATAAAAATGCGGCATGATGGGAAATAACAACAACTTTAGTAAGCCAAACAACTTCTAATAAAAGAATGATGAGTAACATAAGTGGATATCTTAATATTCATCGTAAAACTTTGTCAAGAGCTGTAAAAAGAAGAGTTAATTTTGAAAGTGATCCGGCAAACAAATTGTGGACTTTTAGTGGTAGACTACCAAGGTTTGATATGAAACTTACTGGTGAAGTCAAAAATTTGATCAAAAAATTCTAGCACGATAATACGAGAGTATCACCTAATGTTAGAGATGTTCTTAAATTAAGAGTTCGGTCAAACATTCATGATCCACATCCAAAACACCTATTGGACATGACTCAAACTGAATTACACAAAAAAAATTTGGATGATAAGGTGTTGACTATTAGCATTTGTCAAAGGTCTTTCGAAAAGTGTAAACCTTGGTATGTTCGAATTAACAAGGAAAGAGTCACATGTTGCAAAACTCATGTTCAATTTCGCTACCATTATGATGTATTTCAATATATATGTGTTACCATGCATAGTAATGGAATGTTCCAAGAATGTGGTATAAATATACCACCTAAAACTATTAAGGAATTTATATCAAGTTTGTTTTGTAACCCACCAAATGAGCAAAATTTTATTTTCAATGCATGTGTTTCCAGTGTATGTGATATATGTGGAAATCTTGCATTGTTGGATGAATGTTTGCATGAAAATATTTCAAATGATTTTGGACAACAATTAGTTGATGTTAAAAGATTTAAAACTGTTGAGTATCCACTAAAGGATGGAAAGGTTGGAAGATGGTGCGATCTAATCACTAAAAAAGTTAGTGTTCATGCATTTATGAATGAATTTAAGAGTAACATGGTACCTGAATATGTTAAACACACTCAAAATGATAGATGGCTCGATGGTCAGTTTCGAATATGTAAGGATACATTTCTTGTTGGTAGTATACTTTTGGTCATTGACTTTAAAGAGAACTACACGCTTGCACCACAAGATGAGGTCCAATCACAATACTACAATTCAGTGCAAGTATCGATTTTTGTCCATATTGTCTATAGGCATGCACTAGATAGTACAGAACAAGATCGTAAAATTTTGAGAGAGTGCCATTTCTATATGAGTGATAATAAATTACACTCATTTGAGTTTGTCCAGTATTTCTTCAAGACCTTTTTTCAGAATTTGAGGGAGAGAGAAATTCAGATGACACAACATCTAATATGGTCTGATAATTGCACAGGGCAATTCAAGAATGCTAGAATGTTTTATTGGTTGAGTAGGATTCATAAGAAAACTAATATCAAACACATGTGGAGTTTTTTTGAGGCTCGACAAGGGAAAGGAGAACATGATGGTGCCGGTGCATGTGTTAAGAGAGCCCTTTGCAGAGAACAACTCAAATTCAAGGAAAGGGATAAATTTAAAAATGCAAGTGCAATTGTGGATTGGTGTAGTGAAACTTCATCCATAGGATCAAGTCAGAAATCTACAATTAGACGTTTCTTCTTGCTAGTTAAAGAGGAGAATATCCTTCCAAGATATGATTGTGATATAATCAATGGGTCAACTAGGTGGCATTCATTTAAGAGTTCTAATTCTAACACTTGGACTATATGGAATAGAGAGCTTGCATGGTTTTGTCAATTTTGTGTTGCAGGTGAATGGGAAGAATGCGAGAATATGAAATGGGTCGAAGAATGGCAACACAAATCCTTAACACCTAGTGAGACAAAATATCAAGATGTTAGAAGAAATGAAGACCTAGATCATGCATTTGCATCAGAAGATTATGATCATTTTTTAGACCTCATACAACTTGGTAATTTAATTCAATTTCTTGTTTATAACTTTAAATTATATATTTTTATGTATTGTCATATAATTTATGATTGTATTTTGAATTATAAATTCTAACTTGTTTTATTTCTACATGTACTTAAATTTGTTTTCTAGGACATGTGTATGTTGTTGTTGCACCTGAGGATAATGATGAGAAGGTTGAGTATTGGCTAGCTAGATGTGTAGAACCTAAGAAAAATTTGATATGTGATCAAGTAGATGATGATGGTTTTCAGTATCTAGTTGGGTCTGTTGTGGTAGTTGGCACATGGCTACGCAAATACTTACCAAGAAGGAATGGCTTACCAGCTTATGAAGACTACCAATCAGAAAAGAAGATTATACACTATTCTTATTTGGTGGTGGCAACAAACATCAAATTAGAAAGATACAAAGGTAGACCTGCTAATAAGGTATTGTGGACACTTTTAGTAGAAGAGCATGAGGCAATCATAGACGCATTGGAGAAGAGAGAGGATGCAAATGGTACATTAGGTTGAATCAAATTTGTATGCATGTAAGTTTGTGTTAATTGTGCGAACTCTTTTATATTTAATCATGATAATTGTTTTTCTTTGTCCCTTTAACATTGTATTTGTCTACATTTGATACAATTTTGGTTTCATAAACAACATTGTATTAGTTATCTTCTTCTTAATGTTATTTTGTGCACATTGTAATTGTGTTACAATCATTCTATTTTTTTATGATATATTTATTTTATCGTAATCTCTTCATAAATTAATTGTAAGTTCTTGATTTTATTATTATTTTAAGAATAGGATGTTATTGTAAATTGGGATAATTATTTTATTGAATTATAAACTATTGCACTATAAGATGATCAATCACAATGTTAAAATATAAAGTCATAAATAGATCATATATAATCACTAGAGGGCACCAAATCACAAAACAACATCACATATATATAATCACTAGAGGGAACCAGATCACATAACAAGATCTGATATCATAATAACAATGAAATGACATAATAAAAAAGTCCTATATATAATCACACAACAATTCCTGATGACATAATAAGAAGTCTTGCAAAAATAATAATAAGGAAATGACATTAAAACAAGTCCAAATAGCATAATAATAAAACAACATCACATATATAATCACTAGAGTGCGCCAAATCACATAACACGACCTGATATCATAATAGCAATGAAATGACATAATAAAAAGTCCTATATATAATCACATAAGAACAATTCCTATATATAATCACATAATAACAAGTCCCAGGATAACATAACAAGTGTCATCATAAAAAGTCCATAATATAATAACATGACATGATCTAAAATATATAATCTAAGAACTTGCGTGCATCTCATCTGCAGTCCTCTTCACTCCACGTGAAGGTGGTTGAGATGAATCATCCTGCTGCACATGGTCCTGAGATGCACCATCCTATGTGTGTGCAGTATCAATGTCTCCACCCTCCTGTACATTATTAAAAGCTTTTACATGAGAAAAATATTTAACATGAGAAGAAGTTACTTGCATAATTCACTTATGAAGTAATTAAATACTAAAAATTTAAAATAAATTACCATACGACCGTGCTCTACAATGCCCTCACTGGTACGTGGAGGTCCACTATCATGAACGAGAAAAGTGGTTGTAGTCAAGTCCTGCAAAAAAAACATTGTAAATCAATTTTGATAATCCCTATAAAAGCCAGGTACACAGTATAAACAATTAGAAATTATTTTTCTAATCATCACCGCAAATGACAATGTCGACAGTTGCATCTGGCTCAATCCCATAGCCATACCAATACTGGTAGTGGTATCAACCTGAACAACATATATAAAGCATGAATCAAACTTATATATATACATAAATTATAAAGTATATATATAGACTACAAGTTTATCGCAGAAAAGCATACATGTGATGCAGGAAAAGTAACTGATGGGTGAAAGCGTACATGTGATGCACCATCGAATAGTCCAGAAGCCTACAATTGCAAAAAAAAATGAACATGAATCAAAGTTGTACATAAATTAGTAAGCATATAAACACTTCAAATTAATGGATGAAAAACATACTAGTGGTATATGAGGCTGAGCCTCAGCAGTCCATGGGTCATGTGAAGAACTACCCACCTCGGTGCTACACAAAGCACCCTACAAAATTGAAAAAACATATCATACACATCATTACATTAAAAAATTTATTTTAATTTTAAATGTACATATCAATACAATGTATCTAGATGAAAGTGCATACCGTAAATGGGGCACCAACATCTCTAGGTATCAAGGTAACATGATGTCGGTTCCTCAATGACATGGTATGATCCATCCTCTATTCAAAAAAAAATGACTCATGTTATAGTTCATATTTGTATATATAAGGAATTTAATATTGTACTGTAAATTATATAAATAAATATGTACCTCTATAGGTTGATCTTCGTCGACCCACAGGAGATCAACATATGAAGAGATGACATCAGCATGTGCAGCCTCCTCGACATCATCATAACCACCATGGGCAGCATCAGCGTCATCAAAATCACCATCTCTTCCAGAGGCAACCTCACTCAGTGGACCCGTACATACATTCCCACAACTCGTGCAAACATGTGCTAAGTTGGGGGAAACCCTCACCTCACGCAACTATTGTACCAAATTGCCCACCAGGGCACTCAATGAACCAAGAGTAGAATCCACTGCTCGATGATGGGTAGGTGTTGGAACAACTGGTGCAGGAAGAGGAACCAAGGGATCATTGTGCACACGATTTCTAACCCTGTCACTCAATTTGGCTCCTGTCCTATCCTGGGGCATGCCTCTCTCGCCCCCTGAAATGATCTAATATCAAAGTAATTGGGAATTTTACCCAATTCAAATTCGGCCCATAATTTTTTCAAAAAATACATTGGGACCTCATGATTGGAGTGTAGTGGATAGTCAAAGACCATCCACCACCACTCCCAAAAGTGTCTAGCTATGCCTGGGTGCCTACACCATCGAATTGATATCCGTGGCTTCTTTAGATCTCTCTCTTCACCCGTCTTAGGGTTCACAAAATATTGTTTCAAATCCATTTTTGTTATTTTTAATTCATTGACTTGTTTGTATGTTAGGCCATCAGCGTAAAATGCACGCAATCCCTCCTGCCAACTACGATAGCTATCCAGCTTGCTATCTAAAGCCTATACAGATTGTACAATCCCTTGCATACTATCTACAAGGCGTAACAGCTGCGGAGGTGGATGAGGCTCATGTCTAATGGTATGGATATCTCTAATCAAAGAATCAATATTCCTCCTAATGGTCTACCTTAACTGATCGGGTGGAGGTGGAGGGGGTGGAGGTGGAGGTGACGCTAGACCTAATAGCTCATCTATCTCAAACTCATCCATTCTGTGAAAATAATGTGCATATATATACAAACATGAAAATTTACAATTACTATTTAATTTACTTTTCACCTTCCAAAAAAACATAATTAAATACAATTTACCAACTTAAATATAAAAAAAGGAAACTCACATAGATCTATAATATTATTAATAGGTGCGTCTATTTTAATAATAAGCATCTTTTAAGAAATATTATCCATTTAAATCAAAGTATAAGAAATATTCTACAAAATAAAACATCATAATGCCCATGCAACTCAAACAATACTTTTTAACATCTAAAGATGCATTAGTATAAGTTCCATCAAAATCATAAAAATAATCATGAGAGAGAGAGAGAGAGAGAATAAATAATGAATAAAATGACTCCACTGATTTAGATAATGAATAATCATCTCCTCTAGAATCCACTGAGGGCTCATTCTCGATTAAGATTTTTTTTTAGTTGGCATTTTGGGCATCATGATGCATTTGTATGTTTGTTATAGAGAGATGGATGATTACAATACCTATGATAGTTGTACTCTTGGACCCATAATAGTTGACCATCTTGTCATGAGAGGCTTCTAATCATAGTTTAATGGTAGCATTGTGTAGTTCATCTTTTCAAGAGGGTAACTTCCATGGAATTACAATTTAGTACCCTTGCAATATTTAACCATTATCGTCAATTAGGCTACCACTTTATATTTTCAACTTGATAGGAATCGATTCAACTACTCTCTTTTGGTTCTAGCTAAATTCATGAACTTGTCAATACATGTACTTCTTTGTTGTGTTCTTTTCTAGAATCATGGGATGATTTAGTGATCGCAACAAGTAGTACTACACTAAGTTGAAGCTTGAATAAATAGTAGGTTCTCTACTCTTGGAGTTAAAATAACAAAAGACTATTTTTTTTAAAGGAGGCATTGGTTATTAGAGGAAGATAAAAGGATAAAGAAAAGAGAAAAAATAAGAAAAAGTACAAAGCTCCAAATCTAAAGTGAGATCTAAGTCTCTCAATAAATCCTATGTTAAGCTTTACAACTATGTCAAGAAAATCTATATAAAAATGAATGCAAGAAAAATATTACATTCTATTTCTCATTGAGGCATAATTTTACATTTAGTGTAATATTTTTTAAGTTCAAAAACATCTTTAGATGCACATTGCAACATTGGTAGAAGGTGGACTTTAGGAGTAGTTGAAATTTAGTATAATAATGTCATTTTAGAAATAATTGGGATACTTCACCAATAATGTCACTTTGATGACAAGTTGAATCTTTTACAACTTTTTATGACACTTTAACAACACTTGATGTTACTTCAATAAGAGATAATATTTAGTGGAAATCTATCACTTTGGTAGCCATTGGAATTTATGGACATACTACCTTTAGGTTGGAATTTAATATCTAGCATCTCAATGACTCAAATTTAGAAAAAATGCTTTCAACAACCATGTTTTCAAAGAAAAATAGGAATGGCTACAATTTTTTCTTTACTGAGTAGTATAAACAATTGAAATCATTGTGTCTTGGCAAGGATAGGGAGATCACTAAAATGATTGGTGATTCATGGAATAATCTAAAAGAAGAAAAATCCATGTTTTCAACAACCATGTTTTCAAAGCGCAAAGTTTGGAAAGAAGAAAGTTTAGTAGTAGGATTGTTCCACATGTTATTATAGGGACTTGAAAACTCAAATTGGATATGGGATGTTAACATTAGGAAGTCTAACATTGACTATGTATTTAGTCTATGTGGTGGTGCAATTAGTTGGATGAGTAGGTGACAGGTTGTGGTTTCTCTTTCCACTATTAAGTCAAAGTATATGACATGTTATCATGTTTATAAATATATAGTGTATCTTTAGAGATTGGGATAAGTTAGGAAGTAGTGAGGATTAATATTGATAGTTAGAGTATGATCAAATTTAAGAACCCTATTTTTCACACACACAAAAAAGCACATTCATATTCATTATCATTTTAAAGTTCAATTTAAACATAAATTAAACATCTAACTTTTACAAAAGAATCCTATAATTAAATACAACATTTAGAAATATAAATTTAAACATTCAAACTTTTACGCATGATTAAAATAGAGAGAGAGAGAGGGAGAGTAAGTAATTTGAGATACAACGAGTTAGAGAGAGAATAGATAATTTGAGAGATAGAGAGTAGGTAATGACAGAGAGAGGGTAACGTGTGAAAGAGAGAGAGGGGGTAATGTCTGTAAGAGAGAGAGAGAGAGAGAGAGGGAGGGGGTAATGTGTGTGTGTGTGAGAGAGAGAGAGGGGATAATGAGAGATTGAGAGAGAGAGAGAGCGTAATGACAGAGATGGTAACGTGTACGTGTGTGAGAGAGAGAGAAGGGGGGTTTATTGTTGATTTTCATCTAGGGTTTATTGTTTGTTAATTTTTAGGGTTTCTTGTTCGTTTATTTTCTAGGGTTTTATTGTTCATTTTTTTCTATCTTGGGTTTAGTGTTTGTTTTTCTGTTCATGGTTTATTGTCTGTTTTTTGTGTCTAATGTTTATTGTTCATTTATGTTTTTGTTTTTTGTTTTTTTCCTACTGTTTTTACTATTCATGTTTTTTATAATATTTAAAAACTAAAAACTATTTTAAAAATGAAATAAAATAAAATAAAAAATGTTTTTCAAACTTTAAAACACTAAAATTAAAAAATAACAATAAATTAACATTTTTTTATGAAAAATAATAAAAATAGTCCAAGGGGTTGAGCTTAGTTGGTTAAAGAATTGAGTTCTCAATGTGGAGACACAAGTTCAACTCCCATGCGGGACACCTTTGTGTAGAATTCTAAGTTGTGACTCTTGGTCTTCCATTGTTGTTTAAAGTGGATTTCTAAGTTGTGACCCTTGGTCTTCCAATTGTTGTTTCTAGTTTGGTGCTCGAAAGGAGCTAGCATTTGCAATAAGTTTGCTTGAAAGGAGCTGATATTTGTAATAAGTTTGTAACATGGATGCTCGAATGAGCAAAAAATGAGCTTTGTGATTCTATGATACTTAATACAAAAAAATAATAATAAAAATAAATAAAACATAATATAAAAAATAAAACTACGTACCTGGAAGGAGGTAAAAAATGGTCTGGGGGGTCAGTTGGGATGAAAAAACTGGGTACCCATGCTCCTCTGAAACGTTTATCCATTTTTGAAACAATGAAAATGATGGAAAATGGTTTTAAAAAAAAAATACATTCAGGAAACGGGTGCCCATTTAGCTTCGGGCACCCGTTTTTGAATGGCTCGGGCACCCGAAGTGAAACGGGTGCCCGATTTGTAAAAATCGAGCACCCATTTCTAGCGGGTTCTTTTCCCAACCCACAGACTTCCACGGGATTGGGACCCAACTTTGTGCATTTACCCTTAAATCATATTGATTTAATAATTAAGTCACCTTTCTCTATTTCACTTAAGCTAAATTTAGGAAGCTAAACTTAGGAATGTTAATAATTAATTTATTATTAATTATTAATTTCTTTTAGGGTTTTCCATTATAGGTTTGATCTCCTTTTATAAGGATTGATCCCTTTTGTAATTCCTTAATCTAATTATCATTATTGCATTCTTTTGCTCTAGGTTTTCAAAGCAATCTTTTGATTTTGTGAACCTTCCATTGTTGTGATAGGTTATTTGCATACACATGGGGTAATCCCACATTAATGGTTCCCACTTTCGCTAACGAAGGAAATTGGCGGAAGTGGCAAAAAAATTTTGTGGGGGCACGAATGAAATAGGGTGGTTTGTTTGAACTACCCCTCAGGGTTCGAGCGAACCCGCCATCGGTTGTGGGTTCGCTCGAACCTCGGGTGGAATTTGGGTTCACTCAAACCCCTTAAAATATTAATATTTTAAGGGGTTCGAACGAACCCCCCCTTTACTCGAACCCAATTTCAATTAGGTTTTTGGAAACTTGTATAAATATCGATTGTGACAATTAAACTGCCATTGTCGAAGTTGTCTTTTTCTGTCCAATGGGGGTTAGATTGAACCAGTCATTAGCATCACGTCACAGTGCTTTGTCTGCAGCAGCTAGCGTGTCTCACATTTCAGTTTTTGACCTACATTATTTTAGGTGCACAAAATAACCCTTGTTTGGGTTTAATAATGTCTTTTTTAATTAAATTAATAAATAATTTGTTTGTTAATTTTTTTTTTAATTAAATAATTGTATAGTTATTGATTTTCAGCATTTTAGAAAAATGTTTGATAATTTATTGTTTTTCATTATTTTAGAAAAATGTTTGATAATTTAATGTTTTGATTGAAATGTGTCAATTTGTTTTTAAAATTACATAACTGTATATATGTATTTTTTTTCAACATTTTAAAAAATTGTTATGAAAAACATAGAAAACTAAGGTAGTAAATTAGAACTTAGAAAAACATTAGCAGAAAAAAAAATTAGAAAAATGTCACAAACCTAAATATAATAAATTAAACGTTAGAAAAATTAATAAATTTTAATTTAAAAAAACATTAAAAAATTTAGATAACAAATTTAAACAAATTAGACAAAATAAATTCTCTACAATGTGACCCATTTTCACATCATATTACACGCACAACAAGACCCCTTAAGACCACATATGCCCCTGATGACACTATACGTTCCCTTAGGACCATAGAGGATCGCATAGTGGACCCTAAGGGGTCATGTGTGGTCCTAATGGGTCACGCATGTGTTAACACATGCGTGACCCTTAGGACCACATGTGACCCCTTATAAAATCCTAGTGTGTTCAACATAGCCCTTAGTCCATTACATAGTGTCCTAAGAGGTCATATGTGGTCCTAAGGGGTCACGCACATGTGTGACCCCTTAGGACCACATATGACCCCTTATAACATCCTAGTGTACATAGGACCTTCCCTTTCGGATTATATAGTGTCCTAAGGGGTCATATGTAGTCCTAGAGGTCACACATGTGTTCTAACACACACGTGACCCCTTAGAACCACATATGACACCTTATAAAATCCTAGTGTGAAGGACATACCCCTTAGTCCATCACATAGTGTGCTAAGGGGTCATATGTGGTCCTAAGGGGTCACACATGCGTTAACACATACGTGACCCCTTAGGACCACATATGACCCCTTATAACATCCTAGTGAACATACGACATTCCCCTTAGGATCACATATATGTGGTCCTAAGGGGTCACGCATGTGTTCTAACACACATGCATGACCCCTTAGAACCGCATATGACCCCTTAGTCCATCACATAGTATCCTAAAGGGTCGTATGTGGTCCTAAGGGGTCACGCATGCGTTAACACATGTGTGACCCCTTAGGACCACATATGACCTCTTATAGCAAATTAGTGAACATACGACATTCCTCTTAGGATCACATATATGTGGTCCTAAGAGGTCACATATGTGTTCTAACACACATGCGTGACCCCAGGTTAGAACCGCATATGACCCCTTAGTCCATCACATAGTTTCCTAAGGGGTCATGCATGCGTTAACACATGCGTGACCCCTTAGGAGGTCACATATGACCCCTTATAACATCCTAGTGTACATATGACATTCCCCTTAGGATCACATAGTGTCCTAAGGGGTCACACATGCGTTAACACATACGTGACCCCTTAGGAGGTCACATATGACCCCTTATAACATGCTAGTGTACATATGACATTCCCCTTAAGATCACATATTACATATTTAATAATTTTATAATCATATGGGCCCATTACAAAAATACAATGACCTCTATTTTTTTGAGATATGGAGTTCAATAACAAAAAAATTGTCAAAAAATTTAGAGACTTGTTGCATTCCATGTTATATATCATGTTCTTGAATTTTTTATGTATTTCAAAGATTTAAATATACACATGTTAGATCTCTCTATCTCTTTGAAATATATGTTATCTCTCTCTCTCTCTAAAATATTTGAATTTTTTATGTATTCTTGAAGATTTAAATTTTTGAAAATGAAAATGATCTCTCTCTCTCTGCAATTTAACTGATTTTAATTTTCAATGTTTTAAATTGAATGCACTTCATGTGTGTGTGTGCTTATGTATTTATTTTAACTTTATGACATCTACCTAGATAGATGGCATCCCAGGATATACCTTCATAGGCTCCTGATTAGGATCCACCTGCACAGGCTCCTGATCAGGAGCCACACATTGATGATGTTGATCCCCCACACCAGGATCCCCCCTTGCCCGACATTACTACTATTTTCCAATACAATGATCGTGATCTGCATAGGTTGAGGGTCATATTAGATGAACCCTATACTGATGGCGTGTACAAGAGTACATGCACATCCATTTTTGATAGTTTGCGGACTTTGAGGGACCGCTTAGTTTCTCACACTTAATTCTCACCTCAGGTTATAGAGGATATTTATAGACAGTTTAGGAGTGAGGTGAGGGATCGTCATTCTTTTGGTGATGTGGTGAGGGTGGTCTCGAAGGAGACCATCAAGGAGAGATGCTTTCCACAGTATCAGGAGAAGAGTAAGGTGAGAGGATATCAGGTCACGAGATGTATCAACCCACAGGTTGCATCATTGATTTACCCATGCTTCTTAGTTGCCCATGGTCATTATCCTAATAACGACCAGATACCATTATACTTTGCACAACATGTATTTGTTGAGGTTCATTGTCAAATGAAACCAAACTACCTTGATATTCCAGCATATTATGGACAGGGGAGGGGTAGGATTGCTGATAGAGGTGCATATCGTAGGCATGATAGAGCTCCACCTAGACATAGGGACCTTGTTGGCTAGAGATTTCTTGCAGTAGTCCTAGCCATGGCCCCCATAGCAAATCATGTTGTGATTGCTTCTTAGAGAGAAAAAATTGATAGGATTGGACAGATTGCATCAGCAGCAGCCACCATATCATCTGATAGGCTAGACAGATATATGATGAGTCGACCACATTCGTGATCATCCACAGATCATGCATCTTCTAGTCATGGGGGGGCTTCAAATTCAGATGATTAGTATATTACTGCTGGCATCCCCTCCCCAGATGAGGTAGCAGCTATAGTCGGAGGTAGTAGACATGTACAGATGTCACAGTATTTAGCCGAGGACCTACTACATGCTTACCATTTTATTTCATCTTAACTTGGGATACCATTGGCTGATGTTAGAGAGGAGATTCTCAAAGATGGGTAGGCTACCGCTGCATCGATGCATACCCCAAGGCAGTCACAACATTCTCATCACTCTACGCATGCTCCAGGCACTGACCCACCTACAAATCACTCTGTTGTTGCAGAGGAGGAGATACGAGCTGATCAGGTCCATATTACAGATGAGGGCTTGGATTCATTTGAGGAGGAGATACGAGCTGATCAGGTCCATATCACAGATGAGGGCTTGGACTCATTTGAGGAGTAGCTGTGAGATTTGAGCCATACTAGGTTTATGGACATGCTACTATAGTCAGACACTTCATCCACGATGCCCAGTCATCTAGTTATCCCCTTGCACTCCTCAGTGATACATATAGCCAGAGAGAGATATGCAGGCATGAGTGATGTTGTTGATATGATCATAGGACAGGATCAAACTATACAGCCTACTCCTAATACATAGGTATGTACATGTACATGTGCGTTTAAATTTTTAGAAGATATGTATACATGTTGTAATGTAGGATAAATCTATATATAGATCATTTTTAATAAATAATCTAGCTCTAAGTTTAATTTGTATCATTTAAATTGATCGTGGACTAATCCTTAAATACATATATGTGTGTGTGTGTGTGTGTACATATAACAGTTAGCTCATGTCACTCCTTCCTTGAGCTCTGAGCGTGTGCATAGGAGAGATTCTTTCGATGTTGTTAGTGGACAGGTTAGTTATGGTTTTTTGTACATATATGTACATGTATGTATACATGCGTTACAATTTATATTTAAATTTTTATTTAACTCTACTTGGATTTGATGTACATGTGTCTAGAGAGATAGATATATTATATTTAATATTTAAATAAATTCCACTTTTGCAGGGATTTATTGGACATAAAGACTCTCACCATGACGCTCCCTCAGATGGTCGCTCAGTTCGTGGCCGACATGATCCCTGTTGATTTTCTCTAGACTTTATAGCTCATTTACATTTGTCTTTTTATAGATTTTCATATTATATATATTCATGCATGTACATGAAGTTTAGACTAGATTATACTTTATACCTGATTTGTGTTTGATCAGATTATATATATTTCATGCATGTATGGAGTTTAGACTAGATTATACTTTATACATTGTTTGTGTTTGATCAGATTATATATATTTCATGCATGTATGCAGTTTAGACTAGATTATACTTTACACCTCGTTTGTGTTTGATTAGATTATATATATTTCATGCATGTATGGAGTTTAGACTAGATTATACTTTATACCTTGTTTGTGTTTGATCAGATTATATATATTTCATGCATGTATGTAGTTTATACTAGATTATCCTTTATACCCGATTTGTGTTTGATCATATTATATATATTTCATGCATCATGTATGAAGTTTAGACTAGATTATACTTTATACCTGGTTGTGTTTGATCAGATTATATATATTTCATGCATCATGTATGAAGTTTAGACTAGATTATATATTTCATGCACATGTACATGTTAGATTATATATTCCATGTGCACATGCACATACATGTTAGATTATATATGTACTTTATGTTCGATGGACTGGATTATATATATATATATATATATATATATATATATATATCATGTGCATTTATGGTTAGATTAAATACTTTATATATACATACATATAGTTTGTGTGCATGTTTGATCCTGGATTAAATATAATTTCCCAATTCCCTTCTGAGGTAGTATCATCTGAACTCTTTCTCCTTTTAACATATTTAGATATTGTCCTTCTACTAAAACCAAACTCAGATGATAGTGAAGAGATTTGTCTTTTTTGCTCGGCAATCTTTCATTTACTAAAAATGTCAACATCACTCTTATTGAAATGGTCTTATCTACTATTCGAGATTTTTTGCCAATGTTCACCAAACCTTTCTTAACATTATCAACAATAGATTTTTGTAGCTGAGAAGTTTTCCTCTTTTGACGTGTTGTATCTATACCCAAAAATTTCAGTGGATCTGTTAAGTCTTTATGAGTAAGTGCAATTGATAACAATTGAGTTTTTTCTAGTGTAGTATCAAGATTGTTGAAATGAGACATTATTTCTTTTGCACTTTTATTCATTGACCTCCTTTTAGTATGTCTAGGTTCTTCACTGAGACATATCAACTCATCCACATCCATTTCAAGTAAATGATCTAAATTTTTATAAGAAATATTTCTCTTCACCTGTTTAGCTAGATCCACAATATGCTCATCCATACCAGTGGTAGGAGATAAGGAACCTGACCCCTCTCCTTCAACCTCCATTGGTTCAACTTGGACAATCTCCTCCCTATGTTCATCAACATAGTATTGTGTTCTTCAATAGGTTTGTTTACCTCAACTCCTGCTTCAGAACTCCCTTCTTCTCAAGCTCCTTCTGTACATAATTTAAGAGTTGGTGTAAGGTTCAAATTGATAGATTATTCAATTAGGTTTAAGATTAGGGGTGAATTTTGCTTAAATCTTTGTGTTAAAATTAGGGTTCAATTTGGTTTATTAAATTAATTACTTTTAGGCTTAGTGTTATAACTCTAATTAAATTAGGTTTAGGTTTAAAGTTCAATTTGTTCTCAGGTTAGGATTAGGGCTCAAATTTATTTAGTGTGCAAGTTTAGAGTTAGAGTTAAATTTTGTTCAGTAATTAATATTTCAAGAAGATGATAATTATTTTAATAATTTTTTCTGATGTTTAATTCTAGATTTACACATGAAGAATTATAATTAGTTTATTATTATCGTTTAATTTATGTTATTCCTTGCGTATAGTGTTAAGGCTAAATTTTGTTTTGTGTTAATAACAAATAAACATAAACATATAAAGTGGAAATAAATACTGATGAGTTATTTTGAAAACCTCAATCTCTTACTAATAACACATAAAATGAAATTTTGATAAATTATAAATTCCAATTTTGAAAATTAAAAGTACAAATATTTTGATGCATGCATACGATAAAGGTGGTCATATTAATTTGTTATGTCATAACAGGTGGACTATAATTTTTCACATGTGTATTTAAGACCTATTATTGCATAATAGACCTCCTAATCTGAAATGTTTTTGCATACGTGAAGTCATATAAATAGAACCTAAATTATGACATAATAGGTTCTAAATTTATGTCACATTTAAGACCTATAATCAATGTAATAAGTCCTAATTTATCACATAATAGGCCTTATTATTAAAATTTATATGACCGCGTATGCAAAAACATTTCACATTAATATACTTGACTCCCCTTAAGACAGATATATTATGTGATATTAAAGGACCTATCACATGAAATTAAGTACATGTCTTAAATATTCAATATAAATTAGAACCTAAATTATGACATAATAGGTCTTATAGACGTATAAAAATGATCATATTCCTAAATGAATATTTTATGTTCATTTCTCTATTTGATTAAATTCAATTTAATTAAATTACCCGTATTCCTCTATTTAATTAAGTAAATTACTCAATTAAATTCACTATACCCATTTAATGAATAAATCATTTTATTCAATTAAATCCCCCCTATCCACTTTTAATTAAATTCAAATTTAATTAAATAGTTATCCTAAATTGAATAAATCTAATTTATTTAATTTCCCCAAATTGAAACCAAATTGAATTAAATTAACTTTATTTCAATTAAATCCTATTATCCCTCCATCCACTTGCATTTTCCTACATCTCCCACTTGCATTCTAAAACCTATTTCTAATCCCTTCTAGACTCTTCTAATTGCTTCTAATTAGCCTAACCCATCTTCTAAAACTTTGTCACATCCCTAAGCAAGGGGAGGTCATTTCTCAAAACCTTAAAGTCTTTGATAACCATTAAAGGCTTCAAGTCTTCAACCACTTAATTTCCCAAAGTCTCCCAAACCATTAATGGTTAATTCAACCCTCTTACATGGTTAGAGACTTTTTTCCTACCCTTAACCTTCATCCAACCCAAGGTTCTCATCAAGCCTTTAATGCTTTGACCATGATTATATCTTAATCATTTGCACAAGAGTTTATCCTTAGATTAAAACTTAATCCAATGGGTAATCTTAACTTAGGATTGACCCTTACCCTCTAGATAACCATAAGGTCTTCTTAGGCATTTAATGCCTCCAACCTCTTCTCTCAACCCAGCCCTATGTTGACATTTGTCACCATTTCATTGGTGCAAATTGCAAACATGGATTCCCAACTTTCAAACTTGGCCCTTGATCAACTCTTTCAATCCTAACCATACATTGCCCTGTTTTTGCTATAAATAGAGCTCTCATTCCTCCATTTTCATAGATCATCCAAGTTTGTAGTATCATACTTATGCTCAAATACATTCAAGCTTTCATACCATTTTATGCTCATCATTTTAGCCTCTCTTTTAGATAGAAATTAATCTAAATATGCATGTTTAGAGTACTTTCTTTATCATTAGCTTAAATCATTAACTAATATAGTATGCTAGGATAGTTTGTTTACTAACCTTGTCATCTTATAGTTAGTTTATTGCATTTCTAGAATCATGCATAGCTTAGGATGCATCTCATATTAAATCAACAAAAAGCATCCCTCGTTCTTGCATTTGCCATCCCTAAACCATTTTGCTCAGTGATCTGAGAGCAAAAACATTGGTTTGAGGGACCGTGTAAGATAGAGAACCATGGGACCCACCTTGGGAAGCCGAGTGATACTTCATTACTCTATAGCTTGCACCAAGAAGTCTTGTGAGTGTGTGAGCAAGGCTCCATAGAACTCCATTTTTCACATTTTAAGTTCTATCGACCCGCTTTTCCTACATACAGGTCTTATTAATTTTATGACTGAATAGGTCTTATTTATTATAAATGGACTTAATTATATCGGAGAAAAATGCAATTACACAACAAGCAAGTTAATGGAATTTGAAATTTGCAAATACACATATTATTTCAAATTAATTATGCTTTCTAATTAAAACGAGATTATTTTTAATCCTACTATTTCCAATTAATTTAATTAAGATTTTTTAAATTAATTTTCATTAAAAATATTAGATAAAAAATATTGAACTAATTAATACTAACAAATAAACACTATTTTTGGTATGTAATACATATAAAATTAAATAGAAATAAAAATAAAAATACATACTTGCATCGTGATATCTTTGTCTTCTTTGTTCTCGATATCTTTCTTCCGTTTCGGGAGAATAATTCCTTGAAGTCTTATTTTGCCTTCTCTTCTTATTCCCCATGCTTTTAAAAAAACCTTCAAATATCTTCAAATTATTGCCCTCAAAATAATTTTCAGATGTCTTCTCTCATCCAAAAATGCGAATTATTTTAATCATTTGTGTGATAAAAAATGAAAAAAAATATGGACATTTATACGACTCCACTTAAATGAAAAAAAGAAAAAATTGCATTGACCAGGGTTCGAATGAAAGCTGACAGTTAAAAAAGGTCGGGTTCGTTCGAACCTAGCTATTACGAAAAAGTACGGGTCCAAATTTAGCGTGTGGGTTCGAGCAAAGGGGGGTTCGCTCGAACCCTTTATGGTTCGAGCAAACCCCATTCGCTCGAACCCCTATTCATTCAAACCGTGCTCTTAGAGGTTTCTCCCAAATTTTTTCAGAGTTCTGAGAAATTTATGACTTCGGAGCTCTGGTCAAGGCACGAATGAAATAATCTTGATAACCCAAAATATTAGATGGTAGTACTTGGAGCAAGCTTTCCAACGAGTATAATTTTATTATATTTTGAATTTATTATGTTCTTGTTTTTTTAATTTTATGGAATATTGGTTTTTCACCGAACATGAACTTCTCTATTCAACGCATTGGGAAAAATAGGAAACTAATTCAAAAAAATTCTAAAAAATATCTAAGCCCCAGGTATTGATGTCTTCTTTCTAACAAAAAAAAAATTGAATTTCGATATATATAGAACAAGTTATGTGTTCAAACTTAAACCTATGTATGAATTATGACTAGTCGGACTTCAAAACTTTATAAAATGAAAAATATTGAGCATATCACTATCAAACCAATTGCAAGCCCTGGATATTGATGTTACAAACCAAAATTTGAAAGAATTGAGTTTTTATCATTTAGAGAAAAAAAGTTATACATTCGGGAGGCACATCACTCTTAAAAAATGTAGTTTGTTGTAAAAAACTACTTTTTGAGGGAGATGGAAATTTTTTTTTAAAATCCTTCAAAAAAAATTGAAAAAAATGTATATAGAATCTACAAACAAAATGCTACAAATCACTAATTTACATCATCTTCAAATTTTTAATAGTTTAAAAGTTATAGTTCTCGAAAGTTGAATATTATTTTAAAAATGTTCATCTCAGTGTCAAAAGTGGCAAAAAAGTGGGAACCATTATTGTGAGTTCACCCCGTGTTCACTGGGTTCTGTGAGGTTGTATTCTACAACTTTTACAGAAGGTTTATAGGGACTCAAATTCCTTATTCAAATTTTCCATCTCCTCATCCTCTAAACCTTGTTTTGATATTATGTTAAAGCCACTCCTATAAGAGTTTGTTAACTAAGAAGGTGGGGGAACATTGTAATAAATTTATTTGAAGCTTGTAGTGTAAGGATGTTCAAAAGGAATGAAAGGATTAGTAGATGCAGAAGGAATATCTTGTGGAGGAGCATTTTCCTTTATTTCATCATGCATATCCTCTTTGGTAGATTGGGATGGAAGATCCTTATCATCTAAGGCCTCATCTTTACTTAATGTTATGTGGGGAGAGAGATCATGAATAAAATGCATAACATCATCTTCTCTACGAATGTTTTGATGACTAAGATATGCTCTAGCAGAATAAGGAGGATCTAGAGAGATGAAATTATTTTGATCTTGCTCCCTTGCTCTAGAGTATGTGTATGAGAAGAAGATGGAGCTATGTTGCTCTTCAATGCGTGCTCTCTATTAGAGATATAATTAATAGGAGTATTAGCTCTTTCTTCATTCCCATTAGATATCCTAGGAGAGTTACAATTATTAGACTTGTCATTATCATCTCTAGGATTGGGATCTACGAATGAAATGCATTTTCTCAAAAACATTACCATAACACAACGTACATGATAGATGAAAGTTTTGAGATCTAATTGATGAAAAGGAAGCAACTTGGAAATCCTAATAATGCAATATGTCCAAGTTCTATGAATGAAAAGAAGTAGTTACATGAAGTGAAAGAAATCATTATCTGACACATTATTATAATAAATATACGTAAAGAGCAATGTAATCATATGTGAAATAGAAATTAAATCAAGTCCATTAATTGCCATGATGAATATTTAAATTTAGATCCAAGCATTGAATTAGTCAAAATAAATTAGGATTTTATAAATAAAACCTCTTAATTTATGTAAATTGATAAGACCAACAAATTTGATTTTTTTTTCTAGTATTTTGAGATTTAAATTTTGAAAAATGTCAAATGAAATTTGAGATTTGAATTTTGAATTTTGAATTCTGAAAGTTGAAATTTGAATCTTTCAAATTAATTGAATAATGGAATATTTTAGGAAAATGATTATTCAATTAAATGCCTAAAGTGATTTTTTTTTTGAAAAATAGAGAATAATTGTGAAAAATAATGCAACCCCCTGGGAGTTTTAAATTTAAAATTAGGGCTTTGTAAAAATAACCTCTTAATTTTAAAAATTTAAAATTAACCACTAGGATATTTAAATTAAAAAAAATTAGGGCCTTGTAAAAAGAACCTCTTAATTTTTAAATTTAAATTTAAAATTAGATCTAAGATTGCAATTTTGAAAATTATAATAATTAATCCAAATTTGGGAAATACACAAGGTTAATTTAAATTTAAAAATTAGGGCTCTTTTAATTAACCACTTGATTTTAAATTTGATCCAAAATTGCAATTTTGAATTTGAATCAACTCTAAAATAATAAATTCCAAATTTAAACAACCCACATGCTCAATTTTTTAAAATTTTAAAAATTAGGGTCTTTAAAATATACCTCTTAATTTTAAAATTTAAATTTGAAATTTGACTTGTAAGTAAAAATTTGAATTTTGAAATTGAAAAGCACTCAGATCTAAAATAATTAATCCAAATTAAGAAATTCACAAGCTCAAATTAAAAAAAAAATAGGGCTTTAATGAAATTAACCTCTAAATTTTAAAATTTGCAAGAAAATCAAACTTGTTGATGAAAAATTGAATTTGAAATTGCATAAACGCTCAGATCTAACAATATAAATCAGAATAAAAGTTGTAAGGAGTCAGGTTTACCAAAATGTACTATTGAAACATTAGGGTTTCCATCATTAGAGGGATGAAAACCACTAATTTACCATTACATTTAAAAGAGGGATGAATCCAATAGATCCAATCCAAAATTAAGGATGATAGAGACTTAATATTGATTGGAATCAAGGGTGTGTGAATTGAATTGACCCTCTTGTGTGAGTTGAAATGCTGAATTAAGGTAAAATGCTAAAAAGTGAAGGTAAAACTGAGAAAATAGTGAGCTACTGACATGAGATTTTCGCACGCACCTGGATCTAAGTAGTATATCCAGATTTGAATCTGATCGTAAAAAAACTCCAAAAATGTCAAGACTATGGTGGTGGGCACCCTGGTCCTCCTACTTGTTTGCATGCTCAAATGGGTTGATTCGTCTATGCAAATAATACTTATTCTAAAGATCACAACTCTGTACGTGTTCCTTGCACACATAAAGAAGGGGAAACAGGTTGGGAATAGGGGTTTGCCTAATTCAAACCCCGGTTTAGGAATTAAACTTGAATGAAATACTGCAAATGCTTGAAATAAATGATGTAAAGGTATACATCAAATCTGCAATGACTGGTAATGATATTTTGCTTCTTGAATGTAATCACATATGCTGTATGAAATGGCATGAACATGAGAAAACCCTAATCACACACACATGCTTGCAAATGAATGATGTAAAGTTTATCCACAATTGATAGATGAAGAATATGTAGCCTTGAAGACCTCTAGAAATGCTTGATAATAGTGCTCCCAATTATCCACGTATCCATGTATCTAAAATGAGAGGGGAAGACCTCCTTATATTCTTGCCCATCATCAATTATGTTAATTTTTTGACATAGGCCGACATAGGTTCCCTTCTCAATTTTGAGATAGGGCAAAGGGTTTGAAATGGGCCCCAAATAAGGAGGACCATGGCACGTGGTGCCATGGCCCTAGTGAGGACTAAGGTGCCATGCCCTAGTCCTACCCCATATTTGGGTAAGGGTTAAGGATCCCAACAAGGTGGGATGTGAAATAAAGGCCATTATTGCATGGTACAAGCATAAATGAGTCCCAATTAAGCATAAGGATGAGAACACTAAGGTGAGGGCCCCAAATGTGGTCAAAATACAAAGGGTGC
Organism: Cryptomeria japonica; assembly: GCF_030272615.1. NCBI lineage: Eukaryota > Viridiplantae > Streptophyta > Pinopsida > Cupressales > Cupressaceae > Cryptomeria > Cryptomeria japonica. The sequence continues at coordinate 693,129,425 of NC_081405.1, read as the reverse complement.
AATTTTAGGATGCTATAATTAGATTCTTTAGCTTTGGCAAATGTTGTTGTGCCTTTGGGTTATAAAGGGCTTTTCATCTACTACATGTTAGTGCAATATTGTATATTCTTATTTATATGCTTTATTGTACATTGTGATGTTGTGGTAGGTTCATGTCACATGCTTGAGCTTTGGCATATGTTGTTGCTACCTTCCTTTCGGCTATCAAGGGCTTTTGATTTACTTAGTAGTAAATGACATATGCCACAAAATTATAGAGTGAAGAGAACACAATTATGGTGAGAGGGGTGGAGGGGGGTGAATCAGTGTAACAACAAATTTTACCAATTTAAACTTTTTCACCTTCAATCACAAATAAATAACTTATCTCATTAACATATCCATTGCATACCAACATTCATATGTGATCTAACTAATATGAGCACAAGCGGAACACAAGATATATACATGGAAACCCTTACAAGAGAAAACCACAACAATAAATGCTTATATGAATATCTTCTTTTACAATATTTGTGAGCACCAACCCACTAGAAGCACCAAGTCCCATAGCTGAATTTGTAGGCACTCCACTAGAAGCACCAACTCCCAAATCTAATTTAGTGAACACCAACGCACAAGGATGAAGCACCAACTCCACCTAAATGAGGCACCAACCTCACAAATATTAATTTCCACCTTAACAATGTTGCTTTTACAGTAGATGATGGACACTATTTCTCTCCACAATTCTGATTAAATTTCCTTATTTGATCTACTATTATTATGAAAATAAATTTGCCATAAAAATTGACCACAACCTTCACTTGAAAGAGTTGTATAATCTCCTTACAAGCTCTTCATAAAATCTGCAAGCAATCCTTAGGAACTGCCCTTTATCTCATGATACATGTATTTTTCTCTTTTACACCTAATGTACACCTCTTCATTACAACCTTAATAAAAATGTATTCTCAGAATCATGTATATTTGCATATTACAACACAGACTTCACAAATCTAGAATAATCTTCCTTGATAACATCCGGACTATTCTCATTGATTTATTTTCATTAAATTTGTACTCTCTTATTTTCTTTGCTGCATAATCCTTTTTCTTCTTACACCCACATCGCTCAACCTCTTGTCTTTCACATTTGAATGTCATTTATACCTTCATGTTTCTATTAAGGATGCCTCTTTGAAAATTCACACCCTTTGTAATTTTTTTCACACATTTTTTATTTACTAATCGCTGCAACCTTTTCTTAATCATACTTTAATATTAGTTTGTTTGAACTTGCACTTTTTCACCAAGTCAGTCGCTGCAAACTACCTTTTGTTTATCGTTGCAAGTAAACTATTTATATTTGCATTCTTAACAAATGTTTATTGTAAACAATTCTAATCGCTGTTGTTGATAAGGAAGTTGTTACTGTTGATGTGTACAAGGATTACTTAATATATTAATAATGATTGCTGCACATATTACAACCCGTCTGCTGTATATCTATTTGCCACTTTGTATTAATAAAGTCAGCCATATTTAAGAAATCTGCCCAGCATATGAAGTCGACCATGCTATTCTTATTCTGAAAGTTTTTCATTGTGTCGGCTTTATCAATGATTAAGTCGATGTTTCCTCATAAACAATGATTATGTTTTATTGTCTAATAAAACATTAAAGTTGCACCATTCTGATGGAGTTGCATGATTTCATTGAGTATTAGTCACGCCAATTGATTACTAACTTTCATTACTTGCTACGTTTAGCTATGTATATACAAATCACCCATTAGCTATTACCAAATCACACCTCTTCAATAATGAATTGTTTGCTTATTAACAAATTGAAGTCTCTTTGAGTGAACCTCGTTCACAGTCAATATGATCTCCATATATTTATAATGATATGTTTGTCAATATTCTTTCTATATATATCATTCTATGGTTTTGACATCAATAATAATATTTCTGCTCTTGGCATTAATGACAAGCTTATCTACAACATTATCTACTTACTTTCTTGACATCAATGATAACACTTCCAATATAAAGACCCTGGCAAATCAATTACATTATCTACTTACTTTCTTGACATCAATGATAACACTTCCAATATAAAGACCCTGGCAAATCTCGTATAATTGATTGCAATTTTCTTGATCCATTCACCTATTTTTGTTCATTTATGAACCCAATTATTTTTTCTTTCTTTCTTATTTTTGTTGCTACATCAATAATTTACTTGTTCACTTTTGGACTTAAAATATTTCTCTCTACTTGTTGCCACACATCCAAAATCTAGTATTATTATTCCTACTCTTTGCACAATGGGCAGTACTATTACTGGAGATGACATGCAAACACAGGTATTGATCAAACATATCCCTATGGTTTTCACATTTACAAATATGAGATCGCAATAATCTTTCCATAGAGATGTAATTGCCTCTAAAGAAAAATAATGCGTTTTTATCTAATCTTGAAGAATCTAACATGTTTATTATGTTAATTTAAGAAAACGTTTCCTAAGTACCAATCAGCATTGTGGACAGCGTGATCATCGTTATCCTATCATTCCAAGGTGCATGTTGTGATGATGATTGAGAACAAATCCTCTTTATTTTTGGTTACAGATTTTTTATTTTGTCTCTACATTGAATGTGCCAGTATTGGGAATAATACATTATATGATATTTTTAGGGTCCTCTCAGAGTGCATAATGTACATATTAACATTAATTGAATTTTAATTCTTAATTTATTATTTCTTTTTGAGGCAATGTATTCTTGAGATTCTAAGTCAAAAATTATTAACATTAATTGAATTTTAATTCTTAATTTGTTATTTCTTTTTGAGGCAATGTATTCTTGAGATTCTAAGTCAAAAATATTACCTGAACCAAGCATATAGTATTAATCTTGACATGATGTCATTGCTTAAGTTGTTTCCAGTCATAGGTGTTTAAGAAGAGCATTCTGAATTGGAGTATATATGGGGCCCGGCTTAATGAGCACACTCAAAGCATTGACTGCAACATTTAGGTGGCTTGTGTGGGGTCCATTCTGTCTGTTCTCTTCACCGGCGCCTGTTTCCATTCCCCACAGTAGCCCTATTAACTATTGCAGTCAATAGTTAAGTACCCAATTGATCTGATGTTAAGATCTATGATTGTTGCATGTGAGATGTTAACTTTTACAACGATTAAATGAAGGTCTTGAAATTACAATAAAATTTCTGAAATAAACAAACTAATCAAATAACAATAGATTGAACAGAAGAGGGAAAAAAAGAGAGAAGACAAAACACAAGTTGATAATAGAGTTCACCAATTGGCTATGTCTCTGGGTCCCTCCAATGGAGTGGTCGATCCTTGTTTCAGCTCCAGAAAATGGTTACAAAGCACCTCAATGGTTACAAAGACTCCTTACATCTCCTCAGACGATAATGAATTACAAAAGTCCTTCTCCAACCAATGCAACAATCTTCACTTCAAGCTCCCAATGCACAGAGATGAACAATTCACTATCACAAGCTAACTCTCCAAAAATCCTATAATCTTCAATTCTCTCACAATACTCTCCAATTTCCAATGTCTTCCATTACAACAATCACCCCCCCTTTTATACAATTTCACATGCTAAAATGGGGTTAACAATAATATTTTACAATATCCCCCATATCTCCCAATTACATCTATAAATCTCTAAAAATAAACCCGCCCCTTTAAAAACAATGGCCCTTATAATTCTTGGCTTACAATATAATCTTTTAAAAATATATCCCCATAATACCCGAGCCTTGAATTATTATTTGGGGCTATAAATATGATATGATCGAGTTTTGTTTGTTCTGGAATATATATAGGGCTTGATTTTTGGATTGTCATGCATTAAAAACAATTTCGACCGACGCATATCTCGAAATATCTATAGGCATAATGGCAAATGAGAGGTGATGAGGAGTTGATGGTTAAAACCATCGGCATCTCCATTTAACTCATTTCTTGGGTTGGTCTTCTTTAAATTAAATACCAGAGTGAAATGCAGAGAGGAGAGGTTGAGGGTTCGAATCCACCAACTTCAATTTTGATCAAACCGACCAACCCGCCCATAATGAGGATGCTATGTTGCATTTGATTTTTATTTTTTTTAAAGAGCAAATCCTTCTGGATCACTCCTCCCCATTGGAGAAATTTTGGATCTCCAAAAGTTGTATTTATTCAAAAATTAAGTGAGGACATGGCCTCTCCACTTGTCCTGTATCATTTGTCCATTCGTACAACTGGCTCATCACCATAATCAAGACTACAACAACATTGCTGAACATATGCATCATTTTATATCACTTTCATAAGCATCTACATCAATTGTTATAGTCATTAACCAATAACCACTGACTAATATCAAGCTCAATAACAATGCAAATATAAAAGTGAATGAATCAACAACATGTCTATCTTTCACAACAGGAACACTTTTTGTCTCCTTGCGCTATGTTGTTGGCATATCCTATGACATCTAAACTTGATTAGCCTTGATTGCTTCAAGTTCATGCTTGGAACCACCTGATTTGATAGACATAAGAGACAATTTTTTACTTGCATTAATCACCCTCTTCAATTGCCCTATGTTTGCAAAAGATTGATTAGTCTTAACCCTATGAGAGTGTACAATATACCTAATTCCATCTTTGAACAAATGATATTGATTCAATTCCCTATAGAAAATATCCTTTCGATCATATAAATATGGGCTACCCAACACTATTCCACATACATCTAGTGGAACCACATCAAACTGTACCTCATCAACATACTTACTTGAGATTGTGAATCTTAAAGTGCATTTCCTTGTTGATTGCAATTCATTGTTTTCGCAAACCCAACATAGTGGATAAGGTCTCTTATGTGGTGTAGTTTTCATCCCCAAATTCTTTACAACATCTTCTGAGATTAAGTTAGTTTGGGATCCACTATCTATGAGTGCATCAACTTTAGTGTGTTTAGCAACAATCCTTATGTGAAAAGGCTCATTTCTTTTCTTATCTTCAGGGACATCATTAACTTGAGAAGTAGAAGCACAACTATCAAAGGAAACACTGGCAATATGATCCTTACCTTTCAAACCTATTGTTGTTATCTTAGTTCTGTCTCCAGACTTTGAACCAAGATCCATAACAACATTAACAACCCTCTCCTTACCTTTCTGTTTTCAAACCCATTTTGGCTTCAACTTTGGATGCAACTGCCAACAGTGATCTTCATCATGCCCTTTCATGTCACAATGAGAGCATGTGAGATGATCATCCTTCTTCTTAATGGAAATTGTCTTCTTCCCTTTTCCTGTCTCTGTAGCTTTAGATGAATTTTGTACAAAATTATCATTGTCAAAATTCTTACCCCTAGACTCTAGATGTGTGGCTGGAACGCTGACTTATCCAAATTACTAGGACTAAACATCAAAATAGAATGTCTTAGGTAAGAATGCAAACCACCTATGTACTTAAGCAGTGTATCTTGAGTATTTAATGGAACATTCAAAGAAATAGCCCATTTTCTAAACTCATGGGTGTAATCTTGGATAGACTGACCCTTAGCTTGCCTAAAGGTTTGCCAGTTCATTGTCAATTGTTGCATATGACCTAAAGGGTAGAACCGCTTCTTGAGAGCAGCAACAAATTCCATCCAAGTCACACTGACATTACCATGGCAAGCAATTTATGATCAAGTCCTATTCTCCCACCAGGTGAGAGTTGTTCCTCCTAACTGGAGAGTGGCTAACTAGATCCTAAAAGCATCTTCTACTAGGCCTTGTATCCTACAATACACCTCTACCTGTTGGACCCAATCATCTAACTTTTCGACATCCAATTCCCCACAGTACTTAGGTAAGAAGAAGAAGAAGAAGAAGAAGAAGAAGAAGAAGAAGAAGAAGAAGCAACTCCCGATCACTTCCCTTTGTCCTCTCGATCTTCATGGTCCTTTGATGAATCTCCTTTTTCATGCTTCATCTTTTCTTGCCTCTCTTTGTAGAGCACTTCCACCATAGCCTTCATTTCAAAAAAGGCTTTCTGAAAGTCTCTTTCACCGAACTCCAGTTATTCATATTCAGTTGTAATTTTTGACATCTTTGGTAGAAAAGGTCCTTCGTTTACCGAGCTTAGGATTATACTCTGCAAATGTGCCTTCACCTCGTTGGCTCTTAGATTGCGTTAACATCCACCTTTGCAAACACTAGTCAAATAAGCTCTTATACCACTTGATCTGATGTTAGGATCTATGACTGTTGCACGCGAGATGTTAACTTTTACAACGATTAAATGAAGGTCTTGAAATTACAATCAAATTGCTTAAATCGATAGAATCATCAAATAACAATAGATTGAACAGAAGAGAGAAAAAAGAGAGAAGACAAAACACAAGTTGATAATGGAGTTCGCCAATTGGCTACGTCTCCGGGTCCCTCCAATGGAGTGGTCGATCCTTGTTTCAGCTCTAGAAAATGGTTACAGAGACTCCTTACGTCTCCTCAGATGATAATGAATTACAAAAGTCCTTCTCCAACCAATGCAACAAGCTTGACTTCAAGCTCCTTATGCACAGAGATGAACAATTCACTATCACAAACTAACTCTCCATAAATTCTATAATCTTCAATTCTCTCACAATACTCTCCAATTTCCAATGTCTTCCATTACAACAATCACCCCCCTTTTATACAATTTTACATGCTAAAATGGGGTTAACAATAATATTTTACAATATCCCCCATATCTCCCAATTACATCTATAAATCTCTAAAAATAAACCTGCCCCTTTAAAAACAATGGCCCTTATAATTCCAGGCTTACAATATAATCTTTTAAAAATATATCCCCATAATACCCGAGCCTTGAATTATTATTTGGGGCTATAAATATGATATGATCGGGTTTTGTTTGTTAGGTAATATATATAGGGCTTCATTTTTGGATTACCATGCATTAAAAACAATTTCGACCAACGCATATCCCGAAATGTCGACAGACATAATAGCAATGAGAGGTGATGAGGAGTTGAGGAGTTGAGGATTCAAATCGTCGACATCTCCATTTAACTCATTTCTCAGGCTGGTCTTCATTAAATTAAATACACACCACATTTAGTGGTGGAGAGTGAAATGCGGAAAGGAGAGGTTGAGGGTTCGATTCCACCAACTTCAATTTTGATCAAACCAACCAACCCGTCCATAATGAGGGTGCTACGTGGCATTTGAATTTTTTTTTTTAAGAGCAAATCCTCCTGGATCACCAATTCCCACCTATAATCCAAACCAAATTTAAAACTGATCCTGCACTGCGTAAGTTTGGTGGGTGCTAGTAAAGAGTTTGATCACATAAGAGAGAAATCCCCTCATGGAATGTTGTCATCGCAACCAAGGAAGCCATGTGAAATGCTTTGATAGAACATGCATGCAAAATGTGGAAGCACAAACAAGGTACGTGAACCAATTTGATCGAAACGCCTCAAAGGAAATGTGGTCTTATGGAATGCCATGATTCCTGGATAATACGCAAAATGATTCATTATTTATTCCTCTCTTCATCCTTAAAAGATATTTTCTCTCTAAACACCAAATTCTCACTCAAATGTTTGGAAGTTAATTATTCTACATAAATTTTTTAATTTTGTTGGCATTCAACGAAACTCTATGTTTGACTAAACATAAACATAGTCACGATATATAGACTATATAACAATTAGGTTACTGTCCATTTGCTACACTATTGTTTTTTTGTTTTTTTTCATTGAAAAAAACTAAATTTTTCTACTCAAATTCCCTATAGCATATGAGGATGAATCATTTTTTGGTTCTTTGATACAAATTATTATCTTTCCTTCTTTGACTATTCCTTCCTTATACATTATCTCTTATAGGAACCCTTATCTTAACCATCCATGTATTTTCCTTCCTCTTCCTTTTCCATTACCTTTGTTCTTCCAAAGTCATCCAACCCACATGTCAAGTCTACATGTCTCACAATGATTACCACTTTGATGATGAATCCCTATTATATGATGCTAAGTTTGTCACTCACCAAAATTGACTACTACTTGCCTCTCCTCCAAAGTATCATACTTGATGATGTCACCTATTCCTTAATAAATTTATCATCATCACCCATCTTGAGGGGCTAAATATATTACAAGGTATAAGACATATGATCTAAAATCATGTCCCTTTATAGTCTAGATCTCCTACCTTAAACCAACTCTTCTAGCCAACTTATTTTCTTTTTCCTACCACTTAATATTCCTTCACCTAAATTTGCATGCCTAGTACACCTTCTTATCCAACCCATGTTCCTATCATTTTTTTGTCTCTCTTTGTTCCTCCTTTTAACTATGATCATGTTCCTTTAGGCAAATACTTTATCTCCTACCGCTATGTGCAACCTTTTCAACCCTTACCCTTCACTTATATTGTTTGATCCTCTTTTACTACTACTTTCACTCCCTCTCCTATTTTACCATGAACCTCACAACGCTTGCCACACTCTTATGTCAAAACATGATTTTTTTTGCATCTCCTACCCTCAATGTCCCAAATTATGTCCCTAACTCTATTGTTTAACACCTACTTCATGCAATATCGTTGATGCAATATACTAGTTATCTATTCTCCCATCAACGTATACCCCTAGGAGATGAAACTTTAAACCTCCTTCACAACATAATATGTTTGGATATAATAAATCAGCCACAAGTATCATAGTTCATCATGTTAAACACTAACATATGTGTATGATTGGATAAGAGATCTTAAGATACATGTTATGTCCTTTATAGATCAATGTGTATTGACTATTACTTTGATGATGTATTTATAGCTAATGCTTTATCTATTCATTAAGAAGAAAACATAAAATGGTTCTATTATTTATCTACCTATTATATGGGTTCCTTCGTTTATCTCACTCATTTTTTCATGGAACACATTCAACTCAATGTAGGATTGTAAGTCAATTTCACCATTTTTTATGCATCGTAATCAAGGTGCAAATGAGAAGGTGATGGATTTAATATTTTATTATCAATCCATTATTTCATAGATGCCCTATCTTCTTCTCGATTCTAATATCAAGAGGGTATTTATTATGATATTTTCCCAAATCTGCATAATAAAAAATTCTTGCATAAATATCTCTCTTTTATAATTCTTTTTACCACTTTGTATGATTATACATAGATGATATATAGATCATTTTAAGGCCATCTCATCTATGACCTCTAATGCCTCTATTTATTTAGCCCCATTCTCTTCTCAACAAAACCAATAATTTTACAAAGGATACCAATAACTTATCATTTTCTCCCTAAACCAACTCTAATCAAGCAATTAAGTAAAGTATTTGAGTTGCCTTACTCATTGTCATCTAAACTTACTCTCTCCCTTTTATGTAGAAGGTAACACTAACTGGATGAAGCTAGATAAACTCCCTATTCCATCTTTCACAAATTTCTTTCCAATAACCGTATCCAACTTCATGATATTCAACCCTTGAAATCTAACCTCTTCTTATTGTACCAAAATTTCCAATTCTTTCAATCTATAGACCTATTTCACTATAAAACTACCTTACTATCATCCTCCCCTTTTAGTTTTTCTTAATTATCTCTTTGAATTTCCTTCTCACCAAATCATTTTCACCCTTACCTAAAGATTTTTCTTCACTTTCATAAGATTATCCTAGGATACTTCTTTTAATCCAAGCCCAAGAAATTATTGAAATTCATTTTTATCTTTTTTCTTAAGTTTCTACATGGCTTTTTTCTTGATTTTTTCTATTTTTCCTTTGTATTATTTTTCCAGTTTATCTTTTCTCATTGAGGATTCTCCTATTCTATATTTGATTTATTAGATTGTCTAAAATTTTCTCCTTTACTTTAGCTATTCATAACTGTAAACACCTAAAATTCTCATGTCTAATTAAATAAATATTTTTTATTTATTTAATTAATTTAGCCTAATTCTTCTATTAATTAAATGAGTCTTTATTTATTTAATTAATTCATTTATCCTCTTCTAGCCTTATTTCTCATTTAAATAAATATATATATTTATTTAAATTATCCTTTTTCTAAATTAAATAAATATCTTATTTATTTAATTGATCCCACTTCCTCTATTAATTAAATAAATCTTTATTTATTTAATTAATTCATTAGCCTTTTCTACCCATGACACATGTCATTCATCTCTTAATTCCTACATTACCTACCCTCTTATTATTTTCTTATTTTCTCTACCTACCCTCTAATCATAGCCGACCTCTTTTACACCTCTCAATCTTATCCCTCCATTTCATATAGTGTCTTCTATATAAGGAGATGCTTCTTTCATTATCAAACCCTCACTATGCATTCAGCCCCGACTACGCTTTCGAACTTGCATATGCAATCAAGCCTACTTGCAACCACATTTCCGTTCTTTGTTGAGCTCTTGTGCACACATAAAATCTGAGAGCAAATATATCAAGCAAGATCAATGGAGATAGGAAGAATGGAGATCCAAACCCTATTGGACATGTGATGGTATAATATTTGTGATTTCATTTGATTTGCATTGTCTTAGGTAATCTTCATATGTTATGGTGGATCTTTGTTCTTGTTAGGCTAGGGTTTTGTGGTTGAATTCATTTAGTCTTTCAATATTGTTGTTTCCATTTTCACCATAAACATTTTGGCAAGCCCGGTGGGACATGGATTTTTGTTAGATCTATGTTTTTTGCAAGTTTTTCTAACCCTATATTGTTGTTTTGTAAAACAATTTGGAGAATAACCTTGTGCAGCTAGGGTTTTGGACACAAAATCAAGATCTTGGAGAGATTTGATCTGATCTCACAAACGGCTAAGAATTTTTGCACCAAATTCTGTTTACAAGTTGAGGACAGTATTAATAACTCGCAATCCAAAATTCAAAATTTTTGGAGCACATTTGCATTTTCCATGATTTTTTTTCTGAATTTTCATAAAAAATTAATTTTGAGGGCAAATGAGCGAATTTTGAGGGCAAATGAGCGAATTTTGAGGATTTTCTTACATTTTTGGAAATCTCTCATAATTATACACATGATCTATTCTTTGTAATTTTAACTTCTAAGCAAAATATTTTCCTAAAAATCGGATCTTTAAAAATTAGGGTTTTTCCCTATTTTGATCAGATCTCACAAACGCCTTCGAATTTTGGCATCAAAATTTTTTTGCAAGTCAAGAAAATTATTAGAGGTGTTCAATAGAAATTTCAGATTTTTTGGATTAAGGTTTCATTTTATATGAATTTTTTATTATTTTTCATAAAAAATTAATTTTGAGTGCAAATTAGCGAATTTTTTGGATTTTCTTACATTTTTGGAATCCTATCAGAATTAAGCATAGGATATATTCTTTTTTATTTTAAATTTAATGCAAAATCATTCCTCAAAAATTGGATCTTTGAAAATTAGGGTTTTGCATTATTTTACTCATATCTCACAAACTGCTTGGATTTGTTGCAGAAAGTTTTTTATACAGGTTTGGAAGACCATTAGGACTCTCCAATAAAAATTTCATATTTTTTGGATCGATTTTGCATTTTATATGAATTTTTATGATTTTTCATAAAAAATTAATTTTGAGAGCAAATGAGCGAATTTTTTGGATTTTCTTACATTTCTGGAAATCTCTTGAAATTTTACAGGTGGTGTTTTTTTATGATGAATCAGATATTTGAATTGGTCAACAAAACACATTGTTGAAGGCCCCTATTTCACAAAGTCTTTTGGATCTAAAATTTACCCAACTTGTGTGCTTGCAGGAAGGGGTGATCATTTGAAATAATCCAAACTACTAACAAATCTTTATTGCAGGACCTTGACAAGGATTTTCTTTTGATCTTTATTGTGTGCCTTGTTTTCATAGATTATCAAACACTTCAATTGGTGCACTAAAATTGAACCAGTGTCCTTTGTGTCTTGGGCAATAGGCTCTTTTTGTTTAATCTTTAGAGGGCCTATCTCCCCGTGTGGTCATTAGGACTACTAGTGAGGAGAGAACGACTCAAGTGGTAGTGAGGAAAACCCACCTCTTCCAAACCACTATAAACAACTGTATTCATGGTGAAAACTATGGATAACATGTGTTGATTAGTTCATACCGACACTGTGTCTCCCCATAAACCCGTTTGATCAAATTTATTTGATCAGTTGTAGGGCGTAACCCCTGCCGGCTGGGAGCCTTATGTATTTATAGAGCTAAAAATGCGGCATGTATGGCCACACGACCGGATGCCCTTACTAGCACCTTTTTGTTTTAGAAGCCAAAATCCTTCTAGTTGTTGGGGCAGGAGGTCGAACCTCTGGTAGCGGCCCACACACATACGGTTCTTAGTAGAGATACAAAGTTCGCCATGGGGAGTTTTTGTGGGGACTGATGCTTGGCTTCCCCGAGAAGTGAGTGCCGAGGGTGGAGCCAGTGGGGTCAAGCAACTAAGTATCCGCTCTGAATAGCGTAGCCTCAGGGGAAACTCCATGTGGGATCAACAACTATTGTCTTGGCTAGCCATAAGAATTGTGCTTGACTTATTTTAAACAATCAAACATTCAAGACCAAACATCAAAACATTGTGTCTTTTGTGTCTTCAAGTGTATGCAAAACAATTTTACATCAAACAACACACTTTGTTTTGAGTAATTTTGAGTCTAAACACTTGCAAACATTGAGTCCTCATCAACATTGTGTCCTCTTGTCACGAAAAATAGTCAAACAAATTCAGATTTGGTCACAACAAACAACTTCACAAATTGGAAAATTTTACAATCCAGCAAACAAGAGCAATCAGTTTCAAAATTCTTGAGCTTCCTAAGTTATTTCTTCAGGTTTTCATCTATCATTCAACCTATTTTTGGGTCTCACAAAGTCCATCATTGCTTTACACCTTACATTACATACACATTTGTCTAAACCCGAGTCAAAAGGTCACTTGCTTGTCCTCATCATACTTTGTCAACACACTACATACAACAACATTTTGCTAAGTGGTCCCTCATCAAGATCTATCACCTTTGGGTCTCATTTGGTCTTACTTAGAGTCAAGGTCAACTTACCTCATCAAGAGAAACTATCATCTCTTTGGAAGTCACACCTACTCTACTACATACATACTTGGTCTTACACTTTGGACATTGCAAGTAAACCTCATATTCATTTACATTCCATCCAACTCTTGGTCTTCCATACTCTTTCCATTTTCATCTAGTCTCACACATCTTGGTCAATACCTAGTTCAGGGTTGAAACCCATTCCCAAAAATCTAGGAGAGAAGCTAAAGAGGCTCAAGAGTCCGCAAACATGAGTTTCTATGAGTATGACACTGATATCTTTTTCAATTCTGATCATACTACATTACCTGACATGGATGCCTATAGAAACATTCCAAATGTTGAAAACATGGACACTACAAACAACAATGATACACACAATGACAATATGGACAACATTTCAATACATTCAGTAGAAGTGGAAGACTCCATTATGGATCCATGTTTCAATCGATTGGTTGAGGAAATAATGAGGAGAGATACACAATATTTCTTACAAGTGATGGCACAAAGTGGAGCCAAGATACCTCATGATTTTGACATGTCTCAAATAATGGAAAATCGACCTTTGCAACAACCTCACCTCAACATGGATCAAAGGAGGCCTAATAGTGGAGGCAATAGAGGACCACATCTTGTGCCTGAATCACCATCATCTTTATTTCAAAAACCAGAGGTCCCATACACACATGGTCAAGCATATGATACTCACCTTCGTAGACCATTATGGAAGTCTTATGCAGAAAAATATACTCAATCACATACCAATGCTAATGATCAACCACCAAAGCAATTGGATATTCAAAGGCATGCTCAAAATTTGGACACAAGGAAACCCCACGTCAAATTTGGGGGAAACACATTAGAACATGACATGCCTGTAGAGTATGGTATACATGGACAAAGCAGATATTCCATTCCTCACCATGACTCTATACCAAGTGGTCCATATACACAGCATCATTATAGACCTCCTCCATATGAACATGTGTATGATCAATATCATCCATATATGCAACATGCTCCTCCTCCACCCATTGGATCAGGCATGGGGTATGGTCCAAGAAGTCGGTCTCCACCAAAGAACAATTTGGAGCAACAAATAAGGGACTTACAAAAGAAAATGGAGGACATAAATACACCGAAGCCAACATACACAATGAGAGACATATGTCCTTATCCATTTGACAAGAGCATTCCAATGCCTCCTTTTCCTACACACTTTGTGACACCTAAGTTTGATAAGTATAGAGGAAAAGGGGATCCTAAGGCACACATAAGACAGTTTTTCATAGCTTGCATTGAGGTAGCTTCAGAAGAGACATATTTGATGAGATTATTCCCACAAAGCCTAGGTGATCAAGCTATGGAATGGTTCTCCCAACTTCCACTTGGTATTAAGTCATGGGGTGACTTAGGAGAGGCATTTATTCAACATTTATCCTACAACATAGAGACAAACATATCAGCCACTACTTTGTGCAACACCAAGCAAAAATATGGAGAGTCTTTTTCATCATTTTTATAAAGATGGAGGAATCTAGCTAGCAGATGCTCTTGTGAAATTCCACAAAAATAAATGGTAGAGATGTTCACCCAAAATGTTAACAAAGACATTGGCTATGATCTAAGGAAAGCTTGTTTGTCCACCTTCAAGGACGTCATTGAAAAAGTCTTAGCAACAGAGAAGGTCCTAATTTAACAAGGAGTCATTAAGATATTCAAGGAAAACAAAGATGACTTTAAAGGAAAAGATAAGCCAAGACTTTGGAACAAAAACAAGAACACAGTCAATGATGGTGTTGTTGATGCCAATACAATACGACCAAAAATTGTTTTTTCTAGATCAAGCTCTACAAACAATCAAGTGAATACTCAAACAACTTCAAAGTCACAAAGGAAGTACACTCCATTGGGAGAGCCACTTGAGTCGGTTTTCAAGAAACTAGTGGCAAACAAAGTAATTAACATTCCAGATTTTCCTCCATATGAACCAAAGGTTAAACCAAATTGGTGGAATGATGATGAGTATTGTGAATTTCACAAGAGCAAAGGACATAAAATAGGAAATTGTCATCGGCTGAAGAACATCATACAAGATCTCATTGATAGAGGTGACATTGAGATTGAAGGACACTCATCCAATCAAGAACACGAGATGTTTAAGGAACCATTCCCAAAACATAACAAGGGAAAATCTAAAGCCACAGATGACCAAACCAACTATACCAGAGCATCCTATAACTATGATTCAACTATCAATCACATTTCGATGGACAATTATGTATCTACCATTATCATCAAGGACAAAATGCCTAAGAATTCTACCCAAAGACCCAAGATTGTCCTAAAAGGCATTGGATCTTCTTCCAAACCTACCTCTGAATGTAATGTCACTACTCGTCGAGGTAAATTCACTTTACAAGGTGCTCCAACTAAAAACACTGCATCCTCATCAACCAAGCCAGAGTACGATCTTGTAGAACAGTTAGGGAAGACACCTACGCTTATCTCAATCCTTGAGCTCTTACGCATATCCCCCGCACATAAAGCCATTCTTGATAAAATCTTGAGAGACACTGTTGTCCCCACTGATTTGAATGTGGACCAGTTTCAAGCCATGGTGGGATACCTTTCCATTCCACACTCTCTTACATTCACAAAAGCCGATGACACCTTCGTAAGTTAGCCACATAATGCACCACTACACATTGAAGCCTTCATACACAAACATCGAATAAAATGAGTCCTGATAGATGGAGGAGCAGGTCTAAACATTTGTACATTGAGCACTATTAAACAATTGGGGTATTCAAACAAAGCTATGAATATTGCAAACAAAATTACCATCAAGGCATATGATGATGAAGAGTGTTCATCCAAGGGCACAGTTACTTTGCCTCTCAGAGTTGGGCCAGTTACAAAGGATGTGGTTTGTCAAGTCCTAGACCTGGATCTCACATACAATATATTGCTAGGACGTCCATGGATTCATGAGATGTGCGCAGTCCCATCTACATATCATCGATGTATCAAGTTTCCACACAATGGAGTTGAAGTGACTGTCAAAGCTGACCAAAATCCATTCATATATTGCAACAATCTATGACCTAGATCAGAAATAACAATCCCAGTCAATTGACAAGCTATTCCTTCTTCAGCATATGTGGATCCAGAATCCTTGAAAGCTTCTACATCAAAACAAGCAGAGATCAAAGAAAAGTTCAAGATTAAAGACCTGGGATGCGGTGAGTATATCTTTCATGTTGATCAACTCCCACTATCTCCTAAGAGATTGAGTCGATAAGAACAATCTATAAACAATTTGCAAGGAATTGGGTGTGAACCACCTAGTGTTGTGGCTACTAAGTCCGAATACAAATCTCCTCCAGTGGTGCAAGCATCTCTTGATATCAATAATCCTAAGAGTGGTTCCAACAAAGAATCTGTTGAGCGTATCGCCAGCCCTCTTGAGAACTCACATAGCCTTACCATTTCATCCGCTCATTCCATTTCCATTCCACTTCTAGACTTGGATCAACAAGAATTACAAAAGCCCTTACAAACTAGGGATGAAAAATCAAGCTTTGAAAAGAAAAATCTAAAAGTCAAAAATAAAGAAAATTCCTTTAGTCCAAATCAAAATCAAAAGCTATTGGACTCTGAAAAAATCAAAGTCAAGGATAAAACTCATATGAATCAAAAAGAGAAAGAGTTGATCTCCCCTAATATCAAAATAACTGGGGGCAAAAGTTCTAATATTTTAAGTCAAAAAGCATACTTGTTGATCCTAAGTCTCCATCATGCTATCCTACTTTCACTTCTTTTCACAATCATAAGCCTTCTTTCCTCATCCACTTGTTCCACACATTTTTTCCATTCTGGTGATACATCATGGACCTTTAATGGAGCTTCTTCAAGGGACTTTGTTATCAGGGATGCCTAAACTTCTTCAGGTGACACGCATACAAGCCTGTGTAGTCCACACACTAGTAATTCTATCGCAGTTCCATCATCAAGGAAGACAGACACTCAAGCTACACATAATTTAGTCTGGGAACAATGCAGCTACAATCATAAAGTCAAGCCTCGCACATTTGAGGTAGGTGACTTGGTTCTCAAAGAAAATCCTAAAAAACAGCAAGACAGAGAGAAGAAGGGCAAGTTTTGAACCAAACTGGCTTGGTCCTTACATCATCACAGCAACATATCGATCTAGTGCATATCAGCTCTCAACTCCAGATGGAGAACCTTTAGAGGATCCTATCAACAACATGCACCTTCGTAGGTTTTACACATAGCTCTTCAGAGTACCCCAATTCAAAAATACAAAAAAATCAAAAAAATTCAAAATACAAAAAAATCATAAAAACATAAAAAAATCGTTACTTGGTGAAAACCTGGTGAACAGGCGCCTTGTGACACAAAAAAAATTGAAAAACAGAAAAACATTTTGTCCAACGGTGAACACCACTTCGGTGGTGCCCTGGGCAAGTACCATGGTGAAAGCTGGGTCACCAGCGCCATGCGTAGAGACATTGCTCCTCCCTCCTTCAGGATTCACTTTCATCCTTTCACTTTTTGCACACACTCATGACCTATCCATCCATAATAAACATACCCATTCCCATCATGGCTTGTTATTGATCTACCTAAGATTGGTTAGCCATTCATAATAATCCTTCCTTTTCACTTGTTTCAATCCATAATAAATCAGCTCCTATATGTGGCTAAGGCAAATCCTACGTCTAGTAATGGGTGTGGAACTAAGAACATCACATGTTTCGAGGAGTATAGTTTCTTCCAGTTTTCTTCAGTCTATACGCGCACAATCCACAATAAAGTAACATTTGCATCGCCAATCCACAATAAAGTATCAGTTTCATGGATTCAGTTAGTTTCAGATGAGACACAACAGCAACAATGGGCTCCAACAAATCAAATCTTTCAACAGACTCAGACAACATTATGGTTCAGTGCTATCTATCCTTTTTTAGTGAAAGTAAACATTGTGACCACAATCAAATAAGACTTATACAAGTGACAAGAGACACTAAAACTTGAGGACTACAGTGGATGTTGGTGTCGAGTCTTGGTGTTATTTTGATTTTATCTTTTGGTGACATGTCTTTTAGCTTTTCCAAGATGTCTCTGACTAGAGATTTTATCTCCAAGATGTCTTTGACTAGAAAGGCGAGGATGGGGTATCGTCACCTTTTTATTTTGCTGTCTATGGATTGTCTCTTAAGTAATGCTATGACTTCTCCAAGGATATGAGGACACTGTGAGTCTAGTGTGAACTGGGGCATTCCTTGTTTGTGACTATCTTATCTCCATGCAAATGGGTACAATGACTTTCTGGGTCGAACATATGCCTTGATTGTCATAACCTACTTTCCATAATAAAGCTCAATGATGATAACACACAAGAAGCTCTTTCACTTTCATATCTTCTATCTTCCATGCCCATTTCTTGATTGACCTCCATCATCCTTCTTGAGTCCGTGTAGCACGCTATCACATAACTGAGTATAATGACACACCAAAAAAATTTGCATTTCATGTAGTTGCACCTGCATTATCACATGTTAGCATTTCATACATACATATAGATATCACAATTGCACCATATCCTGCACACAACACATGTTAGCACATTTTACATTCTCATCATGTAAATAGTTATTTAAATCGTCATATCCATCTGCATTTCATACATTCACATTCACATATGCATAACATATAAAACATAAAAGAACAAAAATATTGCATTTCATTATGTATATATTTGCATCCATAACATAAGCATCACATAGAAACATACATCATGAAACATCTCATCACATAGGTACACATGCATATAGTTGCCGCAAAGAATCATCGCATATATTGTAAAGCGGAAAATCGAACCCTAGGTGTTCTCCCCCCACTCCAAGGAGAAAGGAGGTCACTAGGATTGACGGTTTTCACTTAGGAGGGATTTTACATTCAAAAGAGGGGTTGAAACTCACAAGATCCAATCCCATACAATGCAAGACTGGATTCTAAATGAGTTTCAAGGGTTGAGACATCAAGGATACCCTCTTTTGTAAAGAATGTAGATAGAAAGATTGAACTAGGAGTACATATAAAGTAAGAAAGATTTTCTTATAAATGGAGATAGGGATATGGGATGAAGCTGCGGACCTGAAATTAGTAGTAAAATGTCGAGATGATGTTGTTCTGCAAATTTGAGCGAAAGTTGATGGGACGATGGCGCCCGGACTGCACACGGTCCTCCAAAAAATCCACGAAACGAAGGGGGATCTGTTCGTCTCTGCACAAGGATTCCAGATCTTCAATTACAGCCGCGTACCTACAACCTACACACAGAAAAGAGAGGATGATTGGGGGGTTAGGGATTAGGGGTTTTCCTTTAGGTCAAACCCCAGTTTTGGAATTAACCAAGAAATGAGAATGTTGTAAATGTAAATGTTTGTAATGTAAACAAGTACTGATACCTTGTTGTAAGAATGTTTGTATTCTTACATGCAAAGGTGTAATGAATGTCGTATTTTGTATGTTGTAAGTGATCTCCTCTTCAATGGTTGAATCCTTGTCTTGAATGCAACACTTAGCCTTGAATGGAGACTTAGAATGTCAATTGCTTGAAGGAATGCTTGAATGCTTGAATGTTTTAATGTTTGAATATCGCTTCCGCCTC
Source organism: Cryptomeria japonica (assembly GCF_030272615.1). Taxonomy (NCBI): domain Eukaryota; kingdom Viridiplantae; phylum Streptophyta; class Pinopsida; order Cupressales; family Cupressaceae; genus Cryptomeria; species Cryptomeria japonica. The sequence goes on along the minus strand of NC_081405.1, from coordinate 693,109,622 downwards.
TTGCTTGCATATATTTTTTCCTCCTCTCTCTTGGGAGAGGAAATGTAGTTTATATACTTGTCAATTAGGGTTGATAGACTGATTTTTCTGACCTTAGGCCGACCTAGAAGCATTATTTTCTGAATTGCAAACTTAAAGACCCGATGCCCAACAAGAGACCGGGCCTAAAATAGGGCCAGGGACCAGGGCGCTGGGTGCCATGGTCCTGAGGGACCAGGGCGCTAGGCGCCATGGTCCTAAAGGACCAGCGCACTGGGCGCCATGGTCCCACCTCCCGGGACAGCAGGGTGCAAGGAAGGATCAAGCCAAGGTGCAAAAAGATGCAGTTTTTGGTGTCGTAAATAGGTTTCGGGGTCTCCATTCAGGTTCAACATTGCGCCGCCATCGTGAAGACCCAAATGCAGTCGAAATTGCAAGGGTCACAATTTTAGGATGCTACATTTAGCCCCCACTTAAGCGGGAGTATAAGCGTACGCCCATACTTTCGGTAAAGTACAAGGAAACAACATTGAAAGACTTTCACCACATCAAGGAGGCAAGATACACCAAGCCCCCAGTGGACTAAGGATCTTACGACTTCGATTGACAAAGTAAAAGGGAAGATCATGAGGGAGAACCATGACTGTCAGTAGTAAGGTTCCCTCACTATGAGTCATGTAAAAAAATACAAAAAATTTTCAAGGCAAAGCTAAATTTGCCAAGAAATTTTCAAGTATCTTGAAGAGATATGAACGGGGTGTATGCCCCCATAAGTTAAAGCAATCGCACACGCCTCATCGGGGGTGATTTCTTTAAGGTAGTGATACACATAGGAAATGAGAAGGGAAAGGAGCATGTTATCACAAGGATTTAGCCCCCAAGTGTGAGATAAGCCCAAGGATAATAGACACAAAACACAAAGCATGAGGTCACTTCACTTTCCTTGGGGTCAGTATGTTGTATGATAATTCATGTATATCATATGTATGTATGCATAATTGTTCTTCATTCCCCAATCAAGGAAGGTCACCTAGAAGAAGGGAACACATGTGTCTTTTGAGTCAACATGAGAGAGACCAAAAGAGATCTCAATGCTTTGCATCGTCCTCAAGTAGACAACACTAAGGACAACAAACAGAAGAATGAGAATAACACATAGAAGAAGTAACAAAAGAGATCAAGAGAGGAGGAGAGAGTCTGCTATGCTAATGAAACTAATCTAGCACGTCATCTACCCCTCGATCTTGCTGATCAATATTTTGGGAAGGCAGGGAACACGCTAGAGGAGGAACATCCAACACAACAGATGGAGCTATCACAAGATCCAAACAAGCGCTATGTTCATGTTCCAAGCCACGTTGTTCTTGTCTAGGAGCTAGGATAAGTGCTTTAGAAAATTCGTTAGATAAATGGTTATCAACATCAACATATTCATATTCACTATCAGAAGCAAGAAGAGTAACATTTTCATCATGAATAACATTTTCATCTATATCATCATCAAGATTTATAAAAATAGGATCTTTAACTCGCACAGGATCAAGACCATCATGCATCTTATGTTTAGGAGATTCTGGCTCAATTTTCGGCTGAGGAGAAAATGGAATAATACTAGCTAAAGGTGTTTTTGGGGATTGCAAAGTTTGAGAAGCAGCTACACAAGCTCTAAGACGACGCTTTCGTTGGCGTTCACGTGCAGAACGATTTCGTCTAGTCTTAGTAGGAAGTTGAGAAGATTGAGGAGGAGGAATGTTCTCATCCTTATCACTTGGGTGTTTGGGTTGTGATCTCTTAGGTTGGATAATAGGAGAAGAGGAAGGTCTCTTCTCTCTATAAGAGGAAGGAGGAGGAACTGCTCCATATAAAGGAAGAATATTTGGTTTAGGAAGGAGACCAAGTCCATCATGACGAGGAGGTATAGGTCTACTTTTAGAAAGTTTATTAGGCATAGACATAGTCACATCCATAGGGATGGGTTGGGAATCTTCTTGAGGAAAGACATTAGTTTTATCTTTCAAAGGAAGAACTTCCTTCTCAAGCATGATAGGAATATCAAGTTTGGGTGTTCTAGGTTCACTTAGAGATAGGATCATATCTTTTTTCCACTTTTGATAAGATTTGAAAAGATGATCACTACGCGGTGGAAGAGATTGGAATTGTTTAGGCCAAAAATAATTAATAGGAACACTAGAAGTTCTTTCAGCTGGTTTAAAGAGACTATGATTCACAGTAACAACTTCACCATTATGGGGAAATTTCAAACACTTGTGAATAGGAGAAGTAATAGCTTTCATGGAAGATAGCCAAGGATAGCCAAGCTTCACATGAAATTGTTCGTACGATGGAATAATAGCAAAGCTCACATCAAGGGATTTGTTATGGACCTCAATAGGTAATGTAATAGAACCAATTGCAGGAGAAGAAAATGCATCAAATAGTTTCACAACCACATTTGTTTTGTCATAGATCACTTGATTCAATTGCAAAGTAAAAAGAAATTCTTCAGTAATGATATTAACCATACAAGAAGGATCAATAAGCACTCCACGGCAAGGTGTATTCTTGACTTTTGCAACTGTATATAAAGGACCATCAGGTGCCCTAATAGTTTCACTAGAATCAAATGTGATGGAAGGTTCTTTACGTATTTTCTGCTGTTCTACAAAGTTAATCAGATTCGGAGTCATAGACACAAGATCATCAGGTGAGACAGAGGAATCATTAGTATCAATCACATTAGAGGTATGAGAAGGTAATGGATCAGTAAAAATCTTAAGATTTTAGTTAGGAGGAGCTACAGATGTGTTGCCTTTATCATTCACACCTGAAACAAAGATAGTATTATTATCAATCAAATCTTGAATTTTACCCTTTAAAGCAAAACATTTTTTAGTATCATGCCCAGGTTGACGATGAAATTGACAAAAAGATTTGTTATCAAAATAGGGTGAATTAATCTTTGTAGGATCTATTTGCTTTATAGGAGGGAGAGTAAGCACATTTTGTTCCAATAACTTATTCATAATACTATGCAATGATTCATTCAAAGGAGTAAACTATCTTTCTTTCTTGAAAAACTTAGAAATAGGAGGCACACCTGATGCTGCATTCACATTGTTGTTGATGATGTTTTCATTGAACTTAATGAACTCTCTATTTGGTTTAAACTTCCCAAATGGTTTTTGACTACTATCACCCTTATCACTCGGAGCCATAGGATTTTCTTGTTCCATTTGACTCACAGTCAGTTGATAATTGTGAAGAGTTGCACACAACTGTTGGAAAGAAGTAAACTCAGAAAATAGAAGTTTTTCTCTAATATCTTTTTGTAAATTAGAAATAAAGATTCTTTGAATATCATTCTCAGGTACCGGAAAAGAAATTTGAGCACACAAATGCTTATATCTACCAATGAAATCAGTCACTTTTTCTTTAGCACCTTGTTTACAATGCATTAAATCAATCAAAGTAACTTTAGGACTTATATTGTTTTGAAATTGTTGAATAAAAGCATTTGCAAGTTGTTGGAAAGAATTAATAGAATAGGAAGGCAAAAAGCAATACAATTGTAGAGACTTGTCTCTTAATGTTCTAGTAAACAGTTTTGCAAGCAACCTTTGGTCATGAGCAAAATCGGTACATATTGTTTGAAAGGTCTTAACATGTGTTAGAGGATCACCTTTACTATTGTAAAGCTCCAATTGTGGGATTTCAACATGCTTAGGGGGGATAGCTCGAACAATGTCAAGAGAAAGTGGGCTCGCAACATCAAATGTGGGCACACTAAACTTAGATTGATTCATAGAGGCAATTTGTTGCTGTAAAGAAGAGACAGTTTGTGCAAGATTGTTAATGGTCGCTTTAGTCGAAGAGTTCATATTAGACGTGTTAGATTGTGATGGAGGTATTATGTTATTAAAAGAAGGTATTGATTGAGAGTAAGGTGGTGGGACACTATGATAGTTAGTCATAGGAGATGATTGGAAAGGAGGAACACTACAAGGAGGAATGGAATGGTTAAATGAATTGCCCCCTTGCGCCAGGTTCATTTGTGGAGATGTAATAGGGACACTCATTGAAGGAATGAATGAAGGAGTGAATGAAGAAGTCGGATTGAATGAAGGAAGAGGGTTAATTGAAGAAGAAGGATTGCCCCCATGACTGGTGATCATAGGTGGAATGTCTTGTATTGAAGTAGTCATTATGTTTGATGTAAAAGTAGGTATACTAGCAATAGAAGTTGTCAAAGGAATAGAATGATTGACTTGAGTAGGAGGTTGTGTATAACCTAAAGTTTCAGCACAACTCTTCTTAGGCATCACATTCGAATCCACAATGTGCGCAATACTACGCAAAATATCAATTCCATTCTTATCATTTTGAACCATACATTTTAGACCCTCAATTAAGGGAAGAGCTTGACTATCGGGGTATTCTTGAGACATCCATTGTCGAAAATCATCAAATTGGTTATCCAATTTCGAAAGTTGTTCTTCAGAAACCTCATGGAGAGCTTCTTCATCATTAAGAGGATTAGAGGAATTACCCGTGTCCTCGTTAAAAAGGCCATTCAAATTAGGTTCCATCTCCTCAGTAATTAAACCTTGGAAAGACTTAATTCTAAGGCTTCGTCTAACAAGAATAGTGTAAGTAGGGCTTATTGTTGTAAAACTCATGCACTAGGGAGAGAGAGAAGATTTTGAATTTTAGAGGTAGCAAATTTCAATAAAATCAGCCAATCTCCTAGATTTAAGCTGTTAAATACAATCAGGACAATCTCCCGAAATTTCGGAAAAAATGTCAGGGACCGTGGCGAACGGAGTGCACACGGTCCTCGCAACTTTTTTCGAAATTTTTAGGGATGAAAGTTATGATGATTTTAAAGCTAATCTGAAAGAATTGAGTGATTTTAAGATCTGTAGATAGGCCAAATTAAAGTTGCAATCTCAAAATTGAACCCTACCAAAATTGTTGAAAAATGCAAAATTTGAATTTTGAAAAAGAGAGGGAAACTGAAATTTTGAATTTTATGATTTTAGAGGGAATACTAAAAGCGATGCAGGTTTTGAAATTTAAAAATTGACTCAATTTCACGCAAAATTCAATTTTGAAAGTGGAAATCAAGGTTGTTGCAATTAAACATTTAATTTCAAAAGTCACAAAATGCAAAAATTTGAATAAAGCACTGAAATTTCGAATGAATGCCAACACACTTTTCAGATTTAGGATAGTAAAAAGCACAATTTTGAAATGAATTTTAATTTCAACAATTTTTGAATGATTATAAGCCCTAATCCAAGCAATCACTAGACCAACTTTGACTTTAATTTTGAAAGTGTTAGAATTGATGAAATCAGCCAAAATTCTGGATTTTAGCAGAAAAATACAGTAAGATCTAGCTCCCGAAATTTCAGAAAAAATGTCGGGGACGATGGCGCTCGGGGTGCACACGGTCCTCGCAAATTTTTTCCAAATTTTCAGGGATGAGAGATATTATGATTTTGTTGCGGAATCCAAAGTTACAGCCGATTTGAAGGTGTTTTGATCAGTGAAATCATCAGTCAAAGGCTGAATCAAGAGGGTTTTAAAAATTAGGGTTTTGACACTTAACCACTTAATTTTCAAAATTAAAGCAAAGATATGATTTGACAATTTGGAATAGAAGGGTAGATCTGAAACAAGCATTAACAATTAAACATTTCACAAGCTCAATTACTAAAAAGAAAATTTAGGGTTTTTATTCCATTAACCTCTAAAATTTGCAAAAGATCAAACATGGAAATGTAATTAAGGAAGCAAATAATTTTCAGATCTAACCATGAATAATCAGAATTAGGATGTTCACGTCGGGTTCACCAAAATGTAAAACGGAAAATCGAACCCTAGGTGTTCTCCCCCCACTCCAAGGAGAAAGGAGGTCACTAGGATTGACGGTTTTCACTTAGGAGGGACTTTACATTCAAAAGAGGGGTTGAAACTCACAAGATCCAATCCCACACAATGCAAGACTGGATTCTAAATGAGTTTCAAGGGTTGAGACATCAAGGATACCCTCTTTTGTAAAGAATGTAGATAGAAAGATTGAACTAGGAGTACATGTAAAGTAAGAAAGATTCGCTTATAAACGGAGATAGGGATATGGGATGAAGTTGCGGACCTAAAATTAGCAATAAAATGTCAAGATGATGCTGTTCTGCAAATTTGAGCGAAAGTTGACGGGACGGATGGCGCCCGGAGTGCACACGGTCCTCCGAAAAATCCACGAAATGAAGGGGGATCTATTCGTCTCTGCACAAGGATTCCAAATCTTCAATTACAGCCGCGTACCTGCAACCTACACATAGAAAAGAGAGGACAATTGGGGGGTTAGGGATTAGGGGTTTGCCTTTAGGTCAAACCCCAGTTTTGGAATTAACCAAGAAATGAGAATGCTGTAAATGTAAATGTTTGTAATGTAAACAAGTACTGATACCTTGTTGTAAGAATGTTTGTATTCTTACATGCGAAGGTGTAATGAATGTTGTATTTTGTATGTTGTAAGTGATCTCCTCTTCAATGGTTGAATCCTTGTCTTGAATGCAACACTTAGCCTTGAATGGAGACTTAGAATGCTCAATTGCTTGAAGGAATGCTTGAATGCTTGAATGTTTTAATGTTTGAATATTGCTTCCGCCTCTTGCTTGCATATATTTTTTCCTCCTCTCTCTTGGGAGAGGAAATGTAGTTTATATACTTGTCAATTAGGGTTGATAGACTGATTTTTCCGACCTTAGGCCAACCTAGAAGCATTATTTTCTGAATTGCAAACTTAAAGACCCGATGCCCAACAAGAGACCGGGCCTAAAATAGGGCTAGGGACCAAGGCGTTGGGCGCCATGGTCCTGAGGGACCAGGGCACTAGGTGCCATGGTCCTGAGGGACCAGGGCACTAGGTGCCATGGTCCTGAAGGACCAGGGCGCTGGGCGCCATGGTCCCACCTCCCGAGACAGCAGGGTGCAAGGAAGGATCAGGCCACAAAAAGATGCAGTTTTTGGTGTTGTAAACAGGTTTTGGGGTCTCCATTCAGGTTCAACGTTGCGCCGCCATCGTGAAGACCCAAATGCAGTCAAAATTGAAAGTGTCACAATTTTAGGATGCTACATATATATATCAAAATCATAAGTGTCATGATACAATGATGTCAAAATACATATGGAAAAATCACCCGAAGGTGTCTACATCATCATACAAAATGGTACAAAACTGATACATAGGGAGCCCTCTAAGGCTATGACAAACTCCCTCCCTCAGAGTCGACTAGCCTCAATGGAGTCTGAGCCCTAAAAGGACCCACCCCAGGATTATCTCTCTTGTCCCCTCTGTCTCCTGAGCCTAGTTGTCTCATCCTCCTCCTCTCCTCCTCCTCCTCCATCCCGCAGCCAATCCTCGTGTCGCCCTATCCAGACAGAGGAACCCACTGATCACTCCTGCCAATACTGCTGGTAGTGCTAATCCTATCTGTGTCATGGTATCCCAAGCGACATGTCCAGCCCTCATCTCCAATCCTAGATCCTGGAACACTCATCTCAGTGCATCCCTGTCTCTGTCTCGATCATAATGAACTAACTCCCCATCGATCAGTATCCTCAGAACCCTGTAAACATCCTCTAAGGTGATTGTCATCTCACCCATTGGCAAATGAAAACTACAAGTCTTTGACTGCCATCTCTCAGCTAGCACAGTCAGCAACCCCATGTTCGCCTGAAGCTCAGGCACATACAGAATAAATCATAGACCCATAACCTCAATCGCGGCTCTATCCTCAAACATCAGCTCTGGTCGTAACCTCTGAGTCGATGAGAATCTCTCTCATGACTCCAGCATAGGTAGATACTCCTAGAGTCAAGCAAATCAATCATGTTTGTCATAGTGGCATTCCCTGTTCATCACAAAATGCTACTCTTTATCCTAGTGCTTATATTTATTATATGGCGCTATTTATCCTAGTGACATTCACTGTTCATCACAAAGTGTTGCTATTTATCCTAGTGGTACTCCCTGTTCATCACAAAGTACTACGTGTTTTTGCACTCTTTGTTCATCACAAAGTGCTGCTCTTTTTTTTAGTACTCCCTATTCATCACAAAGTATTTTGTCTTGGTACTCCCTGTTCATCACAAAGTGCCTTGATCTATCTTATCCTAGGGCCTTTGCTTGAGTGTATCCTCTTAAGTAGTTTCCTAATTGGCAATGTATGTTCTATCACAGAATTGTCAATCCTGGCCCTATCTGCTATCCTAGTCTTCCCTAGAGAACCTCCTTGAGTGTATCATCTCCGTAGCTTATCTAATCGACAGCGTATGTTCATCATAGAACTGTCGATTCGGCCTTGAAGACATAAACGCGCATTCATGGCATAGACACAGCTTAGCATTTTTACCCCGCTTGACATTTTTCTAGACATACCTAATGTGCATTAAATGTGCTACCTAACATGCATTTATGACAACATTTATTGCAACAAAGTACAAGGAGGTTTTGTGGTACTTACCGACTCTCTTGCATCTACTGGCCTCTGAAATCGGTGAACGCAATCAAATCTGTGAACCAATGCCATCGTTGCTGACTGTTGTTGTTCTCTGCTCTCTCTGCACTCTGATCTCTTGGATGTGTGGATGACAATGAGGATGTTTTCCCTTGTAGTCTATCTTATAGACTACCCTATCTCTACCCCTAGCCCTAGTCTCCTGAGTCAGTCTTCATTATCCCATGACTCTGTCACTCCATCCTATCCAGTCAGTCCATTCTAGCCTTTCTTTCTTATCAAGAGATTTTCTGCGATCTTTTCAGACATTTTCATCCAATCTCTCGAGGGGGCATATCATTCCCATCTTAGGGCAACTTTGTATCAGTTCATATTATCTTCTTTGAAACAACGCGACAAGCTGCATTGTCTCAAAGAGGGGCAAAATGTAGACACCTAAAATTGTCATGTCTAAATAAATAAATATCTTTATTTATTTAATTAATTTAGCCTAATTCTTCTATTAATTAAATGAATCTTTATTTATTTAATTAATTCATTTATCCTCTTCTAGCCTTATTTCTCATTTAAATAAATATATTTATTTATTTAAATTATCCTTTTTCTAAATTAAATAAATATCTTATTTACTTAATTGATCCGACTTCCTCTATTAATTAAATAGATCTTTATTTATTTAATTAATTCATTAGCCTTTTCTACCCATGACACATGTCATTCATCTCTTAATTCCTACACTACCTACCCTCTTATTATTTTCTTATTTTCTCTACCTGCCCTCTAATCATAGCCGACCTCTTTTACACCTCTCAATCTTATCCCTCCATTTCATATAGTGTCTTCTATATAAGGAGATGCTTCCTTCATTATCAAACCCTCACTATGCATTCAGCCCCGACTACGCTTTCGAACTTGCATATGCAATCAAGCCTACTTGAAACCACATTTCCATTCTTTGTTGAGCTCTTATGCACACATAAAATCTGAGAACAAATATATCAAGCAAGATCAATGGAGATAGGAAGAATGGAGATCCAAACCCTATTGGACATGTGATGGTATAATATTTGTGATTTCATTTGATTTGCATTGTCTTAGGTAATCTTCATATGTTATGGTGGATCTTTGTTGTTGTTAGGCTAGGGTTTTGTGGTTGAATTCATTTAGTCTTTCAATATTGTTGTTTCCATTTTCACCATAAACAATAACTACTTTAGCCTCATGTGTTACATTTAGACTAGACAATTATTCACTTTTTAGTCATGATTCCAACACTTTTTATAGAGAGATTAAATTTGGGACAGCTAGAAATATCATGTCATTTATCACCACAAAAATAATAGGTGGAGTTTTCTCCTATTTTTATTTTGCACTCATTAGTAGAATGCACTAGTTTATCATAGTTATAGAATTTTGTCCTTTTCGTCCTTCCTCTTTCTTTGACGCCTCTATTATTAATGTGGTAGCCTCCCCTACCATCTCCTCTATAGTTATCATGGTAGCTCATATAGAGTCCTACATCTTGAATTTGTGGTACTACATAGTACATATTGCTAAATTGTCTTATACTTGCTCTCAATTGAAGTTCCCATTATCCATGTGCCAAATAAAAATTCAGTGTTCTCATAGCTTGATGGTATGCTCTATACATACTCCGATCAAAAATCCTTCTCTAGTCAATCCATGAACCATTGGTGCATCTAGTTATCTTCTTCATTAAGAAAAATTGAACACCTTTTTTTGTCATGTTTGTCCCACTTTATATTTTATATTTCTAGGGGAACTTAACCCTGTTAGTGTGGTAGCCCTCTTAGTACCTTAGATGATCAAATATTCATTCCTTAGATGTTTTTTCATATTGTAATTTTTAAACCAAATTTTACTTCTTCTAAGTTGGGTAGAGGTATTGACTTTTTCACTTTTCATTAGGAATTCTTATTCCAACATTATGTTTCAACTTCAATTTGAAATGACCATTTTCATCTTTTCTCACTAAATCATTCTCCCATATCTTTGACTAGGATTCTATTATGATTATCAATTCTAATAAATCCCTATATGAAGTGAAAATATTCTCATCTACTTCTATTATAATATGAGGGGTTAAAATTAAGATAAACCACTCAATTTTATTGAACTTTATGTCATTGAGGTTTCTTCTAGTTTTCTAGCCACACTATTAAATTATTGTTCATAATTTTTTTTAATTCCTCAAATTTTTTGAATCATCTACATTGTTCTATTAATTTTTTTTATTCACACATTAGGTGAATGGAAATTTTTCAAAATAAGTCACTCAATCATTTTTAAGTTATTGTAGCGTCGTAAAATTGCGACACTTGCAATTTCGACTGCATTTGGGTCTTCACGATGGCAGTGCAACATTGAACCTGAATGGAGACCCCGAAACCTGTTTATGACATCAAAAACTGCATCTTTTTGTACCTTGGCCTGATCCTCCTTGCACCCTGCTGTCTAGGGAGGTGGGACCATGGCGCCCAGCGCCCTGGTCCCTGGCCCTATTTTGGGCCCGGTCTCTTGTTGGGCATCGGGTCTTCAAGTTTGCAATTTGGAAAATAATACTCCTAGGTCGGCCTAAGGTCGGAAAAATCAATCTCCTAACCCTAATTGACAAGTATATAAACTACATTTCCCCTCCCAGAAAGGGGGTGAAAAAAGATATGTGTGCAAGAGGCGGAAGCGATAGGCAAACATTCAAGCATTCAAGCATTCCTTCAAGCAATTGAGCATTCTAGGTCTCCATTCAAGGCTAGATGTTGCATTCAAGACAAGGATTCAACCATTGAAGAGGAGATCACCTACAACATACAACGTACAGCATCATTACACCTTCGCATGTAAGAATACAAACATTATTACAACAAGGTATCAATACTTGATTACATTACAAACATTTACATTTACAGCATTCTCATTTCTTGGTTAATTCCAAAACCGGGGTTTGACCTGAAGGCAAACCCCTAATCCCTAACCCCCCAATTGTCCTCTCTTTTCTGTGTGTAGGTTGCAGGTACGCAGTTGTAATTGAAGATCTGGAATCCTTGTGCAGAGACGAACAGATCCCCCTTCGTTTCGTGGATTTTTCGGAGGACCGTGTGCATTCCGGGCGCCATCATCCCCTCAACTTTCGCCCAAACTTGCAGGACAGCATCGTCTCGACATTTTACTACTAATTTCAGGTCCGCAGCTTCATCCCGTGTCCCTATCTCCCTCTACAAGCGAATCTTTCTTACTTTCACATACCCTCCTAGTTCAATCCTTCTATCTACATTCTTTACAAAAGAGGGTATCCTTGCTATCTCAACCCTTGAAACTCATTTAGAATTCAATCTTGCATTGTGTGGGATTGGATCTTGTGAGTTTCAACCCCTCTTTTGAATGTAAAGTCTCCCCTAAGTGAAAACCGTCAATCCTAGTGACCTCCTTTCTCTCTCCTTGGGGTGGGGGAACACCCAGGGTTCGATTTTACGCTTTACATTTTGGTGAACCCGATGTGAACATCCTAATTCTGATTATTCATGGTTAGATCTGAAAAAATTTGCTTCCTTAATTACATTTCCATGTTTGATCTTTTGCAAATTTTAGAGGTTAATTGCATAAAAACCCTAAATTTTCTTTTTAGTAATTGAGCTTGTGAAATGTGTAATTGTTAATACTTGTTTCAGATCTACCCTTCTATTGCAAATTGTCAATTCATATTTGTGCTTTAATTCTGAAAATTAAGTGGTTAAGTGTCAAAACCCTAATTTTTAAAACCGTCTTGATTCAACCTTTGACCGATGATTTCATTGATCAAAACACCTCCAAATTGGCTGTAACTTTGGATTCCGCAACAAAATCATAATATCTCTCATCCCTGAAAATTTTGAAAAAAGTTGCGAGGACCATGTGCACCCCGAGCGCCATTGTCCCCGACATATTTTCTGAAATTTTGGGAGCTAGATCTTACTGTATTTTTCTGCTAGAATCCAGAATCTTGGCTGATTTCATCAATTCTAACACTTTCAAAATTAAAGTCAAAGTTGGTCTAGTGATTGCTTGGATTAAGGCTTTTAATCATTCAAAAATTGTTGAAATTGAAATTTTGTGTTAAAATTGTGTTTCTTACTGTCCTAAATCTGAAAAGTGTGTTGGCATTCATTCGAAGTTTCAGTGCTTTATTCAAATTTTTGCAATTTGTGACTTTTGAAATTAAGTGTTTAATTGCAACAACTTTGATTTCCGCTTTCAAAATTGAATTTTGCATGAAATTGAGTCAACTTTTAAATTTCAAAGCTTGCATTGCTTTTAGTATTCCCTCTAAAATCATAAAATTCAAAATTTCAGTTTCCCTCTCTTTTTCAAAATTCAAATTTTGCATTTTTCAACAATCTTGGTAGGGTTCAATTTTGAGATTGCAACTTTAATTTGGCCTATCTACAGATCGTAAAATCACTCAATTCTTTCAGATTAGCTTTAAAATCATCATAGCTTTCATCCCTGAAAATTTCGAAAAAAGTTGCGAGGACCATGTGCACTCTGTTCGCCACGGTCCCTGACATTTTCTTCGAAATTTCGGGAGATTGTCATGATTGCATTTAACAGCTTAAATCTAGGAGATTGGCTGATTTTATTGAAATTTGCTACCTCTAAATTCGAAAATAAATTCAAAATTCAAGATTTCAATTTTCTAGATAACAATTAAAATTAAGTGCTACCCCCTTGGCCCTAATTTTCAATTGTGCCTACCTTTCTTGGAAGTTGTGTTTCCCTCTTCTTTCACAAAGTTCAAATTGGATAATCATTATCTCATTGTTCAATTTTGCCAACTTTATTTTCAAAATTCAAAATCTTCTCTCTCTCTCTAGTGCATGAGTTTTACAACAATAAGCCCTACTTACACTATTCCCGTTAGACGAAGCCTTAGAATTAAGTCTTTCCAAGGTTTAATTATCGAGGAGATGGAACCTAATTTGAATGGCCTTTTTAACAAGGACATGGGTAATTCCTCTAATCCTCTTAATGATGAAGAAGCTCTCCATGAGGTTTCTGTAGAACAACTTTCGAAATTGGATAACCAATTTGATGATTTTCAGCAATGGATGTCTCAAGAATACCCCGATAGTGAAGCTCTTCCATTAATTGAGGGTCTAAAACATATGGTTCAAAGTGATAAGAATGGAATTGATATTTTGCGTAGTATTGCACACATCGTGGATTCGAATGTGATGCCTATGAAGAGTTGTGCTGAAACTTTAGGTTATACACAACCTCCTACTCAAGTCAATCATTCTATTCCTTTGACAACTTCTATTGCTAGTATACCTACTTTTACATCAAACATAATGACTGCTTCAATACAAAACATTCCACCTATGATCACCAGTCATGGGGGCAATCCTTCTTCTTCAATCAACCCTCTTCCTTCATTCAATCTGACTTCTTCATTCATTCCTTCAATGAGTGTCCCTATTACATCTCCACAAATGAACATGACGCAAGGGGGCAATTCATTTAACCATTCCATTCCTCCTTGTAGTGTTCCTTCTTTCCAATCATCTCCTATGACTAACTATCATAGTGTCCCGCCACCTTACTCTCAATCAATACCTTCTTTCAATAACATAATACCTCCATCACAATCTAACATGTCTAATATGAACTCTTCGATTGAAGCGACCATTAACAATCTTGCACAAACTGTCTCTTCTTTACAGCAACAAATTGCCTCTATGAATTAGTCTAAGTTTAGTGTGCCCACATTTGATGTTGCGAGCCCACTTTCTCTTGACATTGTTCGAGCTATCCCCCCTAAGCATGTTGAAATCTCGCAATTGGAGCTTTATAATGGTAAAGGTGATCCTCTAACACATGTTAAGACCTTTCAAACAATATGTACCGATTTTGCTCATAACCAAACGTTGCTTGCAAAACTGTTTACTAGAACATTAAGAGATAAGGCTCTACAATGGTATCGCTCGTTGCCTTCCTATTCTATTACTTCTTTCCAAAAACTTGCAAATGCTTTTATTCAACAATTTCAAAACAATATAGGTCCTAAAGTTACTTTGATTGATTTAATGCATTGTAAACAAGGTGTTAAAGAAAAAGTGACTGATTTCATTGGTAGATATAAGCATTTATGTGCTCAAATTTCTTTTCCAGTACCTGACAATGATATTCAAAGAATCTTTATTTCTAATTTACAAAAAGATATTAGAGAAAAACTTATGTTTTCTGAGTTTACTTCTTTCCAATAGTTGTGTCCAACTCTTCACAATTATCAATTGACTGTGAGTCAAATGGAACAAGCAAATCCTATGGCTCCGAGTGATAAGGGTGATAGTAGTCAACAACCATTTGGGAAGTTTAAACCGAATAGAGGGTTCATTAAGTTCAATGAAAACATCACCAACAACAATGTGAATGCAACATCCGGTGTGCCTCCTATTTCTAAGTTTTTCAAGAAAGAAAGAGAGTTTACTCCTTTGAATGAATCATTGCATAGTATTATGAATAAGTTATTGGAACAAAATGTGCTTACCCTCCCTCCTATAAAGCAAATAGATCCTGTAAAGATGAAATCACCCTATTTTGATAACAAATCTTTTTGTCAATTTCATCGTCAACTTGGGCATGATACTGAAAAATGTTTTTCTTTAAAGGGTAAAATTCAAGATTTGATTGATAATAATACTATCTTTGTTTCAGGTGTGAATGATAAAGGCAACACATCTGTAGCTCTTCCTAACCAAAATCTTAAGATTTTCACTGATCCATTACCTTCTCATACCTCTAATGTGATTGAGACTAACGATTCCTCTTTCTCACCTAATGGTCTTATGTCTATGACTCTGAATGTGGTTAACTTTGTAGAGCAGCAGAAAATCCCTAAAGAGCCTTCCATCACATTTGATTCCAGTGAAACTATCAGGGCACCTGATGGTCCTTTATATATAGTTGCAAAAGTCAAGAATACACCTTACCGTGGAGTGCTTATTGATCCTTCTTGCATGGTTAATGTCATTACTGAAGAATTTCTTTTTACTTTGCAATTGAATCAAGTGATCTATGACAAAACAAATGTGGTTGTGAAATTATTTGATGCATTTTATTCTCCTGCAATTGGTTGTATTACATTACCTATTGAGGTCCATAACAAATCCCTTGATGTGAGGTTTGCTATTTCCATCATCCGAACAATTTCGTGTGAAGCTAGGCTATCCTTGGCTATCTTCCATGAAAGCTATTGCTTCTCCTATTCACAAGTGTTTGAAATTTCCCCATAATGGTGAAGTTGTTACTGTCAATCATAGTCTCTTTAAACCAGCTGAAAGAACTTCTAGCATTCCTATTGATTATTTTTGGCCTAAACAATTTCAATCTCTTCCACCGCGAAGTGGTCATCTTTTCAAATCCTATCAAAAGTGGAAAAAAGATATGATCCTATCTCTAAGTGAACCTAGAACACCCAAACTTGATATTCCTATCATTCTTGAGAAGGAAGTTCTTCCTTTGAAAGATAAAACTAATGTCTTTCCTCAAGAAGATTCCCAACCCATCCCTATGGATGTGACTATGTCTATGTCTAATACACTTTCTAAAGGTAGACCTATACCTCCTCGTCATGATGGACTTGGTCTCCTTCCTAAACCAGATATTCCTCCTTTATATGGAGCAATTCCTCCTCCTTCCTCTTATAGAGAGAAGAGATCTTCCTCTTCTCCTATTATCCAACCTAAGACACCACAACCTAAACACCAAAGTGATAAGGATGAGAACATTCCTCCTCCTCAATCTTCTCAACTTCCTACTAAGACTAGACGAAATCGTTCTGCGTGTGAATGCCGACGAAAGTGTCATCTTAGAGCTCATGTAGCTGCTTCTCAAACTTTGCAATCCCCAAAGACACCTTCAGCTAGTATTATTCCATTTTCTCCTCAGCCGAAAATTGATTCAAAATCTCCTAAACTTAAGATGCATGATGGTTTTGATCCTGTGCGAGTTAAAGATCCTATTTTTATAAATCTTGATGATGATATAGATGAAAATGTTATTCATGATGAAAATGTTACTCCTCTTGCTTCTGATATTGAATATGAATATGTTGATATTGATAACCATTTATCTAATGAATTTTCTAAAGCACTTATCTTAGCTCCTAGACAAGAACAACGTGGCTTGGAACATGAACATAGCCCTTGTTTGGATCTTGTGATAGCTCCATCTGTTGTGTTGGATGTTCCTCCTCTAGCCTGTCTCCTACCTTCCCGAAATATTGATCAGCAAGATCAGGGGGTGGATGACGTGCTAGACTAGTTCATTAGCATAGCAGACTCTCTCTTCCTCTCTTGATCTCTTTTGTTACTTCTTCTATGTGTTATTCTCATTCTTCTATTTGTTGTCCTTAGTGTTGTCTACTTGAGGATGATGCAAAGCATTGAGATCTCTTTTGGTCTCTCTCATGTTGACTCAAAAGACACATGTTCCTTTCTTCTAGGTGACCTTCCTTGATTGGGGAATGAAGAACAATTATGCATACATACATATGATATACATGAATTATCATACAGCATACTGACCCCAAGGAAAGCAAAGTCACCTCGTGATTTGTGTTTTGTGTCTATTATCCTTGGGTTTATCTCACACTTGGGGGCTAAATCTTTGTGATAACATGCTCCTTTCCCTTCTCATTTCATATGTGTATCACTACCTTAAAGCAATCACCCCCGATGAGGCATGTACGATCGCTTTAACGTAGGGGGCATACACTCCGTTCATATCTCTTCAAGATTCTTAAAAATTTCTTGGCGAACTTAGCTTTGCCTTGAAAATTTTTGGTATTATTCTTGCATGACTCATAGTGAGGGAACCTTACTACTAACAGTCATGGTTCTCCCTTGTGATCTTCCCTTTTACTTTGTCAATCGAAGTCGTAAGATCCTTAGTCCACTGGGGGCTTGGTGTATCTTGCCTCCTTGACATGGTGAAAGTCTTTCAATGTTGTTTCCTTGTACTTTACTGGAAGTATGGGCGTACGCTTATACTCCCGCTAAAGTGGGGGCTAAATGTAGCGTCGTAAAATTGTGACACTTGCAATTTCGACTGGATTTGGGTCTTCACAATGGCGGCGCAACGTTGAACCTGAATGGAGACCCCAAAACCTGTTTACGACATCAAAAACTGCATCTTTCTGCACCTTGGCCTGATCCTCCTTGCACCCTACTGTCCCGAGAGGTGGGACCATGGCGCCCAGCACCCTGGTCCCTGGCCCTATTTTGGGCCCAGTCTCTTGTTGGGCATCGGGTCTTCAAGTTTGCAATTTGGAAAATAATGCTCCTAGGTCGGCCTAAGGTCGAAAAAATCAGTCTCCTAACCCTAATTGACAAGTATATAAACTACATTTCCCCTCCCAGAAAGGGGGTGAAAAAAGATATGTGTGCAAGAGGCGGAAGCAATAGGCAAACATTCAAGCATTCAAGCATTCCTTCAAGCAATTGAGCATTCTAGGTCTCCATTCAAGGCTAGATGTTGCATTCAAGACAAGGATTCAACCATTGAAGAGGAGATCACCTACAACATACAACGTACAGCATCATTACACCTTCGCATGTAAGAATACAAACATTCTTACAACAAGGTATCAATACTTGATTACATTAAAAACATTTACATTTACAGCATTTTCATTTCTTGGTTAATTCCAGAACCGCGGTTTGACCTGAAGGAAAACCCCTAATCCCTAACCCCCCAATCATCCTCTCTTTTCTATGTGTAGGTTGCAGGTACGCGGCTGTAATTGAAGATCTGGAATCCTTGTGCAGAGACGAACAGATCCCCCTTTGTTTCGTAGATTTTTCGGAGGACCGTGTGCACTTCGGGCACCATCGTCCCGTCAACTTTCGCCCAAACTTGCAAGACAGCATCGTCTCGACATTTTACTACTAATTTTAGGTCCGCAGCTTCATCCTGTGTCCCTATCTCCATCTACAAGCAAATCTTTCTTACTTTCACATACCCTCCTAGTTCAATCCTTCTATCTACATTCTTTACAAAAGAGGGTATCCTTGTTGTCTCAACCCTTGAAACTCATTTAGAATTCAATCTTGCATTGTGTGGGATTGGATCTTGTGAGTTTCAACCCCTCTTTTGAATGTAAAGTCTCCCCTAAGTGAAAACCGTCAATCCTAGTGACCTCCTTTCTCTCTCCTTGGGGTGGGGGAACACCTAGGGTTCAATTTTCCGCTTTACAATTATATCATGCTTTGGGCATTCTTTAATGCACCATCTTAGTGCCTCATTATTGAGGGTCTTCACAAAATCATATCATTGATTCTAATCATCATTAATGCCAATCATACTCTAATGACTGTCTAATGTAAAGAGATGTTTGCTAGCATCCTTTGAGTATCTATTATCTCCATAGTTTCCTTGGAAAAATCTAAGTTCTTGGTGACTTCTAAGTTTATTCTATTGCTAGATATTATCTCCTCTTCACAAATTAACAAATTCATTTCGTCTCTTATTTACTTCCTCTTCTTCCTCATGGAAACCCCACCTACAATACCCCTACAAATAAGGTCAAACTTCTCTAATTTCATTGTTGTCTTATTTTCTTTCAATTGCCTTAAATAATTTTAGATTTTTCACTATAAATTTGATTTACATTATAAACCACTCTATTTATTTAATATTCCTGATTTCCATGTCCATTGAGGATATATCTATCTCAATACTATAATTTTTTATTTATTTCATCTCTCTTGATGCTCCTTACACTTTTTTGAACATTTTTCATTATCTTTCCTCTCAGTCCTAGGATTGTTTCAACATTTTTTCTTCTTCCTTCTTTTCTAGCATGGTCATAAAATTATCTTCAAAACCTATCTTGATCATCTCACCAATACTTGTTCTTTCTCTCTTCTTTTCAACTTTTTCCATAAACATTTAATTGATTTAATTTATTCATCATTAACTCTTCTCTTTTTAGTACCTTGATTTATCAAGTGGTAGTATAAGACATGTAATACTACCACATATTTCTTTTTAATATCTAGAATGATATCTATCTTATTTTATATTCTAATAGAGTAATTTAACATGACTTGTAGGTTTTAGTGCACTTATAAGTTTTCATCATTAATCTCTATTAGGTTGCTCTTTTTATTTTTCTAAACTTAATAAGGATAGATCCAACCAACCTTTAGAATTTTTAGAGAGGCATTCATGGGGATATCATGGCTCAATCTAAAAGCCTTTTCAAAGAGATGATGTGTTGCATAGGACTAAGGAATTGAAGAATTTTATCAAAGTAATGTAGATCATTGGTAAGGGTTGTACTTGAAATAAAATCTCTTTAAATTGAGGGTAGATTTCCTATAAACTAAATATGTATTGTTGGGGTGTGAAAAGAGATATAGTTTGCTTGGATATTGATAGAGTTTGCTTGGATATGGAGGCCTTTTGATTAGTCACTCTTTTAATTTTTAGAAAGGCATTTGGAGGGAAATCATTGCTTGGATACAAAGGTCAAATTTAATCACATCAAAATATGCACTTTTCCACTTGCATTGGGTGATTAGGTTCATGCAAGACATGTATCATGTTGTAATTAATTCAAGAAAATGACTAGATGACACATAAGAAAATGTCACTATCAACATATGGCATTAGCTTGGTCATTAAAGGATTATCTTGTGGTGGGGTTTAACTGGTTGGTAGAATCTATATAAGCCTAAGTTGCATTGAGTAGTTGGGAAGTAGGTTTTAGGCTTACCACATACTAACTTACTTTAGGGAAGGTTGTATAAATAATCTTATAAGTTTGAAAGAAAAAAGATGCAAAGAAGAGCAAGGATCAATGAAAGGGATACCCAATATTGATGGAAGAAATGGGATCAAAGTGAGGGAAAATTTGATACCACTAAATAGTATGAAAAAAGGTAAAGGAAAGGGATCAAGGATTAGGGACATGGATTAGTAGATGCACTTTATGGTAAAAGAAAATATATGTTCAAAAGTCTAACACAAGATAAATGGGTTAGGGATAATTAATGTGTTGCTCCTAATGGTAGAAGAAGAAAATCAAGGAAAATAGGGTGGAATACATTCAAGGTTCGAAGATTAGTTTTACCACATACCTTATACATTTTGGGTATGATGGTATGAGTAATCCTACAAGTATGAGCCCCATACGGAGGAAGAGAGATGGAAAGTGGGGTGAGGAAAATGGGTAGGAAAAATACTAAAAGCCCAAGATTTTGAGACATAAAGGAAAATTGAATCCTTAAGTTAGGAATTGGTGATTTTGAATGCTCAATGCAAAAAAGAGAGGAAGCATGGTTCAAAAGAGTAGGTGGAGAATAACTAAGGTTCATGGATTAGTCTTGTAACTTAATAAGTACATGATTATATGGAGACCTCAAATCCTAGGGCCAATGACAAAAACAAAGTAGGGAGTGCAAGCTTGGAGAAATTTGTGATAAAGTAAATAGATAATGAGAACTTTAAAAGAATAAATAGTCAATGGTCTCAAATAAAAATGAAAATGTTGGATTCAAGGAATGGAAAGAAAGAATATTCATAAGAGAAAATATATATAGACCCAATAAAGGCTAAAAATAGACATAGACACTTCTAACACTTGGTTTTTTTTAACAGTTTTAAGATAGTTAGGCACATGGCAAGTATAAAAATAGGCAAAGCACTACAACAAGAACATTTTTTAATAACAAGGTTTATTGAAGGAATTCTTAGATTGGTTATAGATGGTGGCCAAAAATTGGTTGTATTAAGAAAGAAAGCACTAGATTTGGATAAATTTGCACTTACTAATATAGACACCAATATCACTTAAATGGGGCAAGACACAAATATCATATAGCAACTATAGGGACAAAATATAAATCTTTTGTCAAATATTAAATAGGGGCTTTATAGGCAACAAAATCAAACTAAAAGAGAATTATAAGCACACTAGAGTCCTTACACTAAGAATGATATGCATGGTAAAGGCTCAAAAGGATAAACATTGATGGAGAGGTTCCCTAATTTTACTAAAATCAAAGATGGTATTGTAAGGCATTAAACATTCTATGATAATTAAACAAACATAAGAACCCATTTATTTGAGGTTTATCATAATTAAATCTTTTCAAAATTACTTCATACAAGAAATTATTCCTTATGAATTAATAAGGCCTTGGAGTAATCCATGAAAAAATGTGTGTGCAAGTGAGTTCATTTCCTCTTCATGAAATCAACTAAACCAATCATTATAGCTAGGAATTGCAACAACATTGGAGATAAATCTCATTGTAGTGTGGCAAACAACACATACTCAAAGGCTCTTAAAAGCTATAATAGTTATTTTAGAGGGGCATGTTTGGAAAACTAAAAGCAATTGTCAACTTTTAACTATGATGGTAGACAAAAAATGGGTTTTTTTTTTCTTTTTTCACACAACTAGTAAATACCTTGCATCTAAAAAAGACCTTGTTGCTTTCATCTCCCAAACCGATTTCTCCAACTTTACATAGATCTACTATGTCTATGGATGTAACCTATCTCCTACACAAGAATGTATCATTTTATGATCTTCAATCTAACTACATTCGGGGATTTTTTTATTCCTTATCTTCCATAAATCTTCTCACCATTTGCTCATCATATGACCGCTTCAACATAGATGTTTGAGAGAAGAACATAACTCACATCTCTTTTAGAATCCCTAAGCCTGAATTCATATGTGATTTGCAGGCAGCATGAAAACATATCCACACAACCGGCATCTTAATGATAAAAGTTTAAGGTGTTCTCCAGATAGACATAAACACGTAGGTCAACCATGTACACATAATAATCGAGTGTAATGCAAGAAGAGTTACCTGTCTGATTGAAGTATGTACAGTCCACACACACTTAACCTACATGACTGCATGCACATATAACACAAACAAAGTTGAGAGCATTCTTACAAAATTCATTTGTGCATATCCCACAAATTTTACATGAGACAACATTTTTGTCCCATGTTTATACTTCCACATTTTTCATACATGTCTATCAATGCTGCATTTCCAACGATTATATATGAGAAAACCCTCCCTTCTATGGAGCTTTGTTGGGATGTCTATACCCTCTTCTTAAGCTATCATATTGGTACAGGTGGGGAGTATGCTACCAATCATTTAGTTTGAAATATTTTATAGCCTTGTCACAAATCAATTTTGTGCATATCCTGCAATCATGGCACATTCCATGAGACCACGTTGTTTGGAGGTATTTTGTCACAAATCCATTTTGTGTGTTTCCTGCAATCATAGCATTCCACGAGATCAATTTTTTTGGAGGCATTTTGTCAAACAATTACCGCCCCTATCACGCTTCCACATTTTGCATATATGTCTACTAGGTCAGTTAAAACTACAACATCTGGCAGAATTCCTCTGTCCTTTACCATTTGATGGATTCCATACCCTGTTCCAAAGCTCCCATTTTGGCACAGGCGGGGAGAATACTAGCAAAGGTTGATTCTGGTTTTACATCTGCCAATTGGATGGTCTTAATTTGCAATTATTTGATGGCATTATGTTTTTGTCCATGGTGGACAATGGACTGCTCCCATACCTTGTAAATTTCCTGACAAATAATCATTAGAAAAGTATAAAAAAAGAAAATGTTGAATAGTTTCAAACATCATGGCATGGAAAAAAGAAGAAATACAGATCAACTATTTATCTTCAAAATGAAGAGCTTATTGAGTTTTGATTAGCACTATTTTGTAGTTTAGTATGAAATATCGAATGAAGGACACCCTATTTATTGTCACAAAATTTCTACAATCTAAAACTCTTGTAAGTCTAAATTTGAACTCGAAATGATCCCAACATTAGAAATCAAAAGATTTATGCCTTTGGATTATTGATAATCTGAAAGAAGTTTCATTCAGGAGGAAATATGCTGAATAAATTATTGGTTCTAATGTTTTCTTTTGTAATGTTTTTTCTAACTCTTAATAGCAATTAAAAAATTAATTATTTTTAATATTTATTATCTTTTACTTTTAATTATTAATTAACTTTTAAATAATTTATATTATTTTTAATTATATATTCATTATTTTCAAATTAATAAATTTTATTTGTGTTTTTGCTTCATTCAATAATAAATGATAAGGTCATAAGATTCTAAGTAAATATTTAATTATTCAAAAAGACATTATAAATCAAGTGTTTATTATATTTAATTATTCAAAAAGAAATTATAATTCAAGTGTTAATTGAAAATTGCTTTCAGATTTGATTATTTCTTAGTTTTTGCATCAACTTTTCCATCATTAAGATGAAATAGTGTTTGTAGAATGGATGCGAAATTAACACAAAATTTGAATTCAACTATTGCTAAACTCTTTGTAAAAATAATAATTAAAAAGCCACCTTAAAATTTAATTTTACAAGTTTGAATAAATTAACTAATTTAATTTTAATATGTAGTTCGTTGGTGGATTTATTCAAATTAGTGTTGTGTAGATTTAAATATTGTCCAAAGCTGTATGGAAATAACTTACATGGGACCCGACAATGGAAATAACACAACTCCACTAAAAATTATAGAAAATGTTGATGTCATAATTATAAACAAGTTGTAGATGACCATGTGAATAAAGTATGCAGCCATGATTGCAACCATTTTGATACAAAAAACTAATTGATTATAATGGCAAATAATGAAAATATAAAAATGGATGGGTTTTTTATTTGGCTTTGGTTTTCTTAATAAGTGGGTGTAAAGATGATAATATGTTTTCTAAATAAGTAACACGTGATGGTTAATATGTGGGGTGAATTAGTAGCACTTGGCATTCATTCAATATAGTAGATTTTTAATTATCAATTAAATGAAGATTAACTTTTATTAATTTTTAATTTTACATTCAAAAAAATTACAGCCACGCTCTTATACCATTAAAGTAATTCTAGTGAACATTAGGTTCATATTAATGGGTTTGCATAATTCATATGTAAGGTTTTGGCCATCAAGAATAGACTTCAAAATCATGATTCTCTTTTTCTCTCTCTCATATCAATAATACTTGTGTGAGCAAGAGAAATAAAGAGATCCAACCAAAAGTAACTCCTAATATCATGCTAATTGTAGACACTAAAAAATAGTTGACACTCATGTTTCCTATTTTTAACATATCGCACGTGTAATCTTTACTCCCATTTTGTATTCTATGATATCAATCTGTCTTAAAATCTATCTTGTTGATGTCATTTTATCCCCATTTTGATCCTGTGACGTAAATTTGTCTAAAAACTTATCCTAGGGATATTAATTTTGCTCCCATTTTGTTTTTGTGATAACTTTTTCTCCCAAAACTTGTCCTAATGACATCATTTTCTCCAAATTATAATCTCATGAAATTATTTTGACCTCATTTCCTATCCCATGGCATCATTTCATCCCCATTTCATGTCCTTTAACTTTTTTTTTGACCTAATTTACCCATTCTAGCCCAATTCTTCCCATTTTCTTCCCATTTCCTCCCCATTCTTCCCAATTCTTCCCAATTTTACCCAATTTGACTCAATTTGAAATAATTTAACTTAATTTGAACAAATTAAGGTCTCTCGACATCAGTTTGACTTATTTGCCTCTCAGGTTTAATTAAACCCCTCTCCTACTAACCCTTCTTCTAAATATTTAATAAATAAATTTAATATTTATTTATTTATCCCGTTTGCCTATTAAGTAAACAAATTCATTTAGTTTAATTATCTAATTCATAAATTTGAATAATAAATTAATAAATTATATTTATCTTCTTCTTAAATAGAGATAATTAGTAAATTTTATTTGCTAATTCTCCATAATAGTTGATTTTTATGAGGAGATAGTTGATAAATTTTATTTAATAATTTCTCATGTTTTTTATTAGGATAAACAAGTTTTGAGGGGACCAGAAACCCCATACAATAGGTTTGAAGGGACCTGAAACCTTCAGATAACATAGGGATACAGGCCCAACAATAGGATGCTACAAGCAAATAGATCAAAGAGACCCAACAACTAGCACTAAACATAAGCCAACAAGATTACCAAGTTGACAGATCCAACGGATCTAAAACACCTAGTAGATCATGAAGATATAGATCAAGGGTTTGTCTGGCACCCTCAGCCAACAAGCAGGGTTTTCCCAGGTACCCTTAACCTGAAGCAACATCATCAACAAATCATCAACAAAACCATATCCTAACCAAAAACAAAGACTGGCTAGACTGTGCCCTTGAAAATTACCAACATCCAGTCTAGCCCTGAAGAAAAAATAATAAGTGGGGTTTTTCCAGGCTCCCTAAACCTTAAAAGTGGGGTTTATAGGGCTCCCACAACCAGTAGAAATATTGGGATTTTGGAAGGCTTCCCTAACCTCATCCCTGGGTTTTGAAAAGGCTCCTAGAACCACAAAAAAAAAAAAGGGTTTTGAAGTGGCTCCCTTAACCACATTGAGCTAAAATGGAGGCCAAAGCATAACAACATCCAAGCTAGCAAGCATCCCTAAAATCCCCACCTCAATAGGGAAAGACAGAAAAGAGCTTGAGAGAAAGGATTCAACAATTAAAAAATGAACCTCGAAGACCACTAGCAATAAACCAACAACAAACCTCGAAGGCATCCAATGGTCAAACCCAGAAATAGACCACCAGCAACTAGGGTAATCCACAGTCTTCCCCTTACTCCTGCCAAAAGACATCACAACCACCAAATTCATCTCAATAAGATAACGATTGTTACCAAACCCCACCATTTCAACCTCAATAAAAGATGTGGCCACCTCAATAGGACTAGAAGGAAACAACCCAGCAAGGTGAGATATGAGAGATAGAAGCCGAACCAAGGGGACAGATAGAGAAAGACCCACAACAAAGCATAAAACCCCCTTCACAAGAGCCAGATCCAAAACCCAAGGCACAAGACATCCCAAAGGGAAAACCTGAGATATACGGCCAGGGTCCCAGATAAGAGGAACCACCACCGCACCCCAAGGGAAAGAAACAAAGGCATCAACAAAAGCATCAACCCCAACGATCAGAGCGTAGACAAGCACAACACCCATCATAGAAACCATGGAGACCTTCCCGCACCGCCAAAGGATGCCAAACACCACCTCGCACTCCCACCAACTGTTAGGATCCGAAGGCAACTGAGAGGGGGGTGAATCAGTTGTCAATTAATTTCAACCCAAATATAACTTAATCAAACTTGATACTTAATACCGGTAAACCGAACTTAATGTTGGTTAATAGATTAACAGTTAATATCAATACAAGTAAAGCTTAATGCATAAAACATAAAGAGAAACAACATTCACAACACATAACAAAGAGATTTGTACATGGAAACCCTATAAGGGGAGAAACCACAGTGGGAATCCTTACCCACAATCAGATGATACTACTACAGATAGTATGTGTATACAAATGGGGTCTGCACATGCAGAAAGGCCAACCGCTTAGAGCTCACTGTTCAATCACAAAATAGGAGTCACACTGACTACAATTGGATGGTTAAATACAATGATAATGTACTGCTCAAAATACCATAGCCAATGTAGGATTCAGTACCGGTTAAGCTCTGATAATCACCTTCAAACCCTCTCTATGGTCTACTCATATGATCTTCAATATTCACACATATCATATTACAATACTATAACCTTGTTTCTTCTCGCTCATACCATTACACATCTCACAAATGAGATGTTACATATATACCAAAACCTAAGTCCAAATGTGTAGGTCAGCTTACTAAGAATATTACAATAAAATAAATTACAAACAAGTCAAGATGTGATGCATCATGTCGGCTCAATATATTTACATCAATATCCAATTAATAAATCATCTCCATAATGTGTCGTGCTGATCTGGAATAGATAATGTGTGTCGGTGAATAACCTAGACCAATTTGCCAGTAGCAACAAATATGTCAACCCGATTAGACTAATAACCAAAACCATGTCTTCGACATAACCAAGTGATCTCCAGATGATACCAAGTCATCCTCAGTGCCGGTGAACAATATACCGGTGACTGTGCATAAGTCACTGAACTTGCCGATGAACATAATGTGTCGGTTCATCATAACCAAAGATCTCCAAAAGGATAAGTGTTGACATCAATGACAAAACTAATGCAACACATCCATAATACCAACACCAGCACCAACGCCAAGGGGAAAGAAGGCAAGCGTTGATAGAAAAAAGACTCTATCGACAATGAAATAGAGGACCAGGATCCTATAGAACAGCAAATGAGCTGCCAAAGACCTTCCACGCAGGAAGAAGTCTCTGCAAGCCAGCCAGAGGCAACTCCATCTACAAGAACAAGGGAGGCAACACTCCAAAATCCAAGATCGAAAAGGAGAAAGTGAACCCCAAACAGAGGAACCGTCACATCTCCTCCATTGTAGGCAAGGTTATCCAGGACTATAACAAGGCATCACTTCGAAGGGCGATGAAGTAGGAAACCAACCCACAAGGGGAATAGATCTTCCTCTCCATCGCCATCATCATCCACAAAATCCTGCGCGTCCTCAGCCGAAACCCTCACTCCACTCCCACTCCAACTCTTCCCGCTCTCACACATCGCTGACCTAATGGATCATGATGTCATAATAATTTCTCATGTTTATCCTCTCATGTGGAGATATTTAATGATTTTTTTGTTAAATGTCCATAATATCTTCTAACCTGCTAATTTGATCTTCATGAGGAGATAATGAATGATTTTATTTATTAATTCTCCATAATATCTTCTCATTAGCTTTTTCCATATTAATCCATCTCCTAAATGGAAGATTTGTGGTGCGCTTGATCGTGTCCATTCAATTCATCAAAAATCAACTTGATCTCAGTCGTCCATCAAAATCTAGATTTTTATAAAAGGAGGTCCTATTCCTCATTTCAAATCATCCATTTTTAGCATCATTATTTTGTCCAATTAGAAATCTAATTTTCTCATTGTTACTCTATCAAATAAATTTTCATAATCACACTTCTAGTAATCTCTTTATCACATTGCTTTCTTTCATCTATGTTTGCGCATATTGCATTTAGAGAGAAACATGTCCATATTAGAGAGAAACATATCCATATTAGAGAAGAAAGGAGAAGCAGTGGAGTTTTATCAAAGAACCATAGGAACAATGGTTTAACTCATATTTTTATGTTATGTTTTATTTTGATATTTTTTCTGGTTAGATTAGGTAGTTTAACATGTTGTTTGAGTTTTCATGATTTTCTTATTTTAACATTCATGCTTTAGTTTCCTCTTTGTTTTCCTTGTTGACACTAACCTAGGATACCATAATATAAATGAAAGGTAGAAAGCTATCCACTTGGTGGGGGAGAATAACCATGAAATTTATGCTAAGTGAACCCATGGCACCATGTATATAATAAATAATATGGCTATAGTCATGATGGAATCAACATATAAGGGAGGAATCCCCAATAACAACAGAAGGTAATCCATGCGTAATGGTACATGGGCATTAATCTAATGCTCAATAAGAGCCTAATTAATAAACCTAACAATAAAATTTATTACCTCAGACCTCATCTATACTAAAATATTAGAGCATATGCTTTAGTCTACATGCAAAAGTGAAAAATAACAATTGCTTGAAATCAAAGCACCATTCTTATCTTTCCTTATGTCAAAAATGATTTCCACTTTAAAAAAGACTGTCAAATTTGTGTAAATCTTAGTGGAATTTTAGGCTAGTCACTTAGAAGAATCATATGGGAAAAATATTTAAATAGAAGGCCTTAAAAAATCATGAATCTAGTACCATATAACATGAGTACATAGATAAAACCAAAATAAATGCTTGAGAGTTTCAAAGTGTCCATAAAAAGGATAAAGAGTTGGGATAGAAATACCCTAATGGGTAATCTCAATGAGAAGATCCTAATAAAAGACACGAACATATTAATCCAATTTGGGCTCAATAATGGTAGAATAAATTATTTAAAATCTATGCAGTAATTGAATGGTATTTTAGTAGAGACCCCCACCTAGCATCGAGTTTTGAAATAATTCACAAATGGGGAGAGATCAATAAATATCCTTCAAAAAAATATAATTTTTGAAAAAAGAGTGTCTAAATACAACTTCCAATATTTCCAATAAAGTTTGACACATTGAATCCCAACTTTATGAACCATCTCTAAAGGAATAAAAAAATTGGCACATAAGGTTATAATAAATAAAAAAACCATGCCAACATATGATTTAGGTGAAGAAACCAGTTTGAGAAAAGATCAATTGAGAAAGAGAACAATTATGTATTAATCTTAAAATATGAAATACATCAACACACTAGCACTCTTTTCACTCATAGAAGACTCTAGAACACATGCACTTATAAAGTTCAATCTCATAAAACTACTATCCAATTCCTCCAATTTATATAGAAATGGGAGAGGAATACTACAAATGTTTTCCAAAATTATTAATATACCATAAAACTATTGTAAACTAAATAAATATTATAAAAAATGAAGAGCCTTTTAAAAAAATTGTAAATGTAACACCCAATAAATCATGAATAGTGAAAGTAACCTCCATACCAGTAATAGACAACATTTTTGACTTGTAACTCGGCCATCATGGACCATATTCAAAGATAGGTGTTCACAATTATTACTCAACTCATATGGGACTGCCACATTCCATCTTTTACTTTCTTTAATAATGTAATAAATTGGAATATATTATTAGTTAATTATCTCTTGATGATTGCTTTATGACCCAATATGTTAGAAATAATGTTATATCTATTTATACAAATGAAAAGGTTAATTAATTAAGGTTTTATCATTATTGCATTATGCTTTGACTATGGCTTTTAGATTGACCTCAAATATGAAACCCTTGGCTTAAAGTCTCACATAAGAGTTGATTTTGCGAAAAGATGTTGATGCATACCTTCATCATGGAGAAACACATTATGATTGATGGTGCTTGTTGAAGAAAAGATGTACACTTGAATGTTTCATTCTGCTTGATTGCATATTTGTGCTTAATTGACTCAAATACACTTGATTTAATTCTCGTAGGATGATAGTTGATTGTTCTAAAATGAAATGAGAGAGGGAATTGTATTTATACACGACTTACACCTTTTCAAATTTAATTTTTCAAGGGGGGGGTGATGTTGAAGGGTTGTTTCTTGCTACTTAAAAAGTTAACATTGATATTTTAAATTTTGAGACCAAACTACCTAGACAAGGGTACTAGATTCCCTAGTCCTAGTAGTAAAAGTTAGAGAAAGTTTGCGAATAGGATTAAGGGGAATGCATCAAGCTAACAAAAATGGTCTCAAAACTAAGCACAATCAAACATAAATTAAGTAAACATTAGGCACAATTGCCAAAGTGGGTCCGAAGTAAGTGTGAAATTGTACAAGGGTAAAATTACCACACTACAATAAGGTATTGAAGAATTTCATTAGAATACTACGAAACATTCAAATAAAAAATCAATATGGAAGTGGAAATGAATGGAACTCAAATTCTAAGTAGTTTACCAATCTAAAATGTGGGGTTTTAAACATTACCAAAACCCTAGCCCTACAATTTTTAGATTCATTTATCCGTTTTCATCATAATAATATTATATTTTATCACACTAGTAGAGCTAAATATATGAATTTATACAAAGCAAAGCAAAGAAAGAATTGTGAACCACTTTTATTATCAGTGTACACGAATGGATTAAAACAACGCAATTTATTAACTCTTTTTAATGAACATGAATGGGAGAAAAAAGAACAATGGAAGAAACAACCCACTTATTCTTAAATATCCTTAAAAATTGCAAACCCTCTTTGATGACCCAAATACGTAGAAGTAATATAAAACTAACCCTAATCCTTTTCTCGTATTTGTAATCTAGTAGAGATGCAGATACAAAGCAAACTCATGATAAGTTTATGAGATATTGATTGAGAAGATCAATGACCTAATAAAATTCAATGAGATCAAATAAATATGACAACACCATAACATAAATGTTATGTAAAATTTATTTGATCCATTCTAGCCTAATATTACCATTTATCCATGATGTAAAGTTATCTTTGATTGTACCTAAAGTAATCATTCCTTATGTCGCCACCTTTTAAATGGTTATCATGGTAATTTAGCAAAATATTACAGAAAGTAAACCAAAATCATTTCTCGCACCCATAAGGCAGGTCAAAGGAAAACCATGTACTACTTAAGCACGGTCATCTAAATATAAGCAGTAGAAAAGCCATTGTTCTTCCATCAAAGGTGGCCCCAACAAAGATTGACAACTTACTACCCATAGAGAATTTGATTTGTTTCTACTTTTCTTTTGATTTAATGGAAACAAAGTTGTGTTGAACAATTGATGATTCATGCCTTGCGTTCTCAAATTGACCCAAATAAAAGGAAATAAAGTTATTCTTCTCTACTTTGATAAATAAAATTAAAGGAAATAAAGTTATTCTTCTCTACTTTGATAAATAAAATTATTCTTCTCTAATTTGATAAATAAAATTAAAGGAAATAAAGTTATTCTTCTCTACTTTGATAAATAAAATTATTCTTTTCTACTTTGATAAATAAACTTAAAAAATAAAACGAATGTTTATTCTTACACGAGAATAAAGAGCAATCCTTATCTTCTTACAATTTTTTTAAAGTGTAAAATGGAATACATGACCTTGAAGCTTAAACAAGTATTGTAAGGGTTTTTATAACATCTCATATACATTTTATCTAATTGAATGAAATAAATATAATTAATTTAGATAAAAGAGTTTGAATTATTATTTACAATTTATGAAAATTAATTTTTTTTTTAATAAATATAAAGAAAATTAAATTAAATGTACAATTATTTAACTATGATCTTATTTGATTTGATTAAATAAATTTTAAAATGTATCTAATAAAGTTTGTTCAATCTAATGAAATAAATGCAATTAACCAAGTTCTAATTAATTAAAATAAAAAAGTTGAAATTGTTTTTTAAATTTATGAAAATTAAATGTTTAAATAACTATAAAACTTGAATATTTGGTTATGATATCATTGTAGATTTTTTCTTTAATGTTAAAAATTGATTTTTCGATGTTCTAAAACTGTTAAACTATTGTAACACATAGATTTGGTTATACTCTATCTAGGTTCAAATCTACAAGTGAAAACTCAATCTTTGCATATCTAGAGATAAATTTGATGTATGAATGTGAATCTAAAACTTGTAGAGATGAAATTTCTTCATCTTAATGATGGACATGAAGTGTGATTAAAAACATTGATACAAACAACTAGTATGCCATTACAACTAGAAATATTTTCAAATGTTATCACAAACTATGGAAATACTATGTGTGTTAAATCATAATAATTTGTAACCATTTTCAACTCATTATCTAATACATAATATAAGAACAAGTTGTACTTATGAAAACCTTTATGTAATCAACTAAATTACAAGTAATTAGACCCCTGGTAGGAAAGACTTATAACTTTGAGAAAGAAAATGATTGAGCACATTCAGAAATCATGAAATGGCCTTCGGATTGTTGGTTGACGAATTTTGTTCCCCCTTAAAATATAACAATATGACTCTATGCCCACATAAGAGAACAAACTATCAATCAACAGTTGGATAAGTTGCAACTATCTCTACAACATTCCTCTGAATTTTAGAGGTACAACTCCCTCTTATGATATGATTTTAGGGTTTTTGGGGTATGCTTTTAACCAAAAAGAAGGAAAGGAAAAATTCTTATCCTAAAAATTCAAGCGATAAGAAAAAATGAATAAATGACAAAGCATTTGTGCAACTGAACACTAACTTAGTTCATGTTGCATAATATCATTCAAAGATAAACATTATACCACAATGAACAGTAAAGGAAGAACAAATATTTAATATTTTGAAATATAAAAACTGAATAAGAAGCATTCACATAAGAAAAATGCAATTTATCCAAACTAGCACAAAGTATGATCTATTAGATAATTGTTCAACAAAACCATAATAGAAATCACATCATATTTGTCTTTTAGAAAACAACACCAAGTCCGTCTTTTCAAAATCCCCCCCTTTTCTATCTACTAATTACTCTTTTATATATAAAACCTTTTCTATTTCCAAGAAATGGTTTGTCCCAGAGTAACCATCTTCAAAATGACCTTTGTTAAACATGATTTCAAATAAAACAAAATTTACCAGAACTAACACAAAATCCATATTATAAACAACTGTCAATTTTACGCTTCCTCCTCAGGAACCGAGTTTCGACTAGAGCTATTTGATTGTTGATCCTTTCTACCTTTTTCTCCTCTTCTATTAGTACCCAGAGGACCCCTAAAAATTCATCTTCATCTTCTATGAGTTCTTGGGCGAGGCAAGTCAAGTCGAAGAGGATATCATCCTACAGATATTCTACGTCGGGTTGTATGAGGGGACCCTTTCCTTTGAGCAACATTTTGTTCAAATTCTTGAAAGATAATCACTAGAATTTCCCCCTCCAGGAAACTCTTATTGTAGGCGTCGTTCGTGATTTTCAGCTTGCTCAGTAATTTTCCTTAATAAGGAAACAATCTTTCTACATCTGATGAAATCAGTCTGTTGTTTCCATGCAAGAGCATGTAGCCCTTGGATCATATTTCCTTGTTGTTTTTCCAATCAAATCAAGTCTGGTTTATCTAATGGTAGTTGATGGTCATGGGGAAAAACCATTTCAACACAAAGAGCTCATGATAGCATGCATTACTTCAGTCAATCTTCAGGGGTGGTGCATTTAATCCTTTTTGCTAAGAAAGTAATAATATCAAGAATCGCCACTCGTGCCGCCACCTTTGCATGATTTAATCGTTTAATTTGTCATTAATGATGGTACTTTACAAATCTCCATTGATTCACTTTTTTGAAATTGTACATGGCGGTGAGATGATTTAGAGACCAATAGAAAGAGAGCTCAATAACCTCTGATACTGTGATATCGGTCCATGAGGGAGCATCAGGTATCGAGAAAGGATAAGAAGTGGGAACTACGGGGTTTATTAATAGCCACCTAAAAGCATTAAATTTTCATTTTTTCATGATATCAGGTGATATCGAAACTTTGGAAATATAAACATAGCTCTGACATGGTGGAACTTCTTTGATAGGGTAAGAGTGATAAGAAAGAAAAGGGCTTCGAATGGATCGGCAATTTGAAAAAAACAAAGTAGAGGGCAACAACTAGCTCTGTCTAGGGACAAGGACCAAGGGAACGTAGAGAATCTAAAGATTCATACAAAGAATAGTGTCTAACCCATTGGACCATAGAGTCAGAAAATGCAAGAGGAGATGATGTTGCTTGCAAGCAAGCAGAGGGGCAAAGGCGCAAACCCAAAAATAGACAAGCCAAAGACCAAACAAAGAGAAACAGAATAAACCATGCACCAAAATTTCCTAAAACATATACACGGCCCCCTACCTCGGAGCACTTATGGATTTATTCATGTGAATCCATTGAGTAGTTGAGAAAAATAAGAGCCTTTACGAAAAAAGAATTATAACCATAGGATGTGATAGAATGTAGTAGACATTGGGCAACCACTCCAATGTTAAATCCCAAACTAGAAAGATGCAATTTAAACTTCTTGTACATACATTCATGCCCAAACAACCATTCTTCTTCATAGATGTTTGGACTTCCTTCAGCTTCTTCTTTAGCTTCATGCATGACCTCCATAAAGCAACCTGGTTCACCATCATTGGTAACTTCTATTGGCAATTGACACTCATTGGATTCATATGTTGTCATTGATGGAAACATAGCAACATGGTAACTTGGCAACAAGATTCATAAGGAAGCATACACCGTCATACACCGACACTAGGAGGCATTCACTGGTAGACACTGGCATTGGAGTATCCAGGGTTACACCGACATCGGCATCCAGCACTTCAGTGAAGCCGACATCAGGCTTGGACCTGAAGAAAGTTTTATTTGTAAAAATTATTTTTTAATTATTGTATAAGGCTGACATTGTATATCTTTTGTAATGCATTATAAGCCGACATAAGGCATATTGTTTGTAAGGGTATATAGGTCAATCTGCTAGGTCATTTTGAAGAGAAGTGACATAAGAGAATTATAGAAGAACTGTATGATGCAAAGTATATGTATGTAGATCATTTGTATATGAATGTTATATCATGCAATGATTTGTATATAGTTTGGAAAGCATTCTTGGAGGAGAAGAGATACTGATAGAAGTGTTTAGGGTTTATGAACCAGTACAGAGCAGAACTTTAATCGGAACTCTTTTTGGCATAGCAGATGCATTTTGTGAGTTCATCGGTACTATTTTGTTTCAGCAAAAGCTTGTAGTCATTGAGACTCTTTTGTGATGAGCAATGTGCTCTAGGCAGTGTGTCTTCCTGCATGTGCAGGCCCCCATTTTATGTAATATCCTTTGATATGGCCAGTGAACTGATATTGTGGGTCACAAATCCCACCATGGTTTTTCCTCTTTGAGTTTTTCCACATATAAATTTTGTGTGTTAAGGTATTCATTTATGTGGATGGTTTACTTGCTTCAAGTTATATGTTTCTTCATTTATCGGTTTATATGTGTATGTTATAAAAGGGTAAAATCATATCTTAATGGCAGAACACTGATTCACCACCCCCCCTCTCAGTGTTCTTGGATCACAACAATTGGTATCAGAGCCTGGTACCTCGGACGAAGTTTAACAGCTTGAGGGAGATCTTGAAACCGAAATCATTGAACATGGCTATGGAGAAGCAACTTGAGATGGCTCTTGAGGACTATGATGCTGAAAGAATGAAGAATTTAAAATTGCAAGATGAATTGAATTCTACTAATGAATTTATTCTTGTCCTGCAAGAAAGGCTATCATCAGCTCAAGCTAAAAGAAATGAACTTTTACAAAACTTGGATGATGAAGAGAAAAATGCACTTAAGGAACAATGTCAGAAACTGAGTCAAGCAAACATGCTCATGAAGAATGAAATGCAAGACCTGACTATGAGGTTATCAAAAGATATTGAGGACAGAAAGAAAAAGGAAGAAAAACTTGTTATATCTCTGAAGAACAAATTTGATGAATTTGGCAGATTGACTCATGAGAATAATCCGTTGAGAATTGATTTGGCACCCTCCCGAAACAATGAACAAGAACTTGAAAGACAAATAAATACTCTAAGAGATGATCTGACTACTGCAAGTGAGTATAAAGAAAAATTTAGGATTAGTGCTGCATAGTTGGATGACTTATTGAAAAGACAAAGGCAGAATGATGATTCTAGAGGACTTGGATTTGTACAAGGTGAAAGCTTTGGTACTACAAATGAAGATCAGACAACCGGTATGCAGAACTCATCAGACCAAAGGAAACCGGTAAGGCAATATAATGCTTATAAATTCAATGGTAGATGCTTTGTTTGTAATAAATTTGTGCATATGGCTAAACAAAGTAGAAATAGAGCAAATCAAAACTACAATTATGTTCCTGGTCAATGCACAAATTGCAAGAAATATGGTCATCAGTCAGAATATTGCAGAATGAATGTTAAATGTCATGCATGTGGAAAGTTTGGTCATTTGGCTAATCAATGTAGGTCAAGGAATGACATCGGATATATTAAATCAATTCAAAAGAACAATGTTACATGTTATGCATGCAACAAAATAGGTCATATTGCTAAGTACTGCAGAAGCAAGACTCAACCGGTTAGCAATGATAAAGAAAATGAGAAAGGAAAGCAAAAGGTAGATGAAATACAACAAGATCACACCAAGATATGTGTTAGAAAGTCTAAAGAACCAAGTGGAGATGGATCTACACCGGTAACTCCATCGGTAGAACGGAGCACTCCTACACCGACAAGAAATTCCACTGGTAACTGAGGCATACGCCTTAGGCATTGGCAAATCTATTGCAAATCTTTCATATTCCCCAGAGGAGATCTGAAAGAGATCTGGAAGAGATCTGGAGAGTTGTCTTAATCATTGATGAAGGTTTACCCAGCAAAAGACTGCAAAATTGGCATCTGGTAGGGTACATCATGAAGCATTAATGACAGTGAAGGATTAGGGTTTACTTGCTGATAAAAGGAGAAAGTGAATTCATTTTCACTCACCCAGCATTCAAGAAATCTAGAGTGAAGCAAAGGAGAATTTCAGGTGATTAAGAGCATGCAAAGGCATTCTAAGAGGATTTCCAACAATCATCGAAGAAGCGATCAAATCTTCACACCGGCGATCATTTTCAGGTATTTCTTTGAAATGGCATCCGAATCATCTGCTCCTACTTTCATTCAAATCCCACCATTGTTGAAGTTAAGGATAGGTTGAGACCCATTTTTAAGGAAGTTCCCCAAATAGCTAAGAAAGGAGACTCTACAGGCAAATTCTCTAGGGTTCCCGATGGTAGGATGTATGTTGAAGATGTAAGGGTATATATTCACTGCACTTTGGAGGATCTAGGTACAAAAGAGATAAAGGGCATGTATCAATCTGTGATATGGGGAAGCTCTGAAACAATCAAGCCGGAGTATAAGATCATCGAGGATCTAGGATTAACCGGTATCCTATACATATTGGAATTCAAAGATGAGGTGATCAAATATGTGTTGATCAAAGTT
This sequence comes from Cryptomeria japonica, assembly GCF_030272615.1. Classification (NCBI taxonomy): domain Eukaryota; kingdom Viridiplantae; phylum Streptophyta; class Pinopsida; order Cupressales; family Cupressaceae; genus Cryptomeria; species Cryptomeria japonica. The sequence goes on along the minus strand of NC_081405.1, from coordinate 693,071,403 downwards.
CACAATGAGTTCATATGGCTGGATCAGCCCTACATGATCACAAAGGAAGCAATTCAAGAAGTCACCGACTTACCCAAGGTCGAACAAGAACCTGGCAAGAAGATTTCCACCACTGTGGTTGAGAAGCTCACTAGCTCAACCCATGATGGAAGATCTATGAGGGTCAACACAATCAAAGACACTGATGTGAAGTTTGTCAGCATGATAATCAACTAAAAGGTAACTCAATCAAGTCAATTGAACTCTATTGCTAGTTCCTGCATGCATGTTGCTTATCTGATGTTAAAGAATAATGAGAAGTATGACTTGTGTGAATGGCTGAGAAGTGAGTTAATGATAAGTCTTGGAAATATTAAAAGTGTTGAGAAAGGAACTTTTAGGCTCGGAAATCTCATTGTTTGTTTAATGCTTTACTTCATGAATGAGCTACCCGGACTAGGGAAGAAGCATTGGGCCCATGACATACTGATAGGTATGTAAATCAAGGAAGCAATCACCGGTCTTGGTACTAGCAGGGATGAGAAGCTTTGGGACTATTTCAAAATATTTCAGGAAAATATGAGACTGAGGGAAAGAATATCAAAACACATTGTAGAGAAGTACTCCGCTAATATCTGTTTTATGGTGAAAACTGATGGAACTCTTATGGAGGCAATAGAACCTAGGACCGTATGGGTCAATGAGCTTGGATATGAAGTGGATGATATCATTTTTTAACTTTATGCAAAAATGTTGCTTGAAGCTCCATTAGATGATCAGACAGAACACTTTGGTAATGTTGAGGAAAAGGCTCGTGAAGTCAAGATTAGCTTTGATAGGAAAAGAAGAGAAGAAAATAGATAAGATGTTTGCATTTATATAGAATGTAATCCATAAGATACATACAGAACTGGGTTTTGGATCCAAACCGGCAATGGTTTGTGCTCCTGAGGCAAAGAGGCCTAAAACTTTCATTTCTTCTGTCACTTCTGACTCTGATCCAGAGGATAATGAACCTCTAGCATTCAGAAGAGTACAAAGAAAGAAAGTTGACCATCCTCTGGTAGAGGAGAAGAAAGTGGAGCCAAGGAGGAAGCTTGTGAGAAAAGTGACAAAATCTACTGTACCCCCACCTTTGGCCAGGAAACCTATTCAAAAGAGGAAACCAGTCACATCCACTCCAGCAAGCGACAACAAGAAGAAAAAGAGTGATGATGCTACTGAATCCGGTAAGGCTACAATGACCTGTGCTGAATTGATTGATGAAATAACCAAGGATGGAATTTTGAAGAATGTATCCATTTATTATGAAGGTTTAGAGGATAATGAGAAAAATGAGATTGAAGAGGCTATTTTGTTACACATGGATATATATAAGAAATCCTTAGTAGAAATTTTGAAGCAAATTCCTCTATCACTGTACAATAAATTAGATGCTAGAAGACTTGATGCAGTCAAGAGGGATAGAGAAATTAAGGAAGTAGAACTTTTGGGTATGTGTGGTTCAATAAACAAAGAAGAAATGAAACAATGCATTGATGTTGCAAACATAACAGTATTTATTAGTAAATCCTGACAAATAAGCCTAATGATGGGCAGGGTAAATGAGGTAGTAAATGAGACCAAAGATGGTTGGACCAAATTATTCCAAAAGAATCCTAATTTTCTCACCTCCCAAGAAGAATTTGTAAAAGAAACAACTTCCACCATCCCAGATAGATCTAAAGGGAAAGGTATTTTGGATAGTTCAACTCCAATTTTGAATAAACCGGCAAAAACTATAAGTATACAAACACCATCGATAGTAAAGTAGAGTGTACAATCAATACCGACAGATACAACTTTTGAACAAGGCAATTTACAGGGTACTGACAATATTGTGGATAATACTCCACTGACAGTAATAGATATTGCACCAAGTGGCAAAGCCACCAGTGCTAAGGAGGATAAGGTAAAGGGAACTGAGACTATACTGGCATTTAATATTGATTCCCCAATAAAGGCTTTGGCAATTGACACTTCTCAAGTTGAGAAGAAAGCAATCACTTAGATGAGTCCCACAAAGTTAATGATGATGGCTAATCAGAAACTAATAAAGGAGAGATCAGTCGATAAAGGAATAATAGATCACTCAATCATAGTTTTTCACAGACTAATTTTTGATTGTCAGACTTAAAATGAAGCAATCCCTTCCGACAAGATTAAGGCATTAACTGAGCATATATCTAACAACTTTCAATCTTTGCAGCAAATTTCAGACCTGCAGGCACTTGAGTGATTTACTGTGGCTAAGAGAGCCGCTTTTGATCAGATTATTGAAACAGAGAAGAAGAAAATTGAAGGAAAATTTATTCTTATTGATAATTTTTTGCAACGGTGTACAAATATCTATAGGGTTTGTTGTAACATAGAAACTCTTATAGTAAATGTAGATAGCATATTAAAGGAGTTACATGATAAGGTTGCCAATATTGCAAATTCTTTTGATGGATTAACCTCACTAACAACATCTGTTGATGGACAAATTTTTTCTTTGCTTTTGAAAAGGAAAGGGACAAGATCATTCAGAGAGAAAGGAGTCTTAGAGGATTGGTGAGTCCAAGATTGAATTCACTCGGTGTACATAAAAGGGAATGTATGGATATGATTGCTAAGCCCACACTGGCAGAAGTCAGAGAGAAGGAAACATTTGCACACTTACTGAGTGGACTTATATCCATATCTGAAACCTTCAAAACCAGCTGGGATGCATATTTACAGTTGCTAGACAAGGCTTGCTCGGAAATTTTGAAATTGGTCAAGCTCCGGTAAAGTATCTATAATAATTCTTTCAATTCTTTCACTAGTCTTTGGCATTGATGCCAAAGGGGGAGTGTATATATGTGAAAAAAATCAGATAGAAAAATATGGAAAGGATATCAGAAAGGAGTGTATTGCTCAGGGGGAGCATACTTCAAGTTGAACCGGTAGGGAATCCATTTTTCACATGAGTGTTTCCATCAATGAGAAAGGGGGAGATTGTTGGAAATTGAAACTCATTAGATTCATATGTTGTGATTGATGGAAACATAGCAACATGGTAACTTGGCAACAAGATTCATAAGGAAGCATGCACTAGCATACACCGGCACTAGGAGGAATTCACCGGTAGACACTGGCATTGGAGTATCCAGGGTTACACCGGCACCGGCACCGGCACCGGTATCTAGCACTTTAGTGAAGCTGACATTAGGCTTGGACTTGAAGAAATTTTTATTTGTAAAAATCATTTTGTAATTATTGTATGACATTTTATATCTTTTGTAATGCATTGTAAGCTGACATAGGTATATTGTTTGTAAGGGTATATAGGTTAGTTTGCTAGGTCATTTTGAAGAGAAGTGACATAGGAGAATTATAGCAGAACTGTATGATGCAAAGTATATGTATGTAGATCATTTGTATGTGAATGGTATATCATGCAATGATCTGTAGATAGTTTGGAAATCACTCTTGGAGGAGAAGAGATACCGGTAGAAGTGTTTAGGGTTAATGAACCGGTATAGAGCAGAACTTTAACTGGAACTCTTTTTGGCATAGCAAATGCATTTTGTGAGTTCATCAGCACTATTTTGTTTCAGCAAAAGCCTGTAGTCAGTGAGACTCTTTTGTGATGAGCAGTGTACTCTAGGCAGTGTACCTTCCTGCATGTGGAGGCCCCCATTTTATGTAATATCCTTTCATATGGCCAGTGAACTGATATTGTGGGTCACAAATCCCACCCTGGTTTTTCCTCTTTAAGGTTTTCCACATATAAATTTTGTTTGTTATGGTGTTCATTTATGTGGATGGTTTATTTGCTTCAAGTTATATGTTTCTTCATTTACCGGTTTATATGTGTATGCGATAAAAGGGTAAAATCATATCTTACCGCTAGAACACTGATTCACCCCCCCCCCCCCCCCCCTTCTCAGTGTTCTTGGATCCCAACAACTTCATGAGTCTTAATCGATGGACAACATCTTGGTTGGGGGTGTGACCAGATGAAGGAATAATTTGTGTGGCAGGGTTTTAAATGGATAGATACATAAAATCATCTAAACCCAAGCCTTCTTTTTTTGGACAGCACAATAAATCATCCTCTATGCTTGTAGCCATTGGTTGTGGTTTCAAAATATTACACTCCACCAACATGGGGTCAAATTTGGCAAGGATGACCTCTACCCTTTTTTCATAGGTAAAATCATCAATGAGGATTCAATGCATTTCATCTATAAGTTTGGTGGGCTCTATCATCTCACGTTTTCCATTTTTTTTCTTATTATCTAAAATATCATTATGGAGTCCAAGGAATTAGTACATAATCTTCTGAGTCTGCATAACTCCTTCTTGAATAGAGTTTCCAAAATGGGAGAGACATATTAATTTTTCTTGCACTTCTCTTTCCTCTCCTTCTAGAAATTTGAATGCCAAATATTCAAGTTGTACTATATAGATATTTTCTCGATCAATCTCTAAAATTCCAAACTTTTTTCCAAGCTTATATGATTTAGAATCGTCATTAAAGGTGGAAGTTTTTTCGTTTTTAGCTAAAAATATAAAACTTCTTTGGCAAGTTTATTAAAGGCATCATTCCCTTTTTCCTCATCTATATCAAAGGAGAAAGTTTCTAATTATGGAGACAAAAAAGGGGAAGCTATAGAGTTATTCATACCTTTTCTTAAATTAGCGATACCACAAGACGATGCATTTCTTTCGACTCTAGTGATGTGACCATCTTGATCTACATTTTCACATAAAAACTCGCTATCTAAACCTTCCAAACACCAATTTTGAATAAAGACAACATAATTTTTGTCTTACACTGCTCCTCTTTCAAGGTACAAATTAGTGGGCTCAATCAATGCTCACACTGGATTTTGCCTGCCAAGAATAGTGAAATTATAAGAGCCTTGGTCTTCACTCTCTGGTTCCTCTTTAAGCAACTTTAATCTTTCCACTTTTTCTTGCAACTCATGAATCCCTTGCTCGAGATCTTTAAGCAAGTAATATCTATGGCACAAACCTTTAGCTAGTAATGCAGATTTGTATTCTTTAGATTGATGTAACTTCTTCTTTCCAGCCTCAGAGACACTTTATTTGAAAGAATTCTGCAAAGAAAGGAGTATCTTTTCATCCTCAGCTAGTGTTTCTTCAATTGTTGGTGAGGGCCATCCTCTGGATATGTTTGTTTGGCACTGAAATATCTTTATGATAATTATACCAATCAGAGTCACTAGCTTCCATTTTTGGGAAAGCACTAATAAATGTTTGAAACAAGAAGGTACTAATATCCCTCTCCCCAGTAGAGTCGTCAAAAAATTGTTGGTTGATGGATTTTGTCCCCCCTTAAAATATAACAATATGACTCTATGCCCACACAAGAGAACAAACTATCAATCAACAGTTAGATAAGTTGCAACTATCTCTACAACTCTCCTTAGAATTTTAGAGGTACAACTCCCTTTTATGATATGATTTTAGGGTTTTTGGGGTATGCTTTTAACTGGGAAGTAGGAAATGCAAAATTCTTATCCTAAAAATTCAAGGGACAAGAAAGAAATGTATAAATAACAAAGCATTTTCCCAACTGAACACTAACTTAGTTCATGTTACATAATATCATTATGTAATGCCCGCCAAAATACCTCAAATAAATACACTAACTAACATGCAAATAGAGATAATTTTTTAAAACATCAACTAATGCAACCATTAAAACCGACTACTCAAGTGCAATAATCATCCATTAACAAAAATAGCTCAAAATACATAATGAAAGCAAAAATAAACACAAACATCAATATCATTTCCTAGGGTATCTCAATGTTATTACCTAAACTAACCATAAGGAATAACATAACATCATAAGCATGATAACACAATTAGCACCATGATCTAATGCATAATAATTTTCAACATGATTTGTTCTTCCATGTATACATGATCATTCACAATTCTATAACATGAATATTTCCATCTACCAAGCATACATCAACCATCCCCTTTTAATCTTATTTTAAAACACCAATATCAAATGTTCCTACTCCCAAACATCTCAAGATAATCTATTACATTTCCAACATTACATGAGACTATACGCATATCCATGAATCCATTTCCATTTATAAACCAACGTCACATGATACATCATTATATGCTCCTAACATGCTATCATTACATGAGTGCAATATCCTTTACAACAAGGAACATAGATCCTCATTTACATTACAAATGCATCATGAATCAATACATACATATGTCATATAATCATTTACATCAATCTACTATAAGCATCTTGTTATGCCCTACATATCTAGTCCCATCATTTTTATTTCCATGAAAATACAGATCCCCTTTTTTTGTCTTTTTCTGTTAGTTTTCCCTTTGTTTGTTTTTAGCTTTTGTTTGGCCACCTTAGGAGTTCAGGTTCCTGAAGTTCTGAGGTGGGATTTTGCTTGTTTTTTGTTTCCTTGTTCAGAAGTTTGGGTTCTCAAACACCCAAATTCACTTCTGTTTTGGTTCAGAGCATCACTTTGTAAGTTTGGGTTCCCAGACTCCCAAAGTGTTTGTTTGCCTTTTTTTGGTTTTCGCCCTGGAAGTTCGGATTCCAGAACTCCCGGGTTGTTTTTTTGTTTTGTTGTTCGAAAACCCGAGTTCCTGGGGTTCCGATCTCGTTGCCTATGTTGCACTTCAAAAACATAGGTTCTCAATTTCCTGAAGTCTCATTTAATGCGGTGTAGGGTTGGGGTATAAATATAGTTGAAGGTCATTTTGGAGCTCATTTGTGCACTCAGTCGTTTGAATTCAGAGCTCTAACCTCGTTATTTTGAACTCTTGCATACCCGATCCAGCACTATCTCCATTTTTGTGCCAAGTAGGTGGATTTCTCACCTCCTTCATGCGGATTTTTGTGCGTCTTAAGTTATATTTTTTTTGGTTTATTTTTTATTTATTAAATTTTTCTTGTTTTGTGTGTTTTTCTTGCGGTTTTTTGTTTTGTCCTAACCTCTAAATCTCAGGTTCCCGAAGTTTTGGGTTAGGGGTTTTTCTCGTTGCCATATTATTTTGGAAACACAAGTTCTTAGGTTCCTAAAATGATAGTCTTTTCCTTGGTTGTTTACTTTTTGCATTATTTTGAAAACCTAGGTTCCTAAAATAATGGTCATTGGTTTTTGTTTGTTTTCCATCACTTTAGAAACCCAGGATTTGGAAACATGGTTTCCCAAATTAGTTTCTCTTTTGCATGTCTGTTCGACTTAGAACCTCATGGTACCGAGGTCCCGAGCTCCTTTCCTGCTCCATCTTTTTAGTCTACTGGGATTTCAGTTCTCCAAAGTTTCATGTTGCATTTTAAAGTCCCACCTCGAAACTTTGGGAACCCGAAGTCCTGGATTGGTTTTCGTCCTCTATTGTCTTACCACTTCAAAAACTTGGGTTCCTGAGTTCCCGAAGTGGTCTCCTTTTGTGTTGTTCATGAGTTCGGTATCTCGGGTCCCCAAGGTTCTGAATTTGCTAATCATGTTAGCAGTCTTAACTTGGGACCTTGGGTTCTTAAACTCCCAGATTTTCTTTGTAGTTTTTTTGTTTTCTCACCTTGAAACCTCGAGATCTTGGAGTCCCGAAGTGAGTTGTTTTTGTAGTGATTTTTCTTTGAGTAGTTTTTGATGTTTGTTTGCTTGATTTTCCAAGTTTAGTTGTGTTTAATGGAGTCTTCCTAAAAATAAAAAGATCTTGAGAAGCTGCCAGTCACCATGAAATACCAATACTAGGGACAAGCATACACTTTCAAGCTGGAGGATGCCATTGAATGGGTAACAGATATAGATATCAGGCATATTAAGCTCAAAGACATAGAAAATCAATTGGAGAAACCTAGACTAAGTGCAAAATATAGGGGGAATTAAAAGATTCGGCCTGGTAGAGGTGAATATTTTCCCACAATTAGTGCAAGCGTTGGAATTCATAATGCAAGTGGCACAATTCTATAACCCCGACACTAGGTAATGTGTCAATGTTGATGGGAAGTTGGTGATTGATTTGTCACCGGATATGTTGGCCCTAGTCTTCTAGATTCCCACTAAGAAGGGGGTGTTATTTGAGGGGGAAGAAGACAGAGAAAGAGAATGGAATCAAAACATGAGCCAATTCAAGAAAAGAATGAATGAGGAATGGCTCGAGGAGGAGAGAAAAATAGGCAAGGCAAAGAAAATTTTGAGGCTGGATTTCAACGAACCACAGAGGGATCTGATCATAATGCTTAGCAAGGCATACAGAAAAACTATCTGCCGACACTTCTAGCCATGGATGTTCTCATTCATGTTAACCATTTTGGATGGGTGGCAATACTATGTCTAGGCTCAAATTTTGTTGGATAACATAAGAGACCAACTAAAGGAAGTACATAAACATGAAGAAATTTTTCTTTACATCTTATGTTGTCTAGGTGGCAGCTAGATCCGATCAATTCTCAAGGCTGTAGACTGAGGGCAGTTTGGGTGAAGATGAAGGACAAAATTCCATATGGGAATATTACACCCAATTGACATTAAAAGAATTTAGATTTCACTACAAGAGGATAAATGATGCATCTAACAGGTGACATTGGGTTTAGGTTCATCAAGGAGGCAATGGAGCTAGTAAAGAAGTGGGGGTGTTGGTTTATACAGAATTTTTGATCAACCTATTTGAGGGTAAGTGGGTTCATTGGAGAACCATTTTTACTACCTAGGTCTTGTACAGATAGAGTAATTTTGTTAGAATATGCAAGACAGATGGTGCATTTGCTAAATTTGTTATCATCATGACATAAGACAGGGGTTACAGGTGAAGATTTCCTCTTAAATTTATCATTCTTTTCATGTCCGAAAATTCATGTGGCAAAGGTTGTTGAACAAGAACCATAGGAACTATAGTTGATTCCTTTTAATTATACCAAACAATTTTATGACCCATACAATAAATTAAAAGGATTGATGCCAAAAGTATATGAACGACATCAGTCTACCCTAGAGGATTTTTGGTTCAATATTTAAGATAGCTTCAAGGCAAGAGAAAAATATTACCATCGCCTCTCTATTCCACAAATAAGGGATTTTGGTTTCGAGACCATCCTACCCAAACAGTTGCATGGTGATGGTATTTTGCTAGATCTAATGTATAAAGAAATAGGAATAGATAAGAGGTCACTCCCTCCGATCAGATGGTCACAATAGAAAGTGGTGGACATTGATACAATTTCTCAAGAAGTGGTAATTAGAACCAAGAAGTGGTTAGGTCTGAGGATTAAAGCAGATGCCTCCAAGGGTAAATAAAATAATATACCAACTGGAAATCCTCAATCAAGGATACATAAGGAATATACAAGGAGAACCCTGTCAGAGTCAAGGAAGAATACCTCTACATACCCAGAAGAGGAAGTTGAAACTCCTTTGAATACAGAATAATTAAGGCAAAAGTTAAATTAAAAAATGAAAGAGGCAAAATATCTGGCAAAACAAGTGATTTTAGGGATTAATGTCGGCCTAGGGGCCACACCACATGCAGAAATTCATCCTGTTAGGCTTGTTATTGAGGGTGTTGTAGCAATGATGGAACAACCTTCTCAAGAGGCTCGACCCTCTAGTACCTCTACCACTACTGCTACAACAACCACCACTACTACAACAACACCAACCACCACATCAACCACATCTGCTGCACCGACTATTTCAATCACACCTCCACCTTTGGTTACAACAAATGTCACTCCATCTTTTATTGCTTCACAGATACCTGAACCTATGATGACTCCTACAATTGAAACAATAACTATTGATAATATGGAGTAGGACTCAGACCAAGAGGAGGTTGAGCCAGCACCAAAGAATGTGGAGCCTAAAAAGAGGAAAAGAGTGACTCCTTCTAGTGCATACAAGCGAAGGGATCCTGCTGTGCAAAAGAAATCAAAACTTCCACAGGTAACCCCTATGGATATAGATGATCAGGGTCCACAGGAGAAGCAAAAATATAAAGAAGGAGAAATGAAGCAAGGATAGGATCAAGAATAGGATGAAAGGTTGGTTCTCACTCCATGGGATGTAGAAAACTTATTGAAAGATATCGCAGGTGGAGATACAGAGCAATAAAGTTAAGAGCCAACCAAGGACTTCAACGAGCAAGTGAGCAAGAAGTTGGAAGAATATTAGTAACAACTTGATATTGATGGTTCTCTACAATCAAACTTGGCCCAACAAGTTCTCTCACAACAACAACAACTCACTGTACCAGTGCTTCCTACCCAGGGAGAGACTCAAACTCCTCCAGATACATAGGTTGGAGAAGAAGAGAAGCAACATGAGGAACTATCACAAGAAGATGGAAGGGTGACAACACAAATAAATAGCGAAGGAGGAAGTACAGATGAAGGAAGAAATAGAAGGTGGTGTTGCCCAAACTTACATTGTAGCGTGACATTATGGAGGAGCCAAAGAAAACAAAGAGGGACAAAACAATTCATCATTTATCTGGAACTGGCTCCAGTGAAGTAATTGTCGATATTTCATCCTTTGTGGAGACTGAAGGAGAGGTTCCTTCGAAATATTAAGTATCACAGGTTAGGCTTGGATGGAAAATGAAGTAGGGAGAGCTTGATACTTTAGAGTTTGCCACTAGTACAGTTAGGAGCAGAATGGAGGAGCATAACTCTTAGTTGTAGGTAAAGGCACAATTAGAGTAGTATAGTAAATTGCTTGTGGAGATGGGGAAGCCTTTGGATTCAAGGGAAGATGACACTTTGTCATCCACATCATCACTGCTAGAGGGTGATGTAAGAACTTTAATTGAAATAAGAAAAGTAGCTACTACGACCAAGTTTTGGGCAAAAGAGATCGTTTTAAAAATGAAACTCTTCCTACAACATACAACAGGTATTTATGAAAGGATCCTCAAAATGGAGAAAGAAATTAGAGATTGTTCAGCAAATTGGGAAGTGAGGATCAGAAACTTCACTAAGCAGTGTAAAAATTTGAATAAAATATTGGCCTTGGGTGAAGAAGTGATTAAAAATGAAGATTTGCTAGGAGGAGATGATTTTGGTAGTTTACAATCTTATATCTTTACATGCTCCTCTTTTGAAATCAATTGGTAAATATGAGAATTTTGTGAAGAGTTTTTTGGGGGCATATGATCACGATATTTTGAAAGATGGTTGCCTAAAGGAGGCTATAGTGCTAGATGAATGGGATCAGTATGTGACTCGTCATTTTGCTCCTACAGTGGAGTTCAGTACAGAGTTAATAGATAGATACTCATTTTTGGCCTCTCAATGTATACATGCGGAGGGATTAATTGATAAGTTGGTCAGTAGATGGGAGCAGGCAAAGAAAATTTTGAAGAAGTTTGAGTTCCAGATTTCGTACATTGGTGATCCTCCTGAAGATACAATTGCATGTTTTATCAGTAACTATAAGAACTATAAAAGGAGTAAAGGATGAATGTATAGTTACCACACATGCAATTTTGATAGCTTTTTGAAGATATTTTTGATTGCCACCAAGGTTGGGATTTTAACTACTGTACAACATCAACTTCATCTTTTGGGAAAATTTTGCATGGTTGTAATGGCCAATTTCGAAAACGCATGTGTCATAGTGATAGTTAGTTACTAGTTTCATTGGAGCTCAAGGTAGAGACTTGCATGTCAACTGCAACTCCTTGTTTTTGTACCTCTTAGTTCTAATAGTTTTAATTCCTAGAATTTAAGACATGAAACTCTATAAATTAGAGGTTTTGTTTCATTGGAAGGGTCTGCAAATTGATGATTTGAGGTCCAATTTAGAGATTCCAGTAGAGATTTTTTTATGCAGATTTTTATGAGTTTAAAAGATTTTGTGATACTCTTTGAAATTTAATATAAAAAGTAGTTGGTGGATTGCCTGATCTACTTGTGTGTTTTATATAGTTATGTTCTTTGTAATTTGGTAACTTCTATTATTTGAGTCAACAACTAGTTCTTTTTGGAGGCTTTGTTATTTTATGAATCATAATGCACATGTAAATGGTATATGAGGATTAAATTGATAGGGTGATTATTGGTTGGGAAATATTAATTTTTGTTGGTGTGTGGAGTTGATCGACTTCGTATACTTTTTGGAGATCGTTAGCTAAATGTTGATTAAGTGATATTGATAATATTGGGATTATAAAATTCTGACCGTGTGGATCATTTAGGTATTATTGTATTGATTTCATTATTATTTCCTTGTTCCCCTAATCTATCTTTTTCTATTTATTTTTGAGAGAATCTAAATTAGAAAATACAAAAAAAAGTAGGTAATTCGAAGTTGTTTCAACCAGAAGGCCCCTTGACAGATACAATCACATCAACCACTAAATTTGCCATCACCATCGAGACCCAACTATAGAGACCTTGAAGTATTTAGTTTTCCAAAACTTACTGCTTTTCTGGAGAGGTGGTGAGTGTTCATACAAACTACCTGAATATTGGTGAGTGTGTCAAAACACCCGTCAACACATCCATCCATAGCTGAGAAGACAAGATATCCACATCCATGCAAGAGCATCCAATGAAGAACATCCCAATAGAAGAAGGCATCAAACCACCCCTCGTGCTAGAAGATGACACAAGATCCCACTCACACTCTAGATCTAGGTCGACACCTAACATCCAAAGGAAAGACTAATACAAAACAAATGCAAGAATGCAAATCATAAAAATCTCCAATACGAAACCTCGAAACACAAACCCTCCATAGGCGCCACATCAAACAAGGCTCAAGTCACTAGGACGTACATGTAGGGAAGAGAGTGTCATCACATTTGACATATGAGAACCTGGGCACTAGTCAGGTAGTCATCTTGGATGCACATGTGGAGCCATCTCAACCTTTATGGAGTAAGGGAGATTAGCTTACCTGGGTTACCTAGGCCTTCCCAATCATATCTCAGATCACAACTAGTGGGCAAGGCAGAAGGGCCAAGGTCCATTTCTTATCTTATTAAGGTGAACTATTCTACCCAAACCCCAAGAATTATTAATAAGGTTATCACTTGATTACAAGTCAAACTCCCAATGAGATATTTGATGATCTAGACCTCGGGTAACCTGGTTGTCTACTCCATGCAATCCTAGTCACTCACTTGGACTCCCACTCTCCCCTAGCATGCACCTAGACCTTAGGGTTACAACAAGAAATTCACAACATATCCATGGGCTCTCACAACAATACAAGACCTAGTAACCAAGGCATCATAACAATCCAACAACATTCCATGCAACATGGAAACCTTCATATAAGAATATAACAAATGAGACTAGCTACAAGATAACCATATACATGAATCAAGTAATCAATAAGTCAAGATCCCATAGAATATCATAAATGCAAAACATCACAACAAGGCATAAAAATTCTTGCAAAATTTGCCAAAAGGTGTAAGCCATTTTTAATTAAAAACCAAAAATCCAAAATTTCAACAAATCAAAAGCGCAGTCTCGGATCATCTCAGGACACTTAGACAGCACAGTTCGAGCCTCTAGACGGACATAAAATCCAATTGAGAAACCCAGAAATGTCAAAACTAACTTAGAAGGTAGAAATAGACTAATTGACACATCTAAACAACAGATTAGCGCATATAATTAACAAATCAATGCATATACCTGATAGTATAGCGCATATGACTAATAGACTGACACATGTGATCATTAAATTAGCATTTAAGACACACAGTTTAGTACATATATTACACAATTTAGCGCATATGATAAATATTGTAGTGCATGTGATAAAATCTCTAGTACATACGACTCTTTTTTTAGTGCATATGAAACAAAGGGCTAAAAACTCAAAAGACAGAAACATAGATTTACGACTTCCAAAAATAAAATCATAGGGACAACCATAAATTTTGAAAATACCCTCAAAAGAAATGCAATTGAATACTTAATCAAATAAGCCCATTAAATCTTTCAAAGAAAACAAAAACTTCACTCAATTAGAAAGAATACATTCACAGTAACCTCACATAGGTAAACTCTGAAATTCTCAAAGAGAAACATTCACGGCCACACCCATAAGAAACCAATCAGCTTCCCCTTAATAAAATTTATTCCAAAGTATAATATTATTATCCAAATAAATTTTCATTTATCCCAGCCCAAACAAACACGGTGAAGACAATGTTTGAAATTCAAATGTGAAGATCATAGGCTAAAATCTCCAACCTGGGAAAATAGAAGTTATGGCCAAAAAAATCTGACGAAGTGTCCAAAACAAAATCCAAATCCAACAAGCAAAATCCAACAATATGATCTTCATAAAAGAATCCTTAATATCGAAATTACTTCCCAAATGCCAACTCAACATTTAATGCACAAGGAAGCCATTAAATAGAAAATCAAGTTCAAACTATAGAAAATGTCGACCAATAAAAATATTACAAAATAATATATTTCTTACCTACCATACCACATATCAAGGAAAATATAAAATAAAATAATATTTATCAAACTTACTCAACTCATAGCCAATGGTAAAATAGGATAGGTAGAATAAACAATTAATTAGATAACCAAAAAGGTAAAGAATAAAATAAAATAATATAATCAACCAATTTAATAAAATCATAAGCACAAATAATTATAAGAGCCCCAATAATTAAATAATCAAAGGATATAAATAAATATCCATATTTAATCAAATAAATAATAATTAATCCTCATTACACAATAAATAATCCTTGATAATATTAAATTATTAATTTAAATATAAAATCAAAGGATGATGATAATAATAATAATAATAATACATTAAGCTATTTAAATATTTATACTAACTATTTATTTTTTATATTAAAAATAGGTAGATCAAAAACAAAAACATTCAACGATAGTATAAAAAAAGAGGCCCAGGCTCACCACGAATTCAGAGTATCATGTAAACAGACTAAAGAAGAAGCTAAAGGACATCTAGTGTAAGACATCATAATGGGTATCAACCCAAGCAGTCCAACCAAGAGGACCCTCCATCCAAACTATGATCTTATGCTCCCGGATTTGCGTAAGCATGAATATCTCATTTTTCCTTGAATTAATATTCTTCCTGATCTCTTGGTTCAGCCTTTTGCAAGTTCGTTCAAACATTTGAAGGTCATCAAAGTTCCTCCTCCACTCGTGACCATGCTTCAGCTCATAGACGAAAATAGTGGCGTGCCCATCTTTCAAGAATCTTCGCATCTTATCTTTCTGCATCATCATTGTTGTGTGGACCTGCAGAAAGATTTTTAAAAAAGTGAGTTTTTGAAAAAACTCAGTAAGAACTCTAGGGTTGCTTTGATACCTTTCCTCGTTCCTGCACTTCCAAATCTGCTAGAGGATGTTAGAAGATAGCATATTCCAAAATAAATTAGCATCCTTTTTAAGCCCATCAATATGACCAGTAACAATTTCCAGAATGTTCACATTTAAAGGATAAAAAATACCAAACATATTCCATATTTCTTTAGCAAAGATGCAATCAAAGAGGATATGTCTACCCATTTCAGGAAGCCTGCAGAGACTGCAAATGTTAGTAGTGTGACCATCTTGTCTAATAGGGAGTCTATCAAGCAGAATCAGCCACCTAAAATATCTGATTTTAGGCTCAACAGGGCCTTTCCAGAGAATATCAAAATACTTTTTCCAAGACACAGCATCAAGAGAAGAGTACCAAACAATATTGATATGATTAATAATATTTTCATTATGATCAATGATTCTATAGATATTCTTGGCTTTGAGATTAACCATGATGACCCCATCCGGCCATTTGCACTTTAAGTATCTATGAGAGTCCACATGACAGTCAGAGGGCAGGTCCTTAGTAGCCTTGACAATCATATTATAAGTCTTCTTTTGGGAGTTTGGAATATTGAATCTGTTCTTGAGCTCATCCCAATTGATGAGTTTATCATTTTCAAAAAGATCAACAAGCTGGGAGATCCCCAGTTTAGCCCACAACCTAGCAGAGCATCCTTGGGAAAGGGCCAGGGGTTTACCAGCCCGGTGCAAGTTCCACCAAATGGATCTTTCACCATATAGATGCTTAGCATCATGGAAATCCTTATTGGTGATAAAATTCCTAACATGGTCCCAGGCTCTCCAGATGGATCTAAAAATAGCAAAGCCTTGGACATTGACCGGGAAGTTGCCAACAATTAAGTCACAAAATGGGAGATTCCTCCAAGATCTAGCTTTTTTAGGAAAGCCTCTTACAATATTATGCCTAACCAGCACCTTCCATGGATCGTTCCCATCCATAGAATGAAAGATCCATTTGGCGGATAAAGAAATACCTTGAGTTTTAAGGTCTTTAAGCCCCAACCCCCCAATGAGTTTGTCAGTATGACACCAGTCCCATTTGACCGCATGCCTTTTTCTATTGCCTTTACCATCAGACCAGAGGAAGCTCTTAATGGCCTTTTGAATTTACAAAATTTAGTAGTTACTAAACATCCAAGCAGAGGAGTAGTATATGCTATATGAAGACAACATTTTTTGACAAACCTGAATTCTGCCAGCAAGAGATAAAGATCTGTTATGCCACTTATTCAGCTTCTTATCATTTTTTTCCTTAATCCAAGACCACATGTCTTTGAGGGAAGGCTCAACAGAGAAGGGGATACCTAAATACTTAACAATCTTATGAGGTCCACCCCATTGGAAGTTATACTGATTGAACCAAATAGGAGGTTTCTCTTCCCACCCCAGGCAGATGGATTTGGATTGGGAAATACGAGCACCAAAGATAGAGCAGAACAAAGTAAGTTTGGTTTGCAAGGCTACAAAGTTATTGTTGGAAAGCTCAAAAAATAAGGCAGTATCATCAGCAAACTGACAATTTATAAGCTCATCATTGTTAGGGAGATAAAGACCTCTAACATCAAGGGAAAGCGTATTGTCCCTGAGGATATAGTAAAGGGCTTCTGAAGCTATGACAAATAGAGAAGGGGCAAGGGGACATCCTTGTCCGATAGACCTACCAAGGGGAAAGGGATTGGAGAGGGAACCATTGACCTCCACCTAGGTAGAGGCATCATTAAGCAGAACCCGAACCGAGTTACAGAAGAAGGCTGGGAAACCAAATGCTTCAAGCATCATAACGATAAAGTTCCACTCAACCCTATCATAGGCTTTTTCAAAATCCAGGAGTAACATCGCAGAGTTCTGATGAGAACACTTCGCCCAATCCATGGCTTCCCAGCTAGTAATTAAGTTTTCCAAAATATATATACCTTTGATAAAACCAGTCTGGGTAGCACAAACAAACTTAGGAAGGATATGAGAAAGTTTAAGGGCCAGGATCTTGGCCAAAATTTTATAGGAGACATTGAGGAGGGTGATAGGCCTCCAATTTTTTATAAGAGCTTTGTCCCCATCTTTGGGAAGAAGTTTAATGATTCCACTGTTAATCTTAGGGCCAAGGGAACCATTAACTATGGCCTCCACATAAATGTCATGTAAATCCTTACAAATCCAACTGATATTGGCCTTATAAAATTCAACAGGGAGCCCATCAGGGCCGAGGGCCTTATCATTATTGAGAGAGTTGATAGTTTTCTCAACCTCATCCAAAGAGATGTCCTTAGATAACATAGTAATATCATCATTATCCAGCATATTAGGGATAAGAGGTTTACACTTATTCCTAAGAACAACAGCCTCCATAGAGTCTTCAGAGGTGAAGAGATTCCTATAGTAATCGGAAAAGGCTTGGTTAATGATAACAGGATCCGAGATATCCTGGTTGTCAATAGAATCCTTGGTTTGTTTTTGTTTTAAAAGGTTAAAAAAGAATTTGGAACCACGGTCTCCGTTCTGGATCCAATGAGCGCGAGATCTGATTTTAGCACCACAGATTCTAAATTGTTGATGCTTCCTCAGGGCATCCTTAGCAGATATCACCTGGGAGACAAGGTCAATATTGGAGGAATCATTCTGGACATTGCTCTCAGCCTCTTGGAGATCAGAGGAAAGACATTTTTCAATGAATCTGTAATCCTTAGTATTCTTTTGACCAATGGTTTTGAGGAGACATTGCCAAGCTGGGAGATTGACCTTCCATCTGTCAGTCATGGAGAAGTTGGGGAAATTGACTTTATTGATATTGCGAATAATCTAGATAGCAGCAAGGATATCTTCATCAAGAAGGAGACTGGTATTCAAAATGAACTTGGGCTTAGTCATCCTAGGGTGAACAGGGGCGAAATTGAGGCTGACACAGGTAAAAATGGGATGATGATCAGAGAGAGTGGTGGCCGTAACAAGGACAATGTTATTCTGGTTGTCAGGAAGGAAGGAGAAAACATTCTTGTTGCCATAGAAACGGTCAAGTCTGGAATAGATTCGAGAGTGGCCCTATTGGAAGTTGCACCAAGTGTGCCAAATCTCAGGGTTAGAGGCCTTATTGCCAGCTAAAGGGTCAAACAGAGTCTTAGAATTAATTAACTTGTTCCAATGAATCTTTTCATTATCTTTCCAAACGAAGGGATTACCTCCAGATTTATCTTGCTAGGACTCAACCATATTAAAATCTCCGCCAACTAGCCAGGGGATATCAGGGAGGGTAGTCATCCATTTCCAAAGATTAGCCCTCTCCTTAGAGTCATTGGGAGCATAGACAGAGCAAATGCCAAAGATATTATTATTATGAATAATGATAATCCAGACAACTCTCTGGCAGGGAGAGGTGCCATTGGCAGTAATATAGTTCCCCCATTTGGGGCTGGTGAGGAGAGCAATTCCACCTCTACCTCTATTGTGATTAGTGCAAAACTTGATCGCATTATTCCATATAAAGTTAAGGTTGGTTTCAAGCATGAAACCGATGGCTTTAACTTCTTGCAACATAAGAAAATCCATAGAATTAAAAGAACTAAGAAAACACTTAATAACAAATTTCCTATCCGGGGATTCAAGACCCCTCACATTCCAGGATAAACAATTCATGAGGAAACATTAGAGGGAGTAGGGCACACAATACCAGCTTCATCAGCTGAGGGTAAAGACTTAGTAGAACTATCCCCTATTTTCTTGCCAGAGGTTTTATTCTTAGATCCTAGAGGTCTTCCCCTACGTTTCGAAGCAAGGGTATCAGATTTAGGATCATCTTCATTTTCGGATTGGGAATCCACTTCCATCAAAGGCATACTGGGGACATTGTTAATAGCAAGGATGATTTCAATAGAACAATCATCACTTAGTTCCTTAAAAACTTGTTGCGGGAACTTCCGAGATGCTCCTAGAGAGATATTCAGGTCGGAATTGTTGGAACAAATAGCAGGGGAGCAAGGAGGGTTGTCGCTGCTAAATTCAACCACAAGAGGGATAACAAGAGGAGTTTGGGGAAGGAGATTTCTCGAGGAGGCAGGATTCGAAGTTTTAGAAAGATTAATGTTATTACCCTTGCATCTTCTTTTTTTGTTGATGGTTTGGAAGCCATCATCAGTGTTTGCCTCATCAATAGCCATGTCCGAAAAAGGGAAAGAGATTTGAGCGGTACGGGAAACAAGAGAGGCTAAGTCAAGAGTAGGAGGAGGTTTGGAGGCAGTTTCCTCTTGAGTGTTTTTGTTAACCGAAGGAGGCAGATTAGGGTTAGCGGGTTGAGGGAATTTAGCAGGGTTCTGATTCTTTTTAATAATGGGGAAATCCTTTCTAAGGTGGTCCTCTTTCTGACATAAGAAACAAGCATTTAGACCTCCCAATATTTCAATAGGGCACACAAAAGTTTCTTCCATGATGTTAACAGAGATGTCAGCAGGGATTTCCTTCCCTGGTTGCAAAGAAATAAGGACTCTGGCATCCATATGCGGTACCAACCTAACAGTATCATCGATTCGGATGGTTTTGCCCAACGGTTCAAGCAATTGAGGCAAGAATCACCATAAAAAGGGGGGTACATTTTTAACCATTATCCATCTAGGGGCCGAAAGGGCAAGAACTTCTTCGTGCACAGCCTCAGGAGTCCAAGCCAAAGCATGGAAAGAAGTGGATCCAACGGTCCAATATTGCTTTTTAAGGACTTCAACTTGAGATTCATGATTAACAAAGAATATCACAAATAAACCCTTCTGAATCTGCCAGCAAAAAGAAATGTGAAAGCCCATTTTGAGATTCCAAAAATTATGAAACCAGTCATCAAGAAATTTCTGAGGAAGACACTTATCAAGTTCAACAGCAGAAAAGAAAATCACAGTATTCTTTAACCTATTCTTCTCCTTAATAATCTCAGCAAGCATTTTAGGATTAGGAACAATGGAGAAAGGGGCCAAAGGAGCCATAGAGCACTTACCGGGAATGGCGGCATCACGGACACTGGCACCTGCAAGGTTAAACTTGGCTTTCTCATCGACAACACCAGTTGTATTGGCCACTGCTTCAGAAAACATTTTTGGTTTACAGGTAGGGTTAGGGGTATTAACAAAGACGCCATTAATTTCGGCGTCCTTCGGCACAGTGGGAGAGGAGTTAGGGGGTACAGGCTCTATCGAATGGCAGAGCGAGGGAGATTGAGAACCAAGTAAATCAACCATATTAATGGAAGGGTTGGAGAGGACTACACCTGGACTGACATTGCGATTGGGGACCTCCAGTTGTCTCCCGTCGCTTCGTTCAAACCTGCCGAAGATCGCCACCTTAATGCAGCCTACGCTTTATTCCAAATTCATAACTATTTATTTAATTTATTATTATAAACTATATTAATTTAATTTAACATTATTAAACTATATAAATCAATTTAATCAAAGAAAAGGGATAACTTAATAATTATTTAACCAATCAATAATCACATACTACACAACAAGAATAATCCAAAGAACCACTTGACGCTAATAACATCTCACACCAAGACACTAAACTGACAAGGGTGATCAACTTAAACCTAGAGTATAGGGTGGATTCTCATGTCATCTCTGATCAACTTGCCATTGGGATAAGACATGCTCAGACCTGTGAAGCCAGGTGGACTCAATGTCTGGTACCCGAACCTACATCAAACACTAAACGCAACATATACAATGTATATGCATCATAGTAAACAGGAAAGTGATAGATAATCGCGATGACATATCATGCTTGCAGTGAGTGATATGAAATCGTCTCTACTCATGCAAATACTCATACAATCAAACACTATCATAAACATCATCATATCCAATATAACCATGAATTAGGGTTAGTACATAATAAGATATCTTCAAATCACCAATAACAAATAGAAACCATGCATATGAAATGAGCACATAAATATCATCAAATAAGAGTCCATCATAAAATAGTCTAAGCTATATCATTACGATCTATTGATGCACAAAGACAAGATGAATTAGGGAGGGGAATATCACATTCAAAGATAAGCATTATACCACAATGAACAGTAGAGAAAGAAACAAATATTTAATATTTCAAAATATGGAAACTGAACAAAAAGCATTCACATAAGAAAAATGCAATTTATCCAAAGTAGTACAAAGTCTAATCTATTAGATAACTATTTAGAAAAACCATAACAAAAACCACATCATATTTATCTGTTAGAAAACAACGCCATCTTTCCAAAATCCCCTCCCCCCTTTTCTATCTACTAATTACCCTTTTATATCTAAAACCTTTTATGTTTCCAAGAAATGGTTTGTCCCATAGTAACGGTCTTGAAAACAACCCTTGTTAAACATGATTTCAAATAAAACAAAAGTTACCAGAACTAACACAAAATTCATATTATAAACAACTGTCAATTTTACGCTTCCTCCTCCTCAAGTACCGGGTTCAGACTAGAGCTATTTGATTTTTGATCCTTTCTGCCTTTGTCTCCTCTTCTATTAGTACCTAGAGGACCGCTGAAAATTCATCTTCATCTTCTATGTGTTCTCGAGTGAGATTAGTCAAGTCGAAGAGGATATCATCCTGCACATATTCTACGTCGGGTTGTATGAGGGGACCCTTTCCTTTCAACACCATTTTGTTCAAAGTCTTGAAAGATAATCACCAGAATTTCCCCCTCTAGTTAATTCTTCTTGTAGGCATCATTCATGATATTTAGCTTGCTCAATAATTTTCCTTAATAAGGCAACAATCTTTCTATATCCGGTGAAACTGGTCTATTGTTTTCATGCAAGAGCATGTAGCCCTTGGATGATATTTCCTTGCTAGTTTTCCAGCCAAATGAAGTCTGGGTTATCAAGTGGTAGTTGATTGTCATGGGGCAAAACCATTTCAGCAGAGAGAGCTCATGATGGCATGTGTTACTTTAGTCAGTCTTCAGGGGTGGTGCATTTAATCTTTTTTACAGAAAAATTAATAATATCAAGAATGGCCACTCGTGTTGCCACCTTTGCATGCTTTTAACCGTTTAATCTATCATTAATGATGGTACTTTGCAAATCTCCATTGATTCACTTTTTGGAAATTGTGCATGATAGTGAGCCAATTTAGAGATTGACAGAAAGAGAGCTCGATAACCTCTAATACTCCAATATTGGTCCATGAGGGAGCATCAGGTATTGGGAAAAGATAAGAAGTGGGAACTGTAGGGTTTATTAATCAACACCTAACAAGCATTAACTTTTCATTTTGTCTTGATATCTTGTGATATCAGAACTTGGGAAATACAAATATAGCTTCAACATGGTGGAACTTCTCTGATAGGGCAAGAGTGATAAGGAAGAAAAGGGCTTCCAATGGATAGGCAATTTGAAAAAAAACAAAGTAGGGGGCAACAAGGATGACATGATATTGAGGTAAATTATCATTTATTATTTTTCAAATTTAATCTAGATATTGTTGGCATTTTTTATGATGTTGTGATTGTCATTGATGGACACACACTTTCTTGATGTATGAGTTATGCTCAAGCGGTGTTTGTTCCAATCGGTATTATTTATCATAGTCTTTAGACTATCGGTGTTTTGCAGAAGATGTCTACTAGTCACAAATTGACTGAAGACCCAAGTGGTATGAAGACCCAAGCGGTATGAAGACCCAAGTGGTATGGAGACCCCAAGCGGTTCAAGGATCTCAAGTGGTGCAATAGAACAAAGCAGTAGTTAACACTTTGATTTACCAGTCTTCATTTTTGTCAACTGATAATTGGTATATTGTATGAACCGGTATTACTCTGTGATGAGTTACCAACCAGTATTTTTGTGATGAGTTATCATCCACCGACACTTTGGCAGTGATTTTGTGTCGTGTTACCAAATGTGTCTAGATGCACTGAACCTAGGAACTTGTAATCTAATCCTATTGGACCGACATGAAATCAGTCTCCTTTATAAGGACATCATGTCTAGGGTTTTGAAGAGGATGATGAGGGTTTTGTATGTGTGTTTATAGAAAAGAAGATTAGGTCTGTGTGAAGAGTTAGAGTGTGGGGATATTGAAGACTGAAGTAATGTTGAAATGCATTAACAGTGAGCTATCAAGGATCTAACCAAGCATATTGTGCTAGTATCTAGATCACTCACTTGTTGATTACTCACATCTTCGACAAGTTTGAAACCCTTAACCGAGTAGGCCCAGCAAAGCCTTTGGTAAATCCTCTAACAAGGTGGTTCACAACTGTGGATCTGAAATCCTCTCACAAGGTAGTCTTTAACAAGACTTATCTCCTAACAGAGATCTAGATTCCTAACAGGATCTGTTCTGGTGAAGAACATTGTATGACCTTAATCGGTCTGGTTTCTATTATGCAAATAGTTACTTGTGAGTTTCTACTCACTATGGTTTTTCCCATTTGGGTTTCCACGTCAAATATCTTGTGTTATGGTGATTATGCTTTTGTGGGTGAATGCTTTATTTGTTGTTTGGTTTTCATTTATCTTAACCGGTTTATTAGTGAATCTGCTATACCAGTTATCTGCTAAATAGTTTAAGAGTTTGAGTTCAGCATTTTTTGGTATACTAATTCACCCCCCCCCCCTCTTAGTATTCATCAGATATGTTTAATTAGTTATCCTCTAAATGATTATTTCTGTTATGGTTAATTCTTACCACCCCAGTGTGTAATTTTACATACTTTTCATTTTACTTAGCTAACAATAACTAAGGGAAAAGGTGGAAAAGTTTTGAATTTAGATTTCATAAATGATAGGTCTTTATATATTGATGGGGAGGTTATTTGGATCACTTTGATACTCATGTGGATAACAAGTTAATTTTGTCTATGAGATGACTTAGTGAGGATGTATGATGTCACAATTAGGAGCTAGTAAGGTAATCTTTTAAATTCAATATAAAATTATCATTTTACACATTAGTTTAAGAAAAATGAATGAAACAAAGATAGAATAAAAGTCGGAGAAAGGAAAATGAAAAATGTCTAGAAAAAAGGAAAGATTATTTCTTAAGGGTTCATATGAAGATTAATAGAGCGAACAAAATGGAGGTTCCTAACTTTTTAGTGTACTAAATCTAGAAGAACCAAATAATTATATTAACGAATTAAGAGAATCATTTTAAATGAAAATTTCCATGACAAATAAAGGTGAGGATTCAAGCCAATAATGTCATTCTCCAACTAAAAATCACTCAATACATCTGTAGACATCTAAAAATGGTCAATACTTGTGGAATCATACTTTAACATTTGCGCATTGCCTTATTTTAGGGTTTTTGCGTCGCATTAACATTTCTCCTATGATTCGCACTTGGTCTTTATCATTTGCGAGCATCGAATCATTCTTCTGCATTCTTCATTTATCTCGCTCTCGAATTTGGTCTTGTCGATAACAATATTTGTCATGATTTTGGTCAATCTTATCCTGTCGCATCAGTGTGCGTATTCATTTGTCATCATTTTGGACATCGTCAATCCTAATTAGGGTTTTGTCCTCTTATCAATCTTGTCATCATGCGATCGATTTGTCATCGATCGTTGTTGTTTTCAATCTTATTATCTTGTGATCGATTTGTCATCGATCCTTGTCTTTTGATCAATTTGTCATCAATCTTGTCATCATGCGATCGATTTGTCATCGATCGTTGACATTTTCAATCTTGTCGTTTTGCAATCTATTTTGTCATCGATCCTTGTCTTCTTGTCAATTTTGTCATTATGCGATCGATTTGTCATCGATCGTCGTCTTTCTCAATTATGTCAATTTGGATCAATTAGTCATTGTTCCTCGTCAATTGGTGCATTTGTCAATCAAATCATTTATCAATTCAAAATCATGATCGAATCGACATCAAATCAATTTTATATCAAGACCTAATTGTTGTCCTTGCATTTCTAATTTATCTTCTAGGGTTTTATGATTTATTCATTTAACCTTGTTTGTCATTTTCTCTCCATTTTCTCTTTAGGATAAATGATTTATTTATCTATCCTAGGTCTTCTTGTCACAATTAAATATTTATTTAATTGGCTAATTAATTCCTCCTATTTTTGTAAATTAATTAATGAATGAGAAATTATTAATTAATTTACCTAATTTTCATCAATTTCCTAATTTCCAAGTCATTATTTCCAAATTAATTTTCAAATTTCTCCTAAATTCCTAAATGTCTATTTCTATTTCAATATCTTGTCATAAATCCTTGCATAGCAATTTGTCATACACATGTCATAATTTTTCTATTCTTGATTTGAATTTCCATTCGAATCACTTTCATGCTAATCTGATCTTTTCTCCAATTTGTCTATAAATTGGATGAATTTCTTCAATCAAGACTACTACCTGGTCGAATCAATCACGCTTCGAGTATTCTTGCGCTACAATCTTGTCTACTTGCTTTCACATCATGCTTATGCACTAGTAGGTGAGAGCCACAAACAAATCTATTTGAAGGAGAAAGAAGGACAATGGAGCCACATGAAGGAGACATTCAAGTCTGCAATGGTTTGCTTAGTTTTCAATCTTGAATTGATGTCTTGTTTTCATGTCTTTATTGAGTGTTTTTAGGATTGATCATTGCATTTGAGCTTTCGTGATTGAGCTAGATTAATATTGATTTGCTTTGATGATTTCCACATTTCCTATCTACATTAATTGGTGAAATCGACGTGAACTAACCCCTTAACCATGCTTTTGAGTGCTTTTGAGATGATTTGCAGGTGAAAAACCCAAGAAACAGGGTAATGCAGGCCTTTCTGGGCATTTCTACACCTGTGTAGGAGCAATTTGCGCCTGTGTCAAGCATTCTGCACTTGTGTCAAAGACTTATGCGCCTGTGTCAAAGGGATCTGTGCCTGTGTTGCATCATTCTGCACCTGTGTTGCATCATTTTGCGCCTGTGTCAAGACTTCTGCACCTGTGTAAGGCCAGAAACAGAGGTAAAAAAAAAAGCAGTGTTTTTACTTGCAAATTGATTTGTTTTGCATTCTGTTTCTGCTTTTTGGTTTTATGGTACTGATTCTTTGTGCAGCACCTTGGCATTACACATGGAAAAGACAAAGATGAAACTACTAATGAATTTTATGTAGGTTTGATAGTCAAAGATCAAGCATATCAAACTTCTAACTTGGTGGTTTTGCAGGTTGCCTTGGACTACAACTAAACTTTGTGTTTGTAATTAATATTTAGGCACCTAGTATGATTTCTAAATAGGTTGGAATGAATGTATGTTTGCTTTGATTGTTGAGTTTGACATTGGAGTAGGAGAGTATGCTCTCATCCTTCTTAGGCTGATCAGAAATCCAAATCTTCAATACCATTCTCATGTCTTGATTGTGTGTTACCTTTAGAGGGCTTGCCTTCCCGACCATTTTCTTTTGCAAGCAAGTGACAATCGTGAGAAGGGAACGACCCAAAGTGAGTACGGCTAGAATACCTTGGCATTCTAACTCACTATAAACAAATACCTGATGGGCGAAAGCTTTGAAGGAAGGGTTACGTGGGAATTGTAGTTACTTGGGAAGTGATGACCCTTGAACTCTTTCTCATATCAACATCTAAGTAGGACCTCACGGTCTAAATCGTGCTTGTGCGACTACATTTGTTTGGTATCTTGGTGGGCTTAATGTCTCAATCATGCTTGCGTGACACCAAGGAGTAATGCTTAACAGAAATCCTTACTAAACACCTTGTATTTAGAGGCCAAAAATCCTTCTAGTTGCTTGAGAAGGACAAGTTCGGATACTTGGAAGAGATACTAAGTTTACCATGGGAAGATTTCCATGGGGACTAATGCTTGGCTGCCCTGAGAAGTGAGTGTCGTGGAGGGGAGCCCGTGGTGTCAAGAATCTATGTATTCTCCTTGAATCCCATAACGAGTCTACCTCTCAAGTACCTAATGTCCTTGCCCACCATAAGAAATGTGTGAATGAGCATGATTGTATTGAGTCTAAGTTGAAATATCTTGTCTTCTTTGCTTGTCAAAAGTTGAATTGCATCTCATTTCAAAAACAAGACAAATTGATTCAAAACAAGGTTAAACACAAGAACATATCATCCAACAAAGTTCAAAACACCTTCAAACATGGTTGTCAAACATTGTTCAAAATCTTGTCTCAACATTCATGTCACTTAGGTTTAGGTTCATCCTAGGTTTGCATTTTGCAAAGTTCATTGTCAAGTAACAAGGTTAGGTTTCACCTAGGTCATACTCCTTTGCATATCAATAAGGGTCATCCGTTTGCATGTGTCCTCTTGCATTACAGTAATACCATTTTCATACATTTGCATTTGCATACCCTAGGTTTCTTCATTAAGCTTAGGTCATTATCGTATCATATTAGGGTCATTTGCATAGTAATTGTCCCTTTGCATATAGTGTCAAAACTAGGTTTTGTCATACTTGAGTAATCCAAATCTTTGATAAACCCTAAATTATTGTTAGGAAGTCTAGACCTTATCAAACCTTTTCTCTTTTTGTCATTATTGTCATTTGGTCAAACCTAGCTTACTATCCAAGCATATAGGGGAGACATTGTCATTTTGTCCTTTTGTCACTTGGTCCTTTTGTCCTTTGAGGTCTAGACATCATTTCAATTTCCTAAGGGTCTCTTTTTAGATTTACATTCCAAAAAGTTTGTCAAAATCTTGAAAAACAACCAAAAACATAGGTTGCAATCTTGCCATAGATTGCATTCTCATTTATTTAGTTTGCATTTAGTTGCATATCATATTTTGTCCTTGAAAATTTCCAAAAATATTGCATTTGCATAAGTGACATGCCTATTGAAACAAGATCAAAATCTAAAAAGATGGGTGAACCAATGTATCAACCCATTGACAACATATCAAATTCACAGTTTCAAACTAGTCAAATAGTACAAATTGAAGGTTTATCAAACACATCACTACCACCATATGGAATGGTTCAACTTGGACCACCTCCATTATATGAACCAGTATTTGTACCCATGAAACCAGGACATGGGAGTGTTCCACCAACACCAAGAGGAAATGCACCTTTCGATTGGAATCAACCAAACCTGCAACATGAAATTCAAACATTACATGAGGAACAAACTCTTTCACAAGGATTTGATTCAGATCAAGGCATTCAACAAGAAACGAATCCAAATGTCCAACTAGATTCTTCATCAGATTCTGATGCTTCTGATGATGTTGATATGTTCCTTCAAGATCCAAAGTTGACAAAAAAGATGGATAAATTCTTGAACAAGGTCTTTAAGATGTTCCCACAAAAATATCTTAACATGATGAGTAATGTGACCTCCTCAAGTGAGCAAATCAATGTGCAAAAAAAGCAAGGCGATGAGCTGTTAAGTTTCTCTCCGCATCCAAATGAAGAAAATACGCAACAAGAAACTCAATCTACCTTGATGAGTAAATGTGCTTCAAAGGCATTGACGGTGACTATTCTTCAAAAGTCACCATTTGAGACAATAAATAATCCATTATTCAACACAACACCTGTAGCACAAGATCAAATGAAGACCACGCAAATATTGACAACTATCCCTCAACAAGAAGTGGTTCCTTACATGCATAAAATTGGATCAAAATCTAAGATGCAAGAAAGCTTCACAACTCGAATGCCTGATATCACCAATGTCCAAAACAATTCCACGATGCAACAAAGTTCTTATGTCCCATTAAGCTCAATATATTTGCCAAACACTATTGCAACAGATCCTTCGATAATGGCGACACAAAGAGCTACGGATAGTGGTTTGCACCAACAACAATTGTTACAACAATTGAGTAATACACAAAAGGTACAATCGAATGTGCAAACAAGAAATGTACAACAACAACAATATCACATTCAACAATAAATTGCAGCACCTTCTGCCCCATTACAAGTTAATGCAAACTTGCAACCATCACAATGGATTGGACAAACAACATAGCAAGTTAATGCAAGTGCCATGCCCCATCTTAAGGAGAAACAACAAAAACCACCCAAACAAAGTTTTTGCAAATGATGGGATTTACACCATGACAAAAATTGGCACAAAGTCAGCAAATTCCAATTCGTCAGCACCAACAACAACATGTGTCTCAATATGTGCCAAGAAAAACAAGCTATCATACTTCACAACCACAATTGGTGCCTGTTCAATATCAACAACACCCTCAATTGCAATATCAACCTAGGCTACAAGAAGCACAGCAACAAGGTCAATACCAAGGCATGGCACAACCACAACAACAAGAGATATACCAAGAACATTATATGCCGGAGACACCAAAAACGGCCATTTCAGAGCATCAACAACCGATCGGAAACACGATGTATCGACAAAGAGTACCCACCGGGATTAATGATGGACCTCCAAAATCTGATACAATTGCACAACAGCTTGAGAAGTTACAATGACAAGTCGAAAGGAACAAAGAAGTTGTACATAGATCAAGATTTATGTCCTAATCCATTTGACAAGAGCTTATACATGCCTCCATTCCCTAAACATTTTGAGGCACCTAATTTTGAGAAATATAAAGGGAATGGCAACCCAAAAGATCACATTCGAGCATTTTTCGTGGCATGTACTGAAGTGAGTTATGAGGAAACATATTTAATGCGCTTATTTGCACGAAGTCTCATGGGACAAGCCATGGATTGGTATTCGCATCTGCCCAAAAATATAAAGACTTGGTCTGAATTGGCTCAAAAGTTTATATCTCACTTCGCATTCAACATTGATAGTGATGTGACCATGTCAGATTTATGCAACACCAAGCAAAAGCAAGGTGAGTCGTTACGGACTTTCTTGCAATGATGGTGAAGCTTGTATAGTCGTTCTTCCCTAGATATACCTGAAGAACAACAAGTGAATCTGTTTATCCAAAATTTGGTCCCAGAAATGATGTATGAACTAAAATTGAAAAGTCCCAGTACTATAGAGAAACTCATTAAGAAAGGGATGAACATTGAAACCTCTCTTGTAGCCAAGGGAATCATTAAGCTTAACAAAGACAGTGACAACACAAACAATTCAGGGGACAGAAATAGATTTTGGTATAAAAACAAGAATGTCACTAATGATGGAGTTGTTGATGCAAGAGCGGTGAATGCAAATCAACCCCCGTTCACAATCAAGAAATTGAGTGTTCCTAATATGTCAACTATGGAACAAAATCAAACACCAATGAACAATGTTACTCAACAGCCGCAATACCAATAGCATACTCAACAATACACTTAACAATATAATCAACAACAAGGCCAGCAACAAAACCAGCAATGCAAACCTTTCCGATCGAGGGATGGGCCTCCTCGACAGTTTATGCCATTGGGAGAGCCTATTGAGTCAGTAATGAAACAATTAATACAAGCAAAATTTATTAAGCTACCAGATATCAAGGCAGAACCAGTGGTAAAACCGCATTGGTGGAATGATAATGCATACTGTGAGTACCATCGGTCAAAAGGACATAAAACCGCGTCATGTTTTCAATTGAAACATATGATTCAAGACTTGTTAGAGAAAGGAGTAATTGAGGTAGATCCGCCCAACGCGACCTCTAACACTGATCATACCATTTTCAAAACTCCTTTGCTTGATCATGACGAGGGTAAAGCATCTTCTTCAAACTCTTCCCAAATAGAAAATTATGTTAGTACTGGTTATAACAATGTCATCAATTGTTTTTGAGCATCAAATGAGTATGTTTCCACCCTAAGAATAAAGGGACAAGATCCTTCTGCGCAGTCACCACTCGTCGATCCAAAATAGTCCTGAAAGGAGCTCCTGCAGCTCCTCCCAAACCAACTCCTGCAAGTCAGTATAATCTCTTGGATCATCTAGGAAAGACACCTGCACAAATATCAATCCTTGAGTTGTTGAAAATATCCCCCATGCATCGTGCAATCCTAGATAAAGCTTTAATTGAGTCCACTATCCCGACAGACATTGATGTTGACCAATTTCAAGCCCAAATTGGACATCTAGTTGTTTCCCAAAATGTCACATTTTCTGATAATGATATCTCACCTGATAAGCTCCCTCATAATGATCCTTTACACCTTGAAGTCTTTGTCCATAATTGCAAAATCCGACAAGTCTTGATAGATGGCGGAGCGGGTCTTAATATTTGTACCTTGAGAGTGGTCATTGGCCTTGGTTATATAGAAAATGACATTAATGCTTCCAGAAGAATAACAATCAAAGCATATGATGATGCTGAGCACCCATCTAAAGGGATAATTACATTACCTATCAGAGTTAGTCCAGTGACAGAAAACACTTTCTTTCAAGTCTTAGACCTTGATCTCCCTTACAATATGATTCTTGGTCGTCCATGGAACCATGCAATGAAAGCAGTTCCATCCACCTATCATCAATGTTTAAAATATCCTTACAATGGAACTAAGATAACAATTCCAAGAGATCCTAATCCATTTCAATTTTGTGCTACTCTAAAGGATTCCCCTCAGTAGCATGTCCCCGTCAATAGAGAGGCCAAATCACATAGTTATGTGGATCCTAATGAATTGTTAGATGTTGTCAAAGGAAAATTGAAGATACGAGACCAAGGATGCAGAGAATATTCAATGGATCAAACATTCCTCATCGAGAATTTACCAATCTCTCCAAAATCATATGGCAAACCACATTTGTTGCAAAAGGAACCTAAGGTAGTTATTCAATATCAGCCTCCCACTACATTTACAAGATGGGGTGAACTTGACAAAGAAACTTTAGATGATGATTCATAGATTGGCTTTATAAGGATCCATCTGAGACCCCACCTATCAGGTTGCCAGTGGAATGGTATGGCAAAGGATTTACTATGCTGCAAAAGAAAGGATATGACGGCTGCAGTGGCTTAGGCCTGAACAAGAATGGAAGGCTAGAACCAATAATACCCAAGATGCGACCTCCAACTTTAGGGTTAGGTTTTGTAGCATTGCGAATTGGATCCTCATCTACCAAAGTGACCATGTGTGGAAAAGGGCGTGACTATGATGATGAAATAACACCTGAGGATACCTGACCCGAAACTGATTCCAATGAATGGGAGTGGAGTTCTTTTTCTTCTAGCTCCTATGCCCTTAACAATATTTTCCTTGACCCTGATAATTTGCCTATGGAAGACAAAAATGAAATAACTCCTCTTCCTAAAACATGTCCTAATGCTTGGATAGAGTCATTCTGGGATCCAAGCTCCGAATCAGATACAAGTAGTTCAGACAGTGATACCATAGATGTTTACATCTTTACCATCTCAGTCCTCTCCCTCCTTAAAACCGATGATGACATGCCCCTCATCTATCCCCAGCTTATCCAACATGACCAACAAGAACCACTCACATTGGACTATTTTCAAAATGATGAAGCAATTGTAGAATTCCTTGGACTATGGGAAGGCATACCACAAGGTGATCATAAGGCAGGATTTGCTATTGACCTAGATTCCACAGCATATTTTGGGGAGTCAACTCCATCTTCCAGTCATCAAAATGAAAAAAGAAAAGAAAAGGTAAAGAATCAAAAGAATAGGTCTTTGAGTGAAAACCGTAAGGCAATCTCTAATCATACAAAAGTAAAAATAAAAGACGTACCTACGGGTGAAAACCTCTCTGAGGCGCCCAAAGGTGGAAGAGTGGACATACCCCTATCAAGTCAGGATAAATCAACATTGCTTGTGGAAATAACTGAAGAAATCAATTTGGGCACACCTGACAACCCTAAGGTCATTCATTTTGTTGATTCTCTATCAAAATAGGAAAAGATAGATTTTGTCAATTTCTTTCTTGAGAAGAAGATCAGCTTTGCATGGTCCTATGCAGATATGCCTGGCCTCGATCCAGAATTAGTCCTTCATCACTTGCCATTAAAAGCAGATGCCAAGCCTGTCAAATAGAAACTTAGAAAGATGCATCCCCAGGTGGCTCTTTTGGTCAAGGTAGAACTGAAAAAATTACTGGATGTGGGCTTTATCAGACCCATCGATTATGTAGACTAGATTTCAAATTTAGTACCAGTTAGCAAAGTAACTGGGGGCATCAAAATCTATACAGATTTTAGGGATCTCAATAAAGCATGCCCTAAAGATGATTTTCCACTGCCAAATATCGGCATCATAGTTGACATGACTGCTGGATATGAGATGCTCTCATTGATGGATGGTTTCTCCAGCTATAACCAAATTCGCATTGCTTCTAAAGACCAACATAAGACTGCATTCACATGTGCTTGGGGTACCTACTGTTGGAATGTGATGCCCTTCAGTCTTAAAAATGCAGGCGCAACATATTAAAGAGCGATGACGACAATTTTCCATGATTTCATGCATACTTTGATGGAGGACTATGTTGATGACTTATTATGCAAATCTGTCACAAGACATAGTCATTTAGCCATCCTGGGCCCAATCTTTGACCGAATGGAGACCTACAAGCTCAGACTCAATCCAAAGAAGTGTGTCTTTGGTGTCACAGCCGGCAAATTACTAGGGTACATTGTTTCTCACCGAGGCATCGAAGTCGACCCGGCCAAGGTTAAAGAAATAATGGACATGCCTACTCCTTCTAATCTTTGTCAACTACACAGTCTGCAAGGAAAGCTCCAGTCAATCCGTTGGTTTATAGCTCAGTTGGCTGACAAATGTCATCCATTCCAACATTTATTGCATAAAGGAGTCTCTTTTAAATGGACTGAGCAATGTCAATCAGCCTTTCAAGCTCTCAAGGACTATTTGTTGTCGCCGCCTATTCTAATGCCTCCTATAGAAGGAAAGCCATTTATATTGTATATTTCTGCAATTGAAACGGCACTAGGAGTTCTCTTGGCCCAACAGGATGAGAACGGCAAAGAGCGAGCTATTTATTATATCAGCTGGACACTAGTAGGCTATGAGTTGAATTATTCAACTATTGAATGGGCATGCTTAGCAGTGGTATTTGCAACACAGAAGCTCTGACACTATATGTTAAATCACCAAACATTGCTGGTTGCAAAAATTGATCCCCTAAAATACTTGCTTAGCAGAGCAGCTTTGACGGGTCGCCTAGCAAAGTGGGTTATGATCCTCAGTGAATTTGATATTGAGTATATGGAGCGAAAGGCGATAAAAGGACAAGTCATAGTAGATCAACTTGTAGAAGCTCCTATTTATGATGATCATCCCATGTTGACCAATTTTCCAGATGAATCAGTCTTTGCTCTCACATCTTCTAATGAATGGAAGTTATACTTTGATGGATCCCATACCAAGTTCGGGTCCGGAGCAGGCATCTTGTTTGTCACCCCTCAAGGTGATGCTATTCCCAAGTCCTACAAAATCACTTTTCATTGTACCAATAACATTGTAGAGTATGAAGCACTGGTCACAGGACTCCGAGTAGCGGTCCACTGGAATATCACACATTTGCAAGTCTATGGAGATTCTCAGTTAGTCATCCGACAAGTGAATGATGACTATGAAACAAAAGATGAAAAGCTTATTCCCTACAAGCACATGGTAGATTTCTTCAAGACAAAATTCACAGCTATCCATTTTAGTCAAGTTCCAAGAATTCAAAACAAGTCGGCAGATCCGATGGCTACGATTTCTTCCATGTTGAATATGCCCCACAATATGGACAAATGTGAATTTTTGGTCGAACAATTGCTTGTCCCATCTTTTGACATTCCGACAGTAGATGTGATGTGCATTCTTGTTGGTCCTAACTCCCCATGGTACAATGATGTATATCAATATTTGAAATCCCAAACCTTACCACCTAACCTTTCCGCTAACCAACGTCGAGCCTTCATCCGACAGACGGCCACATATGTCATCATTGTCGACACCCTTTACCGTCGTTCCTTTGACCATACCCTCCTCAAGTGTTTGGATTCTGACAAAGCACAAACGGCTTTACACGAGGTTCACGATGGTATATGTGGGGGCCATTTCAATGGTCTGAGCTTAGCCAAAAAGTTGATTCGTGCTGGGTATTATTGGCCCACTTTGGAAAAATATGTCCATGATTTTGTTAAGAAGTGCTACAAATGCCAGATCCATGGAAACTACATTCATGCACCAGCCCAAGAGCTTCATTCTGTCATATCTCCATGGCCCTTTTCTCAATGGGGATTGGATCTTATTGGCAAGATTCACCCGACATCTGCAAATGGACACAAGTTTATCATTACAGTCACAGAGTATTTTACAAAATGGATCGAGGCTATCCCCATGACCTATATAACTGGTGTGCAAATTTCAAAATTCCTATTGAATTATATCATATGCAGATATGGGGTTCCCCTTGCCATAGTCACAGATAATGGTCGTCCCTTCAAGAATAAAGATGTTAAGGAACTCTGTGAAAAGTTTCATATCCAACATTGTTTCTCCAGTCCATACTATCCACAGGGTAATGGTCAAGCCGAGGCATCAAATAAAACCATTATCAAGATCCTGAAAAAGGTTGTCAATGACGTTGGTCAAGATTGGCATGTACAGTTGAATCCAGCACTATGGGGCTATCGCACTTCTATCTGCACACCTACTGGCGCAACACCTTATTCCTTGGTGTATGGTGCGGAAGCCATTTTACCCTTGGAAGTGGAGATTCCTTCCTTGCGTGTTTCCTTGCAACATCTGATTGATGATGAGATGCATAGAGTCTCTCAGTTGCATCAGCTTGAGATGTTAGATGAGAAACGTCAGACAGCCCTGACACATTTGCAAGCATATCAAAACCATCTCCGTCGCTCTTATAATAAGAAGGTCAAAGGGCGACACTTCGAAGTGGGAGATCTAGTTTTAAAGGCAAACCCCAAGAATGCACAATCTACTGACATCATCAAAGGCAAGTTTGAACCTAATTGGGTTGGGCCTTTCATAGTGACTGCAGCCTATGGCTCGGGGGCATATCAGCTTGCCACTCCAGAAGGTGAACCATTGTCTGATCCTGTAAATAGCATGCACCTTCGCAAGTACTGGGCATAATTTTCTATCAGCACTTCTTCAAGGATGATCCTGAAAAAATACAAAAAAATCAAAAAAGCATAAAATACAAAAAAATCAAAAAAAGTGAAAAAGATACAAAAAAAAAAAAAGTGAAAAAAACAAAAGAGAAAAAGAGCAAAAAAGTAAAAAAAAATGATTCGCCCTCTAGTGAAAACCTGGCAAACAAGAACTTTGGGCAAGTACCATGGTGAAAACCTGGCAATCAAGCACCATGTGTAACGAGATCATCGCTCCGTCATCTGTCATGACCTCTAGCTATGCTTTCTCTCAGCCGGTTTATCATGTCTATCTTTGTCTTGACCCAATGTTCTGTTCCAAGCTTGTGATTGGTCAACATCATTGTCTTGCATACTCAAGTTTCTTGTACATATGTCTTTCAAATGTGCATTGAGTGCATTCCCCTTGTCATGATCAATCACTGGAACTTTTAAAAATTGAAAAATGTCCTGAAAAAAAATCATAAAAATTGAAAAATGTCCTGAAAAAATCTCTAAAAATTGAAAAATGTTCTGAAATAATCCAAAAAAAATCAAATAATGTCTTGAAAAAATCTCTAAAAATCAAATAATGTCCTGAAAAAAATCCCTAAACATCAAATAAAGTCCTAAAAAAATGAACAAAAAAATTGTAAAAACTCAAAAAGCAAAACAAAAAAAATAAAATATCCCCTTTGTGCATCGACAGATCGCTAAGCATCCCTCCAACGACACGCAATCACACACTACGCTTTACTGTAAATCACGCCTTAATAGATAAACTTTTTCAATCAAACCAGACATTCAAACTGATTACAATTGTCATATCAATTGAACGTCAGCATCAATATCATTTGACTTTGTCACTACTATCATGGGTCTTATATAGGGTGTGGTATACTCGAAACCAGACTGTGTCTTGTCTTAGACGGGGTACCGCATGTCCTGAAACCAGACAACATGATCGTCCTATCAAAACTTTCAACTTTTGACAATGAAGATCAAGATGTTTATTTGACTTGTTGGAATTAGCGAGTCTTATCATTTATTGATTTATTTTCGATCATGTTCCTATGTTGCTCGATGATGTCACTGAGTGATTTAGAGTGACCGGGATGGTTCATGGTCCCTTTCTTTTTTGTTGTGATTGTTGTTTGTCTGCAATGTGTCTGTCTTTTGCAAAAAGGGTTGCATTTCAGCTCTGGCCTTCAATGCCATGATGCTACGCATCCATTTTGCTACATTAAAATAAAGGTTCTCACCTACAAAGTGCATTAGTGAAAGCAAGTTTTTCTTCGTCTCTAACTGTCCTCTGTCTCATTTCTTCTTACTAACATTTCTTCCATCAGTTCGGATAGTTAGTTCGGTCTAGTGCTCCGATTTCCCCAACCACATATGTTGCATCCTGCATTCATTGGTTAGTACATTTGAATTATATCAAACATCACATCAAGCATTTTATCCATTTCATATTATAAATGCATCAAAAACACATAAAAAAATATATCCATACATGTTCCACAATAATACATCAACAGTGCATAAGTCATCCATACATGGAAAATAAACATACATCATAACACATTGCATCCCATCATATGGATGCATATCATATCATATATCCAAATAATATCAGAGTACAAAATTGGACTGTCTGTCCTAAGTATGGCCCGCAGGCTGACTACATAATGTCAAACTCCATCTGTCTCTGTCCTAAGGAGCATGTGCCTCTGTCACTAGGTTCTCCCTCTGTCCTCCTCATCCCTACCATGTCTCATGGATGATGTCCCTCCTGGTCCTAGCTGTGGTGGTCTCATAGGTCCACTCACCCCCATGCTGCTCACTGACTTTTGAGAGCGTGCCCTGCTCTCTGTCCTCGATCGTGCCCGATATGAAGCTGCTCTCTAATCTGGTGGAACTGCACTCTCATATAGTGTTCTCCAATGGCTTATCTCCTCTTCGGTCTCTACCAACATCTGTGCCATCTCATGTGCATTGGCATCCCTAATCGACCCAATATACTCCGTGACTCACTGTTCTTCTCGCTATGCCTGAGCTATTGTTGTATCTCGAGCCGCTGTAAGTCTGGTTATCTCTGCTCTGAACTGATCCTGCTCTGTCATCAAGATGGCATTTTGTCTCTCTAAAGTCGCAATGTGCTCATGCTGACTCTCTATGGTCACCCTGCACATCTCCATCTCCTCTATGCTAGCTGTCTCCAGCTCTATGGGTATATCCTGCAATGACTCCTGATCGGCTGAATCTGGCTCATAATCATCATCCCTCTCATCATCTCCATCCTCATCATCCCCCTCATCCTCATCACCACCCTCATCCTCCTCGTCCTCATCATCTCCCTCCTCTCCAACGAGTGGGAAGTCCTCCTGTCTCCTAGGTACCAAAATATCAGGATCTGTCAATGGCACTGGCCATCGTCGTGCAAACCATCGCTCATACTCCTCTGTCATCCCGGCGTCCACCACATCAGATCTCCAATCCCACTATCTCTGTTGTAGATGTGTGAAGTCAGCATATGCAATGTGTGGCTGAATCATTCTCCCCCACTGACTCGTCTCTCTATGAGATTGGGCAAAGTGTGCAGTCCCTCTAGGTACATCCTGTCTCTCTCCAAACTGTCATCTGACTCTCTCCAGTAGGTACATTTCAATCACTCTCTGGTGATTCACTGGTCGCCCAATCAGGTATCTCTCCTATCTGCAATACGGTAGCTCATCACTATCATCTGACCATCCAGGGCAATCAAGATATGGCCTCCATGTGAACTCTCTCAATCTGTCTAGCTCATGTCGCCAATACAATATGTATCCAAACAGACCCTGTCTCAGTGCTCCCCCATAGCAGTACACATATGGGCGGTGTGGTAATACCTATCTCTCTACAATCAGTCGACATATGGCTATGTGCTCGAATGCCCATACCTATAACAGTGTGACTCCACAGCTCAAAGTCTGATGCAGCTAAAAATATAGCATAGCAAGTACACATGGTCCCCATGCATACACCATCCCCTCTGTCACCATCCACTCTAGCACTCTTCTCCATCCAATCGGGAATCCATGTCCTCGTCTATCTCCTGCTAGTAGGCATGCTATAACCACTGCTATCACCACATATCGTCGATCATACTTTGATGCTATGGTCTCCTAGCCGATCTCCCTCTCTACGATATCCAGATCATCTGTGTCGCACTCAAATAATATGCACAATGCATCTCTCCCTGTCACTGGGTCATACTCTACCATCTCTCCATGAATTGGAATGCGAAGGATACGCCATACGTCCTCTAGTGTCACAGTCGCCTCTCCAGTCGCCAGATGGAAAGAGGAAGTTTCGGAATGCCATCGCTCTACCAATGCGGTAAGCAGTACTGTGTTTGCCCTAATCTTGAGCATGAATGTGATATAGTATATTCCAAGTCCTGCTAATGTATCTCTGTCTGTGCTCCTAAGTCTATGTCGTAACATGAAGCAGTCTGGTCGGTTCTCCCACGTGATCAATGGATACTGTCGACTCTGCATCACAATTGGGGCATATTTTGTCAATTTTAGGGTTTGCTCCTACGAATTGCATTTCCTCATTTCATCCACAAATTAGGGTGTTTCTAATCTATTTTGACCTATCCTATTCTTATCCCCCCTTTTCAGATCATTCGCATGCCATTTTTGACTAAAATTGACTTCCCAATGCACAACTGCGCCTGTGTGATAAGTCCTGCACCTGTGTAGCATAACCTATGCCTGTGTACCCTACACAAGCATAGAAGACCCTACACAAGCATACAATTTGCCCTACACAAGCGCAGAAGTCAGTTTATGCATTCCCTGTGGGCCCCGCAATGTCCTGCAAGCCAGTCAAATTCATAAAATTGAAAATATGGGTTTTTGAGATACATACCATTGCTCCCACGTCATCCAGTCATCTGTATGTGCGTACACATTCTCTGAGGTGATCTACCATTGGAATGTTCGCCATCTCTCTGCAAGTGTCCTTTTCCAGAGCAACAAATTCTCCTCCTTGGCTAGTGCAAATGAGCAATTTTCACTCTCTTTGTCTCATTTATAGATCTTTGTCAGTGCATAGATGGACATGCACCCTCTCCATCTTATGTTTCTCATGGTCTTTTGCACCTTCAATGGCTTGTCCTTTGTGTATCTGATCTCCGATTGTCGGTCCGTTTGATCCTATCATTTTTATCGATCAATTGGCCTCTTTTCTGCATGTTTCCGGCCAATTCCTCGAGGGGGCATGCATATGTCATTGTCAGTTGTCTGGGGCATTTTCATTATTGTTCTTTGAAACAACGCTTAAAATCACATTGTCTCAAAGAGGGGCAAAATGTAGACGTCTAAAAATGGTCAATGCTTGCGGAATCATACTGTAACATTTGTGCATTGCCTTATTTTAGGATTTTTGCGTCGCATTAACATTTCTCCTATGATTCGCACTTGGTCTTTATCATTTGCGAGCGTCGAATCATTCTTCTGCATTCTTCATTTATCTCGCTCTCGAATTTGGTCTTGTCGATAACAATATTTGTCATGATTTTGGTCAATCTTATCCTGTCGCATCAGTGTGCGTATTCATTTGTCATCATTTTGGACATCGTCAATCCTAATTAGGGTTTTGTCCTCTTATCAATCTTGTCATCATGTGATCGATTTGTCATCGATCGTTGTCATTTTCAATCTTATTATCTTGCGATCGATTTATCATCGATCCTTGTCTTTTGATCAATTTGTCATCAACCTTGTCATCATGCTATCGATTTGTCATCGATCGTTGACATTTTCAATCTTGTCGTTTTGCAATCTATTTTGTCATCGATCCTTGTCTTCTTGTCAATTTTGTCATTCTGCGATCGATTTGTCATCGATCATCGTCTTTCTCAATTATGTCAATTTGGATCAATTAGTCATTGTTCCTCGTCAATTGGTGCATTTGTCAATCAAATCATTTATCAATTCAAAATCATGATCGAATCGACATCAAATCAATTTTATATCAAGACCTAATTGTTGTCCTTGCATTTCTAATTTATCTTCTAGGGTTTTATGATTTATTCATTTAACCTTGTTTGTCATTTTCTCTCCATTTTCTCTTTAGGATAAATGATTTATTTATCTATCCTAGGTCTTCTTGTCACAATTAAATATTTATTTAATTGGCTAATTAATTCCTCCTATTTTTGTAAATTAATTAATGAATGAGAAATTATTAATTAATTTACCTAATTTTCATCAATTTCCTAATTTCCAAGTCATTATTTCCAACTTAATTTTCTAATTTCTCCTAAATTCCTAAATGTCTATTTCTATTTCAAAATCTTGTCATAAATCCTTGCATAGCA
The DNA here is from genome assembly GCF_030272615.1 of Cryptomeria japonica. NCBI lineage: Eukaryota > Viridiplantae > Streptophyta > Pinopsida > Cupressales > Cupressaceae > Cryptomeria > Cryptomeria japonica. Next base: position 693,029,703 of record NC_081405.1, on the reverse strand, counting down.
ATTTGTCATAAATTGTCATAAATCGTCATAAATCCTTGCATAGCAATTTATCATACACATGTCATAATTTTGCTATTCTTGATTTGAATTTCCATTCGATTCACTCTCATGCTAATATGATCTTTTCTCCAATTTGTCTATAAATTGGATGAATTTCTTCAATCAAGACTACTACCTGGTCGAATCAATCACGCTTCGAGTATTCTTGCGCTACAATCTTGTCTATTTGCTTTCACATCATGCTTATGCAGTAGTAGGTGAGAGCCACAAACAAATCTATTTGAAGGAGAAAGAAGGACAATGGAGCCACGTGAAGGAGACATTCAAGTCTACAATGGTTTGCTTAGTTTTCAATCTTGAATTGATGTCTTGTTTTCAAGTCTTTATTGAGTGTTTTTAGGATTGATCATTGCATTTGAGCTTTCGTGATTGAGATAGATTAATATTGATTTGCTTTGATGATTTCCACATTTCCTATCTACAACATCTTACTTCCCTCAAGCCAATAATTCACTATATTGCAATAAGGTATTGAAGCACTTTATTATAATAGTACAAACATTCAAATAAAAAATCAAGATGGGAGTAGAGAGGAATGAAAGTGTATCAATCTAAAATGTGGGTTTTAAACATTCCCAAAACCCTAGCCTTACAATTTCTAGATTGATTTAACCCTTTCCATCATAATAAAATGTGGGTTTTAAAGTGTATTGGAACTCCACATCATTTCAACAAAAGTTTAAAATGATAATAATGAATTAGATCTTTTGTTTTATGTTGCCACCTTTTAAGTGGTTGTATGTTAAATCCTAATAGTTTGTAGCCACTTTTGCCTCATTATCTACTACATAATATAAGTACAAGTTGTACTTATGAAAACCTTTAGGTAATCTAATAAAATACAAGTAATGTTCTCGTCAATTAGACCCCTGGTACAAAAGATTTATAGCTTTGAGAAAATAATTGAGCATATTCAAAAAACATGAAATGGCCTTAGGATGACATGATGTTGAGGTAAATTCTCCTTTATTCTTTTGTTAATTAAATTTAGATATGTTTACCCATTTATACTCTATATTATTCTTTAGATTATGGTTAGTTCTTAATGTAGGCACCTAAAAATGGTCAACACTTGAGGCGCCATACTTTACCATGTTCGTGTGACCTTCTTTTAGGGTTTTTGCATCTTAATCACATTTCCTCTATGTTGCACATTCGATATTTCATTGTTTGTCGACATTGCGTCTTTTTTTTGCATCTTTGTTCTATTCGATTCTAATTCTCTCGCTTTTTAATGAGGTCTTGTCAATGTCACCTTCAAATTACAATCATAGGTCGTAATCAATTTTGTCATGTTAATTGGACATCTTCAATTCTAATTTGTGTTGAATTAGGGTTTTGTCCTAGGTTTTAATCAATTTTCAATCATTTTTCATCATTTAAGATCATCTTGGATTCTCTTTCAATTATCAATTATCAACCAATCTTGTCAATTTGCGATCGATTTGTCAGTCTTGGTATCAAGTCAACCTTCATCAAATCAACCTTTTATCAATCTTTGATTGATTCATCATTGATCTCAATCAATCATCAATCTTCATCAATTTTGGATCGATTAGTCATTGATCCTTTATCATTTGTCATCTATCAATTTGATCCTTTTCTCAATTTTGATCCTTTTGTTGTTGATCTTCATCAATCAATCAATGTCAATTTCTTATCAGTTATCAAATCTTTGTCATTTTGTCTTTTTGATTGTAATCTTTATTGGCTTCAATTTTGTCATGACCTAATTCCTCCTAGGGTTTAATGATTTGTTCATTTAATCCTACTAGCTTTTCTCTTTAGAATAAATAAATTTGTTTATCCTGGGTCTCTCATGTCACAAATCTAATTGGCTAATTAGTCTTTTGCGACTTAATTAATAAATGATAATTTATTAATTAATGTCAACTAATTCCTAATTTCTCCAATTTCTCTCTTTTCCACCTAATTTCTAATTTTTAAATTTCAAAATCTCACCAATTATTCCCTCCTAACTTTTCCCACTAATTTCTCCTCTTTTTGCGCTTGCCCTTTGTCATAATTTATGAAGCTATTTTCTGTTGAAATGTGGTGACTGATCAGCAAAGTACTGTACACTCAGCACGTATCCTCGCCGGGGTCCGAGGCCAGGCCGGGCCTCGGGCAGGGGTTCGAGTGTGGAACCCCCCGAGAAAAGCGGGGGTTCGAGGGCGGGAGCCCCCGAGAAAATTTTATTTTATTTTTGTCATTTTTTCGTTGATGAAAACTGACATTGTAATAAAACCCTAAAGGTCGACTTTGTTTGTTGCCCTAAAAATACATGTAATAAGCGGTTGGGATGCTTAAGGCATTGTAAGGTTGATGTACTATTTTTGTTGGATAATAAGAAAGATTGGACGACTGTGTATGGTGGATGTAACCCATTCTGGGTGAACCACGTTAAATCTTTGTGTTATCTGTGTCCTATTTTATTTCTTTATCTTTTGTATTTAAATCTACATATAATTGTTAGTTCATATTTGCTTCGGATCTGCTTGAAACCCTAACAATTGGTATCAGAGCGAGGTTTTCTGTAAATTGGTAGGACTTTCAGATTTGAGTGGGAGCAATGGAGGATTCCAAATTCAAGGTCGAAAAGTTTAACGGCTAGAATTATTAGTTATGGAAAATGCAGATGGAGGATTACATGTATCAAAAGGATTGGTGGCGGCCATTGGAAGGAAAGGCAAAGAAAGCAACCACAATGTCAGATGAAGAGTGGGACATTTTAGATAGAAAAGCACTGGGATCGATTCGATTGTGTCTTGTGTCGTCTGTAGCATTCAATATAACAGAAGCAAAAATGGCTATAGATTTGATGGCAACATTGGCTAAGTTGTATGAGAAACCCTCGGCTTCGAATAAGGTATTTCTTATGAAGCGTTTGTTTAATTTGAAAATGAGTGAGGGAGGATCTGTAGCGGAGCACTTAAATTAATTTAATACAATTACCAGTCAATTGTCTTCGGTAAAAATTACCTTTGCAGAAGAGGTTAGGGCTCTCCTGATTTTATGTTCTTTGCCAGAAAGCTGGAATAGCTTGGTTATGGTTGTAAGTAACTCTATCTCTAGTAAAACTACTTTGGTATTTGATGATATTGTTGGTGTTATCCTAAGCGAGGAAATGTGAAGGAAAAGCACAGGTGAGACTCCAACATCATTGGGTAGTGTTTTGAATGTGGAGAACAGAGGAAGATCAAAGGAAAGAGGAAAAGGCCCTGGGAATGAGAAGTCATGAGGGAAGTCAAAGAAAGGACGCTCTCAATCTAGAGGAAAGAAAGATTGCTGGTACTGGGGAAAGCCTGGTCATCTAAAGAAAGATTGTTGGTCTCGAAAAAAGAAAAGGAGACAAAAATGAAAATGACAGTAAGGAAGCTAATATTGCAAGTAATACTTTACAAGATGCTTTAATCTTATGTTTGGATAATGTTAATGATTCCTGGGTAATAGATTCTAGGGCTTCATTTCATGCTACACCCCATAGAAAATATTTTCTAGATTATGTTCAAGGTGATTTTGGACAGGTATATTTGGGTGATGATGAGCCCTATCAAATTGTTGGAAAAGGAAAGATAAAGATCAAGTTGCAAAATCGTAATGACTGGTTTCTACAGGAGGTAAGACATGTTCCTAATTTAAGAAGAAATTTAATTTCTGCAGGGCAACTAGGTAGTGAAGGTTGCATAGTTACCTTCTCAGACAGTATGTGGAAGGTCACTAAAGGATCATTAGTAGTAGCTAAAGGTGTGAAGTTAGGCACATTATATCTATGTACTGGTAACACTTACTCTACCTTAGTTGTTATAGATAAAGTTACTGCAGGGACAAGAACAATAAATGTTGCAAGAACAGATTCGATAATGTGGCACCATAGGCTTGGGCACATGAGTGAGAAAGGGATGAAAACCCTTCACTCCAAAAATCTATTGCCAAGACTAAAGAAGATTGATTTAGAGTTCTATGAAAACTGTGTTTATGGTAAACAGAAAAGAGTCAGATTTCTCAAGGTTGGGAAAGAGAAGAAGAGTGAGAAGTTAGAGTTTGTACATTTAGATGTATGGGGACCGGCTCAGGTATCATCTCTTGGTGGCTCTTGTTATTATGTTATTTTTATTGATGAATCAATCAGAAAAACATGGGTATATTTCCTAAAACAAAAATTAGATGTTTTTGAAACTTATAAGAAATGGAAAGCTTTGGTTGAGAATGAGACAGGAAAAAAGTTGAAGTGTCTCAGATCGGATAATGGAGGTGAGTATTGCAGCAAAGCATTTGAAGATTGCTGCTCCTTAAATGGGATTCGAAAGTAGAAGACAGTTCCAGGAACTCCACAGGAAAATGGTGTGTCAAAGAGAATGAATAGGACTATCATGGAACGCGCGAGGAGCATGAGATTGCATGCTGGATTGCCCTTACTTTTTTGGGCAAATGTTGTACATACTACTATCTATTTGATAAATAGAGGACCTTCAACCCCTTTGGATGGTGGTATTCCAGAGGAGGCATGGAATGGTAAAAAGGTAAATTATTCTTTTCTAAAAACTTTTGGTTGCAAAGCTTTTGTCCATGTTGATAAAGAAAACAAAACCAAGCTTGATGCTAAATCTCAGAAATGTACCTTCATTGGATATGGGATAGATGAATATGGCTATCAGTTATGGGATTTTGAAAATAAGAAAATAATTAGAAGTAGAGATGTTATATTCAATGAGAAGGTTATGTATAAAGAACAGATGCAGGAAAAGAAGCATGAACAGGACAAACAAGAATATGTGGTGTTGGATGAGATTCCTGAAAATGAAATGCCATAGGTACCTAATGCTCAGCAGCAATAGATTGTCCCACACACTCCTGCAAGTGTTAGACGTTCTACGAGGACAAGAAGACCTCCTGAAAGATTTTCTCCTTCTTTGTATTATATTTTATTAACAGATTCTGGTGAACCAGAAGAATATGAAGAAGCAATGCAGGTAGATGCCAAATAATAGTGGGAGCTAGGCATGAAAGAGGAGATGGACTCCTTGATGAAAAATAAGACTTGGGACTTGGTCCCTTTACTTGTAGAAAAAAGAGCCTTGCTTAACAAATGGGTTTATTGGCTGAAGGAGGAGGAAGGAGGTCAAAAAAGATATAAGGCCAGACTTGTGGTAAAAGGTTTTGCATAGAAAAAGGGTATAGATTATGATGAAATACTTTCTCCAGTTGTAAAAATGACTTCAATTAGAACTGTACTTAGTCTTGTGGCTGTAGATGATTTACATCTTGAACAATTAGATGTCAAAACAGCTTTTCTCCATGGAGATTTAGAGGAGGAAATTTACATGTTGCAACCATAGGGATATGAGGTCAAAGGTAAGGAGAACTTGGTGTGCAGGTTGAAGAAAAGTCTGTATGGCCTAAAGCAAGCACCCTGACAATGGTATTTAAAATTTGATAGTTTCATGGCTGAACACGATTATCATAGATGTCATTCTGATCATTGTGTATATTTTAAGAGATTTGATAATTGCAGTTATATTATCCTATTGCTTTATGTTGATGACATGCTTGTTGTTGGGTCTAACATGCAACATATAAATGATCTTAAACAAAAATTAGCCAGGTCATTTGCTATGAAGGATTTGGGTGCAGCTAAGCGAATTCTCGGTATGAGGATTACACGGGACAGGAAAAATAGAACCTTGAATTTTTCCCAAAGTGAGTATATAAAAAAGGTGTTGAAAAGATTTAACATGCAGGATGCAAAAGCAGTTAGTACACCTTTGGCTAGTCATTTCAAATTGACTAAGGAGATGTGCCCAAAGGCACAGTAAGAGGTTAATAAAATGTCTAACATCCTGTACTCATCAGTTGTTGGCAGTCTGGTATATGCAATGGTAAGCACAAGGCTAGATATTGCACATGCAGTGGGAGTTGTGAGCAGGTTTATGAGTAATCCGGGTATGGAACATTGGAATGTTGTGAAATGGATTCTTTGGTATTTGAAAGGAACTACTACAAAGGCATTATTTTTCAAAGGATCTAATGCTGCTCTAAGTGGATTTGTTGGCTCTGATCTGGCGGGTGATATTGATTCACGGAGGAGTACTACAGGGTATGTTTTTACTATAGGGGGAACTGCAGTCAGTTGGATTCCTAGGTTGCAAAAGGTTGTTGCACTTTCAACTACTGAAGCTGAGTATGTTGTTGCTACAAAAGCTAGCAAGGAGATGATTTGGTTGCAATGTTTTCTAGAGGAATTGGGTTGGACACAAGAGGATAGCCCATTGTATACTAATAGCTAGAGTGCCATTCATCTTGCGAAGAACTCTGCTTTTCATTCAAGGACAAAGCACATTCAGCTCAGGTACCACTTCATCTGAACTGTTTTGGAGGAGGGTCAGTTATGGCTTGAGAAGATTCACACAAGTGAGAATCCTGCCGATATGTTCACGAAGGCAATTCCACAGGAGAAGCTGATTTCTTCATCAGTTTCTGTTGGTCTTCTTGATTGATAATTGTGGAATTTATACCAATCGAGTCCTAGTGTTTTATCCAGCGGATGTTGCATGTACAGTGGTGTTGTGTAGTATCAGTCTCCAAATGGGAGATTGTTCGGTGTGGAACCTGATCAGTCTCCAAGTGGGAGATTGTTGAAATGTGGTGATTGATCAGCAAAGTACTATACACTCAGCACATATCCTCACCGAGGTTCGGAGCTGGGCCGGTCCCCGGGTAGGGGTTCGAGGGCGGCAGCCCCCGAGAATATTTTATTTTATTTTTGTCATTTTTTCGTTGATGAAAACCAACATTATAATAAAACCTTAAAAAGGCCGATTTTGTTTGTTGCCCTAAAAATGCATGATATAAGCGGCTGGGATGCTTAAGGCATTGTAAGGTTGATGTACTATTTTTGCTAGATAATAAGAAAGATTGGACGACTGTGTATGGTGGATGTAACCCATTTTGTGTGAACCACGTTAAATCTCTGTGTTATTTGTGTCATGTTTTATTTCTTTATCTTTTGTATTTAAATCTACATATAATTGTTAGTTCATATTTGCTTTGGATCTGCTTGAAACCCTAACATTTTCATGACCAATTAGAAGCCATTTTCTCTCTAATTTTGTCATCAATCATGAAGTAAAATTTGTGGCTAATTTGTCATAATTTGGAGGCTTCAATCTCTCTCAATTTGTCATTGATTTTGCATAGAAATTTTTCATATTTGCACATGGAAACTTGTCAATCAATTTGTCAGAATTTGTCATCCAATCATGTCAATTTTTTAATCACTTGCCCTTTTTTGAATTTGGAGACCTTTTGTCTATAAATTGAGCTCTCTTTTCTCAATAAAAACTAACCATGCTTTGAGTACCCTTACATTGTTGTTTTCATCGTGCAATCTTGCTTCAAATCACAATTAGTACTTGTAGGTGAAATCCACAAAGTCCCATTTGAAGGTGAAAGGAGAACAATGGAGGTCAACAAAGGGAGACATTGGTAATGGTTTGCCTTTTATTTGAATGTCTTGTCTTTTGTTCTTTCAGTGGATGTATTAGGATTATTTTTCATTGCAATTTAGCTTTCATGGTTAGCTAATTTACATTGCTTTGATGTTTTCCCGATTTCCTAGCTACACTTAAATACAACACCCTAACATGTAATTTCATAGAATTTGTATTTTTCTTTAAAGCTAACAATAACACCTACAAAAGGTGGCAAATTTTTTAATTTAGATTTCATAAATTATAGGTTTGTACATATAGATAAAGATGCTATTTTGAGCACTTTGCACCAACCTAAAAAAAATAGCTAATAATACTAATTTTTGGTATGAGATGAGTTAATGAGGATTTATGATGTCACAATTAGGAGCTGCTAAGGTAATATTTTAACTAAAATATAAAAAAATTATTTTACACTTTAGTTTAATGAAATGAACTAAAAAACATAGAATAATAGAAAAAGAAAGGACAATGAATAACTCTAGAAAGAAGGGAAGATGATTTCTTAAGTTTTCTTATGAGGATTAATAGAGGGACTAAGAAGAAATTGCCTATTTTTTTATTCCACTAAATCTATAAGAGCTAGTTGATTAAATTAGTGAATTAAGAGAATCATTTAAATTAAAATTTCTATGACCAATAAAGGGCAAGGATGTCACAAACCAAATTAAAGGATATGCAACGCTTTGATATATAGAGATAGAAAGAAAATAATACATGGAGAATGAGAATCACATCATGGAACCATATGGTTGCAAAATTAAAAGTAAAAAATTTATTCTCAAGATTATGAGTTGGAGATTAAGCAAGATTCATTAAATTTAAGGCAAAAGGAAATGAAATTCAAAAACAAAATAAAAATTACAAAGCATCATGAAATAAACAAAGAAAAGGTAGAATATATTTTAATGAATAAAGATTAAATATTCAACATGAATTGCAATATGATATCCTGAAAATGGTTCATGTTTCTGTATTTGAGGACATAAAGGATCATGATGGAGTATAATCCAAGGATTTCCTTTTTCATTATTGGTGTCACCCTTTTGGCTAGTACATTATGGTGTAGGTGGTAGACATCTCTTTCAAATAGTAGTGTCACTTTAACCTTCCGTTGTAAGTGTTGTCACAGTCATACTAATGGCTTTGGTTCCCCCTACCTTGTCTTTTCCTCTAGACTCTTTGTGGCAATGATGTGGGGAGACCTTATTCAAACTAAACCTAATAATTGCAATGAGTTGAAGAGTAATACTAAGCTATAGTATAAGGTGGTTAAGTGTAACCTATCTAGTTGTGTTGAAGGCATGTAGGGTTTTGATCTTGAGCTTTTCAAAAAAAAAATCTCAATTATTGGGAGAAGAGGGTGAACATTTGGGGGGGGGGGGGGGGGGTGTTCATTCAAAGGACCTAATCATTACTATCACCAGTTTACTACAATAGGGAAATAATTTTCAAAAGAAGGTGAAAGGTTCATACAAGGAGGAATTTAAGATATTTTTCAAGCCCAATGAAGGGGTTTCTAGGTTATAGGGTGGGTATTATGACTTGGAAAAAGGAATAACTTGTAAGACTATCCTAAGCTACCAAAAACTTTTAAAAACCATCCAAAATCACCAATGAGACAAAATAAACAAGTATACCAAAAGAGTAAACTTCACAGTTGTCCTGGTATTGTGTCCTATTAACTTCACATCTTTTTGTTGTATGTTGGTAGCTCTCAGATTGCACTATTGTTGCTTCAATGTGACTGAAGTTAGATGGACTTGTGTGGTATGGAAACTATATGATACTAAGCCTAACACACACTGAGATTTGCTTGATTGCTCTAAAATGATGGATTTATCTAAAAATGTTTGATTGCTTGATAAAGACTAGTCTCAAATTGCTAGAGAAAGATTCTTTTATAGACTTTGCAATAGAAAAGTCCTACATGGGAAGGATCAATGGTTGAGAGTGAATCTCAATAGATATATGGTTGAGATTGGTTTATGTGCCTACTAAGGAACAGACTGCAGATATTCTAACAAAACCATTGCCTAAAGATACTTTTGAATATCTCAGAGATTAGTTGGGGGTTAACACCCCTCCAGAAGAGACTTAGTTATGCAAGGATGCATCAATCCGGTGAGCTTATTAGATATATTTTTTTTTATCCGGGTTGATGAGGTGATGCTACTACTCAGGGGGAGTAGTTAGTTGTTTGGTTCAGTATTTTTGGTTTGGTATTCGTCCTTTTTCATTGATGTCAAAGGGGGAGAGATGGTGTTCATGTGAAAAATAATCAAATAGATGGGAGAGATTGTTCTCATATGAAAATCAGTTAATCTAAGGGGGAGATTGTCCAGATCAACTTTTGGGAGATTGTTGGCATTCCTTGGCACTTGGATAGTTTTCACATTCAATGTTGCCATCAATGCCAAAGGGGGATATTTTTAGCATATGATAGATTTGGTTAAGTTTTTTCATTGATGTCAACACTATATCTTGGTTGGATATGGTTTTTCTATCCTGGTTAGACTTGGTGTTTATCTTGGTTTTGGCTATGATTCTGATCTGGTATGATTAGATCCTTGGATCCAGTTTTGGATGCCTATTCAAGATGGTTATATTCTTTCCATATTCTGTTGGTTCATGTTTTGATACTCCAATAGCGATCATGTATGTTCCTGGTTGATATTTCTTGGTATCGGTTACCGATATTTGATGATTTGGTTAGATGATTTTGGTCCGGCTTATGGAATCGGTTTATATCATGTTGAAGGTGCTTCTTGATCATTTCCTAATTATTTGGTGACTTTTCATTGGCTGGTGTGTCATTATGGTGGTCCTATTTGGATCCGATTAGACTTTTTGTGTTATTGCATTGAGGGTTTTTATCGGTTGGTCAAATGTGTTGGATTTTGGTCTTAGTGGAACTTCTGATGGATATAACTATTTGAATATTTGAATTAGGTCCATGCTATGTAATGTAAATCATAATATTATTCTGGTGGTATCATGTGATGTAATTTTTGTAATCATGGTTTTTGGGTTTAAGGTTTAGCTGGCCTTATCAATAAGGTTGATGATCTATATTTATAGGTGACTCATTCATGTAATTGGGTATGGTTTTTGGGATCAATGGTTATGTCTACATTATCAGAGAAAGGCTTGTGTGTAAATAGATTCATATCTTTCAACGAAGGGTTCAAAAGGTTTTGGTGTTGCAGGGCAGACTTCTGTGCTTAAACAGAATTGTATCAAGCATTAGTGGATCCTACTTTCACAGTTCATTTTCTCTGAATTATAGTCTAATGTTTTGTAAGTCAGTGAGACTTCTCTTTTTGTGATGAGCAATGATCTCTAGGTTGTTGGCCTGATTGCAACTGCAATCCCCATTGTAATTATTTCACATATTGTTGCATAAGTATTATCTAATTGGGGCTAGGGTTTCCCACCATGGTTTTTCCCTTTACTAGGTTTTCCACATCAAAATATTGGTGTCATGTGTATTGTGTTTTCATGCCTTATCTTTCATTGTGTTGTGCTCTAGTATAAATGTTATAATATGAATTAATTGTTATACTTGTGAGAAAACTGATTCACCCCCCTCTCAGTTTTCTCCCAGTATCAGTTCATTCCAACACTATTAATGATCAGTGCATGTCTAATGCCAATCCATTTAACACATAGAAAGAATGTAATGTGAGTTCTTGTGTTTTAAAATATAGTATCATTGTTCGGCTTCCTCAATCTACCAATCTACATTTTGAATTCAAATTAGTATCATTTATTGTATGGGTATTTTCTTATAAATTTTACAAAAAAACATTTAATTTTTTTAATATAAAAACTCAAAAAATAGAGATATTTCTAGCTTTAACCTTCAATAAAACAATCTCACCGTCTTGAAAAATAGTTTAAATTACAATAATCATCTTTTAATGTCAATACATTTAACATACACTAAATATTTAATGTGAATTCTTGTGTTTTTAAATATAGTATCACTGATTGGCCCCCTCAATAATTACTCTACTTGATAAGACTCCACTTGTGATATAAAAGATTTGCATGTATTGTTCACTTTTTGTTTCCATGACAAATTTCTACCATCTTTAGCCAACACCCATCATCACTCTAATATATGATGTGAAATATGAATGGCTCCACTGAAGAATATCGAGTGAAAAAAGACAATATCCCTTCCCTTTAAAAAGATGTGGAAAAAACATGAGTTACAAGTGTAGAATCTAAAACAGGGGATAAAGAAACAAGAAATATTTTGACACAAACATAAGTCTTTTATTCAAATTTGGAAAACCCAATTACATTGTTGCAGGCCACACTAAACATTACAATTCAATAGTTTTTATAGAGGTTACAACCTCTTCCAACAAATAGTTCACTCTCGATTACATTCCATGCATTCATTATGCATTATTCAAATAAAAACTAATAAATTGAGTCTCTAAAATAAATAACTAAATGAAACTATGAATAGTCTCCTAAAAATGAAACAATACATGTGAGTGCACATGCTTTATTCCACTAAAAATAAAACTGAACTAATTATCCAAAAGAAAACCAAAAATTGTTTTCTTGTTGTACATGGAAATAAACTAGAGTTCTAAAATTAAAGCAGGATTTGCATGCATGTTCGTAGCATCAATTATCTTCATACTCCCCCTTGATGTTGAGACTCGCAAATTGATCTTGAAGCTTTGAGAAACTAGATCTTTGTAACTTGATGTGACCTTATTGTACAAGGGAACTCAATGTGACAAAATCCAAACCTTTGCAACTCACTTCATGAGAGATCTCTAAAGAAGACTCGTGGCACTTCAATGTGCCATCATAGCAAGCAGTCATCTGCTACTTGACTCAAACATCCAAACTATGTCCGATCACTTCTCCCATTCACATGCGAACATTTAGGCTTGTACAGCATTTTGAACTTATTCGTTAACTTTTCCCAACAGAATCCATTGATTCAACCATAATCGATCTACATACAACATTTCTTAGATTTCTCATTCATCTCTTTGTTCCAACATGACTTTTCACAATGATTCTTCAACCCACAAATTGAACAAGGGTGAAGATCCCAACACTTATCTTCTTTATGTCCTTCTCTATGGCAATGTGAACACTAAATTCTTTCAACTGATTTGCATGATCTTGTAACACTAGCAACATCAAATCTCTCTTTCTTACAATATCTGAGACCTTCATACTTTGGTCTCATAATTGGTTGAATGGGCTCTTGAATTCCTTTCTCATTCTTTCCTAAATCCTTTCCTTTATAACCCATTTTTCGCATCATCTTCATACCAATATTATTTTTAGAATAACCTTTGTTTGTAATATCACAACTTACACATGTGCATGCAAACACATCCTTACTTTCAACTTGACCATCTTCACCTGAACAAACATTAGGTACATCATTCATATCAACTGAAGGACACAAATCACTTGTATCACACGTGACATCGCACACTATTGGTTTTACTTTCAAACTCTCATTTTCCTTTTTCAACACTTCTAGCCGTTTCTCCAAATCTTTATTTGCACTCTTAACTTTCAACAATTCTTTTTCAAGAGTATCATTTTCACAAGAACAATCATAGATATCCTTTCTCAATTGCTTTATAATTTCTATCAATTCTTAATTACACTTTTTCAATCTCATCAATTCATCTTTCAAACAATCTTTCTCACAAATTAAACTTGTATTTTCCTTTTTAGCTCTTTTACCTTTTTTCCCCATTAAAAATAAATTAATTTTACCTGAGACTGTTTACAGATCTTTCTGTTTGACAGCTACTTCAAAAGTTCTGAACACTTCTTTTACTTCTTCGACAATGGAAATCAATAGTTTCACCAACAATCTTATTTCTTCTCTCTATTTTTTATGGCTGCAATCTTCAACACCTTTCATAATCTAGGTTTTCTAATTTATACCAAAAGAAATTTCTTTGACGGTAGAGACTAGCTAAAACACTCCTTCGTAAACTGTAATCTTTTTCAATTGCACACCCATAATTTTCTTCAACACTTTATGCCCAATTGTCCTACTTTGATACCATTTGTAGAATCTAAAACAAAGGATTATAAAGAAACAAGAAATCTTTTGACACAAACACAAATCTTTTATTCAAATCTGGAAAATCCAATTACATTGTTGCATGCCACACTAAACATTGAAATTCAACAATTTTTTTAGAGGTTGCAGCCTCTTCCAACGAATAGTTCACTCCTGATTACATTACATACATTCATTATGCATTATTCAAATCAAAACTAATTAATTGAGTCTCTAGAAATAACTAACTAAATAAAACTATAAATAGTCTCCTAAAAATAAAACAATACATGTGAGTGCACATGCTTTCGTCCACTAAAAATAAAACTGAATTAATTGTCCAAAAGAAAACTAAAAATAGTTTTCTTGTTGTGCATGGAAAGAAACTAGAGTTCTAAAATTAAAGCAGGAGCTTCATGCATATTCGCAGCATCAATTATCTTCAATGGGAGATTTCAAAAGGAGTAATGAAACAGAAGAAGTGGATGTTTCAATTGTGTACGCCCACAACTTTGAAACTTGATTTGACTACATTTTGAATTTAAGTAGCCCCATTTAAGGTGGCATTGGTCATCTTAAGTCAAATTAATGTTGAATCATAAGATCTTATTCAAATTATCAATTGTCTTGAGCCACTGTAAATGTTTGTCTATCTTTCTTTCAAAGAATCATGTACTACTTTAATTCTTCAATTATACTTAGAGAGAGATTTTGAAGTAGGTGAACAATATATCTTCTTTTAATTTAGAGGGCTCAAACAAATCCAAGTTTTCAAAATTCAGTACTGGGTAAATTTTTAAGATGACAACTTGTATCCTTTCTTACCTATTATAGAATTAGAAATGGATCATGTCATCAATCTGAATTTGGTTATTTCTATTGGACTATATTTTTCATCTAAGGATAACTACATCTTATGACCTAATTTGAACTTGTGTTCAACATAACATTGATCATGCTTTCTTTTGTACAAATTATGACTCTCTTTTAAAATTCTTATACTTATAAAAAAAATTAAATATTCACTAAAATTTCCATCACTTTTTGTTCTTAGCATTCACCTTTCTTCTAGTAAACAAACTTTTCAAATAGAATAACAATAAAATAGACAAATTCAACCTCTCTACAAATGAATATTACTTATTTGACTAATCTTATCCAATTAGAGTAAATATTTAAAAAAATAATAATCTAACTAGACTATTGATCACTAATTTTTCAATTTTAACATATTTTTCTACACCAACACTATATCTTAAAAAAGGAAAATTTAATTCTACCATATTTATAGTCTCACAAGGTTATGAGATTTGCATAGAAACAAAGGAGGAGAAAAAATAACTCATTAACTACCATAACCCCCTACCCACAACTATGATTTTTACGAAGAGTATATAAACATAAAGAAACCCAGGCATACGTGAAGAAAAAGGTTAAAGATTTTACTTCATTTGAGAAACATGTGATAGATTTTGTGTAAATTTTCTATTGTTTTCCAACCATCATATGTCACTATGCCTAACAAGAAAGTTTGAACAATGGGTAAAATTGGATTTAAATCGAAAATGTGGACAAGTAATCTACTTACATAAGGATCTAATCTTATTCATGAAGCAATTCCACCACACCTAAATGCATGATTTTGGATTTCCCTAGGATCTGGAAGGAAAGTTTGACATGGAATTGTTAACATTAGAAATGCACTTGCAACTCATAGAAGAAATGACAGAGTATAATTTTAAATTGTAGTATTTTGAGAACTTTTCTATAGCTTAGATTATGATTTATCTATTGAATGTTGGAAAGCATTTGAATGAAATCTTTGAGTTAGTAAAAAAATAACTGAATTCAAAAATATTTGATATTCAAAAATATAAATCAATTAATATCAAAGAATGTAATAAAAAGTACCATTCAATATAAGGGTGATAATAAGTTGGTCAATTTTACTAATGTTTTAGCAAATCAATTAGATAAGTTTATAAAACAACAATCACCCAAAGAATATATCTCAATACATCATTAATTTATAAGAACAAGAACATGATTGTAAAAATTTTGTTCACTAAATTTGATGGGCAATCAATCAAGTATGGATAGATATCTTATCAGATTTACACTTCTCAAGATGTTAAATTCAATTATTCACTAAGTCCAAGTCAAGATGATATCAAAGAGATGATCAATAAATGGAATGAATATGAATGGCATTGTCACGAAACAGGTATCAAAGTGTAAGATGTTGACAATAAGGGTTTTTTGCTACAAGATTATTGTGATGGTCAAACACAATTGAAGTTTAAGTTGGGTTATAGTCTTTAAATATAAGAACGCTAATATTAGTTTTTCTTATAGAATATGAGCCCGAATTCCCATGTTTATGTGCAATTTTATTTTATTTTATATTTAATAAAATTTAGAAATTAGATAATTAAGCAGTTATGTGAGAAGGAATTACATTTCCTAGAAATTTTGAAGTCTGAGATTTGCAAAGGTTTTTTGTTTGTTTTTTTCACATGTTTGATAAAGATTGTACATTAATTAAAAAAGACGGTTTTTTTAGCTTTGAGGAATAATTGAAATTGCAAATTTAGATTTGATGTTTCATTTATATTTGTTCTTACCCATATTTTAAAGTTGAATTTAATTATTTATTTTTTGAATGTTTCCTTATACTCTATAATTTTAATTATTAATTTTTATTTTCAAATTTTAAAAATTATAATTGAAGTTTCAATTTTATTTGATCAAATTTTAAAAGTATTTGTTTACAAATTTAATAAAAAAATAATAATTTTTGTTTATAAACCTGTAAAAAGTACAATTTACAGTTATTTTCAGTTTAAACCTTCAACAAAACAAACCCATTTTGAAGATGAAATTGTATTACTAATAGCCATCAGTGATTGTTTAATGCCAATCCATTTAACATATAGAAAGCATGTAATGTGAGTTTAAAATACAGTATCACTGTTCGGCTTCCTCAGTCTACTAATCTACATTTTTAATTCAGATTAGTATCATTTACTGTATGGTTATTACTATGTTCGGGGAAGTATGATTTTATATTTTGATTGCTTACATTTGTAAAGAAGAATGGTACGGATAAGAGAAGAGTATATAGTCTAACATTAGTTTATGCTTTTTAATTAATTTTTTAATGTAATTAAATATTAATGACTATCTAGTTATTGAATTGGATACTATTTAAGTAGAACGAAGAATTGGGTCTCTTCAACATCCCCTGGTTGAGTCCTTGCGATCTGAGAGGAAATGGCGTTCAAACCAAGTGATGAGTTGATGATGATGGTAGGTACAGTTGTCCTGACAATGTTCACAGCCTTGGATCTGTATAAGGCATATACAAGAGGGGCTAAATGGCTTCCGGGAAATTTCCTTCTTCTCTGCGGCCTTTGTGTCCAGTTGCTCGGATATTTAGACATCCAGCATCTTAGCTTTGCAAGTCGACACAAAGAACACGATTTGGAAGCAGTGGTTGCCAGGCAATTGTCTATCGATTTGTCGAGACTGGTCCTCTTTGTATTTGTAGGATATTTATTGCCAGGTTTAGCCTCCGCTAAAGGACTTTGGTCCAATACAGCGGCTTTGACGATTAGTTTATCCAGTCATATTGCCATGGAATTGCTTGCTTTTCAGACTTATGTCATTGAGAAGGATAAAGTAGTTAAGGGTCAGAGTGGGATTTGGCTAATTGCATACTATTATGTTCTGCTAAACTCAATTTTAGGATTATTGTTTCTTACTATGTGGGCAATTGGCAGTGGTAGATTCATTCGTGATAATCTCAGTAGCAGAATTCCTTCAGTCCTCTCGGGAAATGATAATAACGAGGTCTCCACTTGGAGTCGGGAGGCCTACGAATCTGAAATTCTTAAGTCCTGGATTGTAACTCGTGTCTGTCAGCCTGAATACGTTTTAGGCAGGACAATGTTCAGTGCCGGAGTGGGAATAGTCTTGACAAATTGTGTTGGTGTGTTTAGTGACAAGGTTATATGTCTTAGATCTCAGTTGCACGGACCACTGCCATTGCTAACCCTGCAGTTTATTTTCATCACTGTTGTATGGTTCTCTGTAATGTATAGATGGTATTCCGCAGTCCTTTATTGTAGGAAAGCTCACAGTTTAAGTAACTTCCGCTTTAGTATTATATTTATTTGTATTGCAAATATTTTAGAAAGATATTTGGAAATTGTTTTGCCCGAATCCCGTCTCCTGTTGATCATTAGTTTAGTCTTTTGCATATTCCCTGTTCTGTTTCTTTATCTAATCCTTTGTCCAATCGTTTTGGGACTCTCTGTGGTGTTCTATCTGTACTTCCAATTATGCAATTTCAGCTGGCGGTTGTCTGGTGTGATATTAAGTAACAAGTTTGTAGAGCGATTATGCGGAGTCGAAACGGAGCCTAGCTGTGAAGAAGAGTTTAGTAAATACAAGCCAACTTTGGAGCTACTATGCGGGCCAAATGAAGATCCAAAGAGTTTATGGGTAGCTAAACAGAGCTCTTTCGAGAAGATCAAGAAAAGCATAAAGAAGAAGTATGAGCAGGGCACAAATTCTGAAGCATTGATTAAAGTAATTAGAAAGAAGCCTGGTGGAGACTACTATGTTAGAAGAGTACAAGAGTTGCTGGAACCCTTGAAGAGTGTGGAAATGTATTTTCCGTTGCTCAAGGATTCCTTCCGGGGGATCAAAGCTATCTCCATACTATTAATCGTGCACGAGCTCAAGAGTGGTCTGGACGAGATATTTACTAGTGGGGAATCGATCGAGAATGATTGTTCTGATGCTTATGAGCAAGCAGCGGAAGTGTTGGATTTTGTCGACTGTCCAGATGGCGTAGGCATTAATGTGGATGTCCTTCGCACGAAGAATGTGGAAGCTTTTGAGTTGAGATCTTCCATTGCATTGCACAATCCGTTTGGGAAAATGAAATTTGTGGATTTCCTCCGCAGAGGGAATGTGCATGATACTACTAAAGTTGATCTCGCTCTTTCTTTCATAAGCGAGTTACAAGGCGACAAGGTGAAGGAACTAAAAAGATGGAAACTACTGGAAGAACAACCTGATGCAGAAGTTTTGAATACACAGTGGATCTTTGCAGCAAAACCTTATGGCATGTACAAGGTATGCGAAATAATTCTGAAGAGTCATCGCCCTGTCACTCTACAGAACTTGCTGGATGACTTATCCGATTTGTTCGCCGAATTAATCGCCCACCGCATGGAAGAATCTCAGAAGATTCTACTAAGTAGCACAAAGAAATGGGCTAAAAAATTCAGAGAAGATAAGATAACTGAGGGCATTCAAATAGTTGGATTCGTACGGGGAGTGAAAGATGCAGTACAAAAACACAATACCACAGTTGCAGACAGAGCCGTGTGATAGAGAATCTGTAATGTTTGTTTTTTTTCTGTATTTTAAATATTCTGCACTAGTCGGTTTTCTCTATGTGATTCTAAACATTTAAGTTTGTGTTAAACGTGTTGACAATGTTAAATTGTTTTCTTCAGTGACAATATTTTGTGTAACTTTTACCTTCTGTTGAGATGATGACGATTCTCTGTATGTGTGTATGAAGATATGATTGTAATTTGTCATCGACAAAATATCAACATTTATGGCTTTAGCATATCATTGCCATCGGCAATCCGTTGCTCAATCATCACCTCATCGGGCAACCTCAAAACGGTGACATATTTGATTATTAAACTCATCTATGGATCGGAATGTGTAATAAAAAAATGCCCAATTTTTATGTAAGGAGATGAAATGAATGAAATAATTAATTGACCATGATAAATAATATTTAATTTTAAAATTCAGAGTTAAGTTTAAAATTATTAGATAAACATTTTTTTTAAATTGACGAAGAGAATCAAGAATGGATGTATATGTTTGTTTAGTCTTTTTTATTTATAGTTTCATATAGAATCAAGAATAACACATAAAGAGGCTTGAAATAATTTTGAATTTTTTTATGATTAAATTGATAAGATTAGAGTATATCAGATTAACAATGGTTTCACGTATTTTGATCCCAAAGGTTTTGATCACATTGAAGACTACATATTCAGAATCAAGCAACTATAAATACAAATAAAAGATTAAAAAATCATTAAGGTTGATTTATTATTAATTCTAGATGTGTTATGGGAGCTTACTCTTGAATATGTAGTATTTGTTTATGGATTGCATATACATTGTTTTCAAGAATTTTAAAATATTATAATCTAAGAAGAAGTGAAGTTAATTAAAATGGATTCCATCGTGTATTCTAAACGCACTTACTGAGCTTAAGGTATAGAAAAAATCAGATAATCCTAAAAAAAAATCCAAAGAAGAAGAAGAAAAAAAAATTCTAAATAATCTCCCTCTTAACGGGAATTATATAAGAAGGAGAATCTCAAGTGTTCATATTGAATATATTAGGACATGATGAATATTAATGTTATTTAAAATATATATCTGGATTGAATCATCTTGTGAAAAAGCATCAAATAGAATTTCCAAATTTCCTTCAACAATGTTATGAGGTTCATTCTCTTCTTCAATGTTAAACAAACAAAATGGACAGGAACCTGTTGCAGCTATAGATTTTGAGTCAAAGAGGTGGAACTTTAATTGTAGAGCTTCGTATATATGCATATTTATAGGAAAGAATCTTATTGATATGAATCACATATCTCCCTTAATGATGTTCTTCACATATATGGCTTCATCACACATTATGTTCCCTTCATTCAAGTCTTGCTCAATACCACACATCTTAATAGCCAATAACACATATTTGTGTGTTTATGGGAAATGATCTCTTGACAAAATGATACATAATTCATTGATATTGTTTATTTGCCTTCATTATCGAAAAATTATATCGTCAAACAAGACTTAAATAGAAAAGATGTGATAGTTTTGGAGAAGGTTGGTCATTAAAATGGAAGAAAAATGATCTTGAGCTAATATGTACATTTAGCCTAAATATAATTCCTTTTCCTCATACCAATCATCAGAAGAGGTATGAATGGGTTTGAATATGATCCTTAAGGGAGAGCCAAAATATCTTAAATCCACACCTAATTTGTTATGTGTGTTGTGTGTGATTGAGGATTGATTAAATGCATGCAATGAACTAGGCTAAAAGAAGCTAACTTGAAAAAAAATATTAATAGAATGCAAAGTTATAGAACTTGTTGGATGAAGATAAGATAACTGCAGGCATTCAAATAGGAGGATTCGCATGGGGAGTGAAAGGTGCAATACAAAAATCCAATGAAGCCTCAGCAAGTACAACAGCCGTGTGATAGATAATCTTTAATATTTGTCTATTTGTACTCTAATTATTTTGCACGAGTGGGATTTCTTCATGCGATTGTAAACATTTAAGTTCAGTGAAATGTATCGATAATGTTCAAATGTTTGCTTCAATGACAATATTTTGTGTAACCATTACACAAAATTGCATCAGACAATTCCCTGTGGTATTTGTGCATTAATATATGATTGATAATTTGTTATCGACAAAATTTCAACGGTTATGGCTTTAGCATACCATCGTCGTCGGCCATCCATCTGTCAATTATCACCTCACCGGGCAGCCTCAAAACGGTAACACAAAATTAAATTTATGTATGGATCATGTGTAATTCTAGTATTTGTGTGATTTTGAGGAGAGGTCTTTAATTTTATATATTTTTATGTAAAAAAAAACTGATGTGCATATTTATCAAAAATAAAATTGCTTTATTTTTTAGGTAAAATAATGAATTAATAAATTGATGATGATAAATAACATTTAATTTTAGAATTTTTAGTTAAGTATAAAATTATTAGATAAACATTTTTTTTTAATTGACAAAGAGAGTTAAGAATGGATTGTAAATATGTAATTATGGATTGTGTTTCATTATTAGTCTCAAACCTTTCTAATTAGACCTACATTATTCAACTCTGCAGAATATGCAACAAAAATTATTCTTTATTCTAATTCAAGTGAACACTTATAATGTGGATCTTCACACATATAGTTCTAAACATATCCAATTGTTTTGACCTAAAATTTGT
The DNA here is from genome assembly GCF_030272615.1 of Cryptomeria japonica. NCBI lineage: Eukaryota > Viridiplantae > Streptophyta > Pinopsida > Cupressales > Cupressaceae > Cryptomeria > Cryptomeria japonica. Next base: position 693,008,004 of record NC_081405.1, on the reverse strand, counting down.
ATTTATCAACTTGCTATTTGTATTCTTTAGAAATGTGCTCATTAATTTGATAAATCTAAATAAGATAAAAAAAATAGCATTAGCATTGGTAGAGTTTGTTGAGAAAAGCAATATAAGTAAAAAAATTAATATTTTTCATTAGTCAAACTACTAGATTGACTTTATAATTTGAAAAAAAATTATAAACATACTAAATATAATGAATATGCCTAGATCCATCCTTATGAATGCATATATCTATATTATGCTATACTCTCTATGACCATATGAAACATATCAAATTCTCTAATGGTAATTGATAGCAGATGATCTCATTATATTTAAATATATTAGGGATTTTTATTCATATACAAAATCTTATCATGCAATTTTAAATTATTCACCTTTGAGTGAGTGAAAAATAGCTAGTTGGAAGTGACGTCAAGTGGGGCTCAAGATTAAATTTGATATTGGAATACTGGAGGTGAAAATCACTTATGGTTTATGAAGACAAGAAAAATAAACAAGAGGAATAACAAATGATAGGTCCTTGAAGACAAAACAAGATCAAATGCTTGCAAACAAAATTTCTCGCTTTTGAAAGAATATAGACCAAGTAGATATACAAAAATGATTATTGTTCTAGATAGGAATTTGTAGGAAAAATTATCCAAAGATATGAATATTGTGTCTCTAAAATCTACTCATTTGTTGCCAAGTTGTTGGTAGATGATGATTCCACAATCCAATTATGCACATGAATAATCAAAATAGAAGGTGGAAAACCAAGATCAAATGCTAAATGATGTTAAACAAATATGATAAATAATAATAACTATTCTATAATTATAAACAAAAATTGGTTAAATAAAGGGTCTGCAATTTTTCGGTGCTATGGAGGACAATCGGCGACTAGGGGTTTGGGCAGATGTCACTTGGGATGATCTGTCGCACACCCTGCAATGGGTTTTTACCAAAGGCCATTGGGAGGATAAGGCGCTTCCGTCTTTGCAACCAGCTCAACCAGCTCGCAGGAAATGGTTTAGGCTTGTGTCTACCTACTTTCAAGGGTTTTTCAATCTGCAACGTAATCTTCCTCGAAGGCAAGTTTCTAGGGCTAATTACACTCAGCAATCTGAAATTCATGGGAAACAAGGGCACTGCCATTGGAATCCCGCTTTTCAATGGGGATCTTTTTATGGAAAAAATCGTTCATTTGCTCGAGTGGTTGGTTCTCGACGAGTGGAACATGAAGCTAGGGTTTTGGGAAATCCTTCTGGCAAAATGGGTACCAATGCGATGGAAACTAGGTGTAGACACTTAAAAATAATTATTTTAATTATTTTTAATTCCTCACATAATTAATTAATTAATTATGTTAATTCAAATTCCTCTCAATATTAATTAAATATAATTAATATTGTCACTATAGCATATGATTGATTTATTTAATAAATCAATCCCTTTCTTTATTCTTCTAAAAAAAATCAAATCCTCACAAATCTTCCTCTTAGCTAATTAATTTAATTAATTAATTAACCTACATGATTCCTACAAATCATCTTCTTAATTCATTCTTCTAGAAACTCCCTAAACTCACTTAACATTATTCTTCTAATTTTTTATTCCCTCCACTCATTCTCTCTCCTAGTCAAATTCTCCTACAAATATTAATCTCACCTAACATTTCCTCTAATCCCCCTCCTAATGAGTCGTTAATGGTTAATCATAATGATTAGCCACAAAGTCAACTCTTTGTCATTTTCATCCAACCACTAGCTTTAAATGCTCTTTTCCTAGGTGAATGTAAGATTTTCGAAATCACACATTCCTCTAGGCATCCCCTCTCCCAAGGAATTTTTAATTCCTTTTTATTCCTCCAATCCCCATGATATCTTTTGCTGGAGAATTTTTAATTCCTCCAATGCATCTTGTGGAGTGTGGAGATACAAAATGCCTTTAAGGCATATTTCTTGGTCTCCACACCCTCTCTTGGACCTTGTGTGAGCTCACAAGTAAATCTTAGCCCTTCATATCGAATTCATCCTAGCCATCCGTTTTCCTCTCCTCTTCCTATAAAATAGGGCTCCATCCCTTCATTCTAAACATCTTGAAATCCAATAAGTTTATGTTGCCCTTTTGAGCCTAGGAAATCATCTTGGCAACTTGATCATCTCATCCTTATCATTTTTCAAATCCATTCCATTTGTGCACAACATTGGAGAGCCATCCACATCCAGCAATCAAAGGAGCACATCAAGTGGAGCATTATCAAGGGGCGCCTTCACTTCATCAAGCTCAATCCGAAGGAGAAGGTAAAATAGCAAGGTGAAATGGTCTTTTAATGATATTTTAGCATTCTGCATGTTTATTTCGTTATGTTTTGATCATTTGACCTTCAAATCTGTTTTCCCCTCTTCATTTTGGCACGCCCGGTGGGACCCACGTCCCTAAGAACTAATTTTTTTTTTTTAGGTTTTTGTGAGTTGTGAGACGCAAGTTCCAGAATAGCGCGATTGCAGAAAGAAAAAAGAAAAAAAAAATCTTTTTTTTGCAGGTTCCAGAATAGCGGCTCTGTAATTCTGCACAATAGCTTCTGTCACTAGTACATTTGGGTCAAGATTTCGATGGCCAATCATCGGATTTCTGACCACATTTTGTCGCACTACCGACAAAAATGACCATCGAAAACTTTGTGTCGGAAGTTCCGACTATCCTTGTGGTCATCGCAATTTCAACATTACCACAACCTTTCTAACGGCCACCATGCATGCTCATTCCGCAAACGAATACCGTCGCCATCTCGTGCTATCGTCAAAATTCCGACACAAAAGTATAAAATTCTGACAGAGGAGTGTCGTGGGATGCAAAGCATCCTTGTCGGGCGTTTCATTAGTGGTCGTCAGAATTCCGAAAATGAGAGATGATGTGGGTCGAACAGCTTTGCCGTTGGTGCATGAAAGCATTGAACGAGTTCTACTTTTAAAAATTACATGAAACATTTTTAATTTATTTGATTCAGTGTTATTTGCAAAAAATGATTATCAATGATGTTTCCTTTCTCCAAGAATTGTCTAGGACCTTTCCGTCAGATAATATGTAACATCGAATGACTAAATTTTTTCTTTACAATTGCTTATTTAATTTAAGTATTATCTCAGCGTGAATTAAAATTTATATCTGTACGGAAGCAGAACATACAAGTTGAAGAGTCTCTTGCATGCAAATTTCCTAAAAGAAAGCAAGTAGACATTATATTGAATGACATGGAAACAAGCTCATCTGTTGCCTAGAAGAGAGCAATTGGAGAATGGCAGAGGAAAGTGTTTAAGGGTGATAAATAGATAGATAGTATGCAATACAAACAAACAATGTCTGGAGTGTCTGATGTGATGTCTCTAATTTATGACCGGAGGGTCTAACTGGTTTTGGAGTTCCTGCGAAACCTATTGGGCCACGCTTGGAGGAAATCAATGTGTTCATGCAAGGAGCACCTTTTTTCTATTATGAGAATGATACTTTTGCACCTAGGGATATTTGGAAGTCAATATCCAAAAATTTCTATAGTGTGGAACAAGAGTTGGCGGACTCGAGTATAATTGTCAGCTTTCAGAAGACCAAGAGGTTATGTACACAATCTCCCAATAGAAGAGCGACCACAAGAATTACCTCTCCCCCCAATGACTAATCAGGAAGCACTTCCTCAAACAAAGGACTATTGGCCTCCATGGGATCAAAGAAAAAAATTAAAGCATAGACTCTAGACGATGTGGTGGTGTCCTTCGTGAAGAACTCTACACTATAATTGAAAATTCACAAGGGAAACTACAAGATAGTGAAGAGAAATACAATCTTGAAAAGTGGGAAGAATGGATCTTGGTTTGGGTGGGGCCAAGTCAGGTGGCTCCTCTAGAGGTTGACAAGATAGAAATCATATTAGGATTTGAAAAAGATCACACTCATGGAACTTTGTGTGCGAGTGATCGGTTGTGGTGTTTGGGTAATGCATTCCAAATAGATATAGTCTTGATGGCATGCAACTGTATCTATTTGGAATGCATTACCCAAACACCGCAATCGATCACTCGCACACGAAGTTCCATGAGTGTGATCTTTTTCAAATCCTAATATGATTTCTATCTCGTCAACCTCTAGAGGAGCCACCTGACTTGGCCCCACCCAAACCAAGATCCATTCTTCCCACTTTTCAAGATTGTATTTCTCTTCACTATCTTGCAGTTTCCCTCGTGAATTTTCAATTATAGTGTAGAGTTCTTCACGGAGGACACCACCACATCGTCTAGAGTCTATGCTTTAATTTTTTTCTTTGATCCCATGGAGGCCAATAGTCCTCTGTTTGAGGAAGTGCTTCCTGAATAGTCATGGGGGGGAGAGGTAATTCTTGAAATCGCTCTTCTATTGGGAGATTGTGTACATAACCTCTTGGTCTTCTGAAAGCTGACAATTATACTTCGAGTCCACCAACTCTTGTTCCACACTATAGAAATTTTTGGATATTGACTTCCAAATATCCCTAGGTGCAAAAGTATCATTCTCATAATAGAAAAAAGGTGCTCCTTGCATGAACACATTGATTTCCTCCAAGCGTGGCCCAATAGGTTTCACAGGAACTCCAAAACTAGTTAGACCCTCCGGACATAAATTAGAGATGTCACATCAGACACTCTAGACATTGTTTGTTTGTATTGCATACTATCTATCTATTTATCACCCTTAAACACTTTCCTCTGCCATTCTCCAATTGCTCTCTTCTAGGTAGCTGATGAGCTTGTTTCCATGTCATTCAAGATAATGCATGCTTGCTTTCTTTTAGGAAATTTGCTTGCACATGACTCTTGAACTTGTATGTTCTGCTTCCGTACAGATATAAATTTTAATTCACGCTGAGATAATAATTAAATAAAATAAGCATTTGTAATGAAAATATTTAGTCATTCGATGTTACATATTATCTAACAGAAAGGTCATAGACAATTCTTGGAGAAAGGAAACGTCATTGATAATCATTTTTTGCAAATAACACTGAATCAAATAAATTTAAAATGTTTCATGTAATTTTTAAAAGTAGAACTCGTTCAATGCTTTCATGCACCGACGGCAAAGCCGTCTGACCCACACCATTATGCATAATAGAAGAAATCAATATAATAGGCTATTATAAAGAATATATACAAAAATATGAAAGAACATTAAATTACCATTACAAACCCATAAACCATTAAATAGTGAAAATAGATATAAATTTGTAAATGTCTCCCTATAAACACCACAACCATAACCAAAACAAAAAAAATTCTTACCCGCAAAAACTTAGCTGGTGAGTTGCAAGTCTGCAACATCTCTCAGATGATCAAACCGTTTCTTAATTTTGTTCTTCTCGTTAGTCAATGGATTTAGTTGCATGTTCAAGTTTACTATTTGAAGCCTTTTGTTTCCCTATATTTGAGACATAATAAAATTCTTGTGAGTAGGAAATTGATTCAAGAGTTACGTGTGAAGAATTTGGCAAAGTAAATGATGAAAATCAAACTCAAATTTTATCTGTCTTGATTAAAGACTTTTATCCTGATGGCATTAAATTAAAGTTCTTTCTCTATTTTTTGGTGATCTCTAGAGCAGAGGTTGCTTTGCATCGACCTAGGACACATTTAACTTGTGTTGTATCTGCGAAAATATGTATCCTAGGACGATGCAATGCGACCTCTGCTCCACCAATACCAGATAGAAGAGAAAGTACTTTAATTTAAAGCCATCACAATAAAATGCTTTCAAGACATATATTAGGTATAAAAGGAAGCCTACCCTGTCATTTGAAGGGGTTTACCTACAATTCAAGTGATCTCTTAATTATAAAATCAATTCAATTCCAAGTGAACATGCAATCAAGCATTCATCAAGAATTGAAGGAGAAATCAAGTTAATAAAGATATCATCTTTTAAATTAAGAAATGGGCAAGAGATTAAGAATACAAACCTTCCATATTGCACACTTCAAGGTATATTAAAATCAGTTTAAAGTGTATTCATTTAGGGACCTTTCATAAAATATTTTCAACTTACATATCATAAAAGGATCTGCTCCACCAATACCAGATAGAAGAGAAAGTACTTTAATTTAAAGCCATCGGGATAAAATGCTTTCAAGACATATAAAATCAAGTGATCTCTTAGTTATAAAATCAATTCAATTCCAAGTGAACAGGCAATCAAGCATTGAAGGAGAATTCAAGTTGGTGCAGGTGAATTTGGAAGACAAAAGGACTCAATGAAGCCAGTAAAGACTTTTGAAGGTCTTAGGAGTGAAGAGCCAATCAATTATGCACACAATGAAGCCATTAAAGGCAATCACCGTTAGCATAGATTGCAGGATATGCACAAGATGTGTTTGAAATGGATTTAGAAACTTCCAACCAAATGTGATTAGTGAGTATAGATGTTGTAGTGCAACTGCCCAGGTACACATGCATGAAAAATATGTAAGCTTAGATAAGGCACATGAACTATTTGACATAATGCCTCAAAGATCACCCAATATCCAATGACGGTTGGGAGAAAGAAAACATCAATTTTTTCATAATCTTAAATATTTCTTTATTCATCACTATAAATCTATTATGAATATAGTCTCAATATTGCAGAAATTTATTCTATTATGAATGCAATATTTAGGGATGTAATCTTTATATTTTTTTTTTAATTAGGAAAAGGTCCTAATACAATCCCCAACTAATTAATCTACAGAAAGATACCACTAAAGAAATAAATTCAATCCTCACCACTATGGTCTTGAAGGCTTTTAAGACACTTGGATTCCTATTTTGGCCCGCTTTTCCTTGACCCTATGTTAAGATAGTAAACTAGTTTGAGAGAATCCATTGGGTGGGAAATTGTGTATGGTTGCAATTATTTTCATGCATGGAAAGTGATTTAAAGTTTGGACCAATAGAGGATAAGTATTTCTTGAACCTTCAAGGACATGTGTAGAGCACAGCATGGATGTTTCTCCATTATTGAACTCTTTGAATATGTAAGTAAATTATTTTTGGTTGATGACACAGTAAGTGTGGTATTTGTCTTTTCGATATGTTGTGGATAATATTAATCAAATATGGAATTTTTTTGATGCTATATACACTATGTTTTGGATTGAATTTAGGTAAGCGAAGAGGTAATGGAAGAATAAAAGAGGTGCACAAAGGAAGAAGAGTGAAATAGGTGGTTTGGGATGGAGGTTACAAGTATATATGATAATTCGTATGGATAATTTGTTGTCTATAAAGAGGCAAATAAGCTATCACAACTTCAACATGAATGAATGCCTCATCTACAGAAGTAAAAGGTACCTCTAATGGTTTCAAAATTTGTCAAAATAGTTATGATATACCAAATAATCAAGTGGAATATCCTTTAGGTAACTAATATTATCTTCAAACTATTTATTTTGTTTTTCATCATATCCTTTCCATGTGAATTTCCCTTGGTTTTAGTCCCATTTTTTCTTTGTTTTATATATATTCAAAACAGAATTTATAGATGCATGCCTCTACTTGTCTCACCACTCATTAATTGTTTGGGATTTTCATTCCATTCACCAAGGTTGGCATCTATTCTAAGACTTTGTGTCATGGCCAAGCTAAATTATTTGCCTCTAGTTTCTCTCCAATCTAGTCACCTAGTAGCATGTGAAATCTATCTCTTCCTAATTATTATTCTCTCCATCTTGTTAATGACCATTTCATTAATGAATCCTTCCTCATAATTTTGGATAAGTGAGACAATGTTAGCTCAAGGAATATTTTCAGTCCTCTTTCAAGATTCTTTCCCAAGTAATAATCTTGCATATTGGAAAATAAATTACGCTTCTATTTTTCCAAGCTACTCTTCCTTATAATGTTTAGATTTATTCTAAAGTGCTCATTGTGACTCATGTTTACTACTCTTCCTATTAGTCTCATTCCAATATCTCCTACAAAAATATGGAATGATTACATTTATATTTTATTTGTGTCTCCTAAATATCCACAAAATTTGGAACAATAATACAATTTTTCAATAATATTTAATTGTAAAAGAAAGGATTAAAATGGAACTAAACACTCTAAATAAATTAATCAGGGTTAAAGGGATAAACTAGGATCCATCTTCTTACAGTCTAGGCCTTAGAATAGATTTTATTAACACTTCACCTTTTGCCCTTTTTTCAATTCAAGTTAGTTTAGGACAAAAAGCATCGCGAGATTGAAATATCAAATGATCAAGTTCCAGCTATTCAAGCATTCGACAATTCAACGTAAGTCCCCTTGTGATACCAGCAATCACATCAACCAACTATGTTTATCCACATGTCGTGACCCGACATACCAGAACCTTCGAGTTGTCTCAAGTGATCCTTAAGCAAATCTCCAACATTTGAGTAACTTTGTTCAAGAGAGGATAAGATACTTTTGGGTATTTTATTCTACGTTCGCATGTGCATAAAAAAACCATCAACACTGCCCACTTGTCAATGGATAAGCTAAAGTTTCTCTATAATGAATGGTTTATAAGGCACACCACTTGATGAAGGTTTTGCAAATGGGGTGGCAGGTTGAATGGGTTTGATCTTGGGACAATCTATGTGGTTAAATGTGCTTGATTTAGAGTAGTATTAGTATGGGTGACCTCCTAGGAATCCCTAATGTGTCACCGCTATGAGCATCACTTTGATGAAATGAGTACTAAGTGATCCATTCTTATGAGGGGTTCATGTAAACTACTCATGAGAATGGGTCAACTTGACTCTAAAACTATGCAAGTGAATTTTGATATAAATATCATAGTATGAAAGTCTTGTGTAAACACTCATTCTTCTAGCTTTGAAAGTTGTGAGAGAGTTATTAAGGGGATTCTCGTGTGTATAGATTCAATGTATAAGTTCAAGACAGATATTGAGGTGATATTTCTTTCCTTTTGGTACATCAATCTTTAAATTGGATGTTCTTTTGCCTTCATGGTAGGGAGTAAGTAATTTTTATGTGGGTTCCTTTTTTCATTCTTGGATTATTAAAGAAAACATAGTTTGTGAAGAGGAGGTTTTGCTTGTTATCTTATAAAAAAATTGGGTATTAGCTATTATAATAAATGATAGACAAAACAATGTCCTCTAAGGCTGTTGAAAAGAAATATCTATATGATGGATTCTCTTCCCAATTTATCTTCAAAGTTATTTAGTAAATATTTGGGAAACCAAAATAGGGTATGTTCATTTGCAAAGGAAGAACTAAATACAAAAATTCTGAAAAGAAGATGTGTTAGCTAATTATTTTTGTTCCTTTGGTATTTTGGAAGTTGAAATGTTCCTTATATCTCTTCAATCTCCCAACCTTGTTCCAACAACCATAAAATTTTATGATTGGGATGCAAGGGAGATTAGTGGATTTGATGGGTTGGCTTTGGCTAGATTCACCCAAGACAATTGATGATTTATTAGGCATTGTTGTCGTCGATGCATTGTTAAGGTTATTATGGTTGATTATCAAAGCTAGTGGGATTCAAATATAGAGGCGTGTTTAAGATAATTCTTATCATTGGTTGGTTAATAAAAATATGGTTTCAAGATTGATGCACAAACATATTAGAAGGGCACTTTTATTATGTATGTGAAATAATCACATTATTAAGCAAAATAATAGGTAATCTATAGGCAAGAATACTCCATATATAGATATTCTATATGAGGGATACGACTAATTCCACAAACTATAAGATCGACTAGGCTTTTCTCAGTGGAATCATATAATAGCTAGTGTGTATTGTTGCCTAGATGCATGAATTTGTAGTTTCAATACAACTAAGAAATGATAATGTTTCTAAGTACAAACCATGTGGGAACTATGGACCCACTAATCTTATTTGTAACCACTCACCACGACTATATTATGATAACTCTCTTATTGATAATAGAGAGTATCTAATACATTTATTAAGACCCTGATTATGGTCATGGTAGACCACACAAAGAATGGCTTCCATAGGAGGCTAAGAAGGTGATCCATGAACAAGAGTTTGTTTCATTCAATCCTTAACATTAACTATCATTAAGGTGGAAGAATTTAGTGAACAACCTCTTATGCTCCCTAGGTACCCTAATGTCATATTCTATTAGAATTAAACAAGTAGTTAGAGTTCATTCTATTTTTAAATCCAAGCATAGAGGGGGGACTATAATGATCCATCATCATTGAGTGTTTTTAATTAGATAAGAAGGGATTTTGAAAGGGCCCTGATCCCTTGTGCAAAGAGAAAGATGAAGCATTAATCCCAACAAAACAACAAAACAACAAGAGGCAGAATAACTAAAGCAAAAATGAACCATCCTAAAATCAGGGTGGTTTAAAAAATTGATCCAAAGCTCTTTGATTGAGCACAAAGGAAGAACCCTTCTCTCCAAATCCTATTTTCTTGAGACAATGAAGGGACATAATATCATTAGCACATCCATCATTAGAACCCAAAGCATTATATATCCTTGAACAATCCAAAGGGGAACTCCCTTTATTAGAATCAATATTTTGAATCTCCTGGGAAATAGGGAAAGTTTCATCCTTATTTTTCTCCTTACAAGCATGACAAATAACTGAAGAGTACTCATACTCAAACTTCTGCACCCATTTTCCAAATTTAGAGATAGGTTAATCTGGGTAGGGAGAGCTTGATCGCCATTGATTGAGGATGCCAAGAATATCTTTGATATAGATAAAAAAAAATGGGATTAAACCAGGGCTCAAGGACCCATCTACACAATAGCAATCATATGACAAGAGTAACCACTGCCATAAGATATGAAACTTAAAACAATGTGACAAAGATATTACTATGTATAACTTGAGAGAATTCAGAATTATACCCTTATTTGATCCAAGGGGTTATATGAAGGAGAAGATAGTGAGAAAGTATGTTTATGTGACTAATTTAGAGATTTTTTTGGAAAATTTTGCCAAAAAATCTCAATTTAGAGAAAGTGATTATTTTACTACCTTACTTTGTTTTGTCTTAGCTTGAAAAAAAAAGTCTAGTTTAGATTATTTTCCTATAAAGCAAAATGCTCTAACAATATTGTTATCAAATGCAAATATTTAGAAGCTATTCCATATGATATTCTTGATAAAACCATTTCTTTTATAGAATCTAGAAAGGTAAATATTTTAAGATTTGACTATGGAGATAGCCACCCAAGATCTAGAGGTCTAATGGAAAGCACAACAAAATGAGAAGATCAATATGACACGAATAAACTATATTCCTATCAATGAATGCAAGTTTACAATATGAATGAATGAGATTATAAATAGAACCCCTTGATTATATAGGTCAAGATGAGACATGTAGGATATCATAAGATTATGAAAGTATCTTAATCTTATGATATGAGACATAAAGTGATAAGTATCCTATGTATACCTTAAGTAAACTTAAATGATAAGGCATAAAAATGACCTAATAGTGGAAGTAGCTAGGTAATATCCCCATTACACCAACAATTATTGCTACTTGTTCTTTGATTCATCTCATTGATATGGCTCAAATTGAAATAATTCATTTCATCGATCAGAACAAATATATTCAAGATTTTACTAAGCAATAAAACAAGTCTCGTGATCCTTACTTTCCTTAAACTGGCCCCTTTGGTTGCTAGCCCTTTACTCACAAGCATTACTCTCACAAAAAATACAAACTCATTTTTTTGTAAGTGATCCTTTAATCATCATCATTTTCATGCTCCGAGCACAGGTTCACGGAGGCCCAGGCATCGCCGTTTACACAGCCCATTTTGGGCTCCCTTGCAGTCGTCCTCGCTAGTTATGTGCCAGCCCTTGGCACTTTGTGCCCGTGAAATTCAAAATGTTTTAAAGAATGTAAAACACAATGGTTGCAAGAAAGGGCAACCCTTGTACATTCTTCTATTCAGCGATGCGAGAGAATGAGTACCACTACATACACCATTTGCGTGACAGATAGAATTATTACAAATGACTCCACCGTTTTCTACACAAACATTCAAACACACAGTAAATGAAATCTTCTCTTACCAATGGAAATAGGCGTTCATTGTATGGAAGATAAGATAGAATGAATTTATGCTTACCAGACACGAGTTTCTACCATGCAAGCGCACTTCATTCCCCCATTCCCCACTGCGGCCGTGTTTGTCACACCAATGATCAGTCATCTTCCTCTGTCTATAGCTCTTATTGCTGTTGACGGAGGCCCGGGTGTCGCCGTTTACACAGCCCATTTTGGGCTCCCTTGCAGTCGTCCTCGCTGGTTATGTGCCAGCCCTTGGCACTTCGTTCCCCCATTCCCCATTGTGGTCATGTTTGTCACACCAATGATCTCCACAAGTTCGCTACAGAGGCAGGACATCGAATGAGAGGCGGGATTTGGAGGCAGGATTTATGAAATGACTTGGTCTTTTCTTTTTTTTTTAAAGTAATGCACGCGGTCGTCGGAATTTCGACGAACACGGGCACTTTTTCTAAAAAACCCTAATGTCATTGCCAATTCCTTCTTCGTCGAAACCAAATGTTGCATTATCGTCGAAATTCCGACGAAATCGGGCATTTTTTCAAAAAAAAATCAAGTTTGATCACAATATACCTTCTCCGTCGGAAACCTCCGTCGGAATTTTAGGCTAAATGTATTAATTTTATGTTTCTGTTGTGTTTTTGTTTCTGTTCTTTTTCTGTTTCTGTTTTAGTTTCAACACGATAGCTCTGCGATTAGCGCAAGCATTTTTGTGGGAACTTGAATTCCTGTTATCCGATCTGTTATTTGCTCTGTTATCTGCTCTGTTTAATTATAATCTGTGTGAAAGTAGGAGAGTATGCTCTTGTCTATATAGACAATCAGAAATCCAGACCTTTCACTTTTCTATTTTGTTTAGCGCGACTGTATGCTCTGACCATAGGAAAGTGTGAAAATAGGAGAGTATGCTCTTGTCTATCTAGACAATCAGAAATCTGGACCTTTGACACTTTTCTATCTATTTAGTGCTATTGTTTGCTATGTTAATCTGTCTAAAATTTTAGGCGCTAACTATAGTCTGCATTTCTTTTTTTTCATTTCCTGTTATCTGCTCTGTTTAAAGATAATCTGTCTGACCGCAGGAAAGTGTGAAAGTAGGATATTATGTGCTTGTCTATCTAGACAATCAAAAATCTAGACCTTTGACATTTTTTTATTCTGTTAAATTTAGGGTTTCTGCTCTGTTAAATCTAGGGTTTTTGTCTGCTTTGTTAAATCTAAGGTTTAAAAAAAAAATGTTTTTTCGCCATATCTTCTTTATCTCGACTCCATTTTCCTCCAAACTTCACCAGATTCTCCGCATTGCCATTTTCCACATTTCCTTCCTTTGAGGCCTTATCCCAAAAATCCACTTTTTGAAGCCCAAAATCCCATATTTCTCTATTTTTAGGGTCTGTCATAACTCCTTCCCCTTTTATCCAATCACCTCCAAATTTTTTTCATATTAGCCATCTCCAACTTTTGCTTCTTTGTCCCTCTTGGACAAATTTTTCCATTCCTTCATCTCTCCTCCAAAATCCTCATTTTTCGCTTGCCTATCCCTTCGAAAGTGGCAAAAACCTAGTCAAACCCCATTTACCCATCAAAGCTTTCTTCAAATCCACATTTGTCATTAGTAAAAAAGTTATTATTCATGTTTTTCTATTCATTCCCAAAAAATCAAAAAAAAATTAATATTTTTGTCATTTGTTGTTTTTTGCAGGACACTTGTTGAAGACTCTATTTTTCCAAACTAATCAAATTGTTTTGCAGGATGCTTGTTGAAGACTCCATTTTTTTCAAACTACTAATCAAGTTGTTTTGCAAGACGCTTGTTGAAGACTCCATTTTTCAAAATTACTAATCAAGTTGTTTTGCAAGTTGCCTAGCTGATCCAACCAAATCTTGTGCATTTATTTAAACTAGGCACCTAGATATTAATTAAAATGGAATGAACCATTGTCTTATGTGTCTTTAAGAAAAGCATAAAGGTAGGAAAGTATGCTCTCGTCTTATTAGACGATCAAAAATCCAGACCCTCCAACCTTTTCTTGTTTGACTGTGTGTTTACCTCTAGCGGGCCTGCCCTCCCAACTTGCTCTTTGAGAAGGTAAGAGGGGAACAACCCAAGTGAGTACACCCGGACCTGGGGTTCCCAACTCACTATAATAAATAGGCCATTGACTACGAAAGGGTTAATGGTTGGGGCTATATGAGAGTTCACTCTCACATTGGGTGCTTAGTAGGATCCTAGAGATCTCAATCATGCTTGTGTGACTACTAAGTTCTTGGTGCTTCGTTGGGCTATAGGCCTCAATTGTGCTTGCACAACTACGAAGGGTAGCTCCTAACAGGAAGACTTACTAAACACCTTGTTCATAGTGGCCAAAAACCTTCTAGTCATTGGTGCAAGAGGCCAGACCTTTGAAGCGGCCCATATTCTTACGGCCCTTAGTAGAGACACAAAGTTCGCCATGAGGAGTTTTCATGGGAATTGGTGCTTGGCTACCCCAAGAAGTGAGTGTCGTGGAGGGGATCCAATGGGGTCAAGCATCTAATTGTCCACTCTGGGTAAGCATAGATGGGAAACCAATTGGAATTCAATGACTATTGTCCTTGCCAGCCTTAAGAATGTTGTATATGAGCATGAGTGTCTTTGAGATAATATGCATTTGATCATTGTGTTTGCTTTGTTTGATACATACTTGCCAAGAGAAGACTAAAAACACATCACTATCCCCAAACACTTTGCAAAAACACTTGTCAAGACACGAACAATTGTCCAAGTCATTACCCACACCAAGTCCAAAAAAAAAAAAATTGCGTCAAAACTCTGTCCATCCCATATTTCATAAGCCTAAGAGAGAAGCTAAGAGTCTGTCATCTCCATCAACATTCAAGTTTGTCCTTTGAAACACCAACTATCATCCAAATCAGGGTGGTTGTATCCCTTCATACAACTTGCCATTCGAATCGATCCTTCATGTTCATACCAAAGACAACCTAGTCATCAAATTTCTTCTAAACCATCACTACTATACCTCCTCCATCAATCATCCTCAAATTTCCTAAGTCCTTTCATCACAAATTTCTTGTCCTTTCATCACAAATATCGTGTTTGGTCACAACTCGATCCCAAAAGAAAAAGATGGCTGAACTACAATATGGCATGCCGGACATTGATGTCCTATATGAAGATCCCACACAAGATCATACACAAAGTGGGCAACCTAGCAATCAAGATCAAAGTCAAAATATTGACATGGTTTCCTAGTAGATTCTTATAACCAAGAGATGATGGAAAATTTTATTAAACACAATCCTACTGCACTTCTGAAAACTCTCCTTGAACATGGAGCTCAACTTCCACCTGAATTTAATAGATCCGCTCTCACCCAACAACCACAAGGAGACCTCGCTCCCACACAAAGTGTTGCACCTACTATTCAAACTCAATCAATTGCAGCCTCATTAATCATCCAAGCTTAATCAATGCCACCCGCGATACCTCCCACCGTGGTCTCCATCCCACCTTCTTCCTCCTTACCATCCATACCACTATCAAATCCGATCTCATCCATTCTCTAACAAACTTCTATACCACCTCCTTCTATTCAACCACAAATTTCTATTCCACAAACTTCCCTTCCTCCCAACAATGTCGCAAATTTTATCCTGGCCGTATTCAATCCCGTCACAACAGTTGGCGAACCGCAACCAACTGTCCCTCAAACCCCAATGACATCAGTCATCACATCCCATGTTCCCACCTCCTCATCATATCAATATATTGGTGGTGGTGCACCTTCTTTGGTTCATCCAATTCTTGGGGCAAATATAATTCATCAATATCAAAGTCCACAACAAGACCTCATCAAGGAAATTCAAGACATGAAGAATATCATCAAGGACATGAAACAAAGTACTAATAAAAGGAAAACTTACTCATTTGAAGAGTTTTTCCCTTGTCCTTACAACCCGTCTATATCAGTTGCACCATATCCCCTGGGATTTGAGATCCCTAAATTCACCAAGTATGAAGGAAAAGGAGATCCCTGCGACCATGTCTAAGAATTCCACATCTTATGCCAAGAAGTCTCCTATAGTGACC
The DNA here is from genome assembly GCF_030272615.1 of Cryptomeria japonica. Lineage (NCBI taxonomy): Eukaryota > Viridiplantae > Streptophyta > Pinopsida > Cupressales > Cupressaceae > Cryptomeria > Cryptomeria japonica. The sequence continues at coordinate 692,991,851 of NC_081405.1, read as the reverse complement.
TTTATCTTCGCAGACTCTTTCCCAAGAGTCTCACGGGAGACGCCTTGGCATGGTTCTCATCTTTACCATGAGGTTCCATTGTCTCTTTTCCTGACTTGGTAGAAAAATTTGTGGCCCACTATGCATACAACATGGGTAATGATGTATCTATGATGGACTTATGTAATACAAAACAAAGGCTCGGAGAAACCTTCGCCAATTTCCTACAAAGATGGTGACATCTTATCAAGAAATTCCAGTGGGACATGTGAGAACAACATCAAATTGAGCTATTCCAAAAGAACTTGGTGTCTGAACTTTCAAGACCTTTAATATCTCAATGTATCAAATCCTTCCAAAAATTGACAGAAGGGCCTCGCCCTCGAACGTGTCTTGTTGGAGGAAGGAACCTTGAAACATTACCAGAAATCAACACAAAGTTCTTCCTCTTATTATAACAACAAGCCAAAATTCTAGTCCAAAAACAAAAATATGGTCAATGATGGTATAACTGATGCAAAGCGGGTCCAAACCGTGGCCGCTCCCCCAAAATCCATCACCAACAATCATCAATTCAACAACCAAAATCAACCCCAAAAACCTCACAACAATGTCTCAATCAAGGGATGACCACCCCGATCGAATAACAGGACTCCAAGAGATTTCACTCATCTGGCTGAGCCTATTGAAGTGGTGTTTCAAAAACTTGTCCAAGCAAGTATAGTGGTTTTTCCAATCACTCGCCCGTTTGACCCCAATCAACCTAAACCAAGATAGTATAATGAAAATGAGTATTGTGAATACCATCGTATCAAGGGACATGATACATGAAAGTGTATGAAATTGAAGATCTACATACAAGATCTCATTGATAGAGGTGAGATTGAGATAGCAAATACAAAACCTGGTAATAACAATGACAAACTCAAAATGTACCAGGAACCCTTCTCGAAGCATGATAAAGGAAAAGGCTCATCATCTAACGCAATGGGTTATGACTACGCTAATCACGTAACTGGTTTTGATTTTTTGGTAGGTCGCATTGAACCTGCAGACAATAATGTCAATGTCATAACCATCCAAGGAGTTAATCCTCCTTCTTCCCAAAGTAGACCAAATCATGCTCAGATAGTCATTCAAGGCGCCACGCCTTCCACCTCCCATTTCCAAAATGACTGCAATGCAACTACATGCCGAGGAAGAGTCACCATCCAAGGAGTTCCTCCCCCACCAAACCCCCCACCCATGTCTTCCACCCGCCGATATGACCTCCTTGATCAACTTGGGAAGACACCCGTGCAGATCTCCATTTTGGAACTTCTCAAGACCTCCTCGGTCCATAAAGAAATTTTGGAACAAGCCCTTCTCCAATCACGCGTTCCAGATAACATCAACGCCACCCAATTCCAAGCCCTCATTGGAAACCTTGCTGACCAGCAACACATTGTATTTAACTCCAAAGATGCTCCCGCAGATGAAGACCATAACAAACCTTTTCACATCTAAGCTCTTATCCACAAGCACAAGGTCAAACGTATCCTAATAGGCGGTGGATCCGGGCTTAATCTGTGTACATACAAATTAATAAAACAATTGGGACTTTCTGAGGATCTGATAGACACATCAGGAAGGATCGCAATAAAGGCATATGATGATGCAGAAAGAATTTCAAAGGGCGTGGTCACCTTACCTCTTCAAGTGGGCCCCATTACAGTTGAAACCCCTTGCCAAATACTAGATCTTGACCTCCCCTACAACATTCTCCTCGAGAGGCCATGGATTCATTCTTTGCAGGCCGTACCCTCCACCTATCACCAATGCATCAAATTCCCTTATAACAAAAGAGAGATCACTATCAAAGGTGATCCCCAACCTTTTCAATATTGCAAACTATTAGAGGGGAAGCATCTGTATCATTGCCCACTAAATAGACCCTTGCCAACACCTCCATCTGACACATCAAATGTTGCCTCCACATCAACCCAACCAGATAATCAAATCAAGATCTTGGACAATGGCTGTGGAGAATACAAATTGGAGGACATCTTATTAATAGGCAACCTCCCTCTCTCTCCTAAGTCATTTGGCAAACCAAAAGAGATAAAAAAGGACCCAAAACTAGTCATGCAATGCCAAAACACCACTTTCCAGCAATGGGACCCACTTGATAACGAGAGCCTCGAAGCAGATATCTCTTCATGGCTGTAATGAGAAGAAGATGAAGATCCAACAAGAATATCCAAAGAAATGTACTCAAAAGCATCTGCCATAGTTGAAAAAATGGGTTACAAAGGACACGGCCTGGGACCAGAGGAGAAAGGAAGAAAAACACCCATAAATCCTATCTCCTACAGATACAACAAAGGCTTGGGGTACACCCCGGTGCCTAATATTACTATCATTGGTGCCCCTTCTAGTCCTTCTTCGGATATCGAAAGCGCTAACGAAGAGGAATTCCACGAAATGCCTTATGAATATGAGAAAGATATCTTCTTGGACACTTACATCAATACCATCACCCCCATAACCCCTCCCACTTCACATGAGCTACATCTTGTCCATCCTGAACTCATTGACTGGGGCCAACAAGACAAACCCACTTTAGATATCTGCGCCGACGATAATGCTCTCATTGCTCTCCTAACAGCGCAAAATATGGAAGATTGTAGCAGAATCGAGGGTATTCAACTACATGAAAAGGGATACTTTGGTATTCAAGTTAATGCCCTTAGCCACAAAAAAGATAATAAAAGAAAAAGATATGATTCCCTAGGTGAAAACCTCCCTGAGGCACCTTTGGATGAACAAGAAATAAAAACAAAGGGCGTATCTAAAAGTGAAAACCTGGAAAAGGCACTTGACGATGAGGGATTTGACCTCCCTACCATTGGTTACCTTCCATAGGACAAATCAAATTTGTTGATAGAAGAAACAGACAGCATCAACATTCCGAAAAATGTGCTCATTGTCAAATCCCTCACAGAAATCGAGAAACAAGACTTCATCAACTTCCTTACAGAGGTAAAAATCAATTTTGCATGGTCCTATTCTGATATGTCAAGGTTGGACCCTGCCTTGGTGGTTCACAATCTCGTCGTCCGCCCAGATGCAAAACCTGTAAAACAAAAATTGCACAAAATGCACCCACATATTGCACTCCTGGTCAAGGCAGAACTCCAAAAGTTGTTAGACGCAGAATTTATCAAACCAATAGATTATGCTGAATGGGTCTCCAACATTGTACCTGTCGGCAAACCTGCTGGGGGCATCCGCATCTGCATAGATTTCCGAGATCTAAATATAGCTTGTCCTAAAGATGATTTCCCACTCCCCAATATAGACATGATTATGGACCTTACAGCAGGACATGAAATGTTATCGCTAATGGATGGGTTTTCTAGATACAACCAAATCAGGATAGCATATGAGGATCAACATAAAACTGCATTCAAAACACCATGGGGTACCTTCTATTACCAGGTCATGCCTTTTGGCCTTAAAAATGCTGGAGCTACGTATCAACGAGCAATGACAACAATTTTTCATGACCTCTTGCACAAAACTATGGAGGACTGCGTGGATGATCTGGTAGGAAAATCCAAGACAAGACAAGAACACATCCCCATTCTAAAACAGATCTTTGAAAGATTGGAAAAATACAAGTTGTGCCTAAATCCCAAAAAGTGTGTATTTGGCGTCACATCGGGAAAACTACTGGGATTCATTGTTTCCCGCAGAGGCATCGAGGTTGATCCCGCAAAGGTAAAAGCTATTATGGAAATGCCTCTGCCAAAAACTCTCAGACAACTACGCAGTCTCCAGGGAAAACTCCAGTCTGACAGGCATTTCATTTCACAGCTAGCAGATAAGTGCCATCCATTTGCACACCTGTTGCGTAAAGACACAAAATTTAAATGGGATTGCCTATGTCAAAAGGCCTTTGAGAAATTAAAAGAATATCTAGCATCACCTCCCGTATTGATGCCTCCTGCTCCTGGAAAACCCCTTATTTTGTATATATGTGCTACTGTAGTGGCATTGGGGGCATTATTGGCGCAAACAGATGATCAAGGGAAGGAACACGCCATTTACTACATTAGTCGGACATTGGTTGGATATGAACTCAGTTACACCCCCATTGAAAGAGCATGTTTGGCATTAGTGTTCAGCACACAGAAACTGCAACACTATATGCTAAATAATAAGACAAAATTAATTGCTAAAATTGATTCACTTAAATATCTCTCGTCCAAAGCTTCTCTCACTGGCAAAACCGCCAAATGGGTCATGCTCTTAAGCGAGTTTGACATTGAATATGTGGACAGAAAGGAAATCAAGGGACAAGTCATTGCAGATCAGTTGGCTGAAGCTCCACTTCCAGGCGACTATCCTCTTCTCACGGAATTACCAGATGAGTTCATTATGACTGTTACCACATCCTCCACATGGAAATTGTATTTTGATATCTCCTACACTCAACATGGATCGGGGCAGGAATATTATTGGTCACACCTCAAGGAGATGGCATCCCCAAATCATACAAGATAGCCTTTGCATGTACCAATAACATAGCAAAATATGAGGCCCTCATCACAGGTTTACGCTTGGCTATCCACTGGAAAATAAAGGAATTACAAGTCTATGGCGATTCCCAACTCATCATAAAACAAGTCAATGATGAATACCAGACAAAATATGATAAACTCCTTCCCTACCATACCATGGTTGAAGATCTTAAGCAACATTTCACGGAAATCAAGTTTGACCAAATCCCACGAACAAACAACAGGGCTGCAGATGCAATGGCCACCATTGGCTCCCTCCTTCAAATGCCAGCACACAGTCAGAAGTGCGAGTTCTTGGTCGAGTAATTGTTTATACCGGCATACGACCTACCAGAGGCTGAAATGGTGTGTGTTCTCGTTGGTCCCGAGTCCCCTTGGTACCAAGAAACCTTCGCTTTCCTCAAAGACAACACCATTCCCCCACACCTCACCAAAACCCAACAGCAAACCTTCATCCGCCGATGTGCCCGTTACACCATCCTTGCAGACACCTTGTTCAGAAGGCATTTTGATGGTTCCCTCCTAAGGTGTTTAGATAAACAAGAAGCAGAATAGGCATTACGCGAAGTACATGAGGGTATTTGTGGGGCACACTCAAGTGGACTCACATTGGCTAAAAAACTTTTGAGAATAGGATACTATTGGCCTAAAATGGAAGAAGATGCATACAATTATGTGAAGAAATGCATCCCTTGCTAGCAACATGGCGACAAGATTCATGCATCGTCATAAGAATTGCAGCCATTCATTACACCATGGCCCTTCTCGTAGTGGGGGCTCAATCTCATTGGGAAAATCCACCCTTCATCTTCCAATGGACATAAATTCATTATCACCACCACCGAATACTTCACCAAGTGGGTAGAGGCTATCCCTCTTACTTTCACCATCGGCAAGCAAATATCCAAATTCATCCTAAACTATCTAATCTGCCGATATGGCATCCCAAAAGTTATCATCATAGATAATGGTAAACAATTTAAGAACCAGGATTTCAAAGAACTCTGCCAAAAATTCAACATCCAACACCGCTTCTCCACTCCATATTACCCCCAAGGCAATGGCCAAGCTGAGGCTTCTAATAAAACCTTAATAAAAATCCACAAAAAGACAGTCGATGAAGTAGGCCATGATTGGCACCTCCAAATCCATCCTGCATTGTGGGCCTACCGCACCTCCATCTGCACCCCCACAGGTGCCACTCCTTATTCCCTAGTATTTGGTTCTGAAGCCATCCTTCCCCTTGAGATCGAGATCCCCTCTCTAAGGGTATCGCTGCAAAACATCCTACTAGAGGAAGAATACAAAATTGCCCACTTACAAGAGCTAGAATTATTAGATGAAAGGTGCCTCAAGGCCTTGAATCATCTCCGGGTATATCAAAACCATTTGCGCATGAGTTATCATAAAAAAGTCAGAACCCGAGAATTCCAAGTTGGTGATCTTGTCCTCATGGAAAATCAAAAAAATCTACAAGAAAGAGAAAAGAAAGGCAAGTTCGAGCCTAATTGGCTTGGACCATATGTAATCACAACGAAATATGGATCAGGAGCTTATCAGTTGGCTACTCTTGAAGGAAATCCTTTGGATGATCCAATGAATATCATGCAGCTCAAAAGATTTTATGCTTAGTCCTTAGAAAGTCTTAAATTGTCAAAAAAATTAAAAAAGAAAGAAAAAGAAAGAAAAAACAATTCATCCATTAGTGAAAACAACTTGGTGGCACTATGGACAAGTACCTTGGTGAAAACCTCTATGCAAATGCCAAGGTAAATAATCGGATCCACTATCTATCATGTCGATACTACAAATCATTTGCCATCCAGCCCACCCATGCACAGCATTCCTTCTTTTCTGCCTCCCAATAAAACATGTGTATGATGATGAAGTCTTCGCCTGAGTCATGAACAAGGAATGTCCCATTGAAATTGAGATTTTATGCCTCTGTGTGTAAGCTTCAAGAAGTCTTGAGAAACAATCCCAAGTCCATCCTAGTTCTACTCTTGGCAAGAGGTATCATGTGGTCGCAAGGAAGAGACTTGTTAGATTTTGTTAGATCTTTTCATATAGGCTTGCATCTTTTGCCCTACAACTGCCACTATTTACGACTGCCTGGGTTCTTCCATATCCAGGTATGTTCTGATAGGTGCATACTGGGGCATATTTCATAGTATGGCATGTTTTGGATCCTTCTTGTATAAATCGGCGACCTGGTACTAGTGTTTATCAACACTTACCTTCTCGTGTACAAGAGGTATCGGTGTGTTTTAGGGTTTCCTTGCACAAACCCACAACTCTATATTAGTGTTTCTTAACACTTGTATTGTTGTGTGCAAGAAATTCCCATTTGTCTACAGAGTCAGTCCACGCCCTGCGTTTCTCATGGCATCCTGATTTCTATAATCAATGGTACAAGTCACTCAGGGCAGCATCAAACTAGGTTGGCTCTCCACATTTTTTGTGCACAAAATCTCACCATCATTCCATCAAATCCTACACTCAATAATCCCATGGAGTTCTCAATTGCCCCCATTTTCCTCCGCGGTCTCGCATCTCCTATTCTTCTTTCCAAATACCTCATGACTGCTTCATATTTGTTCCTCATCTATCCCTTCCACCTTAATTTTTCTTCCTCTATTTTTTTTTCCTCACATAATCAATTCTGATCCTGATTCATGTCTTATACAGGATGAATCCTTCCTAAAACCAAACATTGTGATCTGATCATGTCTTATAAAGGATGAATCCTTCCTAAAACCAAATGTTGTGATCAGTCATGTCTTATACAGGATGTATCCTTCCTGAAACCAGACACTCTGATCATGTCTTATACATGATGAATCCTTCTTGAAACCAGATGTTGTGATCTAATCATGTCTTATACAGGATGAATCCTTCCTGAAACCAGACATTGTGATCAGTCATTTCTTATACAGGATGTATCCTTCCTGAAACCAGACACTCCGATCATGTCTTATACAGGATGAATCCTTCCTGAAACCAGACATTGTGATCAATCATGTCTTATACAGGATGAATCCTTCCTGAAACCAGACGTTGTGATATGATCATGTCTTATACAAGATGAATCCTTCCTGAAACCAAACGTTGTGATCAATCATGTCTTATACAGGATGTATCCTTCCTGAAACCAGACACTCTGATCATGTCTTATACAGGATGAATCCTTCCTGAAACCAAATGTTGTGATCAATCATGTCTTATACAGGATGAATCCTTCCTGAAACCAGATGTTGTGATCTGATCATGTCTTATACAGGATGAATCCTTCCTGAAACCAGACATTGTGATCAGTCATGTCTTATACAGGATGTATCCTTCCTGAAACCAGACACTCTGATCATGTCTTATACAGGATGAATCCTTCCTGAAACCAAACGTTGTGATCAATCATGTCTTATACAGGATGAATCCTTCTTGAAACCAGACGTTGTGAACTGATCATGTCTTATACAGGATGAATCCTTCCTGAAACCAGACGTTGTGATTAGTCATGTCTTATACAGGATGTATCCTTCCTGAAACCAAACACTCCAATCATGTCTTATATAGGATGAATCCTTCCTCAAACCACATATTGTGATCAATTATGTCCTATACAGGATGAATCCTTCCTGAAACTAGACACTTTGATCATCTTTGTCTTATACAGGATGAATTCTTCTTGAAACCAGACTAAATCTAGATCTTATCAATCGAATCAAATCAAATCTATCAAGATATCAATTTCACAAAACTCCAAAGATCAAATACCTCAATTGATCTCCCGAGGGGGCATCACCATACTATAATCTATCAAACAAGAGCCGGGGCATCCTATCAAACCAATATCAGCATCAAAACAAGATTATTCTTTGAATCAATGTGTCATCACACCTCGCTTCAAAGAGGGGCAAAATGTAAACACTTAAAAATAACTATTTTAATTATTTTTAATTCCTCGCATAATTAATTAATTAATTATGTTAATTCAAATTCCTCTCAATATTAATTAAATATAATTAATATTGTCACTATAGCATATGATTGATTTATTTAATAAATCAATCCCTTTCTTTATTCTTCTAAAAAAAATCAAATCCTCACAAATCTTCCTCTTAGCTAATTAATTTCAATTAATTAGTTAACCTATATTATTCCTACAAATCATCTTCTTAATTCATTCATCTAGAAACTCCCTAAACTCACTTAACATTATTCTTCTAATTTTTTATTCCCTCCACTCATTCTCTCTCCTAGTCAAATTCTCCTACAAATATTAATCCCACCTAACATTTCCTCTAATCCTCCTCCTAATGAGTCGTTAATGGTTAATCATCATGATTAGCCACAAAGTCAACTCTTTGTCCTTTTCATCCAGCCACTAGCTTTAAATGCTCTTTTCCTAGGTAAATGTAAGATTTTCAAAATCACACATTCCTCTAGGCATTCCCTCTCCAAAGGAATTTTTAATTCCTTTTTATTCCTCCAATCCCCATGATATCCTTTTTTGGAGAATTTTTAATTCCTCCAATGCATCTTGTGGAGTGTGGAGATACGAAATGGCTTTAAGGCGTATTTCTTGGTCTCCACACCCTCTCTTGGACCTTATGTGAGCTCACAAGTAAATCTTAGCCCTTCATCTCGAATTCATCCTAGCCATCCATTTTCCTCTCCTCTTCCTATAAAATAGGGCCCCATCCCTTCATTCTAAACATCTTGAAATCCATTAAGTTTATACTGCCCTTTTGAGCCCAGGAAATCATCTTGGCAACTTGATCATCTCATCCTTATCATTTTTTAAATCCATTCCATTTGTTCACAACATTGGAGAGTCATCCACATCCAGCAATCAAAGGAGCACATCAAGTGGAGCATTATCAAGGGGTGCCTTCACTTCATCAAGCTCAATCCGAAGGAGAAGGTAAAATAGCAAGGTGAAATGGTCTTTTAATGATATTTTAGCATTTTGCATGTTTATTTCGTTATGTTTTGATCATTTGACCTTCAAATCTGTTTTCCCCTCTTCACTAGGGTTTTTGTCTCTGCGACTCCGGTGGTCGGTCAAGTAAGTTCAAATCCTAACAATGCTAGTCCTGTAAAGGATAAGGTATGTCATTCTACTGATCCTCCGTCTCATGCTTGGGTTCCTATTCCTTGCATTGATCTCCTTGGTTCTTATGTTGATAACAAGGCTTATTCCCTTCATTTGAATGCTATTCTTGGGGAACTTTGGGGGGATCAGATTTGTTTGTCCAAACTTTTTGCTAAATTACAGAAACGTTGGATAGACATTCATTATTTTTGGCTCCTTTCATCAAGTTCATTTATTATTGTCTTCGATTCTCGTATGATTCGGGATAGGGTTTTGGATTCTCCTCACCATTGGTTTGGGAAGCATTTTCTTTCTGTTACTACTTGGAAACCTTTCTATGTTCCTGCTTGGTCAAAATGTAATTTTTCTCCCTTTTGGTTTGGTCTTCCTAAGCTTCCCTTTGAATTCATGGACCCCGATGTTCTCCAACAAATTGGTAATTCACTTGGTACTTTTGTCACATCCAAGTTGGATTTTGTGGAGGGGGGGGTTCTGGTAAAAATCTTTGTTTTACTTATTCCTGAAACTGTTTATCCCCATACTTATAATATCAAGTCTCATGATGGGATTTAGCATCAAACTATTGAGAAATTAGAGTCTGAGCTTTTAAAATCCCCCCTTATTATAGATGCTCCTTTGTTTATGGATTTTAAGAAAAAGAATCAGGTAATGGATTCAATAGATGTGAACCCTAACATTATAATACAGTCTTAGCAGATTATGGCTTCCGATGGGAAAAACCTGAATAAAGAGGTTCAATTGAATTCTATTCAGGTTAATGTTTCTCCTTCCATGAACAAAACATTAAAAATTTCAGAGCCCATCTCTAACTTTATTAGGAAGGACTATGAGATTATTTCAAATCCTCTAGATATTGTGGACAATTCAAAAAATAAAATTGTGGCTTCTCCTTTTGACCCAATAGCCTTAGATGCTTCTAAGATGGATAATTTTGGAAAGGTTTCTAAAGGAGAGATTTTGTCTGACTCATCCTTAATTGCTCATATTAAACTTTTAACCTTTGATTCTTCTCATCTTGGTCCACAAACATTAGATAAGGAATCAAATCTAGGTTTTAATGAGTTATCTGAGGTAGTTGTGCCTGATTTAGAGCTAGTACAACAGGTGAATGAGTTGCTAGAAAATCATGCCCCCCTTGGTGGGATGGAGGTGACTGATAGAGTTATTTGCTCTATTGATAGTGATTTAGGACAAATTAAGTCTCTTCCTATTGTTACAACTTCAAATCCTTTTGACATTTTGGGTTCTAAAGATGAGGGATTGACTGATAAACTGATTTCCTCTTCACATAATGGTAAGGACTTGCCAATTGTTCAAACCTCTTTGGTTTTGTCCCCTCCTTTTGGTTTTCCAAGAAGAGGTAGGCCTCCTAAAGTTTCTCGAACTAAGCTAGAAGTTGATGCTAGGATCCAGAAGACTCTGTCCCTTTCTCCTGGGATTGATAAGAGGAAGATTTCACTTTCCTTAGGTAATAGGAAGAAGGATAAGCTTCAATTGCTTAGTCCTCCTGTAACTAGGTCGGGGGCTGTCAAAAAGAACCTACAGAAGTTCTTTGGAGACTTTACTAAGTCTCTTGATATTGAGAAGAGGGGAGTTTCGACCTCCCCTCAAGAGCAATGAAACTTATATCCTAGAATGTTAGGGGCTTAAATGCCCCTAACAAGAGACGCTTGATTAAATCGCAATTGGATTTAATCAAGTGTGATTTGGTTATGCTTCAGGAAACAAAATTGTCTGATGAATCTACTAGTGTGCTTTTTACATCTTGGAAAAAATGGAACTTTCTCTCTTTCTCTTCTAATGGTGCTTCTGGGGGGTTAGCTTTATTATGGAATGCTTATAATGTAGAGGTACAATTGGTCTCTTTGGCAGTTCATTGGATGTTGTTCTTGGTTACTAGCAAGGTCTCTAAGGTTAAAGTCTAGTTGTTCAATATATATGCTCCCTCTAGGATTCAGGGTAAAAAGAAGTTATGGAGGGACTTGAGTAGGGTGGCTTCTCCTTTGAGGCAGGGGTCTCTTTTTGTCTTTGGAGGGGACTTTAATGCGATTTTGGATCCTAGTGAAAAAAGTGGAGGAATTTTCCCAAACAAAAGAATCATGGAGGATTTTGGGAATTTCATCCTAAATTTGGGTCTTTTTTATTGCAAGTCTCAAAATGGGATTTTTACTTGGACAAATATGAGAAGGGATTTCTCACAAATAGCAGAAAGATTAGATCGGTTCCTACTTTCAGAAAATTGGTTGCAGTCGGACCTTGAATTATTTTCCTCCATTTTGCCTATGTCAGGTTCTGATCATTTTCCGATTTCTCTCTGTATTTTGGAGGACAAGGCTCCCTTTCGATCTCCTTTTAAATTTGAACCTATGTGGTTCAGAGATGCCTCATTTTTACCTCTCCTAAGAAATTGGTGGGAGTCTACTCCCTTCTATGCAGGTTCTTGTATGTTCCAACTTGTTAATAAGATTAAGTTCTTAAAATTGAACATTAAAGAATGGAATATTTCACATTTTAAAAAAAAAATTCATGAAAAACAGAGAATTCGGGATATGATTGAAACTCTTAATAAGCATGTGCTTGATCATGGTATGGTTCCCCTGGTTTTTGATGAATTAAAATCTTTAAGGATAGAACTTGAAGAAATTCTGGCTAGAGAAGAGATTTTTTGGAGATAAAAGTCTAGAGAGGTATGGTTGTCTGATGGGGATAGAAATACTAAGTTTTTTCACTCTTCTACTAAATTAAAAAGGAGTAGGAACAGGATCTCTTGTATAGAGGATTCTTCAGGGAATTTTCTTACAGAGCCTGAGGAGATTGTTGCGGAGGTAGTAAGTTTTTTCAAGACACTGCTATCTTCTGAAGGCGGTAATTTTCAAAATGATTTCATTTCTGGAATTCCATCTTTAGTTTCGCCTGAGGGTAACAAGATGTTCATGTCTCCTTTTTCCCTTGAAGAAGTAAGAGTGGTATTTTTTGCTATGAGTCCTGATAAGGCTCCAGGTCCGGATGGGTTCACTCCTTTATTTTTTCCAAAATATTGGGATTTTGTGGGTAGAGATCTGCTCCTAGCTCTTGAAGAAAGTAGGAGAAACAGATCAATTTTAAAGGAACTTAATACCATGATGGTGGCTCTTATTCCTAAAAAGGAGATTGTTAAATCTTTTGTTGGTTTTCATCCTATTGCTCTATGTAATACTTTATATAATATTTTCACTAAATCAATATCCATTCGGCTATCCAAAATCCTTCCTAAACTAATTTCAGTAGAACAAGGTGGTTTTGTACCAAACAGGGAGACGTCAGAGGGAGCTATTGTGGCTCATGAGGTTCTACATTCTATCTCCCTTTAGAGATCCCTGGCCATGATCTTAAAGCTTGACATGATAAAGGCTTATGACAGAGTGGAATGGAGGGCTTTAGGTCTTCTTTTGGAAAGGTTAGGCTTTTCTAAGGCTTGGATAAAATGGAATATTGCTTGTATTTCTTTTGCAAGGTTCTCAATTATAATCAATGGTTCCCCTTGTGGTTTTTTTTCCTCCTCTAGAGGTTTAAGACAAGGAGATCCTCTATCTTCATTTCTGTTTATACTTTTAGCTGAGTCTTTTAGCTGGGCTATTCAGGCTACGAAATTGAAAGACCTTTGGCTAGGGGTGAAAATCTCAGGAATACCAGGATCTATATCACACTGCCTATTTGCAGATGATACCTTGTTATTTGGTCAAGCCTCTATGCAGGAAGATTTGGTCATAAATGAAGTTATACAGAATTATGCCTCTTTTTCAGGGCAGAAAGTAAATTCTGAGAAGTCAAAAATCTTCTTTCTTCACACCCCGCAATTAATCCAATCTAGATTATTGTCTTTTTGGGGTTTTGAGCCTAGCTTACCCCCATGTACTTATCTGGGTATACCCTTCTTTATTAAATAGGATAATTCAAGCTTTTGGGATAAAATCATTTCGGCCATCTCAAAGAGAATTCTTTCTTGGAACCATAGGTGGTTGAATCTAGCTGGAAAAATTGTTCTCATTAAGTATGTGCTGAATGCAGTTCCTATTTATCTTATGTCAGTATTAAGATCTCCAAAGGATGTGTTGGTAAGATTACAAGATACTCTAAGGTCTTTTCTCTGGAGTAGCCTTAAAGATGGGAGGAAAAAACTTTCTCTGGTGGCATGGGATAAAGTTTTCTTACCAAAGGACCTAGGGGGTACAGGGGTCAGAAATATGGAAAAGCAAAATTTAGCCTTGGGGGCTAAATTGGTTTGGAATTTGTATGAGAAGTCCAATTCTTTATGGACTCAGATTATGTTTGCTAAATATCTTAATAATGGTCCTAGGGAGTATGTTTTCTAGATTTCTAATTTACCTTCAAGATCTGCTATGTGGAACTTCATATGTAAATGTAGATCTGTTATTTTGCCTAATCTCTCTTGGATTGTCCATAAAGGCACAAAGGTCAGATTTTGGGAAGAAAGGTGGAATGGTCACCCCCCTTTACGAAGTCTAAGGAACTGGTCCCCCCTGATATCCATTCTTTCTTCCCTTTGGGGCACCTCTATGGCAGATTACTTCAACATAATATATAGTGGAAATGTGAGATTGGCTAAATGGAAGTCGATTGACTTTTTGGTTATTGATCAGGACCTGAAATTGCAGTATACCAAGGTCCTAAGTGAGAGGTTGGTTATCCTTTCAGATGATGAGGACGAACTAGTTTGGACTAAGAATATTTCTGGCAAATATATAGTGAAGGATGGTTATAATTCCCTCATGAAAGATAATGATCTCCCTTCTTGGCCTTATAAGCTTTTTTGACATCCGGCCTGTTTGCCAAAAGCTAGTGCTTTTGCTTGGTTGGTAGTTCAAGATAGGGATCTCACAGGCATGAGATTGGATAGGTTGGGTATCATTGTTGCCTTCACATGTGTGTTATGTAAAAAACACTTGGAATCCTCCTCCCATCTCTTTTTACATTGTGACTTTACTTATCAATGTTGGCAGTGGTTGTTCGATAAATTGGATCTGACATTTGTTATGGGAAAAGACCTAATTACCTTCTTTAGTTTTTGGCCACTTTTGTTTACTTCATCCTTTTATGCGTGTTTGTGGATTATTTCTCCATCTATTTTAATATGGAATATTTGGTTAGAGCGTAATAACAGGATCTTTAGAAACACTAGCTCTTCTCTCCTTGAGGTTGTACTAAAGATTGAATCGTCCATTTATGAGGTTGCTTTGTCGCATATAAGTAGGAACTTGGATAATCTCACTTCTTTTTATCATTGGGATAGTAGGGTGACAAGAGTTTGGAGCATGTTATCTGCCCTTCCCTCTCACGGATCAATTTTGATAAAAGGTGATGCCTTAAATAAAAGAAAGTTGGCATCTTGGAAACCACCTCCTCTTGGTAAGTTTAAGTTGAACTTTGATGGTGCCTCTCGTGGAAATCCTGGTTTGGCTGGGGTAGGCATGGTGATTTTGATCATCACACTCATATTATACATGCTAGGTGTCATGCAATTGGTATTCAGTCTAATAATTTTGTTGAATTTAAGGCTTTGTCTTTCGGTCTGGAATTGGCTATTTCCCTAGGAATTAAAGACCTCATTATTGAAGGGGACTCATTGATGATCATTCAAAGTGTGTTAAAAAAGAAATCTCATTGTTGGCGATTGCAATATCTTCTTGATCTTATTCTTCAGCAATTGGAATTCTTTGATTCTTTCTTCATTACTCATTGTTATAGAGAAATTAATCGAGTAGCAGATTTTTTAGCTAATCTTGCTATTGATAGTAATGCTATTTTTCGTGATATAAGCTCTGTTGAAATTCCTGTTTCAGATTTGGAATTCTTGCAATAAACATGAGGTTTTTTTTGGTCTCTAACTTTTGATAAATTGACCCTCTATTGCCAGTCAGGATAGGCATGTTTATTGTTTATGCTTAGCTAGTAATCTAACTCTGTATGTGGTAATTTGTTATCATATATATAGTTTGGTTGTGAGCTGTCATAAGCATTAAGGATGACTATGTTTATTAGCTCTAGTTCGTTCTTTTTATCTCCAAAAATTTTTTGAGAGTGGCAGCTTGCTTTGTTTATTGTTTTCTCTCATAGCTTTTTTCGAGGTTGCTCTCATACGAGGGATATTGATCTCATGATTTGTTAATTGTGACGTGCCATGGCCTTTTATATAATGATTATTGTCGTACTATTTTTTGGCTTCAGTGGAGATATTATGGTACTTCTCACAGAGGTGATTATGAGGTTTAATCATTATTGACATATTGTGGTTCACCCGAGATGCATCTCTTAAAATGATTTTTTGGATAGTTACTTTTTTCACACGAGCAGATCATTCATTATTATGAAAGGCGGTTAAATTATTATAGGCCTTTGGTTTAATTTGATTGAACAGGATGCATCACTCGACATGTTTTTTCCTAGCTTTTCACACGGATGAATCATTCATTACCATGTATGGTGGCCAATTAATTTATGCTTTTCTTGGTTTTTCACTTTGGCTATATATTAATTTTGGTGCAGAATGTTTTTGTTTATCTGCGTCGAGGGTGACTTAAGGAATACTTCTCTCTGTGGGAAAGGTAACTATTTCTCATGTCTAATATTCTTCCGACTTATCATGTTTTAGTATCTACTCCTGAGGTAGACATTGTCGACAATTATGGTTATGTTTCTAAAAAGATTGGGAGAGTTTTTGTTTTGCATAATCTGGAGTTGGAGTCTGAAATTCGCAAGGTGGTGGGTAATTGTTGGTTGCTCTCTCCTCTTTTATCTCTTTTTCAAAAGTTTCATCTCATTTTTTTACTATATGTTATGATCTTCTGTGGGATAAGACTCTGGTCCAACTTATTGCATCAAATTTTGTGGCACCTCCAATGCTTGATATGCATCATCTTGGGTCAGCTTTGGATAGTTATATTTTTGATATGGGTACTCTTCCTTATGGGGGCTTCCTTTCTGTTCAAAATCTTTTGGAAGATGGTCACTATGGAGATTTTCTCTTTGAAATTAGAATGGACCTGATTTGTGACACTATTGATGAAGCTCTAAAAGTTGTGGATAGTTTGTTTGGTTTTCTATCTCCCTAGGTTTTGGCCAGAGCACGGGATGTGTTAATTGGCCTTCATGCTCTGATTAATTTATGTTTTGCTTCATCTACTACTCCTCTCCATGCGGTTCCTATACAGTCTCTGGTTCCTTATGATGCTCTTCCTTCTCCTACGGAGGAAAGCTCGAGAATTAGTTTTTTGACTAATTGATTTCACCTCTTGCATATATCTCACACCCTTTTGCAGGCTGATTATGGGATGGTTTTTTGGGCGGTTCTCATTAACTCAAATTTTTGGAGTTGGACATATTCGACCTATTTCAGTTTCGGTCCTCCTTTGGTTCATATCTTTTGGTCTCCTTGGTATCTCGGCATGATTCTCCACATTTTGTATCTCGTTGTTGATAACAGCTGATGGGCCCCTAGATCTTCTTGTTGAAATTTTTTTTGATTCAGTCCTTCATTTTGTAACCAACTGAGTGTTTAATCAATTGAGATATATATCCTACGAGATCTTTGTACATAGGGCAACTATATGGGTATGGGGGAGATTTTGATCAGGATCCAGCTATTTTGTAAGCGTAGTTTAGTTTCTTTTCTTAAGGTGACAACCAGAGGTTTTCTTGCGGGTTCTTTCCTGCCAGTATGCCTTTTTTGAACCCGTTGTAAAAAACTATCTAAAAATAAAAATAATAAAGTTTAGTGGCTATGCCACTTTTATTGAAAAAAATAATAATAATAACTATTCTATAAATTTCATCAAATAGGAGAGTTAAACCTTCAAATTGGTCCTCCAAATCTTAAATATGAGACCCTATAAACAATTATGAAACACCTGTCAAGTAATCATCCCACAAAGATAAATTCAAAATACTATGATTTAAATACTACAAACGATCACCAGAAGCTCTATATGAACTTTGAAGAAGCAATAGATGATGAATGGTCCAACTATAAAGAACTATTAGAATATTTTAATGAGGCATCTCTAAAATATGATAAAGCAATATAAGATGGATTTGTGATCTCAATTGGAGTAGATTTTTCTCCTTTTCTCTATTAATGAGACCTTTTATCTACAAAAGGGTTCCTAACATGGACTATTAATAGATATATAATCATCATCATCTTTGCATTTTTTTTCCTTCTCTTAAGTTGTAATAACCTAAAAAGTGGCACCCAAATCTCAAATCTCAAGATGAATCCATAGGGTGTAAATAACACATTCTTTTTACTTGGAATTACCTCATTACTTAATTCATTCACCAAATTGGGAATTTTATTTTGGATCCATTATCTCCAATTGAAGATACCTCATGATATACCAAACATACATCATAAGCTAGTCAATAAGTGTGACTCCCCCTTACAAATCTTTTTTGTCCAGCATGATGTTATTGTATTTTATATGTAAAGTTTTAGAGGCCATAACTTTTGGTTTGGTAGGTTAATTGTGTCCATTATTAAAAATGTGTAAGTATAGAGGAATACACAAGAGGCACCCCCTCAGTGATGTTGAACAACCTATGATATTTAATTGTCCTAAAACCCAGTATTATAGCCTAAAAATAT
The DNA here is from genome assembly GCF_030272615.1 of Cryptomeria japonica. Classification (NCBI taxonomy): domain Eukaryota; kingdom Viridiplantae; phylum Streptophyta; class Pinopsida; order Cupressales; family Cupressaceae; genus Cryptomeria; species Cryptomeria japonica. Next base: position 692,973,550 of record NC_081405.1, on the reverse strand, counting down.
TTTTTTAAGAAAAACTATGACTCAAAATCACACTTTTTTATAGTTTTATCAATAGGATAAAGGTTGACACACCTTTCCTAACATTATTATTGGTTATAATGCTCAATATGTTGTATCTATAATATCACTATATGCTTCTAACAAGCTAGGAATTTATTAATACATCTTTACATCCCTTTTTTAAGCGTAAGCTAGTTTTGAGAAGTTGCTTGGTAATGACCATATTACTAGTGTGGTATTTGGAAATGCCTTCATGTGCTTCCTTGATTACAAGGGTAGCCTCTTCTTAATTGAGGCATCGTTGTAAGGTTTATATAAAAATATATTTGATATAAGGTGTCACAAAAGAGGGTGAAGTGGGATGACTATTGTATGAATTGTTTTTATTGGTTATCTAAGATCTTAGGCATAAGGGTTCAGTCATGGAGGTAGGTGTATGTATCATGATACTAGGGGGAGTTGGGATGGAAAATATTACATATTTATTTGTTATTAGTGGTTTAATACATGGGCATCATAAGTTTCTCAACCAAATAATCTAAATGTTGACTATTCTATGGCATCTCTATGAGGAAACCGATGATATACATTACATCAATGATTTTTGAGAAGGCAAAAAACTTATTCAAATTGGTGGTGGAAAAATTATTTCTAGAAGTTATTGATCATTCTTTTGTAGTGGATAATTTTATTAACCTTATTTGATATTCATCATCCACCTACCTAATGGCTGGTTGAGAATCCCTATGAAGAAGGAAGTGTTGGATATTTCACTACACAATATTTTAAAGACGTTAGGAAAGGTTTTATATCTTGTGATATTATTGGTGCATGATAAATTGATCCTAAATTGTATATGAATCATATGCCCTTGTTGTGTGATAAATAGGACATGCTCTCTTAAACTGTGATTGGTGAAGGATCTATTCAAGTAGATAGATTAGATCATGAGGGAATTCATGAGGGAATCCATGAGAGTAAAGATGGGCCCATTAGGAAAGTGTGGGATTAAGGAATATGTATTAATTAATTGTACATGTTGACTAGTTGATTACCTATAATATATCCTTCAACATACTTTCAAAACCACGTATGAAATTTGCAAAACTCAATAAGCATCATGACCTATTTATCCATGCATCATCTTAGAGAAGCCTCAAGTAGAAGATACTTAGGTTGGTCAATTTTAGAAATGAGAAAAGTATTATGGTTAAGAATGCATCAATATAACTTATTTAAAGTAAAGATGATGGTAAACATTTCTCTTTTGATGGTTATATAGTTGGTTTTGATAGGTTCAAAATATACAACTAATGTAGTAGACTAATTTTTAATTATATTATTTATTACACTTTATTAATAATGCCACAAGGTGACTAGTGCATTTAAGGTGACTAATAATCCCCCATAGCCTAGAAGCCTAGTGATGATGCAATTTTTGTGGAACAATTTAGTAATACATTGAAACAAGGATAGGAGGAGTTTGAAGAGTTAAAAGGGCTCAATAAAGATAATCAAAAGGGGTCAAAAACCAAGTCTTTTTTGTACTTGAAAAGATCTCAAGTGGACCATAGGTTAAAATTCATCATGGACAAAACAGATGATGTACATAGATGTTATATTATTTATTTACAAGCATTGGAGTAGTTGAAGAAACATGTACCCATCTTAGACCCACTGTTCAACAAATGGTAACCCATTCAACACACCTTTTCCACCCTATGTAAGGTTTTGTAAAGAATTGATGATGCTCCAGTAGCTTTGAAGCCCACAAAAGAATGGTAAAAATGGTAGTTGAGGAAAGCCGATACATATCCGGGGAGGAACACAAAATAAAAGAAAAGATTGAATCATTCCACACATTCAAGCATTGGTCTATTCCAAAATACTTGGAGGAGATGCTCAACTCAAGGATTTGGACAAGCAGAAGGAGGAATTTATTCAAATGGTCCCCAATATGATCATGCATCTATAGAAGGATCAGGAGATATATGTTCAAAGTTTTGATTTCATTCTACATAGAATAATTGCATTGGATTCAAGCTACTCGAAATTCATCAAAAAGGTTAGAGGGATATTGGACAAAAGATGAAAAGCACATTTGGCAAATGTGCCATAGATTCAAGGATATAAGTGGCCAAATGATTATATAGTGTTTCAATGGGAACAAAATAATTTGGCTCCCTCTAAGGATTAGCCTTGTTATAGAGCAGTTGAGTTTCATTTTGGGTCCTAAAACTTTGGTTTCATGATCTTTCAATTTATTTTATTTCAACACCAGCACAATAGTTTCAAATTGATTCAATGGTAAATATAGTACAATATGCCCCATAGAATTGTAGAACATTGCCAAACCTTGGGGTCATGGGTATCTACCTACAAAATGAAGATGATGGGAATTCATTTCTATGTTTACCAAATTTTTCACATTTTCAAACTTGTTCATTCACATTCAGAGAGTGAATAGTTCAAATAGTTTTCTAAAATGTAACAGTCGAAAGCTTGTCACTTCATTTTTTATAAGAAGGAAACCAAGACCGAAATAGGGGTTCATCAATGGTAAGTTTTAGGGAAAAATATACACATTGCAAACCTCTTGAAACAGTAATGGAGATGATGCAGTAATTTGGTGCCCCAGCTCTAGTTTCAATTTTTTTTGTGGTGATTAATCAATGAGAAATGTCATTTGGATATCTCCAATTTTTTTATTTCTTGTTATATGAATTAGCATATCAAGTATATGTCTAGTTTGTTCAAACACATTCATGTTTCTATTTAGTTTATTTAATTGGTTTCTTTAGTAATGATTAAATTCATTTGAGATCATAATAACTTGGAAGGATCGCATTGGATTAAAAAGAAGGGTCTAATAATTGAGTTGTTTGCATGTTTATGAAAGACATAAATACTCAAGTGTCAAAGAACTGGAATTATGACCATTGAGAACACATATATCAATTTTTTATTTGACTTTGTTGCCCTATGGAGAAGGTACTAGTCAATCTTGTTCCTAAAACAAATTCAAAAAATTCATTTACATATTTCAAATTTTATTGTCGGGTTTAGTTTAGTTGATTTTTTTCTATTTTTCACCTCATGCACATACAAAATAGATAAAAAATGGTAATTGGACAAAAAGTTGTGATTGGAAGAAACATTTAGTTTGCATGAGATTTTATCTACATAAACTCACCATATTATTTTGAGTAGCCATTAATGGTGAAACTGTCTTACCCACCAAGTTCCTACAAAGCCTAAAGACCAAGGAATTATAACCACCTTAGTTAATTCCATTTGTTGTCCAAACCTGATCTATTGAACTTGAGCATAAGAACTAGCATACGTTTAGGGTTTAATAATCTATTGATTTGGGAACCAACACAATTTAGATTTCAAATAATCTAGTGATGCACTCAAGGACTAAACGCATTTCAATCCAGTATAATTTTTTAAAAGAGAAGGTTGTAGAGAAGGAAATTAGATTGGAGTATGTACCTACAAAGGAGTAGATTGTAGATATCTTTACTAAGGCCTTAGAGAAAGCTACTTTTGAGTATCTTCGACAAAATTTAGGGGTTATTGCACCTCCTAATTTAAACTATATGCATTCAAGTGGTGCATCTATCTAGGAAGATTTCTAAAATTCATCTTTTTCTCTTAGATTGATGTGGTGGCTTCTCTTATAGGGAATAGTCAGTGTTGCATTTTTTAGTGTTTCTATTTGGAAAGGGGAGATAGAGATGATATTGGTAGCTTTGTACCCTTTGTCCTTGATGTCAAAGGGGGAGAGAGTTTAGTTGAGAGTTCATTTTTGTTTGTTGTTGGTGGTACACATGTTGTCATCAATAAAAAGGGGGAGAATGTTGGAAACTTGAGTTATATTGAGTTATGTTGTCATTGATATCAACCTATCTCATGTTGTCATTAATGTCACTATGTGTGGTGTGGATGTTGTATATAGTTTGGAAGTGAATGTTTAGATGTTGTTGTGTATTTTGGTGATGATGTTAAGTATGAGGTATTTCTAGAAGGTGAGTGTAGTAGAAGTTTCAATAAGCATGAAATAGTATTTATATGCAGAAAAATGCATTTAATGTCCTAGTGGAAGAATTCTTTAATTCATATGGTTTGTGAAGATCATGGCTTGCAGTTCCCAATATAAGTTTTATGATTTGTGTATGGTGCACTTTATAGGTCCTCTATTGTTCTAATGGTAGAGTTAGTTATTGTTGTTTCTGACAATGAGGTATCTCTCAAAACTGGTCCAAAGAATTCTTGGTAGTTCTCTAATACATAGATTCAAGTATTGCGGCTTGGAGGACACGTTTATTTGGTTTGTGCAGTGTTATAGTTCAATTTTATAGTGATAATTTTATTGGCAAGTGAACTTATGATGTTCTATGTTTGACATGTTCAGTTGTGTTTTCTTCTTGTTGATCCAATTATTTTATCTTATTTGGCCTAGGCTCGTTTGGTCCGGATATGCATTAGAGGTTGAGATCCGATGTTGATATGGGTCTCATAGTGGTGTGTGTAGATCCACATTATGTATTTTGTATTGGAGGATGTTTCTTGGCTGATTAGTTGGCATTCTTTATTGATCATTTACACATTCTATTCCATGGCTATGGATATGTTATTGTTATCAATAATGTCTTGAATCCTAGTCCTTAAGGTATAACACTTCTTAATATTATGACCATGTTGATGATGATATTGGAAAAAGGATTTGGGATCATGATAGTATGGAAAAGGTTTGGAGGTATCAATTGTCTTGATGGGAGGAACTTTCAACACATTCTTATTATCAATTGTGTCATTATGCTCTACAAAAACTTAGAAAGACCTGAGTAAATTATTTTCTAAAGTATTTGGATAAAGGGGCCACACCTGATGTCATGGCTACCACTTGAGTATTGATGTTGTCATTGAACTTGATGTATCTCTTGTTCGGTTTAAACTTCATTAAATATTGGTGAGCGCGTTCATTCTTATCAATTGAAGCTATTGAAGGAGATGATTCAAAATGACCCACTTGAAGTTGATAATTATGAAGCATTGTGGACAACTGCATAAAGGAAGTATACTCAAAATAGAGAAGCTTATCCCTAATGTCTTTTTGTAAATTAGAAATAAAAATAATTTGAACATCATGATCAAGCATCTAGGATAAGCAATTTGAGAATACAAATGTTTATATCTACCAATAAAATCAATCACTTTTTCTTTAAAAACTTGCTTACAATGAATCAAATTAGTCAAAGTAATCTTTGAACCAATATTATTGTAAAATTGTTGAATGGGAGCATTAGCTAATTGTTGAAATTATGTAATAGAATAAGGAGGCAAAGAAAAATATCATTGCAACACTTTATCCCTAAAGGTTCAAGTAAACAATTTAGCCATGTCTTTAATCATGAGCAAAATCACTACATAAATTTTGAAATATTTTCATTAGTCAAAGGATTAATTTTTCCATTGTAAAGCTCCAATTGAGGGACTTCCATATGTTTAGGAGGGACAGCACAAACAATGTCATCAAATAATGGGCTCACTACATCAAATGTGGGCACATTAAACTTGGATTGAGTAATGGAAGCTAACTATTGTTGTAGGGATGAAATAATTTGGACTAAGTTATTTATGGTTGCTTTGTTGGATGGATTGAAATTGGACATATTGGATTGTGATGGAGGAGTAACATTGTTGTATATAGGTGGAGGTTGAGAGTAAGGAGGTGGAAAACTATGATATGTAGTTATGCGAGATGATTGGATCACAAATGGAAGACTCGAGGAAGGAGGAATACAAGAATTTTGATTAACAATGTTGTCCCCTTTACTAAAATGTGTAGGATTATCTTTTTGTGTATAAGTAGTCATGATAGAATATGTTAATGTAGGCACACTAGGCAAGGATGTAGGCATAGGAATAGAATGATTGACTTGACTAGTGATTTGAGTGTAACCAAAGACTTCAACACAAATTTTGATAGACATGATATTAGTGAACAATATGAGCAAAGCCACATAACAAATCAACACCAACTTTATCACTTTGAACCATTCTTTTTAATCCTTCAATCCATGGGATTGCCTCACTTTCAGGGTATTGTTGACTCATCGATTGTTGAAGATTTTCAAATTCATTGTCAATATTCTCCAATTGGTCAATTCAAACCCTAGTTAGTTATCCATCCACATCATGAGAATTATGAAAAGAATGGAGATAACTAACATCATTTATTGGGTTAGAGGAACCACCAACATTCTCATGAAACAAGTTATCCAAATTAGGTTTCATATCCTTAGTAATTAAACCTTCAAAAGCCTTAATTCTAAAACTTCTTCTCATGGGAATAATGCAGGTAAGACTAATGATAACAAAACTCATGCACAAAGGAGGAAAATTTGAATTGCAAATTGAAAATTGTGATTAAAAATTACAATTTTTTTGTAAAGGGTAATTGATTAACCAATTAATTAAGCAACTTAATTTGTGAATTTGAAAGATAAATTCCTCTAAATCATAGCATAGCATATCATAGAGATCATATCTAAAAATATATTTGAAAATTTATGCACCCCAAAAGTAAATTTTAGAATTATAAATTAGGATTTTTGTGGATTTAACCTCTAAATTTATGTAATTCAATTGAAATTTAGATCTATGAGTGCAAATTTGAATTTTAAATTACATAAATAATCATATCTAAAATAATTAATCCAAATTGGACAAACCACAAGTTCAATTTTAGAATTAAAAATTAGGATTTTTCTAAATTTAACCTCTAAATTTATGTAATTCAATTGAAAATTAAAATTGCAAATGTAAATTTGAATTTAAAAATGCATAAACACTTAGATATAAGAACACAAATTAGAAATTAAGGTGCAAAATGTTGGGTTCACAAATATGTAATGTGGTGAAAATTTGGGTTTTCACCCTTAAATGTAATAAAACAACTAATTTTTACTTAGAGGATATTATATTAGGGAATGATGGAATTTGATGGATTTATCTTGATAGATCTATATTTTGATTAGATTCTTGAGGTTTTAGATGTGCCTCTTCTTTCCCTTTAAATATTGACTTTACTTCTACTCTAATGCTTGAAAGAAGACTGATTGCTTGCTCACTTGAATTTGTTGGATCTCAGTTTTTCTCTCTTGAGTTGATTATAAATTTGAATTAGGATTAAAATGAGAAGGGTAGACCTCCTTTTATACATGCTAGTCGAAAAATAAAATAATTTTCCAACACCGGCTGACATGGGATCAATATTCCTACTCAAAACATGTTACCATTATGATGCCCCAAAATGGGCCCTTTTTAGGAGGACCATGGCACTAGGTGTCTTGGTCCTAAACATCAGGGTCCCAGGATCTTGGGGAAAAAAATTCAAATAATGAAATTTTGAGCTTAATACATGGTGTGAGCAGAATCAAGGCTTCAATCAGGCATTAGGGGATGAAAACCAAGGTGAGGGCCCAAGTGAGGATAAAATTTTAAGGGAGTACAATTTAGGATGCAACAATTTCATATTGTAAATATGATTCTCATCATGGTTTTTCCTTGTTTATGGTTTTTCACGTAAATTTGGTGTTCATGTGTTCATTGTTATTTGTACTTTCATATTTCATAATTGCAATAATATGTTAATTGTGGTTTGAAGTTAATAATTTCAGAGATAGAGTATCTTGAGGTATGGAATGATTCGCCTCCCCTCTCAATCTTGTGGTGTGTTGAACACCAATAACATTGACTCTACCTAGTGCATGGTAACATAAGATGAGACAATGACACACACACACACACACACCAACACAAACAATCCTTTTTATGTACAAGATAAGGTTATTATTTGGGCATCTAAAGTGAAATCTCATTTATCATAAGGTCATTGCATAAGAATAAAGTGTTAGATAAATCATTCATTATATTAGGTGGGAATATATATTAGTGATCAATGGGAGATCATAGATTGTGTCAAAAATAGTGTTAAATGAGGGTAGAAAATTATAAAGAGAGGGTGTACTACGTTGCAATTGAAATGGGTCACTATATAGGCTTATTGACATGGTTGGTATGGGATTTATCTTTAGCAATTCAAGAGATAATATATCATCTAAGATCGTGTATTAAGATGTAGGTTGGGGAGGTGTAGGTTCCAAATCATCAAAAATGGAGGAAGATGATTGTAGGCAGAAGATGAAGGTGAATTAAGTAATAAATAAGCATAGGATCTAATATTTGGATAGATCACTCATTTAATTTCATCTTTCATTGTGGTAGGGTGGTGTTATAATTACAAGGTAATAGAATTGCTATGATGATGAGTTTTGGTTAAGGTGAATATTAGAAAATTGATTGTGGTTGATGTTTATTATTTGATTGTCTAGGGGAAGGTGAATGATGGAAAGTGATGGGAGGTGATAAAATTACATGTAGTTGTGGTATGTTTAAATTCTTACCCTAGTGGATAAATATAGAACATAACTGGTGCAAGAGCAGCTAGTCATGATTCACTCTCCTTTTTAGTATTTTCATGCTTAAATGTTTGTGAGTCTTGTAATAGGTTTTGAATGTTTTTATAAGTATTTTTTAGTCATTTCACAAGTTTTTAATCTCATTTTGTGCTTGAGAGATCAATTTTTGCTTCTTAGGGCTTGAGTTGTCAATTTTCTACTTCTAGGCCAAAAAGGGCTAAAAAGTGGAAAAGTTGCCTTATAGGCCTAGAAATGGTTGGGAAAGTTTTGGAACATGTTTTTTGAGTTTTTTTAAACATTCCTAAGTGTCTAGGAGGGATAGATAAGTTAGGTTGCTCAAAAATGTCATTTGGAGCAACAAAACTTGTTTTCGTTGTTTGGAAAAGTTGTCATTTTTAAGACAAGTTTGTAAAAGCAAACCTCCTACAGCTAGTTGTCCATAAAAGACCTCATAACTGAATCATGATGCTATAAATATTCCTCCCTCTTCTTTTTAAAGGGTTGGCAATTGTATTTGAAAGACATTCTCAATTGGAAATATCAAAAAAATCTTGGCTTTTAATGGTTTTTGAACTCATTTTCTTGTGACAGTTCGTACTGGACAGTTTCCTTCTATACTGTACTTGTTGGAGATTTATTTCAATGTACATTCAAATCATTTTATGTAATAGTTTCATTGGTTTTGCATTTGGAAGTTGGTTGTACAAAATAGTTTCATTTTTGCTCCTTGACTGCCTGTCAAGGGTTTTGGCCCCCAAAATGCATCAACTTGTCTAAATCCAGGTTTGGGCTCCCATGGGTGGACTTAGACAAGTTTTATGGCATATGTACATTGTAAATATTTCATATTTTGGCCAGGGTTGTGCAAAAGAAGTGTCTTTAAGTTTATGCTAGGCAAGTTGGAGATGGATTTGGCTAGCAAATGTGAGCAAAGACCGAATTTGTTTGTACTCAAAGGTCAATTTGAGTGAGAAAAATTAAGGCAGGGGTCTACACTAGTCTCCTTGGAGTTTTAGATGTATTTGGAGCTCCAAACAGTGTTTATTTTAAATTGAAATTGAGTCAAGTTGTGGCTGGCAGCGAGTACCCTATTTTGGAGAATTTAATGTCTTTTGAATCACAAATGGCTTTATGAACATGTCCATATTTGAAGACCTTGTGAAAAGTGTTAACAAAGTGTTTGGAGATTGTTACATTCTTTGGTGAAGTTATTTATGAAGTTCTAACCCTTCAAAGTGCAGCAAAACAGTGAATTAGCAGTGGCAGTGCATTTTAACAGTCATTTTGTTGTTGTACGGCAAATGTTTGGTATAATGTAATGCATGGAAGAGTTGGAAAATAGTTCAAAATGATGTGGTAGAGGTTCTAAAATAATTTGGAGGCTTGGTTTGTGGTTTAGAAGTGACATCCTTTGTTACATGAGCAAAACCCTCTCAAAACCGTACTTTCTTGCCTATAATTGTGGACAGTCATTATACCATTTTATCAGGAGCTAAAACCATGAAAATCCTTGAGTTTAGACCTTATTGAAACCTTCCAAGTCAGGTTACATGGTGGTTGTGGTCATCATTTCCCTATGCAATAAAATTTCACCCAATTAGGCCTCCGGGCTAGTGGCCTTTTTAGCCCTGTTTTAACAAAAAGTGAACCCGATTGCCCAAATGATGTTAGAACCTTCCAAATTTGTGAAAAATAGTTGAGAGACATTCAAGGAGCATAATTCAATCAAAATTTATCATTTAGATACCATCTTGAAATATGGACCTAATTTGGAGGGTTTGAGTTACATTGAGGAAACAAGCTACAACAAGAGAGTGTAACAACATGATGGGATGGTTGCTTGAGAAGAGGTGTGGGTGTTGAAGATTGACTTTTCAAACACTAATTGAACACAAAAAAAAGCATATCATTTTGGGTCCATTTGATTGTTTAAACTAATTTAGACTTTTTGAGCAACTTCTCACTCAATCTCCCTATCATATTGGTATCAGAGCCTAAGAAAGATTCACTTGAACAGAGAAAAAAAATTGACTTAGGATCAATATAATCCTTAGAAGTAAACATGGTGACTAATGCTGAGTTAGCCAAGAAGGTCGAAGACCAAGAAGAAGAAAATAGAGCACTCAGAGAGAGGTTGCAACAAAACTAGTTGAAATTGAAGTTAAGATTAAAGAAGTCCATGATAAGGTTGGAGATAAGGGCAAACTGGTGGCAATAGAAGATGAGGTTCCCATACCTGATCATGTTCTTGAGAAAGAACCATTCTTGAAGGCTTTGAGAGCCATGAGTGGTAAAACCTTAGAGCGAGTGGCTCTTTTCAGTGGGAAGATGGATCCTGATGCTCTTATAGAATGGATTGAAGGCCTGGAAAACCATTTTGAGTATGATGGAATAACTAAAACACAAAAGGTTAAAGTAGCAAAATCAAGGTTAAGAGGGGCAGCTATAACTTGGTGGAAGTTCATCCAAGAGGAAAGGGTGAAAAAAGGTAAGCAACCACTAGCCACCTGGAAAGCAATGGTAACCAAAATTAGAGAAACCTATCTTCCTGAAGACTATGAAATCCAACTACATAGGAAAAGACAAAACTTGAGACAAAAAGACTTAGATGTCAGTAGCTACACTGAGGAATTTCAAAAAATATGCATGAGATCTAAGGTAGTAGAGGGTGAGAGTATAAAAGTAGAAAGGTATTTGAATGAATTGAGATGGAACATACAAGAAGAGATGAGTTTGTTATGTCGACAAACAGTTCACAAGTGTTATCAGCTAGCACTCAAAGTGGAAGAGAAGAATAAGAAAAAGCAAGAACAAAGCAACAGAGGCAGAGGTAGGGGTAGAGATGGTAGAGGCCATAGAGGAAGTTTTGGTGGAAGAGGAGATCAAAGCTCCCAATGAGAATCCAAACTTATTGAGAAAAGTGGAGATTCATATAGCAAGAGCAGCTATAAAGGAAGGGGATCTAGCAACCCAGGTAGAGGTAGATCTAGTGGACTAGGAAGAGGGTCCTACTTTACCATGAAATGCTACAACTGTCAAAAGTTGGGGCACCCTACCTACAGATGTCCAAAGAAACCCACTTCATCACAAGGAGGTGAAAGAAAAGTGAATTATGTGCAAGATAATGCAGCAAGCAGCAAAGCTCATGAAGTGAGCTTAACATCAGAAGATGGTGAGAGTTTGATGATGAGAAGAGTCTTGATAAAGGAGCCAATTAAGGAGGAACCTATTCAAAGAAGTTCAGTGTTTAGAATTAAGTGCAAGATCATGGGAAAGGTATGCAAGGTGGTCATTGATTCAGGATCCACAGATAACATGGTTTCAGAAGAAGCAGTGAGGAAACTCAAACTAGAAAGAATCCCTCACACGCATCCCTATAGAGTCACATGGTTGAATAGGGAGGAGCATGTTCTTGTCAATGAACAAACATGGGTAGAATTCACCATAGGAGGGTATCAAGATAAGATCTTATGTGATATTCTTCCAATGGATGCTTGGCATCTACTTCTTGGTAGACCTTGGCATTTTGACAAGAAATCCATACACAATGGTGAAAAGAACTCCCACTCATTTCAAAAGGATGGTGTTACATACAAAATCCAGTCTATAAATGGAGAGAAAGAGGGCAACAGTTCAAAGAATAAGAATATTTTAATAGCGAATGAGAAAGAGTTTATTAACACACTTGAAGAGGGTAAAGGAGTGGGATTTTCACTCATAGTGACACCCAAGGAAGAAAAGAAGGAGAAGAAGGTTGAAATACCACAAGAAGTGCAGCAAATACTTGATAACTTTAAAGAAATTATAAGGGATGGAACACCTGTCACCTTACCACCTCCTAGAGCCATTATCCATCAAATAGACTTCATACCAGGAGCCTCTTTACCAAACAAAGCATCCTATAAGATGACACCTGAGCAAAACAAAGAAGTGGCAAGACAAGTGCAAGAACTCCTAGATCAAAATCTGATAAGAAAAAGCATAAGTCCATGTGCAGTACCTGTCGTTTTAGCACCTAAGAAAGGAGGTACATGGAGATTATGTACAGATTCAAGATCCATTAATAGAATCACTATCAGGTATAGATTTCCTATTCCAAGGATTGAGGATTTGATGGATTGCTTGGGAGGTGCAAATTACTTCACAAAAATTGACCTCAAGAGTGGTTATCACCAAATCAGGATAAAAGAAGGTGATGAATGGAAAACAGCCTTCAAAACAAATGAGGGTCTTTATGAGTGGCTAGTTATTCCACTTGGTCTTTCTAATACCCCAAGTACATTCATGAGACTCATGAATGAAGTGATGCATGATTTCATTGGTAAATTTGTAGTGGTGTACTTAGATGACATACTAATATTCAGTAAAGCTAAAGAAGAGCATTTGAAGCATCTTGAAATTGTTTTGAACAAATTATATGATGAATAGCTGACAATCAATTTGAAAAAGTGTGATTTTATGAAACAAGAATTGGTTTATCTTGGCTTTGTGATCTCAGGTGGAGATTTGAAAATGGATAAAACCAAGGTGGAAACCATCACAAATTGTCCTACACCCAAATCAGCAAGTGATGTCTGAAGTTTTCATGGTTTAGCACAGTTCTATAGGAAGTTCATCAGAGGGTTTAGTGAAATTTGTGCACCAATGCTTGATACTATAAAAGGTGGAGCTAAGGTAAAGTTTCAGTGGACAGATGCAGCAAATAAGGGGTTTGAACTTTTGAAAACCAAGGTTGCTTCTCAACCAGTGCTTATACTTCCTAGTTTTGACAAGTTATTTACTATTGAATGTGATGCTAGTAATATTGCGGTAGGTGCAGTGTTGAGTAAGGATAATAGACCTGTAGCTTTCTTTAGTGAAAAGTTGAATGATGTTAAAAAGAAGTACTCTTCCTATGATTTGGAACTCTATGCTTTAGGTCAAGCACTTAGAAAGTGGAGACATTATTTACTTCCAAATAAGTTTGTTGTTTATAGAGATAATCAGGCTTTGAGTTGATTCAATGCATACCAGAACCATATTATCAAGCTCTTGAATTCACAAGATAAGTTAAATCATAGGCATGTTAAATGGGTTGAATACTTACAATCATACACTTTTACTCTTAAGCACAAGAAAGGACAATGCAATAAGATAGCAGATGCTTTGAGTAGAAGGCTTCTAACAGTGTAGGAAGCACAGGTTCATAGTATTGGCACAGAATGCTTCAAAGGAATGTATCCTGAAGATGAAAATTTTGCAGCCATCTATAAGGTTTGCCAAGCATTTAATAATTCTTTTCATAGTGAATATGTTGATTATACTTTGCAAAATGGTTTGTTGTTTAAAGGTGGGCAATTATGTGTTCCTAAAAGCTCAATGAGGAAGAATCTAATTCAAGAAAAGCACAATGGGTGTTTGAGTGGACATTTTGGTCTCAACAAAACATTGGAGTTGGTGCAACAGCAAGATATCAGAAGGTATGTGGAGCGATGTATGGTTTGTCAAAAAGAAAAAGGTACTACTTCTAATGCTAGTCTTTATCAGCCTCTTCCAATTCCTACAAGGCCTTGGGAATGTGTTAGCATGGATTTTATGGTAGGCTTACCTAAGAATAAAGCTGGTTTTGAGAGCATTTTTGTGATTGTGGATAGATTTAGTAAAATGGCACACTTTATTCCTTGCAAAACTACACATGATGCTAGTCATATAGCCTATTTGTTTTTCAAGGAAGTGATTAGAATCCATGGTTTACCTTCTAGCATTGTTTTTGATAGAGATGTTAAGTTTCTTGGCCATTTTTGGAAGACATTGTGGAAAAGATTGGGTACTAATCTTTCTTTTGGTTCAGCTTATCACCCACAGACTGATGGCCAAACTGAGGTGGTCAATAGGATTCTTGGCAACCTCTTAAGGTGTTTGACAAAGGAATATGGCCAAATTTGGGATCAACTCATCCCTCAGGCAGAATTTGCATACAATGATAGTGTTAATAGGTCAACTGGTAAGAGTCCCTTTGAGATTGTTTATGGTATGCACCCAAGGGGTGTCATGGAGTTAAGGGATCTTGGTAACATGCAGCAAAAGAGTGGTACAGCAGATGACATGGCTCAATCAATGAAGGAAGTTCATGAGCAAGTGAGAAAGACTCTTCGAGAGACCTCACACAAAGTGAAAGCTATAGTGGATGCATCAAAGAGGGATGTTCAATTTTTAGTTAGGGACTTTGTGATGGTACATTTGAACAAGTCCAGATTGGAAAAGGGAGTTCCCAGCAAGCTCCAAATGAGGCGGATGGGTCCTTGCAAGATATTGTCTAAGTATGGTTCTAATGCATATAAAATTGATTTGCCTACTGGTCTTTCTTTGTCTCCTATTTTCAATGTTTCAGATTTGGTGGCATTCAAAGGTCAACTTCCTAAGGAGAACGATAGAGTTTCAGAGGTTCACAAGTCACTTTCAAACCTATCTTTTCCTCCTCCATTCATTCCTCAAGCTAAACAAGTGTTGGACTCAAGAGTTTACAAGAGGACTCGCCATCAAGTGTACATGGAGCATCTCATCAAATGGAAAGATAAACCACTTTCAAAAGCCACTTGGGAACATGAGTCTAATTTCTCTAAGTCTGTAATTCCTTCTTGTTTTCTTCCTCAAGGAGTCACATGACTTCTTTGTCTTTGGGGGAGTATGGTGCAAGAGCACCTAGTCATGCTTCACTCTCATTTTTAGTATTTTTCATGCTTAAGTGTTTGTGAGTCTTGTAATAGGTTTTGAATGTTTTTATAGGTTTTTTTTAGTCATTTCACAAGTGTTTGATCTCATTTTGTGCTTGAGAGATCAATTTTTTCTTATTAGGGCTTGAGTTGTCAATTTTGTGCTTCTAGGCCAAAAAGGGCTAAAAAGTGGAAAAGTTGCCTTATGGGCCTAGAAATGGTTGGGAAAGTTTTGGAACATGTTTTTTGAGTTTTTTTAAACATTCCTAAGTATCTAGGAGGGATAGATAAGTTAGGTTGCTCAAAAATGTCATTTGGAGCAACAAAAGTTGTTTTCATTGTTTGGAAAAGTTGTCATTTTTAAGACAAGTTTGTAAAAGCAAACCTCCTACAGTTGGTTGTTCGTACAGGACCTCATAAATGAATCACAATGCTATAAATATTCCTCCCTCTTGTTTGTATAGGTTTGGCAATTGTATTTGAAAGACATTCTCAATTGGAAATATCAAAAAAAAATTGGCTTTTAATGGTTTTTTAACTCATTTTCTTCTGACAGTTCGTACTGGACAGTTTCCTTCTGTACTGTACTTGCTGGAGATTTATTTCAATGTACATTCAAATCATTTGATGTAATAGTTTCATTGGTTTTGCATTTGGAAGTTGGTGTACAAATAGTTTCATTTTTGCTCCTTGACTACCTGTCAAGGGTTTTGGCCCCCAAAATGCATCAACTTGTCTAAATCTAGGTTTGGGCTCCCATGGGTGGACTTAGACAAGTTGTATGGCATATTTACAATGTAAATATTTCATATTTTGGCCAGGGTTGTGCAAAAGAAGTGTCTTTAAGTTTATGCTAGGCAAGTTGGAGATGGATTTGGCTAGCAAATGTGAGCAAAGACCGAATTTGTTTGTACTCAAAGGTCAATTTGAGTGAGAAAAATTAAGGCAGAGGTCTGCACTAGTCTCCTTGGAGTTTTAGATGTATTTGGAGCTCCAAACAGTGTTTATTTTACCTTGAAATTGAGTCAAGTTGTGGCTGGCAACGAGTACCCTATTTTGGAGAATTTAATGTCTTTTGAATCACAAATGGATTTATGAACATGTCCATCTTTGGAGACCTTGTGAAAGTGTTAACAAAGTTTTTGGAGATTGTTACATGCTTTGGTGAAGTTATTTATGAAGTTCTAACCCTTCAAAGTGCAGCAAAAACAGTGAATTAGCTATGGCAGTGCATTTTAACAGTCATTTTGTTGTTGTACGGAAAATGTTTGGTATAATGTCATGCAAGGAAGAGTTGGAAAATATTTCAAAATGATGTGGCAGAGGTTCTAAAATAATTTGGAGGCTTGGTTTGTGGTTTAGAAGTGGCATCCTTTGTTACATGAGCAAAACCCTCTCAAAACCTTACTTTCTTGCCTATAATTATGGACAGTCATTACACCATCTTATCAGGAGCTAAAACCATGAAAAAACTTGAGTTTAGACCTTATTGACACCTTCCAAGTTAGGTTACATGGTGGTTGTGATCATCATTGCCCTATGCAAGCAAATTTCACCCAATTAGGCCTCCACGGGCTAGTAGCCTTTTTAGCCCTGTTTTAACAAAAAGTGAACCCGATTGCCCAAATGATGTTAGAACCTTCCAAATTTGTGAAAATAGTTGAGAGACACTCAAGGAGCCTAATTCAATCAAAATTGATCATTTAAATACCATCTTGAAATATGGACCTATGGTGGAGGGTTTAAGTAACATTGAGGAAACAAACTGGAACAAGAGATTGTAATAACATGATGGGATGGTTGCTTGAGAAGAGGTGTGGGTGTTGAAGATTGACTTTGCAAACACTAATTGAACACAAACAAAAATATATCCTTTTGGGTCAATTTGATTGGTTAAACTAATTTAGACTTATTGAGCAACTTCTCACTGAATCTCCCTATCAATAACTAGGGGAACATGTCTAGAGATTGAATTCACAAGAGGATAGGGGATTTACGTCAACATCACATCATCCTAAGGCCATCACATGCTTTCTTGATGTCCCAAAGATTATTTGTTAGAAGCTAGAAAGTTGGCCCACTAGACATTTGACTAAAGAAAACACAATGCTTGTAATTTAGTAGATTTTGAAAAAGTGTTCATAAAAACTACCTATCCTTACCTACTTTAGATATGAAAAAATGGTGTAAAATTAGTTTTAGTTTGAAAGGACTTTCCAGATATTTTTTTTGTAGATTTCCCGAAGGTATTCATAAAAACTACCTATTCTTTCCTACTTTAGGTGTGAAAAATGACATAAAATTAATTGTAGTTTGTAAAGATTTGTTAAATAATTTTATTTTTTTGGTAAGTTATAAGTTCACATTTGTACATAAAGTTTTGAATCTGTACATATAAATATTTCCACATTAGGTAATAAATGGATGTACTTCTTTATTGTAATGATCTTGACACAGCTGCATCTAGAAATATATTAGGCAAGTTCTCAATCTTAAGAAAATTAGAATCGATTATGTTAAAGGAATGAGATATAATGTGAAAGCTGGCCTACGAAATTTATTGATGCCTTTGTTTTTGATAAATAAAACAGTGATAACAAGGGCGCTAACCCTTTACAAAGTTGATCGGCTCACTGAAAAAAATGAACCAAGAAAGGGTGAAAACCCCAAACAAACAAGGTTAGATAGGGCAAACAAACCCACTGTCAAACCATCAACAAACCAACCCAACTCAAGACTGGGGAGAGTCCACACCTTGACGAAGGGGGGGCTGGGGAAGGGGGGTAGATTTTCCTTTCTGCCTGCGACAAACAACCGTCCAGGCAACACTATCATTAGGAATATTCAAGGACAAATCAGACGGGGGAGACCCCGCAAATACACTATCAAACTGCTACAACAATACACCAACAGCCTGATGCTGCAGAAACACAGCAGACTGCTGCTGAAGAAGGATAGAATTGTCGAAGCTAAGGATCAGGAGCAACGGGTGTAGGAGCCAAGGGGACGGAAGAGTCTACAACAGTAGTAGCCTCAGCAAAGGCATCATCGGCAGTAAGGGGCACCTCATCTCGAGAGGATTCAACCGAGACAGAGTCGGAAGCATTAATTGTCAAGTGATCTTGAGTAGCGTCCTTCCACCAAGTAGCAGTGCCTCTGCGGCGGGAGAGAGCACGTTGAAGCCAAGTGTCCCATTGAGAAGCATCGTCGACAGCGAAAGGGGAGGCCCTCATAATCCAGCGGTTGACCCAAGGCTTATCCCCAACCATAAGCACCACATCCCTAGGGAGGGCTAGAGATGTGTCAATATCAATCAATAGGCGAGCAAAGGCAGAGTGACCCATGGAGGTCGTTGCATCATCAACCTTCAGGAAACTGCCAATGGAGTTACTGATAGCCTCAAAGCAAGAAGGCTCCCAGAAATAGAGGGGGAGATTGGGGAGGCGAACCCAAATCGGACGAATAGATAGAGATTCAGTAAGGGGGTTAAAGGAAGGAGACCAGGGCTTAATGGAGAGAGAGTGATCCCCCCAAGACCACAACTTTCCCAGCACCAAATCACGGTCAAGAGTAGAGGTAAAAGAAGCAATGAAAAAACCTTTAGCACATGGGAAAAGCTCAATGCCTTTGTTAGTT
This sequence comes from Cryptomeria japonica, assembly GCF_030272615.1. Lineage (NCBI taxonomy): Eukaryota > Viridiplantae > Streptophyta > Pinopsida > Cupressales > Cupressaceae > Cryptomeria > Cryptomeria japonica. The sequence goes on along the minus strand of NC_081405.1, from coordinate 692,954,733 downwards.
TCGTTTGACTGATCATAATTTTTTCAGCTTTTTCCATTGAAAAAAAGTTGATAATTTACGTATTGCTTTGCACAAATTCGTATATTTAGCTATGAAATATAACGGTAAAATGAATTTAAAAATGGTAGGATTTAGGCTTTTGGAATGCTTTGAAAATCTATAAAGTAGATTGCATTTCAAAATGAATCTTGTCAACTAAGTGTGGATGTTATCTGAAGTGGTGTTTAGAATTTGGGTTCCATTGTTATTTATTTTTATCTTGTTAATGTTTGTCAATGTATGTCTTTTGGAGTCTTCATAAATTTAGAAATCAGGTTTACTCCAACCAAACTTTTTACATAACTAAATTTAGAAATCAGGCCTACTCCATACATTATATATATAAGACCTAGTTGTTGTTAAATATATTAAACTTCCAACCAAACTTTTTACATAATTAAATTGACATTGTCGTTGCAACCTTGCTTGCTCAATTTCAAACCTGTAGTTATTGGTGTTAGTGTAGGCTTATTGTTTTGCATTCTAAAGAAATTTTGAAATGTCTTTTGCATACTTGAAATATAAAAATATCATGCTTCATTTTATTTACTTCTATGCCTTGAAAATACTTTAACAAATCTTAAATTTGCCATCTCAAATTCTCTTTTATGGCCTCCTTAAAATCAGTTATGAGAAAATCATCATTCCCTATGAAAACTAAATCATCTACATATAAGAAAAAAAATTAAATCTTACCATCTCTTGCCTTAATGTTGAGATTATTATCACCATCTCTTTTGTCAAAGTCATTGCTCAACAAATATGAGTCTTTTATGGTCTACCTTGCTTGTGGTGCTCGATTCAACCCACATAGGGCTCTCTTTAGCCTAGACATTTTTTTCTTAACCTGGAACTTAATAATTAGTTGGTTACTCAAAATAAGATTCCTCTTTCGACACTCCATTTAAGGAGGGGGACTTCACATGATCCATTTGATATATACCTTTGACTTATGATGTGCTATTATCGCTAATATTTCTCATATAGTTTTTATCCTTACAACTAGAGCATGTGTCTCATCATAATCTCTTCCAAATTGTTGTTTGTGTCCCTTAACAACCAATCTTGCCTTATACCTCTTTATTTTCCTTTGAATAGCATTATTTTTGGTCTTATAGACCCACTTCACACGAATAACCTGTTAACCCATAGAAAAGACAGATAACTCCCATGTTCTATTTCCTCATCCATGGCCTCACACCATTTCTCTTCTTTCATAAAATCCTCAAAAAAAAAGGATCACTATGAGAAAATAATACAAAATTTAAATTTTTATCTAAACCTTTTTCATACCTTTGATTTTGAAAAATCTCCCTTATAATTTTTTATCTTTTTAGCATTAGGGCCCAAGCAAATGTGGGGTATGAACACTTGCTACTATTATTGCTTTGTTGTGTAAAAAGTCCTCAAATTTGTTTGGACTTTATAGTTGTAGACTGTGAAGATCTCTAGAGTTGTCAAAAGGACTATTTAGCTAAACTCTACAATTGTCTATTTGGTTGTCTTTTGTGTTGAGTTCTCTCTAGAGTTGACTTATGGGCTCCATACCTATTGCAACATCACCTTTCTACTCTTCATGCACTTCTTCTTCATCATCAATGGGTGGCTTGATTCAAATACCTAAAGAGGTATCCATCGTGTGATCCCATGACTCATTGTCGATGAACTCAACATCCCTTGCTAATCATAATTTTCTTGGTAATAGTGGCATACAACCTATATACCTTAGACTATTCGCTATAGCCCATGAAGATGGACTTATCACCTTTTTCATCCATTTTTTATTTTCTTTAACACAAATACATATGTCATAGACCCAAACAATATTAAATGCTCCAAATTCATTTATGTTTTTCCATTTCTCTTGTGGGATCTTGTCACAAGATACCTTTATAGGATGTTTATTTATCAAGTATAGTATTGTTGTTATTGTCTTACCCCAATATTCATTTGTGATTCCCTTGGATTTTCACATACTTCTTGTCATCTCCATTATAGTTCTATTCTTACACTCAATCAATCCATTTTGTTGCAAAGTACATAGCTTGTTGTCAACTTCTTTTTAATATGATGCCTACAAAAATTTACAAATTCATTGGAGGTATACCCCCCCCCCCGAATCTAACTTTAGGAACTTGATGAACTTTCCACTTTCTTTATCATCCTAGGGCTTAAACACCTTGAACTTCCCAAAGACTTTGAACTTATGCTTCAAGAAGTAAACCCATGTCTTTTAATTGTAACCATTTATAAGGGTCATGAAGTATTGACTCTTTTCAATTGAAATAGTTTTCACATGGCCAAATAAATCGATATGCACCAGATCCAATGGTTCTCTTGCCTTCTAGAGTTCCTTGATTGAAATGGTTACCTATGTTTCTTTCCTAAAATACAATCTTCACATCTACCACTAATCTCTAAAATGGTTGGTAAACTTTTGACCATATATTAATGAGAAAAAAGTCTCAAAACATAATAGCTTTAATGTCCATACCTTAGATGCCAAAGTTTGGAAGGGCCTTGAATGACTATCTTAAAAATTAATTGATGTTATACTATAGCACACTTGTCATATCTAGGAGGTACAGTTGCACACTTGGCACAATTGCATACTTCTTGTCATCTACATCTCTTGCCTTGATGTGGAGATTATTCTCACTATCATCTTTTTTAAAGTCGTCGCTCAATAAATATGAGTCTTTTATGTTGTACCTTTCTTGTGGTGCATGATTCAACCCATGAAGGGCTCTCTTCAGCCTAGACATTTTTTTCTTAGCTTAGAACTTAATAATTACGTGGCTACTCAACATCACTCTATTTAAGAAGGATGACTTCATATCTATTTGATAAACCTTTGAATTATGATGGGCTATTATCAATAATATTGCTCATATAGTTTATATCCTTAAAATTGGAGTGTGTGTCTCATCATGAACTCTACCAGATTTTTGTTTGTGTCCCTTAACAACCAATCTTGCCTTGTACCTCTTTATTTTTCCTTCAGCATTATTTTTGGTGTCATAGGCCCACTTCACATGAATAAATTGCTTACACATAGGCAAGATAGTTAACTCCCATGTTTTATTTCCATCTATTTCCTCATCCATAGCCTCACACCATTTCTCTTCTTTCACAACATCCTAGAAAAAAATGGATCACTATAAGAAAATAATATAAAATTCAAATTTTCTTCTAATATTTTTCATACCTTTCATTTCGATAAATATCTATTATATTTTTTTCTCTTTTTAGCACTAGGGAAACAAAACTGGGGTATGAGCTCTCCCTATTGTCATTTCTTTGTTGTGTAAAATTTATTCAAACATGTTTGGACTTTGTTTCAAACTGTGAAGATCCCTGAGTTGTCCAAAGGACTCTGTAGCTAAACTTTATAATTGTTTGTTTTGTTATCTTTTTACATAGAGTTATCTCTAGAGCTAACTTATGGGCTCCATACCTATTGTAGCTTCACCTTTCTACTTTCCATGCCCTTCTTCTTCATCATCAATGGGTACCTTGATTCAAATACCTAAAGAGGTATCCACCATGCCATCACATGTCTCATTTTCAATTAAAGCAATATCTCTTGCTAATCATAGTTTTCGTGGTAACAATGTCATACAATCTGTATACCTTGGAATCTTCACCATATCCCATGAAGATGGACTTATCACAATTTTCATCCATTTTTTTTATTTTCTCCTTTGACACAAATGCATATGCCACAAACCTAAATAATCTTAAATGCTCAATAATTTATTTACACTTTCCATGCCTCTTGTGAAATCTTGTCACGAGACACCTTTATAGGATGTCTACTTATCAAATATAGTATTTTTGTACTACTGCCTCGCCCCAATATTCATTTGTGATTCCTTTGATTTTTAAGATACTTCTTGTCATCTCCATGATAGTTTTGTGCTTCCTCTCAGTCACTCCCTTTTGTTGCAAAGTACATAGCTTGTTGTCAACTCCTTTTTAATACAATGCCAAAAAAAAACACAAATTCATTGGAGGTATACTTCCCCCATTTAAATTTAGGAACTTGATGAACTTACTAGTTCCTTTATAATCCTACAGCTTAAAGATCTTGAGCTTCTCAAAGACTTTGAACTTAATCTTCAATAAGTAGACCCATGTCTTTTTATTGTAATCATTTATAAAGGTCGCAAAATATTGACACTTTTCTAATAAAATAGTTTGTATAGGACCACAAAAAACATATATGCACATGATCCAATGGTGTTCTTATCCTTCTAGAGTTCCTTGATTGAAAGGGTTGCGTATGTTTTTTTCCTAAAATGCAAGCTTCACATGTATCACTTGGCTCTACCATATTGGTAAACTTCTTATCATACCTTTATTGGACAAAAGTCTCATAACAAAATAGCCTAAATTTCCATACTTTAGATGCCAAATTTTGAAAGGGTCTTGAATGACTATCTTAAAAATTGATTGATCTTATATTTTTGAACATTGGTCATGTATGGGAGATGTACTTGCACACTAGATTAATAAATAGGTTTGTATCTTCAAAGGAAACATTCTATTATGTCATTGACACTACTTCTACCATGTTATTACTCTCCATGTCAAAACTTATGCGCACTCCCTTTTCTATCAGCACTTTCTATCCTCTTTGTACCAATTTCCCAACACTCAAGAGGTTGTGCTTTATACTTAGTGTAAAACATACATTATTTGTCTCCTTCTCATCATTCTTTGTCTCCTTCTCATCATGCTTGGTGAAGATCATAAAAAAACCTTTTCCCACTACTAGAATAGTTTCAGCATTGCTTATTTTAATTTTAGATTCGACATTTTTATCAATAAATGTAAACAAACTTTCACTACCACTCATGTAGTTGTTTTATCCATATCCAAATACGACACCTTGGCACTAAATTTCTCACTAATGATGTCATTGATTAAATCTTTGACAAATCACCTTCAACTACCTTTTCATAAGCCACATTTACACTTGTTTTGACTAGTCATGTTGTTTTTCCCAAACTCACTTGCATAATGACCATATTGTGACAATAATAACATTATACATTACTCTTATCACACCTTTTACTCAAGTTATTATTTTTCTTGGCTCTAAACATGGACTAAGAGTTGCTTTCTCCCTCTTGGTTGTTCATTGATCCAAAGCTATCTACTGTAGAGTTTCCCCCTCTAGAGTTGCTTCTACCTCTACCTCTTGAGCTCTATCCCAAGATATTTCTAGCTCTCCTCTTTTCTTTTGCATGGGCTTGGCATTTGAATTCTTTCTTTTCACCTGAAGAAGGTGTAGACCTATTTAGATGTTTCTCCTAGTTTTGAAGTGAACCAATCAAATCATCTACTTTCAACATTGAGAGGTATTCAGCGTCTTCAATTACAATGACTTTTGAATCTAACATTAAGAAAATACTTATGAGGATTTTGTCCACAATCCTTTTCTCTTCCATAGTTTCTCCATTTGTTTTCAATTGGTTTATCAAACTAGAGACTCTTATAAGTTAGAAATGGAATCATTGTCCTTCATTTGTAGAGTTTTTAAATATCTTCAAAGCATATTGATCTTCACTAGTCTCAACTTATTAGTCCCCTTGTAGCTAGTTTTGAGTATTTTCCAAGCCTCAATTTAATAGTTAGTTTCTATTCTAGGAAATATTTTCTCTGTCAAGGCTATATCTATCAAAATCAAAAAAAAATGCATATTTTCTTCTTATCTCATTCAAGTAGGTATTTTGGTTTCTTGTATGGGTCGCATAAGTTGTTGGTTGAATTGTATATGTGAACCCATTGACCACAAGCTCCCACAAGCCATTTGCTACCGTAATTGTCTTCATCTTTTTTTCCCAAACATCACAATTCTTCCCACCAAGATTTGGTGGTTGGTGCCAACTATTGTCATGTGAGCTAGTAATATTTGATACTTAATCAAAAACTTCAATAGCCAAAACTAATGCTCCACGCACTCTAATACCTAGGGCTCTAAGAACCTGTGGCTCTTTGACACTAGTTTGATAGATAAAAACCCAAACTGCAAGCAAAGATACAACTCTAATACTAGTTTGATAAGATAACACCCAAAATGTTACACATAGAGTTGTCACTCTATTGCCAAATAGTTGTAAATATAGACAAAGAAATAAACAAATAAAACCTTAAGGAGAATTGGAGGAAAATTACAATTTTCAATTAATCATACAAAAAACTTTCATTTTCATATTACACATAACTTACAAATAAATCTTCTCAAGTCATCAAATTAAATCACGTCATAATATTATGAAACTCCATGTCTTACCTTGGTCTATATATCCAAGGGGTTCTCTTTTCATTTCCAAGTATTCATCTCATTGTATATTTTTACCCTTTAATAGATAGTATCTAATATTTGATCTATTTTGTGCTTTCATTAAAACTCCTAGATCTTTAATGGCCATATCTTCAACCAAACCTTGTATGAGATAGAGCATTCTATATACCATGTACATGTTTCAAAGTGGGAATTAAAAATACTACAAATCTAATAGTAAATACATACAGGATATCAAATATGAACAATACAATTACAAGATTGAAACACATTTTTCCAACAAGATTTTGGGTTTGTAAGTATGCTCATTTTCTTTTGATATTCCTAATAGCATTTATCAATGAAATAACCATTTTTGGTACCCGAATAACATACCAAATTTTCTTTAAAAAGTTGTCATATCCCCATTGAAGATCATCATATGGAATTTGTCTGTTCAATGAAACAATAAAAATGAAAAATGAAAATGAAACAAAAACATAGCCATAGTTGTAGCATTTGTCAATGACCCATTAGAAAAATGAAGTATGAACAAATGAGGGCATCCTCTCACACAAGGTAACAATCAACATTGATGAGGAAGAGCACAGTCTGGACCAAGGAGGCTACATCATTAAGGAAGCTCCCCAACTTTATATTTTTCATCTACAACAATAGACATTGATTCAACTTATACGCAATGGCGAATACCAGAGGTGTCTTCAAGGTGAAAGATATAGAAGGAATTTCACAATGCTAAGATGGTAGTATGGTGTTTCTTTATATCGTTAATGGCGGATCAGCATAAGAAAGTTTGAGATGCTGAGCCAAAATCTCGCTAAGACCCACAAGCAGCTCCAGGGCGACATGATTTTTGTGAGGTAAAAACTATCTTGGATCTCAAAATACATATCTACTGGGCCATGTAAATAGTTAAAGAGTTTGAATGCCTCATCTTTATAGTGGCTAGTAAAATCTTGCAACTGGTTGCTGGTATTATCACTAAGTTTCAGACCTTACATGAAAAATAAAGAAACATACCCAAGTGAGTCAAAAACGTTAAGTATTGTTGTGTCACCTTTCTAAAATGGTGGTGTTCATAATTTTTTTAAGAGACTCTGCAATTGAGAATTGTAAAATTCTTGTTTTGATCAATTTGGTCTTTGGAAGGCCTTAAGTAATTAAGGTCCGTTAATGTGAAGAGTTGTTATTAAAAGGGATCTTAATTCCATATCTCTGTGTGAGAGATATCCCAGATATAATTGTCATGATAAGAATATTAGTGAATATTAGTGTTATGTATATGGATATAGGTAAGTTAGAAGTCATATTTTGACAATATAAAGTCTTTAAATTCTGTAAGTCAATATTTATGTATTATCATATGGTCAACTTTATATTTATATATTTTATTAGTTTTTTATTTTTCATTTTATAATTATGACTAAATTCTAGACAGAAAACCTAATTGGAATAATTGAGATACCAACTTAGAGGGTTTTCCTTCGGGTGTATGTGATGATATTAAGACATTGTTAATTAGAGCATGCTCATGTATCCTTCTTATAATGTTATGCTCCTTTAATATTGTATTAGCATTTTACTCAATACAAGCATGGGCCTATAGTTACATATAAACGTAGGTGATAATGAATTCATTATTGGAGCTAAAAGTGTATTCTATTCATATTTAATTATTGCAATTATTGCAATATGATCTCAATTTCATCAATATGGAACAATGTGAACTACTTATAGTGAGGTAAACGCATGCATACTATTGAAATATTAATTTCATTTGTTTTTAGTTCAATAGGTAGATGAAGTATTTAAGAAACAAGAAGTTTTGCAAATTTTGTTAAGTTTGTGTATGTGAGTTTATAACTGAACATAAGGTGAAAATGTTTTACATTCAAATGATGGTGGTGAATCTTACCCAACATATGACAAAATCATTGGACACAAAATAAACAATATACGCTACTTTGCAGAGGAATTATGAAGTTGTCATTTTTAATTCTTTTCACTAGTACATTCAGAGCTAATTTCCGACAACTGATTGTTGGATTTGCGACTGATTTTCATCGAAGTGCCGACAAAAGTAGCCGTTAGAAACTCGTCATCGGATTTGTCAACGATGCCTTGACCGTCGGAAATACGACAATCCCATGGACTCTGTCGACGGTGGGCATGATCGCTCTTCCGGTCAAAAAAGTCGTTGGACATGCAACATCCTCGTCGGATGCTTCAGTAGATTTCGTCGCAAAGCTGACGGCGATTTGGAACTTCGCACTGACGGTGATGCTATTTGTCTGAAGCTTGTGTCGTCGGTCCATTCAGAGGCATCGACGACTGTCCAACTACGAAGTGTCGTCACACGTATAGCATCCTCGTCGAATGTTTGTGTGGTTTGAGTTGGAAGTGCGACGGATCCAAAACATTTCACCGACGAGAACATTGTATGTCCGTCGATTTCATCGTCGGTGGAAAGCTTGGTATTCGTCGTAATTCTGACGATGATAATATTTTTATCAAAAAAAAAATTATTATTATCCAATCATTGATATGTACAGCGAATGATATTCTATCCCCACCACTTACCAGTAGGGGGCATAGGTTTGAGGCTAATATGAGGCGCATGGTTTCAAGCTAATATGATCAAGCGCACCATGGTTGAGATGGTCCCACTCCCTAGTCTCACTCTAGGACTAAGCTCATGCCATATCTAAATGAAAGACATCTCAAATACATCGTCGGTGGAAAGCTGCAAAATGACATTTTCATACATAAACAAGACATACACAATTGGGCACAATCACCAAGAGAACGGTAAAAAGTGTGTTTGAGATCATTGTCCTAATTGTGGTGTGGTCACGAAGAGATCACCGTAAATTTGTCATCCTTTCCTTCATTTAGGTTATGAAAATGGCATTTTGCAGCTTTCCACCGACGATGTATTTGAGATGTCTTTCATTTAGATATGGCATGAGCTTAGTCCTAGAGTGAGACTATGGAGTTGGACCATCTCAACCATGGTGCACCTGCATATGTATATAGTTTTGTGTATTCATTAAATATTTTCATTTAATTTTGAGCATTTTGGTTAGCAAATCAAGGGTGCACTTTACATTCTTGTTGTTATCCAATTCACTTACTTTAGCTTTCTTTCTTTCTTTAGATTTGGGATCTAGAGCTCCTCCCTAAGCAAAGATTGTTGGTTTTGTCTCCCCTGCTTTGCTGGAGAGTTTCTTGCTATCTCTGGTAGTTTGCCCTCAAAGTTCAGCTTCTTTATTGGTCGGACTGCTATTTTCCCTACCTTCTTCTCTAAATGCTCCTCCTCTTGTTTCCAAGATTTTTCCTTTGCCTTCTACTCAATGGCCCTTGGTTGTGCCTTCATGCCTTCTTAATGTCTTCACTGGGTTCTTGTTTCCTTCAAATGATGGCTTCTATATGTTATGCAATATCCATCTTGGATCTTGCAACATCAAATTCTGGCATGGTTGATGTTGATGCGAGTGATTGGACAATTGTTTTTTATCACATTTTTTCTTTGAGTAAGAAGATACTTCTCAAGCAGTTTGGTGTTGTCAAAAGATAAATAAGTTGTCAAGAAAGGTGAGGGCTAAAAAGAATCTTTAGATTAATGTTTCTGACTGTGTTGGTTATTGTTGATGTGGTTTTTCATTGATTTTCTTCAGTTATTCTTCACCAATAGCCTATTTATAACAACTTTATATGTTTGGAAGTGGGTCCTCTCTAGAACCTACAACCAATCTATCAAAAGAAAATACATATTGGAACATGCCGTCACAAAAATATGTCATTTTTATATGTAAAACTAGAATGTTCAGGTTTTCTTGAAAACAATCAAATTGAAATTCTCATCTTGGTCTTACAAGTATTAGGTTTCTTACCTAGCAGGATGCTCCTCACAAGGATGATTGTATGTTGTCCAGACTGGCTCGCCCTGGAAAAGCCTCAGGATCTACGATAAAAGTCAAAGAAACAATAATAATATCCGCTAGTTCATATAAGAAATGATTTATAGTGAGTGTCCTTGAGATAAAAGAGCATTTACATTAATGTAGTTGTTTGTGTCGAGGGTAAATCGATGATAGATTCCTCCTGGGAGGATAATCATATCCCCCTTCTTAACCCATCTTCGTATCCATCGATCCTCTTTATCCCTTACATCAAAGGAGCCTATGACAAAAGAAACATAAAACTCAAGCGTCAGTATATGTCATTGACAACTCCTATTTTATGAATTCTTTCAAATTTGTCTTCGCTAGAGTGAGCTTGCTAATAGGCTATTGCTATATACTAAGAATTAAATTGCTGAAATTCCATGACTTCGACCATAAAGACACATAGACTGGGTTCAAGTAATGCATACGAGAATTAAAGGACAATGGAAACTTTTCCATTGTATGTAATAGATAGCAAGAAGGAAAGATTGTTATCTATGTAACATCTATTTGACAATTTTGGATTCATATCTTTACGTATAAACATATACAACCATGGTATATTGCAAAATGACATAAAAAATCCATTTCATGTAATCTGATAATTTTGTACAAAGGGGAGGATGCTAATCATGTCACCCTAAATATTCACAAACAGGTATTGAAGGAATGTTGACAATAAATATGATAAAATAATGCTTGGTTTAGAGGATATAGCTAATTCACCCCTCAATTTAAAACAAATATCAGGTAAAATTTAATACTTCTTTTAAGTTGATCACATTATGATGTAGCACAGTAATCAATACTACAACACTGCCACTGGAAAAAGGCAGCAATCTGTCAAAAAGAAATAATAATAAATGATAGGGATATAAACTGTGTTGAAATGGTTTTGTAATATTTAGCTCTTTTAATATAAATCCAACTTTTATTTAGCAAAAAAATATATTGATGAGTAAAAAGGTAAAAAAAACAGAGTTTTTTATGTATATTCAACATGGAAGTTTCAATGATGGTGTTTTGAGATGGATAATTGGAATCCCACTATTTTCTCTAGATTGTTTTAACCAAAATTTTGGACATGATTCCATTTAGTTTGCACTCCATGGTTCACTGGTTATTAGGATTAATGGTTATTTTTCCATGGTGTTTGGATCCAAGAAAAACAAGTTCAATGAATCAATAAATGTAGTTTACTCGATACAAAATGTTTGTATATAGATATGGTATACGACATACATGGTGCATGGCAGATCACAAGTTCTTTGATGATTGATTGACAAGAAATGGCAGATCTACTAACAAGTTTCTTCTTGTTCTTAATGTTCCACAAGTTTACTGTTTACAGATTACGTTTCATAGTCACAAGCTGATGGATCACATAGATCATTAATTATAGATTATTTCAAGTTGTTCATGGTTTATTGTCACCTAGTTTCTTACCTAATTTTGCATTGTTTTCTACTTTATTTCCTAGCATTCATCTTGCACTTGAGTCATTCATGTGTTGCTTCAGATATGTTGTTCATGATTTATCCTCAGCTTCCATGGTTAGTACCAATTTTGCATTTGACTCAACATAATTCCTAGTTGTGTATTGTACTTCACACATCACACAAAAAGGGTTATTTTAGGAATTAGGATACAATATAGTATTTTACAGTCTTAATATCTAGGTCATTAAACTTTCACATATTGATGTATCACAGTTAGTTAATTTATAATTCGATATGTGCTTAATGTACCTAGTTTATGGAGTGATTCCATGTTTGTTTGATTGGAGAAAATTAACCAGTCCAATTTGTAGGCTAGGGTTGTTATATTGTTGGTAATAGGGTTTGGTACATACATTGAATTAGAAACATCTTTTATTGATTAATATAGATTCTAAAGATATTATTTTATGAATTCTGATGTCTTATTTAAAAAATCATACCAAGGCATATGTATTGGAGCTAGTGTTCCACAAGGACATTTACTCCCCCAAAACTATTTATTTTTGAAATGGGGACACCTTCAGAATACAGGGACTTGGATGGGACATCCCCCTGCCGCCCCAGTGCAATCCAATGCCATCATCTTTGAGACATCTCTAGGACATCCTTGAGACGTTTGAGGGACTCCCAAGAGCCTCCTGACCATCCCAATAGCCCATAAGTGATTTTAAAAAAATCAGAACTTTTTTTCAAACTCCATGCCCAAGGTCAAACTGTCACAGCCTATGGGCCCCACCCAAACCCCACCAACTTTATAAAACTGCCTCCTATTTTTGTTTCAACTCACAAAAACAAAGAGCAAGAAGCTGACAACTGTGAATGTGAGAGTGAGAGTTGCAGGTGCCAGGTGAAAAAGTGAGAGTGCAGAGCATGAGGGTTGAGGAGAAGTAAGAAGAGAAGTGATGCCAAGTTGCCAATTTGTAATGGTCTACCCCTGTTTTGAAACCAATTTCTTTTCCACCTTTTCAACTATGCTTCTTGACAAACAATTTACTTGAATGCTCTACTGCTAATTTTCAGCTTGTCTTTCTTGATTTTGTGAATGCCAATGTTTGTTGATACTTTTGAGATGGCATTTTGGCAAATAGCATGCATGCACTGAAAGGGTTTCAATTTGGAATTGATAGTGTAGATATCACTTTATAATAATCAAGATTTGCATTCACTGAAATGATCTTAATCAACTAAAGAGCAATATTCATGACTTACAAGTAATAAAAAAACTTACAAGGATGAGGCATATTCATGACTTACAAGTAATAAAAAAACTTACAAGGATGAGGCATATTCATAACTTTTGCAGTCCCGCCTTGGATATCAACACTAGAAGCAACTCATATTGTTCATGTACAGACAAGATAATATGGGAGTTCATTATATCCAGCAACTTGTGGTGTTGTTATTCATGTTGGCTCTGTTGGACCCTGCAATTAAGATTCAATAAACATTATTCAATAAGATTAACTGTGCAACATAATGAAATATTGAAAAGTGTGTTATCTTGTTGAGCTTCGCTTGGTTTCGAGAATAGTTTAATATTCTCTACTTAACAGGGCCAACCACGTGAAGGTGGAAGCTCATTTGGCCCCTCCCCCCCCCCTAACATCACTCTAAATTCCTCGTTATCATCTTATAACATTCATTCTTTATAGCATTCATTCATTAACACATAACATTGATTAACATTAATTAACACGCAACATTCATCAATATTAATTAACACATATCATCCATAACCATTAATTAGCACATAATTACATTCACTAACACATAAAAATCAGTCATTATCAAATAAGTTAGATTACAATCATTTTTTTTTTGTTTTTTCTTTGAAGCTATGAAAAGACTAAGTGGAACATCGGTTTCTTCATCATTTCCCCACTCTGCAGATGCTCCACCAACTGCTCGTGATCTCGATGTATGCCTAGTCCTATATTGAGGACGAGGACACTGAAGCGAAGGGGGGTCCTCTGCAATAACAAAGACATGGGTTAAATTTTTTTAAAAAAAAAAAATTATTGTTACAAATTAAATATTTCATTAATTTAGAGAACATAATTGTTGTGCTCTTTACCTGATGGGGCCACATCATTTTGTGTAGCCTCAACCTCAACATGTTGAACACCCTCTAGATCATCTGGAGTTGAAATACTAAAGGTTACATTAATGTTGAACACCAATTGCAATTATATTTGTTTAAAGCAATAACAGTGGTCCTCTTTACCTAAGTGGGGAATATCACGTTCCTGATGTTGTGTACCCAGATCATGCTCCACTTGCTCACCACCGACTACATGCTCTAAAATATTAACAAAAAAGGTTACATTAATTACTACTCTAATTACAAATTAAGATGTTTAATTGTATTAATAGCTAAATAAATAAATTTGAATAGCAAATGAATACCTCCACTACTGGGATGCACATCCGGACCTTCATGTGCAGGTGGTGTTTCACGATTAGCAGGTTGCATTCCAATGACATGCACATTGTTATCATTGCTTGCTTATTTAAAACAAATATAGTCACTTTATGTTGGAACTCAACATCAATTAGATTATTGGTAAAGTATTCAATTTGAAACAACTTCCATTTAGCATATTTACCTGTGCGATGGATGCACTTGAATGTTGTGTATGCCCACTCAATTCTCATAGCTGATCAGCCATGGCTGAATAGCCTAGCTGGTAGGCAATTCTCTTGTCATCTTTTGTGGGCGCTCTATTGAATTCAGAGCTCTGCATTTTTGCTTGGTACCATGAATTTTGCTTGCATTGTTTGATAAAAAAAAAAACTTTTGCAATTTATTAATATTTTGATGCAATATTTTGTTAACATGAGATACTTACAATTCGTGCAGCAAGTTTCATGTAACCACCAAAGCCGAGTTTGTGTTGCCCGTGCTTTTCTTCCCTTGCCTTGGTTGCCTTTGACGTGTCATTCAGTCTATAAAAAGTTTGAAATATGTTAGATTATATAAATATAAAGAGTAATTAATTAGTACATAATTACATTCTTAATAGTATCTCGTACCTTCTTCTGGCGTCTAGTGGTGTATTTCCTTTTTTCCTTTCAATTCTCTCCTTGGCATTCAAAATCAGGTCCTTCCACTCCCTCTCTGGAGTCATGGGGGACGCTCATACTTTAGGTTCCTATCTAAATGGGTCCTGTATTGGTCCCTCACATACTTTAGATATGTGCCAGCTTTTTCAAGGAGCTTGGTTTTGTCAAAGGTGTCATTTCCAAACCACTCAACCATTTGGTTTGTCAATTCATCTTTTAACCTTTTTTCTTGGTTATTCCACCTTTTAAAGCAAAAACAAACTTGTTAGATTCAGAAATGAATTGAAGCTACATTTATTACACTTCAAGAAATGGATCAAAGGAAAACTATTCTAGCAATGATATGAAATCAAAATAGTGGATTAGGGTTAGTTCACATATGATGTACCACCTTTTATGTATGGTGGGCCCAAATATCTGCAATGCAATGTCACTAAGATGTTTATAGAAAATATCATTGCCTGCAAAAAATTCATGGGATCATTAGTCCAAAACAAGTGATCATAAAGTAAATTACAATTAGAGTATATATAATAATAATTTTAAAGTATCTGGAACCTTTTGTATCTTTAAGGGAATCATTTCTTCGTCGCTCACCGCCAATGTGGCCTGCAATGTTCTCATACTAGCAATAAGAGAAGATCCAGGAAATGATGGTATGTTATCAGCAGTAGTCGCCTCTGGCACATCCTCATGTGCATCTCCTCCTACAAAAAATGAATCCACTATGAAATGGCATTAGAATTCAAGAAAGAAAGCTTGAAGGGAAATAAACACATGACAGAAGATAGAGCAAAACAGGGATCTACCAACAGTGGGTGGACCAATATGACGTGTAGTAGAGGATGTCTGTATGCTACGTGTTGCCGACATTGTAGTCGGCAATACAGGTGAGGGTAACCTCTGATGAGGCGGCGGCAACATTTGCATAGTAACATTGATAGCACCTAAAGATTAATACATTAAATATATCAAACATTAAATATATGAAAAGTGCAAGAATTATAAACAAGGATGAACCTTTATTTTGAAAATTGATAGTATCAAGTATGATGTGTTTTGGGTACTCAGAGTGATAAGCCAAGCAAGTGATAATACAAGAAAATTGTCAACACCTGAAGATCTTGCAACACCCTGATCATGGGAACGACTTTCATGAGGGCAGATAAATTGTTGTAAAAACAATACGTACATATTTTAGTTAATGACATAAAAGAGAATAAAATATAAACCATTATTGAACTTTTGTTATAATTAAAGCTTTCATTACTGCTTGCAAGTTTTATGTTGTCCAAAGCAATAATTCCACCCTCTCTTGTATCTCATCAGTAATAGGATGCACGGCTGCCAAAGCAACAATCTCTTTTCTAATTTTTATAAGAGGCATTTTAAAGAATTTCATAAGGTGTGTGGAATCTTCAGGGTCATCATCGCTTAACCCTAATGATTCCACATCCCTAGAAAGGTGCTCAGGTGCTGCAACTCCCTTTCCCTTTCCCCAAACATCCGTCTGTGTCAAGAATATCATTAACAATTACAAAATTAGTATAAATCACTAAAAAAAGAACATAATAATGTAACAGTTTGCTTCTATCTAATTTGTACAATTACAATGAGGTTTACCTGCTTGGTAGAAGTGTCGCAAGCTACATCCCTATCTGCGATATGTGATGGATCCATGTCGACCTATAATAGACTTAGCAAAAAATCTTCATAATAAAATGGTATATTGGATTCATTAATTGGAGGTTGGTTAATTTAAATGGTATATAGTACGTACCACCCCCATGATATTAACTTTGTTTGTATCTATACGATTCAAACTGTAATCGATTAGAAGCTCTTCGCCTGCACTTATTGATTTTATCGCACATACAAATACACGATTTCCCTCGCGTGCCTCAAATATGCAATTGGGTTTTTTATTAGTTGACCCAGGTCACGTACTATTTATAAAACCTGCAATATTCACTATTGCTTTTGGCCGACCATCAATGTATACAGCCACTTGTTTACTTTGATCATTATCTTTCTATTGTATATAATTTGCTGACAGTGCATACCTACGCATACTTTTTTTATATTTAACAATCTACGTCCAATTATTGTAATTGTAACAAGGTCCAACAAACTCCATCAATTCAGCAACTCTATTGTAACAGACCTTTATGTCGTCCATGGAAAATAAGTCTCAACCATGTAACAACGAAGGTGCTATGCGATATATCCTATCGTCAACACAAAAATCGGTGTTTATTGGAGGAAGTTCCTTGGGCACCCATTGTTTCTGTAGATGTCTGTACCTCAGTGGCACCTCAATGTCGCCTTTGGTCTCATCATCATAAGAACATGACCCCCCTTGAGCAAGAAAAAATTTCATACGTTTATTGAATTTTCTTCTAATCTTTTGACCTCTTATTGATCTCCCTATCGTAGACCTAGTACATGTGTCACTTTCATTTTCTATTCCTGCATTTTCCTCACTCGACGAAGACAGATTTGACAAATACCTATTTGGGGGTACCTGCACTCCATGAAATGAGAGAGTTAATTGGTAATGAGAGAGAAATTTTGCAAATGAGGGTAATTTTATTGAAGAAGTCATCCCTAAAGTTGATTTTGGGATTAAAATTGGAATAAGTCCGACCGGGGCCTCAAGTGTTGATAACTGTATTAGATTTGTTGCTAATGTCGAGGTTTGAAAAACTGAGGAAGTTTGTTTTCCAAGTAATTTTAAAAAAATAAACTGTTTCTATAGGGTGTATTGACTAGTTATACCTACCCATCCATGAGACTGTGCAGGACCCTCGTCAAAGGGGTTCAGGGTCCTATACAATGTAATTCAATTATCTTATGTTAGCTAAAAATTACATAGTACACAACATGAACAACATGAACTTTGTAGACAAAAAGAGTATTAAATAATAAAAAGATGTTGTCATCAAAATCATTGTAAATTTTTAAATTCTTTACCTTTACTTTATGTAGACTATGCAGGATCCTCAACTAAATGGTTGACGATGTCTGTAGTCAACGACCTGTTCCCACCAAGGGTGACAACATCACACAGGGACTATACCTGAAATCAACACCATCAATTGAGCATCATAAGCATTACTACATTTGTAAGTTGATAAACAATAAATACATACGTATCATAAGCATCACAAGAATCACATGATGTGTCATCATATATGTAATTGAGCATCACAATTAGCATCACATATATGTCATCATAAACATGCAATCCATCACATATGTATCATAAATCACCATCCATCACATAGGTAATAAACAATCCACGTTCTATAAATAAACACAAAGTTCAAAAAATGTCACATGCATCATCATAAACATGCGATCCATCACATATGTATTTTAAATCAACATTCATCACATAGCTAATAAACAATCCAATTTCCATAAATAAACACAGTTTAAAAAATGTCACATAAATAGTCACTCTCCCTATCTCCATCTCCATATTAAAAGGTGCATCATGAATTAATTATGTAATGGCATTAGAATTCAAAACATAATGAATTAATTATGTAAAAAAAATTATATCAAGAAGTCAATATTAAATAGATAATATACTAATCGCATACCTCATACATTTCATTATTCATCATCATGAACATCAAGGTCATCATCGCCAACATCATCATGATCATCATCATCATCATCATCATCATCATCATCATCATCATCACCATCAACGTCTTTGCCATCATCATCACCATCATCACCATCACCATCACTATCATCATCATCATCATCATCTTCTTCTTCTTCTTCATCATCTTGCTCTTCTTCATCATCATTGAGAAACTGTCGATCGTGGTCATCATCTTCTTCTTCTTCTTCTTCTTCTTCTTCATCATCATTGAGAAACCATCGATCGTGATCATCATCCACTTCATTTTCTACTTCTTCGGTATCTTCTTCTTCCATCACATTATACTTTATCGGCCTTCCTCTTGGATCATGTCTAACAACAAATGACCAACCCGGTTTATGTGGAACCTCTGAGTAAAATACTTGCTCACATTGACTTGGAAGAACATAGGGCTCATCCCCAACTGGATCAAATGACCTTGTATTTAGCATTATAAAACCATTATCATGTTCAATAACAGTTCTATCAGGATCATTTTTATTCAATCGTAGTTTGTACCATTTGACGACGAATAAAACTAATTTGAAGGAATTAAAGTCACACTCGAGTATATCATCCAAAATGCCATAGTATCGATTTTGAGACTGTTGAGGATGTATGTCATTTCTCGATGAAATATTTGTCACCTCAAAGACTGAAGTGATGCCACAATCACAAGTTTTTTTCGTGTCATCCAACTTTTTTATGCGAAATTTATCACCATTGCAGCACATAGCGTTGTGGTGTTTGACCTGCGATATGTCAAACATGTAAAATTTATTCCATTGTGAGTTGATAAACATATGGGTGATTAATAAATTTATACGTACCTGTTTATCTCTTAAACCATATGCTAAATCAATTTCCCTTTGTGTAACATTGGAATCTCCATTACGATGAGCTTCTTTAACCAATGAAGCCACACCTTCCCATGTTAACGTGTGTCCACAATGTTGACAACGTTCAATCCATACTGTCATCCAATCAAGATTGTTTGCAATATACAAATGTAGTGCATCCCACTCTCGACCAACTGTACAAAAAATAAATAGACGTCTTACAAGAATTAATTAACTACAATAACATCTTATAATTACCTCTCACTTTCCTCAATCTACCTTTCCCCATCAAGTACTCCCCTTCGAATTTGTTAATGGTATTGGGATCCCAAATGTGATCCACATGGATCTTTGTTGCAAACTTAGGAAGATATTCAGAAATGTACACCATAGTCTGGTATACCGTATATCCCTCCACCCTAGAACCCTCAGGATGTGCTCTTTGTCGAACCAAAGCCTTCAAAATTTTCAAGTGCCTCTCAACCATCCACATTGACCTAGTGTGTACAGGTCCACACAATTCAATCTCCTCAACTTGGTGTATGAGGTAGTGTTCTTGTGCATTGAAAAAAGTTGGAGGTAGACACTTTTGCATTTCACACATTAAATGAGGAATTTTTCTCTTTCAATATTTTATATCGTCTTTATGGATTTCTTTACATGACAACCACCTACAAGATATTCAAGACGCAAAAAAATATATTACATAACAAGTAAAACAAATAGAAAATATAATATCTATACAACAAACTGAACAAATATCACTACTTACCTCATGTATTTTCCAAGATCATATATGACTTGCTTGACATTATTGTCAAAGTTGTCTGGGAGAGATAGAGGTAGAAAATACTGCAACAATTATAAAATTATCTTTTCATTTTTTTGCAACATAATACAATGAAAAGTACACGTAAGCGCAGTACTTAAATACATACTAAAAACACAAGAACATGAATTACCTTAATGAAGGTATGTCAATCATGCATTTTCATCCCTGGCCCAAATTCACTTTTCTTTGATATGAGATTGTTTATGTTCGCAGCAAATCCTGTGGCAAATCGAATTTCCGTATGACTTCTTTTATAGCATTGCTTTGTTGGTCCGTTAATAACCAAGGAAGCTCACTTATATTAATCTGGTCTCCATGGCTTAATTGAATGACATTTATCATTCCATGATTGGAATCCTGAATGTCACTACATATTTTGACAATTTTTTCTTTGTCACGCCTTCCATCCAATATTTTCCATACCGTCTCTGTTATATTCTTTCCAATATGCATACTATCAAACAAATGAACAATTTGTAACTGCTCATGGTAGGGAAACCTACTAAATTGTCGGGAATAACTTTTTAGTCCCTTAGGAAGGTGGTCATTTATGCCTTCACGACCTTCATGATCATCAATCACATCATCAGTAAACAAAACAAAATAGAAAAGATGTTTTATGACAAACTAATAGATGAAATGGCATTACCTTGACAATTAATTCTATTATATTCCAACTTTCACAGGTGATGTGTCATTCTTCGTGGCTTTGATGTATTCTCTTCTTTCCCATTGAAAAGATGTTTTTCAGTATTTCGATACTTATGATTTTTGTGGAGAAAGTGCCTATACTCATCAAACAACTGCTTTCCTAAACTTTTTGAATGACGAGATTTCATCTTTGGACCACAAACAGGACATGAAAATTTTCGCTTTGTTTGAAGACCTACAAGATAATGTATTTGGATTAAATATGATAATTTTTTGAATTATAATGTTCATGCACAACTTAAACACTATAACATACCACAAAAATATGTTAGCCCCGGGGCATCATGTATTGTCCATAGAAGCATTGCATGGAATTGAAATTGTCTTTGTCCTATTGGTCTAGAGATGTCATACATAGTGACACAATTCCATAACTCCAGCAACTCATCGATAAGAGGCTCGATATATACATTCATATCTTTAACTTGGTACTTACCTAATCAAATGAATAAAAACATTACATAATTATTATGACCATTTTACTGCAATATTTATAATTAAATTTAGATGACTATATTTAAATGATAAAATACCTAGAACAATCATTGCTAACATTATGTGCTCCCACTTTATTGACATCCATGGAGGAATGTTATTGTTGATAACAAAAACAGGCCACACTGAGTAAATAGATCTCATCTCTCCAAATGGATTGATATCGTTCGCTGCCAATGAAAGCCTGAGATTATGAGGTTCTTCTTTAAAGTGTGGCCACTTTTCCTCTATGTCCATAAATGTTGAACCATCTGCAGGCATTTGAATAATGTCATCTCGACTTCTATTGCATGCATGGTAATCCATAAATTGTACCAAGCTAGTGCACTTGAATAATCGTTGCATACGTGGAATAATGGGAATATAGCGAAGAACCTTGTGAGGAACCCTTTTTGTTATTTGATCTGCTCGATATCTACTGATATGACATTCAGGGCATTCAGTTCGAAATTCATGTTGTTTGTGATATATAATATGATCATTGGGACAAACATCTATTGCTTGATACTCCATTCTAATATCTTTCATAACGGCAGATAATTCTCGGTATGAGCGAGGTAGAATATTTGATGGTGGTAACAAAAACTCACCTATCAATCTACAGCAAAAAATATAATTTGTTAATATAAAGAATATTAATGGTACAACATGATTCACATTTTATTATGACATATATGACATACCTTAACATACGTGACATTGTTATGTTGGATAAACCATTCATAACCTTCAAGATCACCAACAACAATACAGCGGAGAGAAGAGTTGCCTATGAGCCTTCGTAAAGGGCCTCAGATGCCTTCTCAAGTAGACGGACATCATGAACAACATCAAGGTCATCTTCATCATCATAATCAGTTGTGCGAGTACTGAATGAGTCATGGATCAAAGTATTTGTACCATCATCTTCAATTGTGTTTTCTGGTTCATGATCATCATCTTCCATGGGATCATTATCTTTAGCTTCGATATTCACACCTCCATGTCTGTCCACTTCGAAAACCATATTCTCCGGGTTGTGTTGATCCATACCATGTGCTCCGGGGTGCTCGACCTATATAAAATTGATAAACATAAATAAACTGTGATCATGATCTCATCATCACATGATTTATTATGTTTATAAATTGTTAAAACGATATAATAAAAAACTTACCAATGGATGATAATCATGTCCACCTTCAATGTGACCATGCAGCCTACAATATTTCTTCGTTGTTTTGATTAGAAGTCTTCTAGTCTTTAACCCCTTACAAATTTTGCACGGACAATAACATTTTCCATCACCTTTTATTTTCAAGTTAGACCATAATCTAGCAATTGTCTCCTTATTTTGTTGTTCGTTGATATTGTCTGACATGGTCTTTCTTCACAGGCAAGAAAATCGGGCTATAGAACTAGTTATATAGAAGTTGAAATGTTAGTTATGAAATCACGTTTCAGTATAATATACCGAATCAAATTACTTGAAAATAGAAATTATCATCATTGAACCAAACCCATTTAACTCTTCTTTTTCATCTCAAAACATATCTAATGGCTTTGTGGTATGCAATCCTTGTATAAGATATTAAGTTGACTGATGTCTAATTGGGGAAATTCATGATTGTGTAATGTGAATTCAGTATCCTAAACATTGGAGAGACCTTATCTGACTTGCCTAATCAATGTGGTTGTTGTCCTATTATGAAATACTGAGTTCTGCCCTTGCCTCTGCATCAAACTTCTCACATCATGTTTCTTCAACAAAACACACTAATATGAATTAAGCCAACACCATGAGGATAGGGTCAAGTATCAATATGGAAACTAATCATAATATGTGAAGATGGGGTTCACACATAAGTGTTGGCTCTCAACAATGCCACACATCCAAAATTGTCAGTCTCAAGACTTGTCCTATTGGGTGAGCACTCATTGATGGCCACAAGGCCAAATCAATGTATGTAGGCTTCGAACTCCTAACTCTAGGCTAGGAAGACCCTACAGAAGGTCTATGAACACTCACTTGGTATTACAATAGAAAGAGCCTTCCTCTATAACTTTGTTTGCAACGCACACATCAATATTGGTAATAATTGTTATGATGGATGGTCTATTAGGACGGTAAATAAAATGCTTATTCTTTTTCCACCCTTTGAAACTACAACAAGGTATTTGTGGTGCAGGTGCACCAAGGCAAACAAATTCAAATTTGAAGACCTTTGAGACCAAGGAGGAGTGTCCAACATCAAACAAATTCAATAAAATCAATAATGAGATCCTAAAGCCAATAATGGCTTTTGAAACTAAAAAAATGCAAAAGTTGTCAAATTGTCCTGAAAGTTGTAAAATGTTGTCAAATGTTGGATATTGGGTCAAAACACCCAAAAATGAATTTAGGAAGGTTTAGATTCATCAAATATGCCAATAAGGATGAAAATCCAATAATTGTAGGTTTTATTCAAAAAGTTGTCAAGCATTTGCAAAAAATGTAAAATTCAAATTTTCAAGTTCCAACGGTTAGGAAGAATTAGGAGGGAAAGGCAAGTTTTAATTGTTTTAGTGTTAAATAAACTTTGTAACCAACCATGTGGTGGTTTAAAAAACTTGGAGATTCTATTTAAAGCCATAGACATTCTTTGTAAGGCAAATTGAATGCCAAGGAGTACGAACTGTTGTAGAAACTCAATGAAAATTCAGAATTTTGGAGTAATTTCTCATATTTTCTATTCGTTGTGAAGGTTTACTTTAAATTTGTTGATTCCCTAACATTGTAAAGAACTTTTATCAACATTCCACACCTCTGTGGATGATTTTAGTTCATTATTCATTCTAAAATTTTGTTATAGGGCTGACTGTCATAACTTTTTGAGTATTTTCCTTTGGTAGCTTTGACAAAATTCAATCATGGGGTCATTCCATGAATGTTGAACCCTGTTTCTCATGGGATGAATATTTTATAACATTTATAATACATTCTAACAACTAAAATGTGCAATTGAGGGGTTTAATGCAGGTGACCACCATTTGAAGGAGTGAGAAGCCTAGTGAAGAGGCTCGGTAGGGTGAAGGTTGGAGAGATCTACCTACATGAGGGGTAGTTTTTATGATTTATAAATTGGTAAAACACCTATCTAAAGGTGAATCAACAACCAATTTTATCCAAGAGTGAGTGGATGTGGGAGATTGGAGAAACCCTAGATTTTAGGCCTTTTTGATGAAAATTTGGGGCTTTTGGGGTTAGAGGCCTCACAAACCGAAATTGATTGTGGATTCCTTCATCATTTGATATTTAGAAAGACTTTTTTAAGGTAAGAAGTACCCAGAAGTAATATTTCTTGTAGTTGCTTTGTTAATCCACCGTTCTAGTTGCTTGAAAACGAAGGACAGTCTAAAAACAGCAGATACTTTCCAAAACAACTTGTTAAATGCTCTGACTATGTTATAGAAAAGCCAAAAGGGTATCCAAAAATATATTTTATTTGTCTTGTGTCTTGGAATTTTGTAGATTTATCATTAAATTTCTCTCTCTGTAGGGCTAATAGGGGCTCTAGGGCTAGTAGGAGGAAATTGGGGTTTGGGCATTTGGGTATTGAACAGAAGGCCAAAACTAGTTTGAACATTTCATAATAGACCTAATTACACCTTCTAAACCATCATTTTCATTTGGGAAGGTCTTGTTTCATAATTGGCCCATTTGAACCATTTGGGGTGTTTGTAGGCTTAAGGGGATCTTTCATTTCCTACCTTGCATTTCCCTTATATTTTACAAATTCATCTATACCTATTTGGGCATTGTCTTATACCACCATACCTCTACCAATTCTGCATCAATTTGACTGTGACAATCAAATACCCTTAGCACAATCATAGAAATTTAATCTATTTCATTTGGTTTTGATCGACAAACCCTTCTGAAGGTTGCATAGGGTCCCCTCACCCCTCTCTCTATCATCAACCACTTCAAAATACTAATCACTTGGTCTTCCCACCAAATTCTTCCCTGATATGATACATAGCATGAAAAAAGGTCTATCATATGAAAAAATGCACATAAAACCCCAATTCAATTAAGAAAAACTCTTGGATGGCATGCCAAAGGCCTATTTATTCCCATCCAAGTGTGTTACAACCTCAAACCACCATAAACTAACTTTCCAACCATATTTTTAAGAATTTTCTACAAGAAATGCAAAATTTGTCATGGCAATATGACAACTTTTTTCCCAATGGACCTCAAACTTACACAATTAGGTCTCTATTTGTTGTTAGAATGCGATCTATGACTAAGTATTAGAGGATCTTACTAACTTAGGTATCATGCTTTTATGTGTCTCTGACATGACTCCTAGTAACTATATAAGGATCTTACTAGTCCTAGATCTATGCCTTGTCTTTTTTATATGGTTCCTAGTGAGAATATATGAATCTTACTAGTTCTAAATGTCATAACTTTGTGTTTTGCATACTCCATGTGTGTCACCAATGTTACTCATATTACTCACTTTGTACTTCCCTTTTATCTCAATATTGTAGATTGACAATATCATAAGTCTTGGGAGCTACCACTTTTCCAAACTTGTAGACATCTTGACTCTTCAATATCTTGGTGAAAGAATATTTGGTTTCTCCATATTTTCCAAAGAGTAAATGAACATAATTTCATACTCTTGCTAAAAGGGGGCTAAATATTGCATCATAAGTTGTATCTCTTTAAAAATATACACTAAGTTTGGACTCAATTTAAGTGGTTGTGCCTTATTTATGCCTAATTGTACTTAGGTTTGACAAAGTTTCCATAAATTTGGTTCATTCCCTTATTCATGATGTTCCTCATGGCTCATTTTTATAGGACTAGGGTCTTGGGAACCCTTATTCATGGAAATTGGACCTAAAATTTGAAAGATGAATGGTGGATTCACAAATAGTAGGATTTTCCTCTCCAAATTTGGACTTTTGCAAAAGTTCAATTTGAAAAGGTGCAAGGACCATCCATATAAGGTCCATCTTGAAAATTAAATGATAATACCATCCATGCATATTAAATGATATAGTCAAGTAATAAAGAAGGAAAACCATTTCCTGAAGTTGTCAAATGATTTTAAAGATGCACAGCAGTCCACTAAATGCAATTCACTAAAAAAGAAAACAAAGTATGCTACAAGATAGTGGATAAGATGCAAGGAATGAAGTTAAATAGACAAAGAAAAACCATGAATATTACCAAGTCAAAAGGAGTAGCTATGACCTCTTAGGTGTTTTTTCACTTGCATAAATTAGACTTCTTAAGGATAAAAACACATGTAGATAGTAGTATGAAGTCTTTTTGATGATTTTTGAAGTAGTTGAAGGAATGGCTTATTTTAGTTATATCTAACCCAAGACAATTTCAACTCAAAGTAAGGAATAAAACCATATGTCCTATAAGTTTGGGAAGCTAATTGAGTAGCTGGATAAGATAGAACATGACTATAGGGTAGTCTTGAGACTCTTTTAACTCGATTAGAACGTGTACCAAGTATCTAGGAGCTTACAATGCCAATTCAACCATATTTCAAGTGAAAATGCAACAAAGGGAGTAAAAGCTTTGAATACACCTCAAAAACCACTCTGGTGGCCAAGTAGGTGGAAATAGTCTTTTCCAACATTTTTTTTCTTCATAGATGCAGCCCTATATTCTCTTTATTATTTGAGATGATAAATACATTGTTGGCGGTTCCGTTATTACCCAGTCCAGTATCGATCTAATCTTGATACTTTCATAAAAGGAGTGACTATCCTAAGTGCTTGATACTGTCACAAAAACTGAGTGTTGCAGCAGTGAATCTTCCTTTGACCTTTGGGTGGTTGGGAGGGTAAAGACCCATGGTGGTATATGTTTAGTGGTTCTTGTAAGAGTATCTGAAAGTACATTCGTTTTTGGATATCTAGTACATTTTGTGAGTTGAGTACCAGGGGGGATTAGAAGACCCAGTTGAAGGAGGATTTGTGTGAATAAGGGTTGAGGGTGTTGGTGGTGATTGAATGTTGGAGAGTTGGATTGTGACTTAGACATTTTTATTTGTCCTATTTGAGTGTGATTCAATGGTTGGGTGAGGGTTGGTGAGTATGGGTGTGTTTTGGGGTATTGAATCCTTTTGAGCAACTTGTGGCCTTGTGAGGGGTCTTGTGAGTAAGTGAAGGGTTGACACCTAATTGAATAGGGGAGTTGGGAGAAATATCTCCCTTGTTGGTTGAGTTTATTGGATTCTCTACATCAGCGTGCCTTTTTGCTATCAATCCATTCAAACTTCCACCCAAAGATTCAATCTTGTCAAAGTTCAAAATAAATTTCCTTGTTGTCCTTACTATCTTGCATCAACTTTCATATCACTAGGTAGTCTTTTGATTAGAACTATCATCTTTCATGGTAGGATACCATCTCAGTCCCTTGAGTTAAGTTAGCTTACCTTTAGAATTTATCATTTCCTAATCAAGTTGTTCAAGGGGAAAATCTCACTAATCAAGTTGAAATGTCAATTTCTCAATCTGCCTAAGGTAAAAGGTTAAAATAAATTGCAAAAGATAGAACAAGGCTACGAGAAAATGAATCATCAGTATTACCTAAATCCACATTATCAACAAAATCTAGAAATAGCCTTGTATGTAAATAATTTATCATGCCAAAATTGTCGATTCTAACATGAAAATGAGACCAAGGAAAACTCTAGAACAACTACTACTATTCATTCACATGTTCCTTATTAACTTCAATCACCACGAAAGATGCACAAATTGATTATAACAAAGAAGATGTTTCATAAATGTAAATATTGCACAAATTGATTATAACAAAGAAGATGTTTCATAAATGTAAATATTAATTCGGGACTAAGGAAAATGAAAGAAATAAAAGAATACCAAGCAATCAAAAAACACTACCAATACCGTTGCAAACTATGAATTTCATTTCCATTAATTCTTCAAAATATACTAGCAAAGCACAAGTATTCAATCTACAGCCTATTGCTAAATGTCTTTTGAAAGAAAACACACTAATGAGTGTTACTAAACTTGGACCTTAAATGATCAATTATTAGACCCTCAAAATGAATTTTGAAATTACATTTATAGGGAAACTTTTTCCTCAAAATTAGAGATTAAATTCCACCCAAAACCTTATCAAACTAAGAGGTACAATCAACACACAAGATACTAGCCTATAACTTAATTAAGAACTATAAGTTGATCATGAAAATGAAATATAAGTCAGAAGGAACTTAGAATATGGAGTCAAAGAAGCATGGAGATCAAGAAAAAGAGGATCTATCTAGGCCCCCACCCCCAAGATGACTCCTCCAAAAATTTTAAACTTAGGTGCACAAGCAACAAGATGAAGAACAAAGGCCAAAGTAGGTTGTAACTACCATGAACCCGTCCATCTAAAGTGATGAGAATCTGGATGTTCCTAAGTGGCTACAATTCAACTTTGAAAGGATAAAGAAGAGAGTATTGAAGAAAGTAAGTTTGCAAAAGATGATCGTTGAGGTTGAGGCCGCAAGGAAGCCAAAGAAGGCAATGACTTTGTATGCCACCTAAAACTATGCAAAAGGAGAGATAGTTGCCAATACCCTAAAATAGAGAAGATTTAGTAAAAACTGCCAATACCCTAAACTAGGGTAACCCGAGACAATAAGAAAATGGTTTGGGGGTCATATAGACTAGCTTTATATTGTATGTTAATTACAAAGTGATAAGTTGTGTGGTTGGAGATTTTCAGTCCACCCCTTCTAGGTTAGGATTGTGCTGAACTGAACACGATTGTATCTCCCTAGGGCTTCCGGGTTGGGTGTGTTAGGCTAGCTGGCAAGAGAAAGAAAGGCTTGCCCGAACAACACTGAATGAAGGTTGCAAATCACTTGAATAATATTCATTCCAATTGTTTTCTTGTGCGTTGGTTTGATCTCCATCGATTCAGCAGCCAAAGGTAGACACCGCCCTATATATTAGCTCATACAATAGTGAACAATCAACACGTATACGGGAGGAAGGGATTGCTGCGACAAAATTGAACGCTCACTCCTCAATCACAGTTCTATGGTTTTACGAGGAGTAGATTCCTACAGGGTATTACGCATTCAGGGAACCACACCTTTGACTAGGAGCCATCTAGCCTGAGATTGGATAATCAATATGAATACAAGATTGACCAATTTGCATTAAAAACTAGGGAAATTAACCACCACATGTCTCATTTCCTAACATCTTTTGCATAAAAAATGAATCTCTCATACTCCAAGAGTTGCTTCCACAATCGGTCAATATCCCACAAGAATGCAGGCATAGCTAGCATGTATAAAAGCAAGCAAAAGTTGTACAATCTCTTGAATGGAATATTTTTTGCAACATGAAATTAAGGTGAAGAATCTACCTCCTGCGCGGGATTGCAAGCAATGCGCAAATGCCTTCGATGCGGGTTTGATGTTGTTGGGGGTTGAAGTCACCACGGACGCCTACGCGGGATTGCAATGCACAAATGAATTGCCCTCTTCTTCTTTTTTAAGTAATGGTCATTGTCGTTGGAATTACGACGAACTCGAGCACTTTTTTGAAAAAAAGAAAATTTTCATTGCAAATGCCTTCTTCGTCAAAACCAAATGGCAAATTGTCGTCGGAATTACAACGAATTCGGGCATTTTTTCAAAAAAAAATCAAATTTGGTCACAATATACCTTCTCCGCCGAAAACCTCAGTCAGAAATCTAGTCCAAATGTATTAGTGTTTGTATTTTTATTTGTCAAGTAAAATCTAGACTTGTCCTGAAACTGCCACTAAATCCAGTTTATATATGTAACAAATAACATGAACAAATTGTTGAAGCACAACGTCTACCTCCATTCTAACACCCGAATACATTTTGAGAGCCCTCATAACCATTTCATTTTCTAAGCTAAAGTAAAGAATGAAATGAAAATGAAATGACAAGAAATGGAACAGGGGAGGAATGCATAGCTTGCAATAGATGGAACGGGACACATTGCAAGCTTTTGTATCTCTCATCCAACACCTGTCCTCGCCAAAGCCATGTAAATATACATATCTATTTGTGAAATATCGATATTCCCAAAAGCAAGGAAGCTTACATTCATCGCAATCATGTATTTTATCTAAGCCATAGTAAAGAAAAAATGTTGAATGAATGAACTTTTGCTTTGTTTTGCATTTCATCTCCTTTTCACTTTCTTTTGTACTCAAATGACTCACAATTTGCAATGGTGATTGAGTTTGTTAAAGAGATATCTGTATTAGGTTTTGTTGTGACCTTTTCACACATCGCCCCATTGCTAACAGGGACCCCCTCTTTTCCTGCTTTATGCGCTGTTAGGTTAGAGTTTTGGCTGCTTAGTGGGCAATTTTGTGTTTCTCGTGACTGAGTCTCGAAGTTTTGGTCATGCCTAGTGTCATTTAGGGTTTTTGAGGTTATAGGATCAAGCGCGTAAATTTGAATTTTTTTTTAAATGATCCTAGTTTTGTCTAAGTGTAGACCCTTTTAGAGCGTTAACGTGTTTTTTTTAAACGTCCTCATTGGTGATTTTCAGTGCTAAGGTGTTTTCGGACCTTTTGAGTTGTTTTTTCGCTCATAGAGAATTATTTAAGTTGATTTCGCACTTTGTTTCGATGGATTCCCTTGTGTTACGCTCCAATTTTGATGAATTTGCCTAAGACCAGTTGAGTTCTATAAGTTTCAAAGTTTCTAAGTGATTCTGAGTGGAAAAATCATCATTTTCCGGAGTAAAATCCATATTCTAAGGGTTAAAAGGTCAAAATTTCATACTAGAGGTGTTTTTCCCTTCATATTCATGACTACCCATGGTTTTCCCCTCTCAAAATCCAAATTGGACATGAATTTCCCCTAAAATCCATACTTGCTCCATTTTTCCACCACTGTGAATCCATATTAGGGTCGTTTTTCCCCTAGAAGCATAAAATTTGACTAAGTGTCACGATTTACCTTGACTACCCACGTTTTTCCACCAGGGAGGTATGACAAGTTTGTGCATGATGTTTGCATTCATTCCACACATATTGATTTTCCACCAGGTCTTTTGTGACAAATTTTGAGGATTTTTGTCCGGATTTTCATCCAGACTCATATCGATTTTCCATTGAGGGTACTTTTGATGGTTTTAGAGTCTAGATTTTCATCCAGACTGAGGTCATTTTTCCACCAAGGGGTATTTTTGAATGTATAATGATTTTTATCCGAAATTTTATTCAACACTCAAATCGATTTTCCCCTAGCCCCATTTTGTGTGCATTTTGATGGATTTTGTTGGGAAATTTTGTCCATACTAAGATTGATTTTCCCTTATGGGGAATATTTTGACGTTTTAAATAATTTTGATGAGATTTTTTAATCCCTACCTGGATCGATTTTCCCAAGTGGCTCAAATTTTGATTTAAATTGCAATATTTTAATAAAGTGAGCTCTGTTTTACTTCTTTTTTAATAAAGCAACGATTATTTAATAAATTTAAAAAACAATTAAATGATTTGCAATAAGCATTTAATGTTTTCAACATTGTAGAAGCAAATCAGTTTTACCTAAACAAGTATAAGAACAAGTGTTTTATCCCACATTGCTTGTGTGGTAAAGTTGGTGATCAAAGCAAGTTTAAAGAGAGGAGTCCAACATTATTTTATTATTTGAGTTTGCCAAGGGTCTCCGTGCAAAGGCAATTTTCTCTCTTATTGGTGAATTTTGGTGAAGTGTTTTGGTGAAGCAATTGGTAGAAGACTTCAATTTTCTCCATTTTGTCCAACTTAGCAACCTTTTGGTGGCTGCCATTAATGGCTTAATGCCACGATTTTCCAAGTTTGGCGCTATTTTTGGTGTGTTTGGTGATTTTGGTGAAGGGTGGCAATTTTGGTATTGACTGTTAGAATATTTAATATTTACTTGGCTTAGGTTTATTTGTATTTAGTTTAGGATATTCCTTTGAAATTCCTACATGTAATTTGTCCTC
The DNA here is from genome assembly GCF_030272615.1 of Cryptomeria japonica. Classification (NCBI taxonomy): domain Eukaryota; kingdom Viridiplantae; phylum Streptophyta; class Pinopsida; order Cupressales; family Cupressaceae; genus Cryptomeria; species Cryptomeria japonica. Next base: position 692,922,349 of record NC_081405.1, on the reverse strand, counting down.
TAGTACATGTGTGAGGACAAGTCATTTCTTTTATTTTCCTTTATTAAGGAATATTAGATTTCCTCCATAAGAGGATGTGGACACATGGCACACACATTTTATGAATGGTGGCATTCATAGATTTGGGAGTTACTTTGTAACTCTTCTTCTCATCTCTATTTAAGAGATGTCTCCTCTCTCATTTGTTCTTAATGATATTATTGTAAAGAGCTTCTTGCTCTCTCTTTCTCTCTCTCATTTTAGGCATTGTCTAATTCATAATATCACAAGGGGTTTTTTTGTGCTTTTCCCCTTTCAAAAGTTCTTGTGCCTCCTTCTTCACATTTGGGTGATTGCTCCAAGTTTCTGCATTTCTCTTGGTAACATTTACTTCATCAATAAACTTACTTGGATTTTGTTTTTCTTTCCTTGCTCTTGTATTTCCTTTCATTGACAAACTTTGGTGATTTTCCTTGACACCACCATCATTGCTTGTTGTTTTCAGACCTCCGTTGTGCATATTAAAGTAAATTTTGAAGACATTTTCAAACTGAAGTGTTTGGCGCCATGATTGGAAAAATGCGATTTTGATTTAGCAAGAGTTTTGTGCCTTTTTTGGTGGATTACCTCATGTTTGGTGGTCACCATTATTCCCTACTTGTTGATGTTGCTTCAGATCTAAGTATTCACACCATTATTACGGTTAGTTCAGCCTCCATTGTTGGGTGGTTATCTATTTTTTAGACTTAAACTTTCATTGCTAGCCAACCCCAACTTCAACGATTTGCCTTTAGGAGAGTTTTCCAAGTCATTTTTAGTCAATCACTTGACAATTTGAGGGTTGTTACAGATCTATAACTTCATCATGGTTGCTTGTCCTCATAAAATTTAACTCTTACCAACCATACCATTATTCCCGGATTTGACTCGCTTTCATTGTATAAGTTGTTTTCCATCAAATTTATGCACATTTAGATAATTGCAACATGTTTTGAGAGGTTTATTCATATAGTTGCAGGTTGTCTTCAGATTTGTGACCTCCATTGTTGACTATGGAAGGTGTGTCTTCAAACATATTTTTTTGTGAAAACACAACCTTTCACACTTTTCCCTAGTCACTCTTGATCTGGTATACTCCTTTGCACTATGATTTGCACGGAATTTCTAAGTATAGGGAGGTGTTGATTTCTTGAGTGTTTCATACCCCAATCTTGTCACATTTTGTATTTAAATTGTTAAGATCTACCTAGAGTGTGGACTATTTTCTTGACTTCATACCCTAATTAGCCTAAATCATTAAGAAGTCAGGAATTCTATTAAGAATATTATATTTACCTAAGTTCTAACTTCAAGCTTCGTACAGGTGCGATGTCGAAGTCCAGATTTAAGGAAAGAAGAGAACAATGGAAGATACTGGAGATTGGATTCTATCCAGAATCCAAGATGTCATCCAGATGGAAGGAGATTACGGATACAAACATGCATTTTCTGAACCTGATGCGACAGCGGATGTTCGAAGTGGGAAATCAAATTCCTTCCCCATCGTATGTAAATATTATGAAAAGTGGTATTTTTCAAGTCATTGGATTTCCACAGTCCATACAATGCAATGAGCTTATCCTGGAATGTGCACGATGTTATGATCCTCGCTCGCGAATGATCAAGACTCCTAAGGGCGTTGTCATTGCCTACCTTATTGAGGATGCGATTGTTGAGGTGTTTGGAATTCCACGTAGAGCAAATATGAAGAATGCAACTAAGGATGAATATGAAGATCAGTACATGAAGAAGATTGATGCATGTAAGAATATAATAAACAAAGAGTGGATGATCGAGCCTAGGCTTCATCATTCCAAGGCTCCCAAGACACTCATGTGCATAGACTTCAAAGAGGAATATAGTGACTTAGTATTCTTGCTCAACAAAGTGATGAGGATGTCACAAGGTGCAATATTCAATGGATGGATGTTCTACTTTATCCAGGATTGTCTTTGAGAGACATCAATAAATTAGTCTAGAATCATAAGTGACAATCTGGACTTTCAGCTGAGGAATGTAGAGCGGTTCAAGTCTTTCGCCATGACTTCCTACTTGGTATACCTGCTTGCACGGTTTGTTTCATACAAAGAATTGATATGCAGAGGTGAAATCGAGAATGGGCAAGGACAATTCAGGAGTCACGAGTGCTATCCCTAGCTGAACATGTATAGAATTGAAGACTATAAGAGAGTGAATGACGTATTCACAATGTACATCACGTGGATGCTACAAGGCGAAATCCACAAAAGATTGTCCAAGGAGGCAACAAAGCTAATAGAGAAATATGGATCGTGGTATATTCAGTTTCCCACTTTCACATACCTTAAGATTCATGGGTTTCAATCCGAACCCTACAAGCTTCCTAAGTATCCTTCTAACAGAATGATCTTGTTGGAAGTGGTGAGACAGCTTCTAGAGTTTGATTTCATTCAAAGAGAGAAGCATAGGACGGGCATGACATTCCCTATTTCAATTGGGAAGACATTGGAGGTTTGCCAATCTGCCTTAGCCTCCAGCACTGCGAGTGAGGAGCTTGCATTCTATCGATTTGCAACTTTCAAGAAAAGAGAAAGATTTGATCCAGATAAGAAAGTTGGAAGGATCAAGGGAGAGAAGTTCATCCACAAGGTAGACATAGAAGATTATTGGGCCAACCTGATGGACAAGCAGGCAATGAAGAGACGAATGTGGTCCAGAATATCAGTAGATTTCATGAGGAAGTGTGGACTTTTCCTCATTCCTAATCAAGTGTTAGATGACAAGGATCATAAGCATCCACAATACGAAAATGAAATGAAGAAGACAATCTTATTGCCTAATTGGTCAAGATCAGAAGAGATTGATTTGAATGTATTGATGAGAGAGGTCTTGAGTTTCTCTCGTACATGGGTAGATATTCAGATAAATAAGTTAGTTGATATGGGTGTTTCCTTCACTTATGAAAAGATGAAGTCGGAAGAATCTACTTCTAAAGATGATCAGAGGACTATCAATGATGTCAGGATTCATGCAAATGAAGAGAGTCAAGCACCCAAGAGAAGGAAAAACACGCCAGGAGGAGTCAAGGCTAGAGGGAAGAAGATTGAGGAGGTTAAGAAGAAGAAACAAAAGACTATCATTCTTTCACCTATCATTCATTCACCACCTCTCAGTGTCTCATCAATTAAGGAAATTGAAATAACAGAACAGAATAAGGAAACCCAACAATGTTCCAACATAGTGCTACTACCAAAGAATATTCAGGAGTTACATGCCACAGCAACATCTACTCCACCAAATGAGAATGATGATCAATCGGGATCCCCTACTATCCTTTTGGAGGTTAGTTTGGGAAATGAGATATATGATTTGACCAAGAATAATCATGATGATGACGATGATGTTATCTCGGTATTGAGAGGGCTTGATCGAGATATGTGTCTCGATGATGGTATGGAGATGGTCGTTATTCTTTATCGGCTGATGAGAAGTATGGAAAAGAGTAAGAAGATGATAGAGGTACAGCCTATTGATAACATTGATGACTACCTAACTAGGAGCAATAAGGAAAAAGAACCCAAAAGAGCTGATATTTTGTCGCACATAGCTAGAGATGAGGCAAGAATGCGGATTGTGCAGGTGGTTGTTCCTATTGGAGGTGTGACAACGGACATTGCTACTCCTATGGATTTCAAAATTACTTTAGTTGCCCTTTGTCGTACTACAAGAGAGCAAGAATTTCAGGAGGTTGGTGATAACCTTAAGGCGATCAGCGCAAGGTTAGATAGAGAAATTGAAGAGAAGGAGAAGTATAGAGAAGAGAATATCATACTTAGAGAGTATATTGCGGGGATAAGGCATGAGAATCTCACTCTTATTTTCCCTATTGTGATTGATCATGGACTACATTCACACTATGAGGCAGCGAGAGATACACTTTCAGAGGTGGAGAAGTGGATTGAGAGTACAAAGAGACAAGCGGATGATTTCCTTACTCAGTTTGTCTAGGTATATGATAGGATAATAGGGCTCATATTTAGAATCCAATATTTGGAGGGAGTATGGAAAGAATTCCGACCTATTCAAGAGAAGACTACTTCACGCCTCAGAGCTTTGAAGAAGATTCCCAAGTCCACGTTGATCAGCAAGAACATTGTGCACAATGGAGACAGATATGATTACCATGGCTGGTATTGTTCATTGGCCATGAAGAAATCAACTTATGAGAACGCTCAGTTGAGTTGTAGGGAGATGGAAGGATTAATTCAAGACATTCAATTGAGGATCCTTACCTCAATTGAGGAGTTATTGGATGTTGATGTTAATGATGCTAGTGGTTTACACTTAGTCGAATTAAAAGACAAGATGAAACTTATGTTTTTTTGTCAGTTGGACTCTTTGAAGAAGAGTCAGATAGATGATTTGGTCTCTTTGTTGATTCATGTTCATAGCTCGCAGAAGCTCATGCCATATTGGGAGAAAACTTTGGACATTTGCTTGGATTCACTGGACATGATTGATTTGCAACAAGATACCTTGCCTAGCATTTCCATGGAGTTAGATTTTGTATTGGCTAGATTCTTGAAGTATGCTATGTGAGAGAGAGAGAGAGAGAGAGAGAGAGAGAGAGAGAGAGAGAGAGATGCAAGAAGGAATGTGCTAGAAGATTCCCTATTTGATGACTAGGTATCTTTTCATAGGGTTTTGTTGACATAATGTTGGTCGTTGATCTTGAATCAATCTTGGCCATCCATTTTTTTAAGAGAGTCTATATATACCTCCTTGTCTCTCATTTGTAAGAGAAAATTTTTGTAGAATTTTTGTAGAATTGTTGGCATATGCTGCAACTATTTGAATCTAAATCATTGTTCAATTGTTGGTGATTTTGATCTTCAAATGTTGTCTTTGCATTCATGGTTCTCAATTCCTTCAAGCTAGATTAGAATTTTATATTAGAATTTGTTTTCATGCTTATTAGATCGAGTGAAAGATTTATTGAATATATTTGTGTGGAATCCTTAATCCATACCACTAGCCTCTTGCCGCTGGAAAGTGAGTCTTGTGTGGTCAACTGGAAAATTGAGTAAGCTTAACTTCAACTATTACACGTCCCTTGACAAGCATAAACTTGGATGGTTTCAATGTTTGATGGTGAAAATCCTCGAGTATACCTTAGACGATTGCACTAAGCTTGTGTCAAAACCTGTTTGTGAAACCTTGCCTAGTTTGATTCCACTAAACTTGTTCATCATTTCCTAGATTCATAAGCCTAGAATAGATTTCCTGAACCTTATTCTTTTTGCCCATTTTTTTGTAAGAATTAAGTCCAGAACTACATTGCTAAATCCTAAGTTGTCAGCATACCTATTCCGCATATTTCATGATCGAAGAAGATAATCCTAACATTTTTGTAAGTCCCCAAGTGAACACAGCAATTCACATCGACCATTGAGTTACCCACTCGTAAAAACCTGACATGTCGAAACTTTGGAATCATTTTAGTTGATCTTACCCTTAGCATCTGAGATGATTTTGTTCAAAAGAGGGTAAATTACTTTGGTATTTTATTCTGAAATGTTATGTGCATAAACACACATCAACAGGTTGTAGCAAGCACATATAGAGAACAAACAAGGATAGATAAAATTTACAAATTGCTATATCAGTATATTGCTACATATCAAATTGCCTATGGACATAACCATTGCACGTTTGAACAATGCAAGTGCTAGTTAATATATTTCACTGTGTTTGCACAAATTGTAACAATCAAGCAACTATTTCATAATTATATCCATGGTTGAAGCTTCAAGGGAAAATAATAAAGCGTAACAACAGCAATCATATGAGAACAATTGCATTTTATAAATCTTTTTTGAATAAATCATATAATTAAAGCCCAAATCTTAGTAAAAAAAATATGCACATCATTAAATGCACCCATTGGAGTGTCAAAATGAAAGAACACGCTGTACCGATATTGAGCCCATAACTCTTAATTTTCCAACCAATCAAACAATCTTACAATACCCGTCAAGGATCACTCAAGTAGTAAGGTAGGCTCCATATCATCTTTGATTTAAGAAATCGATCTGCTATTTCTAAGGTCTGATGGTTTGATTATAGTCCTATAATGTTGCTTTATTCTTGGAGACATTTTTGGAAGGTGTAATGCAATAATATGCAGAATTTCCTTGCTAAAGATATAACATTTGTACAAAATGTATAACTCTACAGTATGTCAATGGTGCCATGATGGCCAAAACATTTTTCTTTTAAGTGAAGGATTAACATATCAAAGCTAATGTGCCACCTGACAAAATATCACTAATCACCACATATTGAAGCTATTCCCAACAAATTATTACAACACTGGTAAGATGAAAATTATTTAACAGAGAAACAAAAATGTTAAATTAGAGTTGCAACTGGAACCCCAAATCTGAGGACTAACCCCTAAAACTGATGGTCAGAGGACTTAGTATTAAATCACAAGTCTTTTGTGTATGTCTTCTCGTGAAAAATTCAATCCATATAAATAACACGTCCCAATTTTCACATACAGCTTTTGCCATCAATAGAGAGATTGTTTAAAAAAACTAATTCTGTTTTGGTTCAAATCAAAGATTTCAAGGAAAATAAGTAACTTGAGATTAATTGTAGACCTGAATCTAAACATCATTTAGCCTGAGCTTAAAACATTGATCATACTGGATAAAATTGAGCATAGGAACAAAGATTATCTATCAACCATACAATCTACGCCAGTCATCTTCTGCGTCCATCTCGATCTCAATAGCAATATTCTCCAACAAATCCTTTGAGAATGTAAGACCCATATGATTTGCCAAAAGATCCCCAAGCTTGCAAAGCATCTAAACCAGAAGTGAATTTTCGGATTAGTTCATATGGAATTATTTGATTATATCTGATAAACAATTGGATATGTTTCGCTCAAGGATATCTTATGTAAACGTTTACTGTTACAATAGTAATATACCTTTTGTCTAGAAAATATTCATTTAATGAGATCAATTACTGTATAATACAATATACTAAAATTGGATGCAGAATTATGGTGCAATACACAAAAGGCTCTCAACACAAAAATAATCTGCTACATCTAGAAGCAGGCTCACAAACTAATGGGTTCAAATTTAAAACCAGAAATTTAAATAATAGTTTTTTAATATATGAGTAAGGCAGCTGAAGCTTACCTGTGTTTCATGTGCCTGTTGAAAGTGAGCTCCCTTGCTATCTGAACGGCTGATTCTGGTTGTTGGAGCTAGCAGCAAAAGTGCTGGCAGCAATAAAACACGAGCAAAATGCAGCATGCAAGCCAAAAACTCATCACATATTTGTGCTGTTGGTGGCAATATTTTAAGACCCTTCACTATAGCCTTTGAGAAATCAGATGCTTCATTGATTTCAGCTGCATATAGAGATTGTTCCAAATCTTCTATGCATAAACTTCTTAGGTTTTGAGAGGAGTTTCGAACAACTGTAAGACAAGGAAATATGACTGTGAGAGACGATGAAAGCTTGGAAGTTTTTGATCTGATGAAATTGAGAACTTCATAGGCTACACAAGCACTGGTAGGAGATTCGTAGTTTTGGAGAATTATCAAGGACACCTGCATGTGTAGAACATTTATTGCTTAGATACATGCCCTTAAGTATATTGGAATGATACCAAAGTCATTCTCAGATATATGGAACCATCCCACATGTAGATATTTGTCCAGATCTACCTCTTAAGGTGATGTGCTACAAAAGAAATTTCTTCCATTTTGAAATCAAACTCCAAAGGACAGCTTCAAAATGTAACAGAGTGTAAATACACAAAGGCTGAAACATATGAACTAATGAAATAACATGAGAGGCAAATTTCAACATCCCCTGAAATCAGAAATTAAATCTTTATTGTACATCTTTAACTCAACAAACATTTATTTTAAATTTTGATGAATTGAAGTTTCGTATGCCCTACAATTGACAACTGTCATCTATGAACTTCTACAATTATGGAAAAGTTCACAGCTCACAATTATCGACTCTTATTATCAAATTATTAATAATTTCAACCTGCAAGAAACCTTATGCATTTTGATGCGCAACATAAAATACTTAGCCATGCTAAATAAGATATCTCTCAATATACAAAGGAGAGAACTTAAGACAAATTGGTGCATGGTAAAACGGTATGGACTATTTAATAACATAAATAGTTAATAAACTTCAAATTGGGAAGAGGCACACTACCATAATTCAGTAAAACTGAACAATATAGATCAAATAGGATAATTAGGTAGTCAACGTATATAGATCCCCAGTTCAAAAAAATGCTTCACAAGATATTTCACACTCTTGTGGTATTGGCAGATGAGAATACTTGCTTGGCATTGAAAGACTCCTGACATTAGAGATAATTGGATGTGTTCTAGGATGCCTATCATCAAATGGATGAACCATGCATATTCAGTAGGTAATTATGTAAATATCATTAGGCTAATAGGTATAAATTGAATTCTGGCACCAGGACCATGCCATTTTTTAACTGCTGAAACTTACAGGAGCAATCTTAACAGACTCGCACTTGGCATAGATTTGGTAGAATTTGGGCTTGGACTCAAACAAACGTAAAAATCTTGACACTCTAAACTCCCTTTTGGTATAAAAATGATATAAAAACTACCTAAGATTCTCTAAATAATAAAATCAATAGTTTTCCTTTTATTAAAATGTATTTTATGAATATATGTATTGTTTTTTTTCTGATTTGGAGTCCAAATCAAAATTTTGGACTGTCGCATTTTTCTTGAGTTTGAGTTTTTAAACTATGGTTGTTACTGCCAAGAATCTAATGGCATTTCAAACAATGACAAAACCACTAAATACTATTATGGTGGTTGTACATGTGTTGTGAAAGTTGGCCATGTGTAGCAGTAGATGCATATACGTTGTGGCAATTATGCCATGGTTTCTATGGCAGTTTCACCCATGGTTACCATGGTTCAAAATTTTCAATTCATTTAGAAGGTCAAAAAAGTTTCAAATTAGGTCAAACAAAAAAAAATCAGTAAGAATTCTATAGCAATTGAAAAATGCCAAATTGGACAAATCTGGCTGGTCCAAAAATCCTGGAGCAAAATGGATTTGGTAACCATGGTTTCATCCAAGTCAAACAAAAAAAGAAGGGTAACAGTAGAAAGAATGTGTCTTCAAGTTCCTTGACTTTAAAACTCCTCACTCCTCAGTATGAATCATTTGCTCACAAATTATGTAATGTCCCCTAATTAGTTATACTCTAAATTTGCCTAAATTTGCCCAAATCTAAAATAGTTAATTAAGTTTATGGAAGTACCTTCGTATACTGTTTTCCTGCAACACAAAATTAGAGAGCATATATGAAGTAATACTTATAAACTGAAAACATATGCTAATAAATTAGATTGAGTGATATAAACTTTTAATGTATTAATTACCATTAGTATTATATTTGCTAGATAAAATCAGATTTTAGGTTAGTTGCCATTCTTTATAATCCAATTTCTTAGGCTGGTTGTGTTAAGTTTAGGTGATCAGATTATGTAGACAAAAAAAATTTAATGCAATTACACAAAATTACCCTGGGAAACCTTCCTCTTGAAGGTGAAAACCCAGTAAAGAAGTTCCTTATTGTTTTATTGATATTCAAGATGTCTTTTACAATGTATTAGCTTCACTCCTTGAAGCTAGTATCAACACAGTTCAAACTACAAGGAATAAGGTCGATCTGCTATGAGTTCGATCTGCTATGAGTGCAATCCACTTGCTGACTATGATATCACTGCTATATGAATGTATGATCTGCTGGAGATAGATATATCACGTCACAAGAAGGAACCCAATCTGATTGCTGTATGTATAATGCAAACTGCTGAAGATGATGGTAGATTCGCAGAACAAGGAACACGATCTGCTGGATAATATGTGATCTGCTTGTGTCTTCAATTCGATGTATGCTGAATGTGATGAGGAGAATGAAGCTATATAGTATATACTATATACACCTAGCCAACCAACATGACTTATCTCTAAAGTCAGTTCCTTCATTAACAGTCACGTCTTTTTGTTATCATAATAAACACGTCTTTAATAGGACCGATTCAATCCAAAGAGACATGATTATAATATAATAATAAATCGATTTTGTGTCAACACGTCTTAATCAATGTTTGATAATAAAATTGATTTAGCATTAATATAAACAAATTTATATGACTGAATTGTCTAAGGCCGATTAGGCCAATTAGACAATTTAGTTGTCTATGTCAGTATAGAGGAATTCCGACTGACGCTATTACATTAACAGGTTGGATAGGGTGTCCAAGAGACCCTCCACCCTAGGCCCAAGAGCAGATGCTAAATCCCTCTTGCTCCATGTGGCAGGTGTTAAGCATCCACCATGGAGTGGCATACCCAGTGAGGTGTCCTATCGCCGTTCCCCCTCATCACAACCACCTTCCCTCTTAAGCCCAAGAGCGGATGCTACACCCCTCTTGGCTCCATGTGGCAGGTGTTAGGCATCCACTATGGAGTGGCCTACTTAAGAGAGGGTCCCTCGTGTACAATGAACCAGTTGTGATATTCTAATGAAGTTATACTTATTATTCAATTCAACCCATTATGATAATTATTTATACTTGACATATAGTTACTACAATTCTATTACATAAGTGTCCCATGCTTTCTGTTAGTACTACTTTGTATCAGAATTATTCATTATCTGTCATGGCTACTTCTTACCATATTAGCACTGTACGAATATACAGTATTATAATTTATGCAAACTGAATTTGACTTGCCTTATTCCTTCTGGATTTATTAACAGATATATGTATATGTATTATGTCTAACAGTGATGTTGTGTGTAGTCATTTCAATGCTATTCGAATAATTATATATTATCTTCCTTTTCAATTTTATATCATATTAATGGTCATCAATTTGGTTAAGATTATCCACAAAGGTTTATATTCATTAATGTACGTATTGAATTTTAATGTACCTGTCACTGTCCCTTACTTTTCCCTTCCTATCTTGCTGGCAGTCTGAATATCTTCCTCAGCACATATTGCCCAAACCCTGGGACTGCTGACATATCCCTTTATTTCCTCCTTCCTTACCATTATATCTCGCAACGTGAGGGAGAGGTCACACCTCTTCATCATGTATGCCCTTTGGCAAGAAACATACTCTTTCACCATTAGCACTCTTTGAAAGATTGCAACTCTTCATTATTTCTGCCCTTTGAAAGGGACACAACCTTTCACACTCAGATCTGCATTTCTTATTGAAGTCGGTTCTGCACTTCTAATTCCCCAAATTATCCCCTCCCAAATGAGGCTCTCTTTCCCTTTTATACCTCATATTTGGGAGAGTCACAACTTATCATTTCAAGTCTTTTGTCCGTTCATTAATTTAATTAAATTTTTAATTTTATTTAATTATATTCTTTTATATTTTCATTTTAATTTTATTTTTATTCTTTTAAATTTTAATTTTATTATAAATATTTACCATTAAATTCTATTTCAAAGTGGGACATTACAAATTATCATATTGTAAAAAATAGGAAATAAGTAAATACTTTACTCATGAAGCAGGGCGGGGAGAGTCTAGGGTTTTCGAAGGGACGTGGCGGCCATGGACGCCAGACGAATGCCTTGCCAAGGATTCAGAGATACCAGCCTAGTGCTTGGCGACCTCCAACATTGGACTTGGGAGGGTCGGAATCAGGGAAACTATTCACGAAGATTTGAAGGGTTTTCTTCTTTTGATGGGCATCACCATGAACAGCAAATGGCTCGCCAGGAGAGGAAGGGTTTCAGCTATTCAAGATTGCGGGCTCATCGCAAAGGGGATTGGAAGGTGGAAAAGAAGATGTGGATCCCAAAAGACAAGGCGGTAAAGGAAGCCACGACAAATGTATGATTCAACCACTCTTGAATAACCCTATTTCAATTGTTATCGACCATTCGGGCTGGAATGATGTTGTCAACTAGTTAAAAGAAAAAGCTTTCTTTCTCAAATGGGTCGAAGATTGGCCGGCGTTGGGAAGAATCAAACAGTGGCGTTCCCAAAACTGGCAATGCAAGGTTGAAATAAAAACCTTACCAAACGCCTTTTACCTAGTAATTTGTGAGACGGCACATGAAAAAGAATGGATCATGCAGAATGGTCCATACATGAGCAGTGTGGATTTCTGCATCAAGGACTAGGAACCGAACTTCTATCCTCTATAGGCGACGATCAAAGAAGTTCCCGTATAGATTAGATTATATAACCTACCATTTGAAATCTGGGACATGGATGCCTTGCAAGCTAGCTATTGGTAATAAATTAGGAAAATTTGTTCGGGCGGGGGAAGGGGTTGAAAGCAAGGATTTTAGCATGTATTCAAGAATTTGTGTGAGTAGGAACATGGCGGATCTGCTTCCTAAGGAGATTGAACTTTGCACCAATACTGGGGTTCGGAAGCAATCCATCGAGGTGGAAGAACATGTTGATAGATGCAGCATTTGTAAGGCATTTGGGCATTATTTATTTGGAATGCTATAGAGATGGGAAGGGGAAGCTCGGAGTTATTGAGGCTTATCTTAATCAGGTTACTGAGATGGCAGGGAAGAATGGTGAGGCGACCCAGGAGGCTGAGAAAGAGAGGGTTCGGGATACTAATGATTCACGGATTTATAGGCAGGATCGATATATCCATGTCCAGGGTGAAGAGTGTCCACTTGGGGGTGGTCCTTTCCCAGGTGTGAACCAGGGACATCATCAAGTGCAGTCCCCTAATGCAAGGAATATTGGCAAGTCTGTAATAGTAAATGGGGGGAATGTGCCAAATGTTTCGAAGGAAGAGCCAACTAAGGAACAAGAGATTGCAAGTGGGTCAAGATTAATTTCAGAGGATGAGGAGGGTCCAAATGACAAACGTACATTTTAGGAACAAATGAAGGATATGGATGTTCTTTTATCTCCAACCAAGAGCACCCCTGAGCAAGTGAAAGCAGCGAGCAATATTTGTGCAGAAACCTCTCAGTTGAGAAGGTCTTTCTCGGAGGATGTCAGAATCCAATTTGCCTATGATTCACCACCCATGGCAGAAGAAGAAATTTGTCGAGTTCTTTTTCAGGAGCCTGATATCAAAGTTCAGGAATGCGGTTTTATTTCTACATATGGGGGAAGTGAACATATGATGTAGGAGATGGATGGAGTGGACCAAGGGACCTCTACCCTCAAAGCACATATCAAGCCTAGTGAGCTGGATAGAAATGTGGGCTTCATGGAGGATCCACGGCAAAAGGAGTTTTCGCTGTCAGACGGGGAATTCAATGCTGATCTTGATGATGAGGATGTTTTGGAAAAGAGAACAGTGAGCCAAACTTGTTCTAAGATTCAGAAGCCTTTGATAGGGGAAAAAAGGAGGGGTGGGGTATCCAATACGGTAAAACTGGAGATGGCTGGTAGCGCCAAGGGACAAAGAAAGTTGTGTTCCGGGAAGGGCATTACCCTTCCAGAGGAGCAATGAAGGTCCTATCATGGAATGTCAGAGGCTGCAATGCCTCTAACAAACAGCGTCTGATCGAGCAATGCCTTGATCATGAACGCCCGGATATCATTTTGCTACAAGAAACCAAGCTGCAGAAAGCAGAGTTTGAGATTTTGATTAGGAAATGGAAGAAGTGGAATGGCCTATGTATAGAATCAACGGGCACTTCTGGAGGTTTAGCTTGTATTTGGAATCCTGCTAGTGGTATAGTGTTTGAGGTTGGACATAGTGCTAATCAGTGGCTCATTAAATTTCAAGGGGTGGACAATAAGGTGGAGTTCTTTTGTATTAATGTGTATGGCCCAGTGAGTACTACTCATAAAAGAGCTCTTTGGGATACTATTTCCATTGAAATGCAGAGGCTACGTGAGTCTCTCATCGTGTTGGGGGGATTTTAATGCTACTAGATGTGCTGCGGAGAAAGCTGGAGGTGTTGGGGGTATTCATCAGATACAGGTTGATTTCCAAAACTTCATTTTTAGTAACAAGATGGAGGAGATTGTTCCCAAGAAGGGCTGCTTTAGATGGACCAATAGAAGGTTTGGTTTCTCCAATATTGTTGAGAGATCAGATCACTTTTTTTTGGCTGGGAATTGGGAGCTTTGTCCCTTCATTTTTGAATCTTTCATCTTACCTCACTCGGAATAATATCATTATCTTATTTCTCTGCACATTCAAGTTGATAGTGTCCCAATTCATTCCCCTTTCAAGTTTGAAATGATGTGGTTGAGAGACCCGAACCTTCTGAATCTGATTGCTATTTGGTGGAATCGGGCCCCAAGAGTGGAGGGGGCTCGTGCTTTTTGTGTTTTCAAAAAATTCAAATTATCAAAGAGAATCTCAAGAGGTGGAACAGATGTCATTTCAAGAACATTTTTGTTGAGAAAGAAAGAATTGAGACTAAGTTGGAGAGGTTGCATGTCTCGGTTATCCAACATGGGATGCGAGATGTTGATTTTTTGCAAGAGAAAGCACTCATGAAGGAGTATAAGGAGATCTTGGCTAGAGAAGAACAATTTTGGAGACAAAAGTCAAGAGAAGGATGATTTAAGGCTGGGGACAGTAACACTAAAGTTTTCCACGCTTCAGTGAGGGCAATTAGATTCAGGAATTAAATATTGGAGATCAAAGATGGCAACGGGAATCTACTAACCAATAGGGAAGATATAAATGAGGAAGTTGTTCGTCACTTTTCTTCTTTACCAAATTTTGAATCTTGGGGTTATTGAAGAGCTCATTCTGACGAACATTTCTCCAAAACAGAAAGCTGGTTTGATGAAGCCCGTTACTATGGAGGAACTGAAGGCGGCCACTTCTGGTTAGGGCAATGATAAGGCTCTTGGTCCGGATGGTTTTCCTATTGGGTTCTATCCGAAGGCCTGGGATATTGTTAAAATTGATTTGCTCGAAGTGGTGGAGGAATCGAGATTGAACTCCTATATGAGTAGAGATTTCAACAACGCTTTCATTGCTTTGATCCTGAAAAAGGAAAATGTCTCAACCTTTGATGATTTTTGGCCCATTTCCTTGTGCAATGTCTCCTATAAAATTATCTCGAAGATTATTGCAAACAGATTGAAGCCTTTATTGCCGTCTATTATCTCGGAAGAGCAAAGTGGTTTTGTCCCAGGGCGATCGATTATGGAAGGGATTGTCATTGCACATGAGGCTATACACACAATCAAGAGGGCAAAAACGGATCGAATGATGGTCAAGTTGGACATCAGGAAAGCTTATGATCATGTCGATTGGAATTTCCTTTTCCAGGATTTTAAGGTGCTTTGGGTTTGAGGGTACGTGGATAGGCTGGATCAAAAGATGTCTATCCACAATCAAGTTCTCTATGTTGGTCAACGAAATTCCTCAAGGATTTTTCAACTCCACGAGAGGAATACGACAGGGTGATCCCCTCTCACCTTCTTTGTTAATCATTATGGCTGAGTTTTTGGGGAGATTGATTGAGAAACGTAGAATGGAGGGTCAATGGAAGGGCATATGTGTTGCACGGGGCACAGTGGCAGTCACCCATCAGCAATTTGCGGATGATACTCTACTCATAGGAGAGGCTATGAGTTCTCCGGACAATTGGTCAATTGGCATAAATTGGAGGCCTTTTTCTTTTACACTGATCTAAATAAGCAGAGGGATATTTGTAGAATTCTAAGAATAATATCGAGTAGACTGCCTGGTAAATTCTTGGGTTTACTACTTTTCGCTGGGGCAAATCGAGTTGCTCTATGGAATAGGTTGGTGGATGCGTGTTGTGGAAAATTAGAGGGCTGGAAAAGCAGAGGGCTTTCTTTTGCAAGCAGATCGATTATGCTCAAATCGGTGATATCTGCTATACCACTTTATTCAATGATGTGCATGAAATTACCTACTAAGATCATCAAATTGGTAGAACAAAAAATGAGGAAATTTTTTGGAATGGAGGACAGGAGCAGGACAAAATCCCTTTACTTGCATGGGAGAAGGTCTGTCTACCAAAGACTTCGGGTGGAGCTAGACTACGGAATTGGAACATGACGAATGAGGCTATGGGTGCAAAGTTGGTTTGGAGTTTGTGTAAGAAATGCAACAAAAAATGGGCAAAGATTCTTAGGCATAAGTACCTAGACTCCTTGGAAGAAAATAGGATCCTAACTATTCATGATCCACCTAGAGGTTCTTCTATATGGAGCATTTTGTTGGATTGTAGACATGTTATTCAAATTCTGGATCACCTCTCTTGGAAAATGGGTGATGGTTCGAGTGCAAACCTATGGCTTGACTCCTTGGAAGGTTATTTGGCACTTGTTGAAGGCAACGATAGGGAAGATCTTTGGTGAATCACCAAATCTGGATGGGGGATGAAGGTGAAGGACTTCATCATTAAAGAAGAAGTAGAAGGGGAGGTCAAACGGAGATGGAAGGATGGTATTGAGCTGGATTTATCGCCAGATGATAGTCAAGCTCTAAGGACTATTTTAGAAAGTCGGCAATTTGTGCTGACTGGAGCGAAGGATGAATTGATTTGGTGCAAGTCCAAAAGAGGGGAATATAATGTTAAGATTGGGTACAAGCTGGTTGAGGGAGCAGTAGATGATAAGGAAGGGGTTGGACAGTTGTGTTGGAATAGATTTTACCTTCCTAAAGTGGGATCTTTCTCATGGTTAGCAACCAAGAATAGGATTTTGACTGGAGAAAGATTGATGAGATATGGCTTCCATGGTCCTGTTGATGTGTTTTTTATGCACATGCGAACACAGAATAAAATACCCAGAAATATTTTATCCTCTCTTGAACAAAATCTCTCAAATGTTGAAGATTAGCTTAAGGATCACTTGAGAAGACTCCATGGTTCATGAATGTAGGGTCACTACGTGTGGATAAGCTCTGTTGGTTGATGTGATTGCCGGTATCACAAGGACACTTACGTTGAATTGTCGAACACTTGAATCGCTGGAACTTAGATCATCTGATGTTGCAATCTTGTGATACACCTTTGTCCTAGACTAGCTTGAGCTGAAAAAAGATCAAAAGATGAAGGATTGAAAAAGCCTATTTTAAGACATAGAATGAAAGAAGATGAGTGAATGATTAGATGGGATCCTACTGGGTAAGGTCTCACCATCAAACTGAACAATTTGACACAAGTTCAGTGCCATCTTCTAAGGACATTTCAAAGATGTTCAAATCATTACCATTGAACATTGATCACCATTCAAGTTAATGCATAAACAATAGTTGCATAACAATTTGAATTTAAGCTCACATCACTCTAGTTGACCACACAAGGCACACTTACAATCAGCAAGAGGCTAGTGGTATGGACTAAATGAATCCCATACAAATGCATTCAACAAATCCTTCCATTCAATCTAATTATCATGAAAAATTAATTGAGAAGTAGAACCATGAGGCTTGTTGAAATAACAAATTTCATCACGACTTCAATGAAAAGAGTTCTCATTTACAAGTCATAACAACAATTCTTCCTTCTAATCTACTCTAACTTCTATTCTAATTGCTATTCTATTCTTCTCTATTTCTCTGCTACTAACTATTCACTACTCACTATTAACCTTTACAAATGAGAGACTTGAGCCTTTTATAGTACTCTCAATACAATTCAACGACTCAAATCAATTTGAGATCAATGGCCAAGATTTTACAATGAAAACCCTAATTAGGGTTTGTTACAACAAACTCAATTCGGCCAATGAAACAATTACAACACATTGGTATGACCAATAGAAAACAAGGGTAGGTGCCTCAGAGTTTGTGTCATTACTATTTAGTCAAGTACATTGCATCTAGACATACTGATGTGGAACTTCTCCGATTGGTAGAGATAGTGACTGGGATGTGTTGACGTGTCTTTTGTACACGACCAAACACAGAATAAAATACCTAAAGGTACCTTATCCTCTTCTCTTGAACAAAGTTTCCCGACTGCTGAAGATCTCGCCGAAGGATCAATCGGAGTAACTCCGAGGTTCTTGTATGTAGGGTCTCTAAGTGTGGATAAGCTCTTTGCGATACGATGTGATTTTGTTGGAATCACAAGGGGACTTACTTTCGACAACCTGAACGTCTGATTTGCTGGAATCACAAGTCCTATTTACTAACTGGTAGATAAAGAAATGGCAAAAGATACAGGGTTCAGGATGTCTACTCTAAGACCTAGAATGCGAGAAGATGGATGAATGACTAGGTGGGGTCCTATTGGGCTGGGTCTCACCATCAAGTTGAACAATTCAACATCAACTCAGTGCGATCTTCTAAAGGATGTTTCAAATATGTTCAAATCGTACACCATCAGATATTGATCACCATTCAAGATAATGCATGAACAACAAAGGTGTTACGACTCGGGATTAAGCTCGTTCTATGCCAGTTGACCACGCAAGGCGCATTTACAGTCAGCAAAAGGCTAGTGGTTTGGACTAGGTGGATTGCACGCGAGTACATTCAATAACTTATTTCATTCAATTTAATTATCTATCATCTAAAATGAAGATTCAACAAGAGACCATGCATATTGCAAAGAAACAACACACTTCACCATAACTTCAATGAAAATGGAGTTTATTTACAATCAATGGCAACAATTTCTTGCCTTATCCTCCTAATCTACTCTAATTGCTATTCTATCAGCTGACTATTCACTATTTCTAACTATTCACCGAATTTTAACTATTAGCCAACTTTTAACTATTAGCCAACTATTAACCTTTACAAATGAGGAGCCAAGGCTTTATATAGGGAGCCCTTTACAAACAGACGGGTCTGATTGATTTAGAATCAATGGCTAGGATTACAAGATAAAAACCCTAATTAGGGTTTGTTACAACAAACTTCCTCTAGCCAATGAGAAAATTACATTCCAAGGGTGAGGACCAATAGGAAGCAGAGGTAGGTACATCGGATTTTGTGCCACCTCCGGTAAATTAGGTACATTGAATCTTGTCATGCTGAGGTGGACCAATCCAACTGGAGGAGCAATGACTTGGATGCCACCTTGTCTGACGTCTGTGTCTTGGTTGATCTCTTTTCTATCTCAATTTGATGAATGATGTACCTCCTCTGCTTGACTAGGCTTCCTTAACGTCAAGTCTTCCTTCTCCGGTAGCATACCTTGCCTTGAAGTGCTGGCGAAGCCTTTCTTTGTCATCTTGTAGTAGAATGAGGTCTTGAGGCTAACTTGAATTCCTTGAACGCCCCTAGTCTTCCAATGCTTCAAAGCATCTTGAGTCCATCTTTGTGCTTTTGGAATGTCCTTGATGATGATGGGTTGGAGGAGGTCGTCCTTGTCCTGGCCTAATCTTCTTTCATCTGCAAAACAAACCAAAAGATGATTGAGGACACATAATAAATTCATCTTAACATAGCATTTTCTACCTTAAATCATCAACAAGAAGACATCAAAATGAAGCTCTCTTGAAATCCTTCCTAGGGACAGGCCCCATAAAATTTCGCCCTGGACCTTGGCCAAGGACAGGACCTATTTGGGATTTTCGCCCTGGACCCTCTGGAAAGGTCAGGAGTGAAATTTGCATTCCTGGCCAATTTAGACCTCATTTCATCATAATCTCACAACTAGCCCTTTGCCTAGCTCAAACAAGGTGAAAAATAGGAGTTTCAAAGGATTTCGCCCTGGACCCTCTGGAAGGGTCAGGAGCGAAATTCTTGCAGGCTCAAGATCTTCACAACTTGTGACCACAACTCGCTCAAATGCATGTCTAAGGATCCCTTTAACCAACATCAAGCTTGACGCAAAATTGGAGAAAAATGGAGTTTTTGAGGATTTCGCTCTGGACCCTTTGGAAGGGTCAGGAGTGAAAATCTAGTTTAGGCTCAAGTTCTATCACTCCTCCACTCTGAAATGTCTTCCAAGGCAAGAATACACTAATCTTCTCTCCACCAAGGCTTGGGAATCCATCTCCTGATCTTCATCATGAGCAATTTAGGTGAAATTGGGAATTTCGCTCTCGACCCTTTAGAAGGGTCAGGAGCGAAATTCACTCTTTAGCTCAAAATCCTTACCTCTTGGACTCAAAACCTATTGAAACACATGCCTATGGCCATCTTTAAGTCCAATTTGCCTTGATCACCGTCCTGGCCTAGCGCAAACTTGAAGGAAAAATGACATTTTGAGAATTTCGCTCTGGACCCTTTGGAAGGGTCAGGAGCGAAATTCAAGTTTTAAGCTTGATCCTTCATCTTCTTCACTCCAATCTATCTTGCAAGGCTAAATAACATTATTCCATCCTCAACCACGCCCTAAGAATCAAAGTCTTGGCCTCATACAAGGGAAAAATAGTTTATTTAAAGAATTTCGCTCTGGACCCTTTGGAAGGGTCAGGAGAGAAATTCATTCCTCGCTAGCCTTCCCTCACTCAATTCCATTCTTCTCAATTTGTTTCCCCTTGACTCCCTGTTGTGACGTATTCACACATCGCCCCATTGCAAATGGGGACCCCTTCTTTTTTGCTTTCTAGGTCTTTTAGGGTTTTGTTTGTTAGCCTTTGGAGGATGAGTGCTGTCGAGGGGATTATTGAATGGCAGGCTCTGCTTGAGCCAGGGTGAGTCCGCAGGGTCCCAGAATTAGGGTTTCCTTGAGAGTCTTCCTTAGGGCCTGGTTTTGCTCTTGTTGTTAATTGTGTCTTGCTTGGTGAGCGAGTGTCATTCTTGGAGGTCCAAGCTAGGTCAAGCTGGTGAGTGATAAAGTCTGGAATGTCATCCTGATCTTCAAATGCCTTGAAATTTGGCTAAGTCTGGAATGTCCTGATCTTGAAATTTGACAAAGTCTGGAAAACTGAAGAATCCTCCAAAACTAGATTTTGCAATATAACTTCTGGAACTCTCAAACATCCTGAAAGTATATGTGGAATATAACTTAAAGTATTCACTTATACTTAAATGTTATATTCCATAAAATGATCCTGACGGAGAGTTCAAAAAGTCAAATTTCACTCCTGACCCTTCCAAAGGGTCCAAAGCGAATTTCGCTCCTAACCCTTCCAAAAGGTCCAGAGTGAAATTCTCCATAGGACTTTCTACTTTGACCAAAACCTAGAACTAACGCATTCCCAGGCTTGAATGAAGGTAAAAAAACGCTTGTTTGAATGAAGAAATGTGAAAATGAAGTCAGGATCTTGGCCAAGATTAGGAATTTCGCTCCTGACCCTTCCAAAGGGTCCAGAGCGAAAATCTTTATAACTCTTGTTTTCCTCCTTATTTTGGCTAGGCGTTGGCTTGATGGGAGATGAATGGGTATGTTTTGCCTTGAGAGGGAGTTTGATTGATTTTGAAGAACAAGATTTTGGCCAAGAAAGGATTTTCGCTCCTGACCCTTCCAAAGGGTCCAAGGCGAAATTCCCAAAAGGCTCTTATTTTGCAATGAAGAAGGTCAAGTTTTTGACATGAATGGAAGAAGAATAGCTTGTTTTTGCCTCCTGAAGAAGTTACAACTTTGAAAAATGAGGGATTTTGCTTAAAACCTAATTTTTGCTCTTGACCCTTCCAAAGGGTCCAGAGCGAAAATCTCTATGAGGGATATTTCTTGCCTTGTTTGGTCAAATTGAGGAGTCTAAGGCATCATGAAAGGAAGAATGAGCATATTCAAACCCTTAGGCATGTTTAGAAGTCAGGAAAATGAAGGATTCTGGCCAAGAAAGGCAATTTCGCTCCTGACCCTTCCAAAGGGTCCAGAGCGAAATTCCTTATAAACACATTTTTTAGCCTTTCTTGGACATGAAATTCTATTCCTAGCACAATGAAAGATGAAATCCCACTTGGCAAAGAGGTTTCAAGGTGAAAAAGGAAGGATTTTGGTCAAGATTGAGAATTTCGCTCCTGACCCTTCCAAAGGGTCCAGAGCGAAATTCCTAAAAAACACCTATTATCTTTGCAAGGTAAAAACAATTTTTTGGTTTTTATGGCTTGAATGGGTGTGAGGAAGTGTGTTTTTGCCTTTTGAAGATGATTGAGGTTGAAAGGATGAAGGAATTGAGCCTAAGAGAGATTTTTGCTCCTGACCCTTCCAAAGGGTCCAGGGCGAAAATCCTAAAACCTATCTTTTCTTCCAAAGATTGGACTAGACCAAGCTTAGACATGGGTTTGAGAGGACTTTTGAATTGCCTTGAAGTGGAATCGGATTGCTAAAGAATGAAAATTTTGAAGCCAAGAGGGAAATTCACTCCTGACCCTTCCAGAGGGTCCAGAGCGAAATTTCCAAATTCTCCTTTTTTCTTGCAAATTTAAGACAAGATTTTGCTATTCATGACTTGGATGGGAGTGAGGCATGATGTTCCATGCCTTGGAAATGATTCGAAGATGAAAGGATGAAGGAATTGCCCTAAAACCTAAAAATCGCTCCTGACCCTTCCAAAGGGTCCAGAGCGAAAAATCCAAAACCAGTGCATTCCTTTCAAGTTTGTGCTAAGACAAGGCTAAACCAAGCTGAAAATTGCCCTTGAGACCACCTTTGAGTGGATGTTTGTTCCAAAAAATGATGATTCTAGGTCAGAGAAGGATTTTCGCTCCTGACCCTTCCAAAGGGTCCAGGGCGAAAATCTCAAAATCCCCTATTTTGCCTTGCAGGAACAAACCAAGCTTGGATTGAGTGAATGAAGAAGACCATTGCCTAGCCTTGGGAGGTGGATTGAAGACAGAATGATGGAGGAGTAAGCCTAAGCAAGGAAAATCGCTCTTGACCCTTCCAAAGGGTCCAAGGCGAAAAACATCAAAGTCACCTTTTCCTCCAAAATTCAAGTGAAACTAGGCCTGGGCTACAGTAAAAGATGCCATTTGGAATGCCTTGAAGAAATTTAGACCTTCACAAAATGAGAATTTTGAGCTCAGGAGGGAATTTCACTCCTGACCCTTCCAAAGGGTCCAGAGCGAAATTCCCAAAAATGCAATATTTCCTTCAAAGTTTTGATGAGCTAACCCAGTAATGGAGATAAATGAACCCTGGAGATTGCCTTGGAGGAGGTCAACGATCAAACTAAGGTGAATTTTGACCTAATAAGCAAAAATCGCTCCTGACCCTTCCAAAGGTTCCAAGGCAAAATTTACATTTTCACCTAATTTCCTCATGTGAAATGATAAAAGTTTGAAATGCAAGACTTTGATTAGGTCAAAACAAACATAAGCTCGCCTTCCAGGAGATTTTGGAGTCGAAAAACAAGGCATTTAGGACCTAATTTGAAAAATCGCTCCTGACCCTTCCAAAGGGTCTAGGGCGAAATTCTTGAAAACACCTATTATTCACCTTGTTTAGGCTAAGTTGAAGGCAAAATGCAAAATTGTGATGGCAAACCTAGGTTGTGAAGATTTTGATTCATGAAGCAAACTAGCCTAGATGAGAATTCAAACAAGTCTTGAAATAATTTAGGCCTTCATCACTGGCAATGGCTATGCAGCGGACAAAACGGCCCGCTCATGCCATGCCTTCCCCTTTCCATGCCCCCATGCCATACGAACCCCGTCCCTTCAAACGGTCCAATCAAACGTACATCACCGTACTGGGCTATGCGCAGGGGTATAAGTCTTGATGACCATTAAAATTTTATTTTTATTATTAACCTTTAATGTTTTAAGTTATATTGTTTTAAGTTTTACTCGTTTAACTTTTTTTTTAATTTTATTTTTATTGTTTATGTTTTAATGTTTTATTTATTTTTTCTTTTTATTGTTTTATTTTTATTAAATTATTATTTTAATAATATGTTTGGTGAATGTTTAATAAAACATAAAAACATAAACAATAAAAATAAAATTTTAAAGGAAGTTAAACAAGTAAAACTTAAAACAATATAAATTAAAACGAGGATAATAATAAAAATAAAACTTTACTGACCGTCAAGACTTATACTGTTTTTATTAACCTTGTTTTAATTTATATTGTTTTAAGTTTTACTTGCTTAACTTCTTTTAAAATTTTATTTTTATTTTTATTTTTTATCTTTTTATGTTTTATTAATCATTCACCAAAAATACATCTATCAAATCAAAAATTTTAACTTGTGTGTAATTTATATACATTCTATTGTAAATTTGAGCAAAAAGTTGTAGTTTGAATTAAATTTTTACTTATGTGAAATTTTTACTTGTGTAATTTTCCCTTAAGAATGGCATCTTTAAAGTTCAATCTTTCAATATTAAACATTCACCAAAAATACAGAATCTTCCAATATTAAACATTCACCAAAAATAAACCTATCAAATCAAATTTTGAATAAATATATTTTAAATTTTCAATCTATATAAAATATTTACATAGTTTGAATTTAATTTTTTACTTGTTTGTAATTTATATACATTCAGCAAAAAGTTATAGTTTGAATTAAATTTTCAGTTATGTGCAATTTTTACTTATGTGTAATTTTCTCTACATCTTCTAAAGTTCAATCTTCTTTTATTCTTAATATTTTTAGAATAATTAAACATATAATATATGATTATAACATTTATATAAATAAATTCAAAAATAATTATACTTATTAAGAACTTCTTACTTTTAATGTTTTTAATATGTACTTTTTAAAAATAAAATAATAATATTATTAAAATTTTAAATTAATATATGTCTTAAAAACACAATATATTATGGATGTTTTAGTTCATAATAAATATTAAAATAAATAAATACAAATTAACATTAAAAATTAAACATATGACTTATTATTAAAAAAATAAATATATAATTTAAAAATTAAACTATTATTTACGTAATGTATTTTAAAAAGTTATAAAATAATGATATTAAAATTTACATATATATTAAAATCACATAATTATATATTATAATACAATTGTATTAAAATAAATAAAAATAAAAAACTTAAATATATAACATATTATTAAAAATAATTTAATAAAAAAAAAACAATAAAAAGAAAAAATAAATAAAACATTAAAACATAAACAATAAAAATAAAATTTTAAAAAAAGTTAAACGAGTAAAACTTAAAAAAATATAACTTAAAACATTAAAGGTTAATAATAAAAATAAAATTTTAATGCTCATCAAGACTTATACCCTCCGCATAGCCCAATACGGTGATGTACGTTTGATTGGACCGTTTGAAGGGACGGGGGTCGTATGGCATGGGGGCATGGAAAAGGGAAGGCATGGCATGGGCGGGCCGTTTTGTCCGCTGCATAGCCATTGCCTTCATCACTTTGGATATTTCAGTGCCTAAGAAGCAAAGAACCTTCATTAAGCCTTGATCAAACCTTGATATTCCTCAATTTTCACTAAATTAGCCAAATTCAAGACATTTGGGGAGTCTAAATCAAGTTCACATGAATTAAGGCATTTGCAATTTAATTAATTAATTTCTAGGCCTTGAAATAATTGAAAAAATCCACTTTTGAGCTTTGGAATTAATTTAAAAATTAAAAAATTATGCTTAAGCACTCAAAAATCATTATTGTGCCTTTCCAAACAAGTCGGCCATCTTTTGAGAGCAGTTTATTTTATTTTATTCCCTATTTGCCAAGTCGGCCTTGAGGGAAATCAAAGTGAGCACCCTATATAAGGGAGGTGTATTGTAGCATATTCAAATCATTCTTTCATTATCTCTCATGCGAACTTGAAGAGCATATTTGGAGGTGCAAAATTGAGCAAGTTGGAGGATAATTTCCAGATTTTGGAAGGTGTTTGAAGGCGAACTTCCAGATTTTGAGAAGCTAGTGGAAGGCAAAGCTTTTTGAAGGCTAATTGAGGCGTAATTCATCCAAAGGAAGACCACAATTCAATCCTTATCCAGCAAAATCTGATCTACTTTCTTCATTTTTCAAGGTTCATAGTTAGGCTTTCAAAGGAGAAGGTATGAAGAATCCTTTTTGAAGTTCTTATTCAAGACTTATTTTAATTTGATAGCAATCTTTTAAAGTCAGTCTTGAAAAATCTAATTTCTATTCATAATTAATTTGAAAATTTAGAATTCTTGAATTTATTTTGTCATTTTCAAATTAATGTCTAATATGTTCCCTTGAAAGGTCTTAGATCCTATGCTATAAGATATTATACTCAAAGACTAACTTTAATCTTTTGTGTAGGCATCAAATGACGAC
This sequence comes from Cryptomeria japonica, assembly GCF_030272615.1. Taxonomy (NCBI): domain Eukaryota; kingdom Viridiplantae; phylum Streptophyta; class Pinopsida; order Cupressales; family Cupressaceae; genus Cryptomeria; species Cryptomeria japonica. Next base: position 692,896,188 of record NC_081405.1, on the reverse strand, counting down.
CCCCAAAGCTGGAGGATCAACTACTTGGCAGACCCTCATCAAAGAAGATCAAGTCAAGACAAGGACGATCTCCTCCAGTCCAGCATCATTAAGGACGACCTTCTCCATCTATCTTCCAGTCCAGCATTTGAAGGAAGGCATCACCAAATTGGCATCAACCAAGTGTTTGACAAGGTGGCATCCCAGTCATCACTCCTCCATTCGGATTGGTCCACCTCAGCATGTCCAGATTCAATGTACCTGATTCATCAAGAGATGGCACTAACTTCGATGTACCTACCCGGCTATCCATTGGTCGAATATTCCAGAGAAGACATGTGTCCAAATAATGCAATTATTTCATTGGTCAGAATTAAGTTTGTTGTAACAAACCCTAATTAGGGTTTTCATTGTAAAATCTCGGCCATTGATCTCAAGTTAATCTGAGCCATTGAAATAAAAAGAGCTCCCTATATAAAGCCTTGGCTCTTCATTTGTAAAGGTTAATAGTCAGATAATAGTTAGTCAATAATAGCTAATAGTTAATAGTTAGTAATAGAGGCCAGAATAGTAGAATAGCAATTAGAGTAGATTAAGAAGAGAAGGCAAGACATTGTTGCCTTAATTGTAAAGACTTCTTTTCATTGAAGATATGGTGGAATATGTTGTTTCTTTGCAATGTGCATGGTCTCTTGTTGAATCTTCATTTTTGATGATAGATGATTAAATTCAGTGAAGAAAATTGTTGAATGCACCTGTGTGGAATCTGTCTAGTCCATACCACTAGCCTCTTACTGATGGTAAGTGCGCCCTGCGTGGTCAACTGGCATAAAATGAGCTTAATCTTAAGTCGTTACACGTCTATTGTTCATACATTATCTTGAATGGTGATCATTGTTAGATGGTGTACGATTTGAACATATTGGAAGCATCCCTTAGAAGATCGCACTGAGTTGGTGTTGAATTGTTCAACCTGATGGTGAGACCCAGCCCAATAGGACTCCACCTAGTCATTCATCCATTTTCTCGCATTCTAGGTAGTAGAGTAGACGTCCTGAACCCTGCATCTTTTGTCATTTGTTTGTCTTCCAGTTAGTTAATAGGACTTGTGATTCCAGCAAATCAGACGTTTAGGTCATTGAGTGTAAGTCCCCTTGTGATTCCAGCAAAATCACATCATACCGCGAAGAGCTTATCCACGAGTAGAGATCCTACAAAGCAGAACCTTGGAGTTGCCTCGACTGATCCTTCGGCGAGATCTTCAGCAGTCAGGAACTTTGTTCAAGAGAGGATAAGGTACCTTTTAGGTATTTTATTCTATGTTTGGTCGTGTACAAAATACACATCAACACTCCCTCAATTGGATCCATCTCTCAACTTGACAACATTTGCTTGATCCCCAGAAGGCCTAAAAGGGAAAATTCTCTCAAAATCATGGCTAGGGACAAGGACCTATCTAGGATTTCGCTCTGGACCCTTTGGAAGGGTCAGGAGCGAAATCCTTGTCCTAGCTCAAAATCTACATTTTTGGTGGCCAAAATCCATTCAAGGGCAATCTTAAGGGCTTATCTTACCTAGGTCTAGGCTTGGCTTGGCACAAATTTTGGGAGATAGGATGGGTTTTAGGATTTTCGCTTTGGACCCTTTGGAAGGGTCAAGAGCGAAAATCTTGTTTTGAGCTTATTTCTTCATTCTTTCAACCTCAATCAACTTCAAAAGGCAAGGACACACCTTCTCACTCCCATCCACGCCATAAAAACCAAAAGTTTGATTTGATCCAAGGAGAAAATGATGGATTTGAAGAATTTCGCTCTAGACCCTTTGGAAGGGTCAGGAGCGAAATTCTTGTTTTTGCTTAATTCCTTCCAATTCATTGATTACTAGCAACTCAAAGTCATTCCTAAGGACATCTCCAATCTCAACTCACTCCGATCCACACTTGACTTAGCATAAACTTGAGAGAAAAGAGAGGCTTGGAGAATTTCGCTCTTGACCCTTTGGAAGGGTCGGGAGTGAAATTCCCATTCTAGGCTTGATATTTCATCTTTTATTGCTTTCCATCATTCCCCAAGGCAAGAACATGTCTATCCTTCTACAAACATGCCTTGGACACTAAGAACTTGGCCAAACAAGGAAGAAAATGAGGTCCATGAAGATTTTCGCTCTGGACCCTTTGGAAGGGTCAGGGGTGAAAATCATGTTTTAGGCTTGATTCTTCATTTCTCCAACTCCAAACCACCTCAAGAGGCAAAGACATGTTATATCACTTCCATCCACACCATAAAAAACCAAGGACTTGACCTCCTCCAAGGGAAAAATAGGTGTTTGCAAGAATTTCGCCCTGGACCCTTTGGAAGGGTCAGGAGCGAAATTCTTGATCTTGGACAAAATCTTCACATTTTGATGCTATAGGCCAAAATTGAGGGTCAAATGAGGATTTTGCTCTGGACCCTTTGGAAGGGTCAGGAGCGAAATTCTCATTTTGAGCTAATTTCTTACTTCCTTTCTCCTTTTCATGCCTTGGACTCACTTTGTTAGGCTTCCTTCCATCATGACCATGCAAATTTGCTCTTTAAGTTGACACATAGCTCAAGATTTTGTGAAAAATAGGGTTTTATATGAATTTCGCTTTGGACCCTTTGGAAGGGTCAGGAGCGAAATTCCTATTTGGGCTCGAATCCTGACTTCATTTTCACATTTCTTCACTCCAAATAAGTGTTTTGCCTTCACAAATGCCTAGGAATGAGCTAGTTCATGGCTTAGGGCAATGTAGAGTGTCTTATAGAGGATTTCGCTCTGGACCCTTTGGAAGGGTCAGGAGCAAAATTCCTATTCTTGGCTCAATTCACCTTCAAACTGACTTGACTTTGTCTTAGACTTGATCCTAGATCCATTTCCTTCCATATCCTTGCAAATTTGCTCAACCATTCAATGACTTAGGTGAAGAATTTAGATCCTTTGTGAAATTTTGCTCTGGACCCTTTGGAAGGGTCAGGAGCGAAATTTGACATTTTAGCCTCTCCGTCGGGATTCATTTATGGAATATATACTTTAAGTTATATTCCATATATACTGTCACGATGTTTGAGAGTGGTTTCGGACCTCCAGGAGATATAATGCAAAATCTAGTTTTTGGAGGATTCTTCAATTTTCCAGACAGTCAAATTTCAGGATCAGGATGACATTCCAGACTTAGCCAAATTTCAGGATCAGGATGACATTCCAGACTTCATCACTCACCAATTTGGCTTAACTCAAACCTTCAAGTATGATATTCACTCACCAAGCCTCATTGACCTCCTCAAACAAGACACAATTAGCAACAAGAGAAAAACTTTGTCCTAAGGAAGACTTTCAAAGAAACCCTAATTTTGGGGCCCTGTGGACTCACCCTGGCTCAAGCAGAGCCTGCTATCTTAGTGATCCCTCTGGCAACACTCAGCATGCAAAGGCTAATAGACAAAACCCTAAAAGACCTAGAAAACAAACCCTAAAAAACAAAAAGTAGGGGTCCCCATTTGCAATGGGGCAATGTGTGAATACATCACAACAGGATGATGACTAGGATGCCACCTTTGCAGTTTGTGGACTGGATAGATCATCATGAAGGACTATTTATTGATACTCAACATTATCTAGCTTCAGTGATGATGATGTTGATCTTCTAACTTTGATTAACTCTTCTGAAAGTATGCTCTTGAGGGCTTCAATCATAAATGAGCAAGGTGTAGATCTCGATTTTGAAGTATTGATGTGCCTTTAGAACGAATTCTTGATGTCACCACTGCCTCCGCTTTGGAATTCCTTCTTTGTGACTCTCTGGTGATGTAAGAGTTGAGATTCCTTTTGGGCATTCTATGTTGTAGATGAAGTTTTCTTCCTTGTATGGGGATGTAGATCTTACAACCTTTCACCTTCCACTTTGCAATCATCATCCTCTCTCATCTGCAAAACAAAACAAAACAAACATGATATCAAATACATAATATATAACTTTCATAGTTCTTCTTGACTTGATATATCCCTTGATTTTATGTGATTTGCAGGTTTGATAAGAGGATTTTGAAGGAGCACTTGAAGTTGGTTTTCGCTCGTAGAGAGGAGCTCTTGAAGTTTACTCCACCTTCTGAAGTTCATGAAGTTACCCTTATCTTTTGAACTTGCTCTCTTTCATTTTCTTGAACTTCGCTCATACCCTTGGATTCTTGAACTTCGCTGATGTATCTTATTTCCTTAAGTCGCTTATGTGCATTGAATTTTGAAGTTGGCTATTCATGCTCTAATCTTGAAATTGCCCATATACCTTGACTTTTGAAGTCGCTCACCTCACTGAGATCATGAAGTTGCTAATGTAAATCATAAGGTTCAACATGAAATTCGCTCATGTGGGTGAGTTCATGAAGTTAGCTCTTATACACCATTTCATGAAGTTCTTTCATCCTCAAAATGTAAAACTTGCTCATATGCCTTGACTTATAAAGTTGAAATTCGCTCTTATACACCATTTCATGAAGTTCTTTCATCCTCAAAATGTAAAACTCGCTCCATTTCCTCAAGTCATAAAGTTCGCTCCAATTCTCAAACTCATGAAGTTCGCTCAATTTGCTCAACTCATGAAGTTCGCTCCATTTCTCCAGCTCATGAAGTTCACTTTTGTTCATCAATTCTTGAAATTTTGCTTTCTTAAGGTTGAATATGAAGTGGTGACTCAAAAGTGAATCAATTCAAGGTAAATACTCGCACATTTTCTTCACTTGGCTACTTCCAAACATGAATTTCACTGTTCCCTTCCAAGTCATGAAGTTCGCTCCAATTGCCCAAGTCATGAAGTTCGCTCCAATTGCCCAAGTCATGAAGTTCGCTCCAATTCTCCAAGTCATGAAGTTCGCTCCAAATCTTCAATTTGTGAAGTTCGCTCATGTAGGTTGATTCTTGAAGTGGATTTCAAATCAAGACTAAACTCTCATTTGCTCACTTTCGCTTACTCTCTCAACTTCAATACATAATAACATGAACAACATGAGGTCTTAGAGTGAATTTTCGCTCCGTGGGAGGAGTGCAAGAAGTTCGCTACATAAGGAGTGTTCATCAAGTGAAGTTCGTTCTTTAAAAAGAGCAACTTGAAATGACCCTCTAATTAGCAATCCTTCTTCACTCATGATTGAACTTATGATATCTAGACTTTGCAAACTTACTTACTTCACACTCATGCAAGACTATCCACCTGACTCTTGACTTTTGACCACCTATATCTCTCTAATGCAAAGGCTAATAGCTAAGGACTCCAACACTGCCTAGAAAGAAGGAAAAAAGTGGGGGTCCCCATTTACGATGGGGCGATGTGTGAATACCTCACAATAGGTCCTTTTGTCTGTGTTCTATGCAGAGAACATGAAGAGACAGTCAATCACTTGCTATTGCATTGCAAGTTCGCAAGGCATTGTTGGGAAATGGTATTGGGTTAAGATGAATTATGCTTATGTGCTTCCTAGATCTATAAAAGAGTTGTTTCAGGGATGGCGGATACCAACAATTCGATCGGCCTTTGACTGCATCTGGCAAGTATGTCCTTCGGGAAATCTGGAAGGAGTGGAATAGAAGGATTTTTCAAGGCAAAGAGGAGTCAGAAACTAGATTGTCTCAGGATTGAGAATTCGATATCAGAGTTGATGAATGCAGTCGTGGCTTCCCAAAATCCAAACAGGAGGAATTACAGTTCCACAGATTACTATATACAGAGACAATGGCCTAATTTGAAATTTCTGCCTGCTAATGGGCATCACAGGGTTGATCCTAGAAAGAGCAGGGAGGAGGTAGAATGGTCCAAACCGAATCTCAAATGGGTGAAAGTCAATTTTGATGGTGCATCGAAAGGGAACCCTGGACCATTGGGTGCTAGGTGTGTTGCTCGAGATGTTGAGGGCAACATTCTTGTTTTGGAAAGAAAAAATCTGGGGATAGGTACCAACAATGATTCTGAAGCATAGGCGGCATTGATGGTTGTGGATTTGGCAAAAAAACTAAAAGTTGAGCAGTTGCACCTAGAAGGAGATTCTCAGGTCGTCATCAACGCGATTGCCAATGGGGGTGCCCATGTGTGGAAATTGGACAAGCGGGTACACATTATTCGGAAGAAACTTGAGAGCTTCAAATTTTTCAAAGTGACCCATGTATATAGGGAGGGTAACACATTGGCGGACTCCTTATCCAAGGTGGCGGTCGAGGTGGCAGGATGAACTAGATGGAGTTGACACAGTGGCCAAGATGGTAGGTACGAAGGCAGATTGTATTGGCGACGTTATGAGTTGGCGGCATAGTGGCTGCATTTATTTCATTCAAACTTGGTGGCTTCCATGTCGATAGGGTGGTCGGCATACATCGAGCTGGAGGATTCAATCGATTTGCATTTATTTACCGCATGAGCTAAGTACGCAGGATTTATTGCCTTCTTGGGCATCGTGGATGACGCGCCATGGGGAGTTTTTTATGTATAGTGCGATCATGTACTTCATTTCCTCATGTGGTAGTGAAGCAGTTGAGTGTGGAGAAATTGAATTTGCCTACAGAAGATGGAAGCAAACTTCAGTTTGAAAGCTTCAAAACAACAAATGGAGTTTTGGAGTAAGATTACCATTGAGCGTCTGAAGATTGTTTTCACCACCGATGATCCATTTTTTGTCATTTAGGTGCGGCAGGTCCTCAGGTATGATTTTTTGCTTGCAAACCACAAATATCGCACAAACACGGATATATCATCCATGTTTTGTGCATGGGGGTTGAAATGTTCGAGCATACAAGAGGTGAAGAGAATTATGGTGAGATGTGTGAAGCCAGAATGGAGGCAAGGGTTGGACATGTTGCTAGAATGGGCAGAGTCGGGCAAAGGATTCATCACAGACTTGGGGTATTGGGTGGCCTGGCTATCCTCCGCATGTGCACCCCTTCATTCTTTGGAGGGGCATGGAGAACAGAAATGTGAGAAGACATGAAGCGGTTGAAGGGTGGCGAGCAATGAGGGATTACATTACAAATTGGGAGATTGTTCTTGCATCTGGGGTGCCATATGAGATGATGAACCTCACCAAATTGAAATTCAAGCTAGCAGATTATTGGCGGGGTGAGCTGTTAAGTTATGTTATCAAACTGAGGAATATAGTTTACTTTAATTTTATCAGAAGAGTATACAGTTTGTGCTGTATTACTATTCTAACTTCCCACAAATGTGACAAGACAGCAAGCGGATAATAGTCAACGTTCACTTTCCCTTGAAAGTATACCACTATTGATGAGTGTTGTTCAATCTGCCATGGATGTATGCTCAGATAATTATAGTAGTTTTATCTGATTAATTTAGCCTTTAATGTATTACAGTCTAACTCTTATCATAGCCGTATTCAGTGTTTCTATCATCATCGACTTGACCTCTTCAAAATGAAAACTGTATCATATTGATATATGATATTAAACGACTTCCTAAGAAGTCGTGACTCTTTACTCCAAGAGTCCCGGTGGTTTCTATCAAACCGATTCACTAATAATCAGTTAAGACTTAACTAATACACAACCCAATCAATTACCAATCAAATCGGTGACAGCATGTATGATGTTGACTGGTTATAATAAAATATCAATCGTAAGCTAATGATCGGATATATACATGTGTCTACAGTAAACTGTTTGGCAGCAATTAGCAAATAGAATAAGTAAATTTCTGAGCACATATGATGGACGGGTTTCATTATATGCAACGCACATAGTGTAGACGGGTATTATTAATCTAAATGTTCAAGGCCGAAAGGCCAATTGAACATTTAGATTGGCTCTGTCGGTTATGCTAAGGATACCGACCAAAGCTGTCATCATTAACATTAGCAATCTCAGGGTAGGCGCAGAAGCCGAATTTCGCATGGCAGACAATTGGTGGGGGGTCGAGGCTCCAGAAGGAACCAAAGGCGCGGGGAGGTAGAGCAGGTTGATGGTGGCAGGGATGAGCAAATGCAGGCTTGATGCTTTGAAATACCATCTTTTTGTTTACATTTTAATTTCGAGCATAATGTATATTTTGGTGAAATTACTGAAATTTTTGGACTGGGGCATAGATTGGGTAACTTTCATGGGTGAATGTTTGTATACTTGAATGATGGATATAGTCTGGGAAGGGTAGACGCTGGGGTTTTCAATACTACTGAGACACTCTGATGAAGATGTTTGTATTTCTGAAAAACTTTTATTTTATAATAAAAACTAAATATTTACCGACCAAAAAAAATCATTTGCTTATTCTTTAGAATAAATATTCCCCTCGAATGATGGATATAGTCTGGGAAGGGTAGATGCTGGGGTTTTCAATACTGCTGAGACACTCTGATGAAGATGTTTGTATTTCTGAAAAACTTTTATTTTATAATAAAAACTAAATATTTACCGACCAAAAAAAAATCATTCGCTTATTCTTCAAAATAAATATTCCCCTCGTGAACATGTAAGGGGCCACTGGCTAATTTCAAGGGTTGATTACTGAAGTTGAGACTTAAAAGGGCTCCAGAGGGACTCCAAAAGTTTGGTGACAACTTTTACTGAGGTAGATGATAACTACAACAGCAAAAAGCAAAAGTGAAGCACATCGGATAAGCAAGTACTCCATGGCAAAGAAAAGCTACAGAGATCTCTAGAGGCGCTAATAAAAGCTATAATGCATATGAAGGCTCAAATTTGAGCAATTCGCTTCTAAAATTTGCAAGATGGTAGTAGCGATGAGGAGGCATTAGCTTCAACCTTGTAAAGTCCTCTCAGATTAAACTTCTTCAAGGGATTTCATGTGATATCTCTCTTTCTATGTGTTTTTTTTTCTTACTTAGTTAAACTCAATAATGCATGATTAAAGAATTAACATACTATTTGTTGGGCTATTGATCTTGTAAAATGGAAAAGAAAAACATGTTAGTGGTAACATAAAACAAGTATGAGAATTGATATATAGCCAATGTAGGCATACACATGAATATGTACAGAATGTCATAATGGATATGTGGTATGGATGAAAGTAACTGAGCTGTATTAGACACCATTTTGTAGACTTGAATTATATTTTCAATAGCAAAATGCTTTAGCCAAGTGCTTCCGGATCTGATCATGTATTATGCTTAATTTCCAGCATTTTGGGACTCTCTGCTGCACGCATCCTCAAAGCAATTTGTGTCAAACAAACCACTCTCAAAGCAACATAAAACCATGTAAAAGGGAATAAAGAAAAAAACTAAAATTTGTCTATGAATCATGCATTGAAATATACAGCCTGAGTAAGAATCAATTTGTCACGATCAGATAGAATTCACCACAGGAAGGCTTCTGTACCCTTGACATATTTGACAAGGTTAGCTTTATTTCCTTAAATTAAAGGAAGAGTTTCAAGATAGAAGCATCTCTAACACAAAATCTAGAATGGAAATGGGGATTTCTTTTCCAAAAGCGGGAATTAATTAGGGTTTAGATTTTATGACGTATATTTGCATCCCACGTCAGACTAGTTTGTATGCATTAAGATTCTGAAAGTATTCAAAAACACCTGTCAATAATCCTATGAATCAAGAAAATTTATTATTTGACCAGATACAACAATATTTGTGATACCATAGATTTCCAACGCTATTTCCAGGGGCATTTCTCTGCACAAATGGTTTATAACTTATAAGAGTACAAAACCACAGATATTTTGAAAAAATCAGTTGTTCTAAAATGCCAGTCAATTGTGCGATATAAATACTTTAAATTATTGAAGATATCTTAACTCACATTCTTTTCAATGATGAAGAGCTGTGACGAAGGGCATTTGCAAACCTTGTGCCTGATGCATGACCATCTTGGTGGCAAGCTATTACCTTGCCTGATAGTTCCATTTCAATGCTACCTCAAAGAAATCCACAAAATATGCAGAAGTTGCTGATGTAAAGGATTCACAGGTTAAATAGTTTGATGAAGCGTGTATGAGTTCAAGAGTATTTACGAAATGTTGGGGTCCAGTTCTTCTTTTGACGATCAAATATAACTTTAAAGGAAATAGATATAGTCATAAAAATTAGCGCTAGAGGGAGCTATTGTGTTTTTCTCCTGTGGCTAGGGCTGCGCAGGGTAGGAGGTTTTCTGCATGTGGCATACTCAGAAATGGACACAATAGCTGGGCTTCAGTGGTGCGGCAGGAGCGTAGGAAGCTGGAGTGTACTACTGCTCCTATGTGAGGACGGAAAGATGTTGGCAGGTTTGTTTGTGAAGGCTCTTTTAACGGTGAGAGCAGGGGGTGTGTTTTGGGGCGACAAAGACAGGGGAGGCTGCCCCCAAGTGGATTCAGATCAGGAGAAGGGTGTTCAAGCTGGGGTGAGAAGAGGCGTAAGCAGGGTCGGGGTTTTTTCCTTTGGGGCCTTCTGTGGGCTCACAAAGGCACGAGCTCTCAGATGGGGTTTGCTTGAAGGGTAAGGAGTCAAAAAGTACAGAGCTTCCTATTTCCAAGCCTGTCATTATGAGTCTGTCTGGGGAGGTGGAAAATAGGAGGAACATAATGAAAGGGTTTTTGCAGCTTTAGAGCTCATTGGGTGTTTTAGAGGTCTGTGGCTGAATCTTAGTGATCTCCACAAGTGGATCTCAGTTCATTGGGAACCTATTGTAGAAGGTTGTGTTCAAATTTACCCTCACACTCAAGGGTTTTTTGTTGTTGCTTTTGAAACAGGATTCTTTCTGGCAGTAAATGGTGTTGGGAGGACAATCACTCTTTGATGCTGAAATCTTGACATCCAGCCTTTAACCCCCTCTTTGAATCCTTTGATCGGATTCCTCTGTGGGTTAGGCTGCCAAATCTCCCCATGCAGTTCTGGTTCAATTCTTGTTTCAAGGCTTTTGGGAACTCATTAGGTATTTTTTTACGGTTGATTAAGGCTCTCTAAATCTGTTGCACACTACTTTTGCTCAGCTCCTGATGGAAATGGATGTTTCAAAAGATCTTCCACCAGAGATTTTTATCAAAACCTCGAAAGGAAGTTGGCAGCAGCTCTTTGACATTGAAGGGGTTCCCTTCAGATGTAGGCAGTGTTTTATAACAGGCCATACTGCTGACCTTTAATAAAATCATCAGCTATTACCAACCAAAAAATGGAAATAGATAAGAGTCTATTTTAAGAAAATAGAGATGGAGAGGGATAATGTTCTCCAATTACAAAAATAATGAAGAAAGAAAGAAATAAAGAAACATGAAACTCATAAAAAAAATGATTATCCCAGTGAACCATGGCTTCAAAGAAATCATATAATCATAATAAAAGCTAAGTGGCCAAAATTACAAAGCTTGTATTGGAAGCAAGGTTCTCATCATCTGGGTTTTCTAATCTATTCTGAGCTTTCAATTAATGTGAGTATTGTCTTTATTTTTTAAGATTGGGAGTCTGGAATATTAAGTTGTAGTTAAGTCTAATAATCATGTACAACGAAATGGCAAGAATCAAGCAGGGGGGAGTGGGGAACTTATCTTGTTTTTCAAGAAGGGTACATCTGTGCTTTGAGAGAATATGAATTAGCAAGATGCAAGTAGTGACCGATCTACATGTCACCTAATCAATGACAACCAACTAGAATGTTGCCCAACCAATGGAGGTGAAGACCCCCTGCAATGACTCTACAAGCAGCGGTGAGCAAAATTAGAACACCCACGCTTTTGTCCTCAATAAGGGGCTCTAATGTAGAGAGGTAGGGAGGGTGGCATCCTAGCCACTATATAAGGAGCATCAATAATGATCCAAAACAAATTGAAGCTATGCTACCTATAAAGCCACTCTGTTGTCTTGAACTTAATTCGCCAAGTGCTTCTGAATCTGATCGTGTATGATCAATGATATATAATTTCCAACATTTTTGGAACTCTCTGCTAGACACATCCTCAAAGCAATTAGTGGTAAACAAACCACTCTCAAAAAAACATAAAACCAAGTAAACGGGAATAAAAAAAAAAGACTAAATCTGTGTCAATGAATAATGCATTGAAATATACAGCCTGATTAAGAACCAATTTGTCATGATCAGATAGAATTCGCCCAGGAAGGCCTCTGTATCCTCGGTATAATTGATAAGGTTAAGTTTATTTTCTTAAAATAAAGGAAGAGTTTCAAGATAGAGGCATCTCTAACACAAAATCTTGAATGGAAGTGTGGATTTCTATTCCAAAAGCGGGAATTAATTAGGGTTTGGGGTTTATGACGTATATTTGCATCCCACGACAGACTAGTGCGTAAGCATTAAAATTCTAAGAGAGTATTCAAAAATACCTGTGGATAATCCTGTGAATCAACAAAATTTATTATTTGACCGGATATAACAATATCTGTGATACCATAGATTTCCAAAGGTATTTCCAGGGGCATTTCTCTGCACCAATAGTTTATAGGAGTCAAAAACCAGGGGAAATTAAAACATCGGTTGTTCTAAAATGACGGCAAATTATGTGATGTAATGACTGTAAATCATTGAAGAAAACTTAACATACATTTTTTTCCATGATGAAGGGCTGTGACGAAGAACATTTGAAAGTCTTGTGCCTGCTGCATGACCGTCTTTGTAGAAAATTATAACCTTATCTGATAATTCCATTCTAATCCCACCTCAAATAAACCTGGAAAATATGCAGAGGTTGCTGATGCAAAGGATTCGCAGGTTATAGTATGGTGAAACAAAACCGTGTACGAGGTGCAGAGTATTTACAAAACAGTCGGGGTTCAGCTTCTATTTTTAAATGATAAATATAACTTTAAGGGAAATAAGTATAGTCTATTTTTAACTATTTTTAAAAAACTAGAGATGAAATGGGATTATGTTTTCCACTTGCGGAAAAAAAAAAGCCATTTGTCATACAAAATAGTATAATATAATTGTTTTTCAGAGAACTTTTCTGTTATAAAACAATATTGAAAAGGTAGATTAAAAGGATCGAATCAACAAATAGAAATCACGTAAAAATCTGTTTGATTTGCAGATTTTGTGTTTTGATAAGTGTTGTTTTGTATGGAGAACAGATGACTCCATATACAACTCTTATACATAAACAAACAAACAAAAAAAAATTACAAATGAACCATGGTTCTAAAGAAATTACATAATCGTAATAAAATCTAAAATTATAAAGCTTCTATTGGAAGCAAGTTTCCATCATTTGGCTTCCCCCACTTTCTATTATGAACTTTTAATTAATGTGAGCATTATATATATGAGTTCAGAATTTTAAGTTGAGGTTAAGTTTGATAATCATCATCTATATTGAAATAGCAAGAATCAAGCAAGGGAATTTATTGTGTCTTTTAAAAGGGGTTCACCTATATTTTGAGAGGATGTGGATGAGCAAGGCGCAAGTGGTGGCCAAAATATGTGTCGTCTAATCAATAGTGAGCAAAATTAGAGTGCTCATACTTTTGTCCTCAATAAAGGGATTTAGTGTAGGGAGGTGGGGAGGACAGCTCCTAGCCACTATATAAGGTGTGTTCTACAATTTTCCAAAACAATTGAAGGTATGCCAACCATAAGGCCACCTTGTTGGCCTAAACTTAATTCTATTTTGGTACATTAAACACCACCAATGATTTGGTGTGAGAAGAAAAAATGGAATCAACATAATATGAGCAAAATAGAACAACAATTCTAACTTTTCAAATTGCAAAAAGAATCTCCAATCTAAAAGCATGAGAATTATATTAGAAATATTGCCTTGTCTCCCAAGAGAATATCATGTTAGCTAGTTTAAGAAAAATAGCTTAAACAATTTGAAGAAATCATGGATCCATAAACAAGTCAACTTGATGTGGGCATAAAAATGAAACAAATACAGTTTGTCTATATAATAGACATGTAGTGTTTGACACACTTAGATGCATTGATTGCTTGCAATCTTGGGCTCCATAATAGCATTCCATATTTTCTAGAAATATTTGTTGCTAAGGGAGGTTCTATGATTGATAATTTCTCCCACTCCAACTAGGAACCCTCCTTTCAAGTTTATTAGCCAAATAAATGTATCTCTAATATTAGTTGTTGGGAATAGAATTGTAGATAAATGTATAATAAAATGAATGCAATATTAAAAAATAGAATAACACAAAATGCAAAAACAAAAATATATGTGGTTCACACAATATGGGCTACATCCATAAACAAACTACTAGTACTTTCTTTTTATTTATCCAACAAAATGAAAGGATATAACCTACACACATCTATTGCAACTTCATCTTCTCTCTATGTTTGTCTCCAAACATGATACAATCCCTTATAGACTTGTAATGCAAGACCCTCATAAAGGGGGTTTTCTTCTAGGGCAAGAAAATCCAACATAACCTATATTGTAGATATGTGACCAAATGATGAATGAAAAGAAATGTGCTTAAAACCAACAAGATCTTACTTTATGACCAATATTAGTCATATCATAGCCACAAAGGACAAGGACCTTAACAATATCATAAATCATGTGTTTTCATACAATCATATAGCATAGATGTATACTAAGTTACATTTAAAAGCTTAAAATAGTAAACATAGTCATGAGAGGATAGAAGAGTCAAATAAGGCATTTAGGAAAACTAAAAAGAGAATGATGATAAGTATGAGAGCTAAACATATGAGTAACATAGATGCCCCAACTCTAGGAAAAGCCACAATACATAAGGTGAAATAAAAATGGAAAGTGCAAGAAACATGGAATGAATATTATAGGGGCCAAGTCGAAATGATAGAAAATAGAAGGAATAGGTGACATTAACACATGTTGAAATCTTGGTGGATTTGCCTTTATATAACTCTTATAATGTGCATGCATATGGAAATTCTTAAATAGAAAAAATGCAAGCCTTGTATCTCTTTAAGATTAGGGGGGAAGGGGGTGATTTAATCAATGTGATACATGTAGATATTAGATATTGAGAAGAATGCACAAAAGTGGGTGGGGTATCTATAAGTGGTATTCCAAACCATGTGTGTGTGTGTGTGATGAAATTCCATTTATTGTGTTTGTCCTTCCAACATCATGGAACTATCATTTTTCTACACCATATTGTCTTGCATTGTGTAAGAACTTCATAATCCTAGGAGCACCTGATTAATAACAACTTAAATGTAGTTACAAATGGAAACAATGGTTGCACCAAGGTCATGTAGATTTAATGCAACCATACTAAAGTTTCTTCAAACCAATGATTGGACATTGTTTTGTTAATTTTGCATTGCTAGTAAGAAGAATGACTAAGTATTTGTAAAATCCTTCCACTACAATTTAAATTAACATGTCTATTATTCAGTTGAGATGTTTCTCATTAGGGAGATTAACTATTAGAGTTATGAAAAGGGTTTGGGGATGAGAAGTATAAGTGTTTAAATATCTCTTTATATAGGATGACAAATTTATCACAACTCATCTACATTTTTTTCTCAAGGATTTAATGTATGAGATGACAATCAAAACTAGCTTTGAGTTAGATGTTAGTGTAGAAAGTGCTCTTAGATGACAATATAGAAATTATAAGGGAATGTAAAAATATAACTAAAAAAATAGTATATAGGATACTTGATGAAAAATAATTGTTTTAATTATACTATTGTATTTAGACTAGGTATCAAAAACATAAAACCGAGTAAAACTAAAATTAGGGATGATTATTAGTACTCTATGAATGCAAGTACTATGTTACTAGTTTATTCTTGTATCCCCTTAGGTTATAATTCATTTGTGTCAACATGCACCATTAAAGGTATCTTTGTGGTGTCTATAGACAAACTAGGAACATGGAAATATAAGGGTTGGTATAGAAGGATGAAGCACAAAATGTGGCAAGTAATAATATGGATAAAAAAGGACATATAAGAAATGAAGTCATCTCTCATATTAGATGTTTTTTTTTCTTTTTAATGTCACGTGTAACCTCAATACATGTTGTGTTTTGTGTTCAATAAGACAAAATTCTTGATGCATATGATTTACATTTATATAGTACACCATGTCAAATTAGGGAATACTGGGCTTGTGAGTATGCTTAATTATCATCTTCCTTTTGTCTATAAATTTTTGAACATGATGTGCCTCTATTATCATAATATCCACTTGTATGACGAGCCCAAAAAATTTAACCGTAAGAGGTAATGCAATGGGAGTGTATTGCAATATTTGCTTTAACATTATAATCTTAGAAGGGTGTTAGAAATGAACATGGTTGTCACTAGCTTGTTTTAAAGAGGATGATATAGGACAAAACTATGCTTGATAAATATATAAGCCTTGTGGATAATAGGATAATAGAGATTATACATTCATGCTAACCTCATGGGGAACCGACTTTAAAAGATAAGCAAAGAAATCATATGCTAGGTTCATGAAATAAGTATGAAGAAACAAGATGAATAACACCTGTAGATGAGAAAATCTAATCTGAGATCTTATGAGAGAAGATTCAGATAGATCAATCACCCAACAATGAAGAAATTGCAATGAACACACATGCAAACTAAATATTTAAAACTAAAACACACATGCATGCTATGAAATCTACTCCATTGCCCTCCTATTTCTTAAGATTTCATGTTCAAAGTTATTACTCTCAGATGCACTTCTATCAAAATCTATGAGAAAATGGAAATTAAATATTGTTGGATTTTGCCAAGATCAAGAGGTCAATGAAATGTACAAAATAGAGACATAATATGGGACAAGAATAAACTGTATTCTCATCAATAGAAGATGATCAAAAATTACAATTCAATGAATAGAGGCCTGCTTATATAGGCAAGGCCATATGGATGTATGAGCACACAAATATGACATGTGGCTCAATAAGAAACAAGGGTAGGTAGGAAATAGGTGTGGGTAGGTAGGAGAAATAATATAATATTCCACATGAGGTGGATCACCCACCGAAGGTGGAATTATCACTCCACAATAAGTGGATATGATAGTGTAATAACAAGATCAACACCATACAAGGTGGAATTTCTCCTACACACACGATCCCAATGTGGCACAAACACCCAAGTGTCTCATATCCAAACTACTATGAAATGCATTATCCTAAGTAAACTTAAGTAAGTGTAATAATATCCATGATGAATAATTATTTACACCAACAAATATGAAAGATAAACAAAATAAAGATAACAAGATCAAGATATGCAAGATGAAAACTATGAAGATAATGGATGTTAAGAAAATAGAGTGCTCAATAATACATAAACAACAGATGGTTGCTCAAAATGGCAAGATCACGGATAGAAGAATGGGAGAGGGACTATTCTTTTATAAGCATTCTCCAAGTGAATCCATTTTGTGGGATGAATATGGGATAAACCATAGGGTTTGAGAGTTTAATCCCACATGTGTGAGGTGGATGAAAATAGGTAGAGGAGAAAGCATAAATGAGTGGTGTTGCATACATTAAATATGTTTGTGAAATGAAGAATAATAATATAAATGGAGAATAATATTATTAAATGGATAAATAGAATATATAAGAAAATGATAATAAATGATAATAAATGATAATGGATAAATGAATGATATTAATAATAGATAAATGAAATGATTTATAATAATGTTAATGAATTAATGATAATATTAATGGGTAAATGATAAATAATAATAATATTAATGATAATTAATAGCAATATTATTGATAATATTAATAATGGATAATGATAATATATGGAATAATGAATGAGAATGAAATGGATCCACCTGGGATTAAAGCCAATTAGGTAGACAAATTTCATGTGTCTACAACACCATTACAAATAGTTACTACTCAAACAAAGTCTAGCTCAAATCAATAAAATATCATACTCAAAATACTCAAAAATAGTAAAAAAAAAAACGATTGAACATGTAATGAAGCATTCATAGTAGCATGATAATCAGCATGTCATCAAGGAATGCAAAAAAATAAAATGAATCAATACTAGTGCCTATACATGATAGGTTGATGCATGCATATGTCATCATGTGGAAGTTATAACCATTTCAAAAGCTATAATTAATACCTATAGAGCTAACATGAGATATAAAAGAATAGGCATTGTATCTAACTTGTCATCATGTATAAAAGAAAGTAGTTTATCTAAAGAATAAACGTTTCACTGTTGACATACAACTATCATGGAAAGTTAACAGAATATTATCATAAGGTACAACATTGTCATAAGTTGCAAACCTGTCATAAAGGTGTAGGTATACAAGTAGACTCCATAATAAATGTATAATGAAGTGGGTCATATGAAGGGAAAGTGCTTAAAGGTAGCATGCAATTAGGTCAATCATACCACTATCATTATCTAGGGAACAACTAGACACAACATATGAGAATCATGGATGATTGGAAAATGATGTCTCATAGATAAGGGAATGTTATAGCTAAATCCCTAAATTAAAAGAAGGTCATTTATGTAATAATATACATGATGAAAAAAAAAAACATACATAATTCAATGTCATTAATGTGATAATATATCATAATTAAACAAAAGAACAAGTGGATCACATGCCACAAATTGTACAAAAAAGTCAAAGTTAATAATAAAATTTGGAAGTACAAACAAAAGCCAAAGATATGCATCCAAAAGAGTTAATGATGTGAGGATATCGTACTATAGATCAATTTGAAAGGGTAGGGAGGGTAGGGTTCACAAGATTATGCAACATAGGTGTAAAAATCTAATAGTATAAAGATAAATGATATAGAAATGGGGTATACTCTAATATGTATCAAGATATTAGTCAAAAATAAAATTGAAATAAGGTGCCTAAAGGTCCTTAAATGGGTGGGTAGGGTGAAAAAGAGTAAGATTAAATAATTATGTAAGAACAAAACCTAGAAGATAGATATATAAATAAAGTAGTACAATGCAAATACAAAAACCCTCATAAGACATAAAAATGATAATAAAAAGTACATTTGAAACCTAAAAGGAAGTGAAGGTAAATCCCTAAAGTTAAGTCCTAGGAGGTGTTAGAATAAATGGGTTCACCAAAAATATATTGGAAAATAACTTTTCTTTGTGCTTAATCTAGGCTAATCTAATATAATGCATAAGCATAAATAATCCTCTTTAATTTTTGATAGTTGTGGGAGTGATAATTAAACTTGTCAAGCTCAAATGTTAATATAATGTATAATGATACTTAGCTATAAGAATGGTAGAGATGAATAACTTTAGCATGACTTTTACATGTCCGTCTTGGAACTAGAAATGGATCTTGTATATGAGTTTTTTGTCCCAATATTAAAATAGTCTACTAATTTTATTGTGGGTGTATCCCATGGATTTGGGTCATTTTTGTAGGGATATGTCTATCTTGTAGTACATGTATTTGACTTGGAACTTCACACTTTTGTCTTCTAATTTACTAAATTTGTTGCCTTTCTCTAACTACCACAAGTTGGTTGTATTTAAAATTACTTGGAGGAGGCTATCAAACCAATAGGGTCAAGTTGTCCTAGGTCAACCCTATTGACTATATAGTTGAAGCAATAATTGAGAATAACAATCTCAATGAATGTATCTGCCTCTTTGTGAACTTTCGTCAAGTGCTCTTTAGTTCCTTGAGACCTTCATTTCTTCAAGGTCTTCAACTGATTCCCTTGGAAAGGTAGTGGGTGGAACAAATGTCTTATCAAGTCTTGTCTAATTGGCTTCATTAGGTATTGCACATATCCACCTAAGGCTTTGTGGTCAGTCTTCAACTTCTTGTACTTTCGTTCCAATTTTTTGATTTGATCTTTCAATGCTTGAGTGGAGTCACCAAGATCCTCAATGACTTAGGCTCTTGAAGTAGGTCCTAAATCGATTTATTTTACATCATACTCCTCTAGAGTGATCCCATCCCTTGTCTTGTCTACTTTGGGAACTACAACATGTAGAATTAGAGATCTTAATCCTCCTCTTATCATTCGGGAGAACTTCTTGGTTCTATTCTTTTCTTTTGAATTGTTTATTTGATTGAGGAGTTCTTCCAATTTCATCGTTGGAACACCATCCTCTTCTGGATCTTTTCGCATTCGACCTTTTAGCCACATTGGTACTTCTGACAACTAACTATGCACTTCCATTTGTTCTTGTTGTCTTGGCAAAGTTTCATCCTCAAGGAAATTTCCATTGGAAAAGGGGAAAATGGGATTCACCAAGCCTCCCACTTTTATTGTAATATCATGATGATCAAAGAAATCCATGATATTCAAATCTTCATCTTGACAGGATTCCTGTTCAACATTTTCTTGGGGGAGAGGTTCCATGGAAGCATTTTCACTCTACTTGTCAGGTACACTAGACTGAATCTCCATTTGGCTTTCATTCCTGGGATGAAATATCTTTTCTCCTGTAAATAGGTCCACTTCTTCTACACTTGGAAAACTATTTGGTGATGGTTGAGGTGTCACTGTAATTTGCTTCTTCAAGTTTGGTCTTGTACTTGGTGTATTTTGCTTCTTTGCCTTCTTTGAACTTGGACTTTCAACAATCTCCTTACCTTTCCTTTGACTATTATTTTCTTGTTGGCTATGTTCATACCCAGTCATATCATCCTGTGTTTCCTTAGTAATCCCATCCTAAGTGGATTGTGATTCAGTCCGATCACCCATCAAATCATATGTTAACTGGGTACCTTGGGCTTGGAATTCGCTAACCTACCTTTCGATCCATATCTTGATTCTTTTAATCACTTGTCTTGTCAAGGCATAGAGATTGGATACCTTTGGATCAGTCCAGCTTGGTGGAAAAGTGGGCTTGTTCTTTTCCTTCCCAAAGTCTGGGTGCACTCTATTTTCATCTTCTCCTAACTAATTGGGCACTGAGAAGAGTTTACATGCTCACACTAGCTTCAAAGACAATCTGGAAAACATTCTTTTTCCAATCTCAAAATCATCTCTGAAATTTGCCCAATAATCTTTCATGTTTTCTCTATGTCGGCATCTCCAACCATCCCTAATCTTGATCTTGTAATAAGGATCAAAGTTTTCCCTTACTATGTATGTGGTGAGGTCATAGAACTACAAATCCTCAGCTGACTTCTTAACTATTGAAAGTGTCAGACAAACTTCATATGCATCTCCCATGATGAAGGGAAATTATAATCCTTGTTTTTTCTTCTTCTTCTAAATTTTGTCATATATTGTCAACTGTCTTGTTACCTCTAGTAGGATTATTTTATCAGTTGGGTATCTCGGTAGCCAAAGAGGATTGTCATAAAACCCTTGGACTCTGATATACATGAACCCGATAAATTGGATGAACTATGCACCATACTTTTCCACCAATTTTCCAACCTCTGAGGATAACCTCTTGTGAAAACCTCCTTGCAAACTCCAAAAATATGCATTGAAAATGCATCTTTCACTCTCCTGCAATGAATGGTGTTGGTTAATTGTAATTAAGGAAAGCATTCATATACTTTGAACTTTCCTTCACCATGTCCAATTGGTCTATGACATATTTCTCCATCATACTTCTAAATTCTGGTGATCAAGTAAACTAAGCATGAAATAATGTAGAAAGAACGAGTTTGCTCCAAGTTCCTTAGATGATCATCCAAGTTGTCACTTATCAATCTGGACCAATCTATAGCTTTGATTCCCTATATAAATTTTGCAATGTAGAATAACGTCCATGGTTCATAGGCGTAGGCATGTTGGCTTCCCATGAGTCTGTTCATCGAGACCACCAAATCATTGTATTCTTACCTAAAGTCCATTCTAATGAGTTGTTTTGGCAATCTAGAATGATGAGGCTTAGGCTTCTCCATCCACTTGCAATTGACAGTAGTTGCACATTCATTTACTCCTACGTGTTAAAACTTCAATGCTTTCTCTTTATTCTTATACTCCATATAATCATATGTGGTGATTCTAAATGCCTCTAAGATCGCTCTTGGAGTGAGGTTAGCCAATAACTTGTCATCAGGAGTTGCGATCATTCTTCTCTTTGAATTGTAGTGTTTCTCACATTCAACAATCAATTTTGGACACTGGATGGAAGGAGAAAATCCACCTGCATGGATGATTCCACTTCGAACTATTGTTTGTGTCATTTCTAAAGGAACTATGTCATCATACCCGAACATCCTTAGCCTAAAATATTCTAAATTGAACGTCTCGAAGTTGATGTTGCCATCATTTTCACACTTCGATTGGATTTTGGATTCAAGAAGAAATCCTCGCATTTCCTTCTTAATCAACACCTGTTTGGACTCAGTTGAAACCTTGACTTCTGCCATTCAATTTCTTAGAATTCCAAGGATAAATAATGTTAAAAAGAATTCTTTTTAAACTTGGAAATTTTATCAATCCATCCTATGGTATAATCTTTCTTCATAAGGACTAATAAAATATAAATTCAAAATTATTGTCTGTAAGGAAAAAATGAAAAAAATCCATAGTGTGATTTTGGTTAGAATGACTAGTTACCTAAAATTATAAACTCAAAAAATAAATAAATAAATAAATAACCTTGTCAAGAAGGAATTCCAAAATTAAGATAATGAAGAAGAAGAAATGCCTTAGTCAAATTTGCTCCAAATCATCCTTCTCTCTAAAGTCTCACCCGCTCTTTTGGCTGTGAATTTCCAAGTTGTGAGGTTAAAATGAATTAGTAACTTACTTTTATAGACAATTTTGCCTCTTGAATTCACATATTTTCATCTTATTGGTTGATTAAAGGGGAAAACCACTTTCATTTAGGGTAGCCAATTTTATTCAAAAAATTAATTAATTTTTCATCATGTGTGGACTCTATGCCCCAAAATCATTAAAAATGTATTAAGATATTAATTATTCTTGTTCCACATTTTATATCTTCCTTGGGTGCATTTTAGGCATGGTGAAGGATTTTTTCCATGTTGAAAATTCCTTCTTGGAGTGGATTTTCCACTCTTGGGTGCATTTTTGGCATGAAGGAGGATTTTTTTATTTCACCAAATTCTTCCTTTGATGAGAATTTGCACTCATGGGTGCACTTTTGGCCTGGAGGAGGATTTATTTTATTTTGCCAAATTCTTCATTCGATGAGAATTTCCATTCCTGGATGCACTTTTGGCCTAGAGAAGAATTTTTTTATTATGCACTTATTTTATGCTCTGCATTTCATCTTCGCTCTACTAGAATTGAATCTAGATACTTGATCCATTTATAGTCAACATTCACATATTTCTAAAAATAGAAAGTTTTGTCCAAATGTGAAATTAGGCCAATCGAGGCCACAGTGAAACTTTCTAAAAATATAAAGTTCTCAAAAAATGCTCAAATTTCATTGGTAGGCACTTTGAAATAGAAAGTTTTGTCCAAACGTGAAATTAGGCCAATTGGGACCACAATGGAACTTTCTAAAAATACACTTTCTAAAATAGACACTACTAGAAATAGAAAGTTCTTAGAAAATGCTCAAATTTCATTGGTAGGCCCTTTGAAATATTCTCTTTTCAACACAAGCCTTTTCTTTCAAAACCAACAAGACAAAAACCCTAAAAATTGATGAGGTTCTAAACTTGGTGATGTTTAGTTTATTTGCATTACCCCTCAACACTTGAAATTGGGAAAGTCACAAAGGTATTGCCAAGAGACCTAAAGCAAACACTTAGGTGAGCAAAAATAATGGGGTCCCCATTTCCAATACGGTGATGTATAAAAAGGTCACAACATGATCCTAATATCATTTATTTCTAGCTTCCTTTTAATGTAAAAGTTTCTTTCATAACTTTCTTTCAACTTTAAAGAAAATGTCCCATAATAGTTATTGGTGGTTGAACCATTCTATATTGCCTAAGTTATGTTGTTTGTTGTAGATAAATCTAACATTTCTAGTTCTTGAATGTTTTATTCACTCTGATGATGAAAATCTTGATAGATGGAATGAATGATAAAATTCATGATGCTATAGCGGCATGTTTTTGCTCTAGATTTGTTGAGCTTTTGTTGTATGTATATTGTTCCTATAAATTTTTGTGATGTTTTCACACATCACCCCATTGAAAATGGGGACCCCTCTTTTTGTTGAATAAACCAAGTCTTTTGTGGTCAGTGCCATCTCCTAACCCTAAGAATTGAGCTGTCAGTGTAGATTTTGGCCTTTAGAGGTGATGAAATGCCTAAGTATGGAATAAATTTTAAAAATTATAGAGCCTTGACAATTATCGTCAAGTCGAGAATTAGGGTTTTCAAAGTATTATCAAAATGCATTGTGTTTATTTATTATCCTTTGAACTTTACATTTTGTTAACTTATGATTTGATTGGTACTTGTAAGATTACAACGTTTTCTTGTCTTTTCAAGATTGATGCGAGAACTAGACTTTGGATGTTGAGAAGAGGACTTCATTGAATGGATGATATCATCATCCAAGGAAGATATTGAAATGATCTAACAATAAATTCAATAAACAAAGGATGAACTGATGGAAATTTGATTGTGTTGAAAGGTTTGCATTAAGAAATGAAATTGAATAAGCCAAATTTTGGCTAAGAATAGGAAAAATCCTTCACAGAGGTGGATTTGCACTCATGATAGAAATTCCTCCACTCCTAAATTGCACCCAAGGAAGCAGTTCAATACATCAACAATATTTTGTGGCCAAGGACAAAATCCTCCTCAGGGTCTTATTTGCACTTTGAGAGTTAATGCAAGGTAGGAAGTAGGAATTTATTCCAAAACAAGGAAAAATCCTTCATGGGGCTTGGTGATGGTGTTTTTCCATGCTTCTGGCAAAAGCTTCTATTTTGGTAGTGTCTATTTCTAGCACTTACTATTTTTAGTAAGTTTCAACGTATCTCAGTTTTAGCAAATTTGGAGTTTGGACATGCTTAATATTTTTAGCAGTGGCTACTTCTAGTAAGTCTATTTTTAGTAAATTTTACT
Organism: Cryptomeria japonica; assembly: GCF_030272615.1. Lineage (NCBI taxonomy): Eukaryota > Viridiplantae > Streptophyta > Pinopsida > Cupressales > Cupressaceae > Cryptomeria > Cryptomeria japonica. The sequence continues at coordinate 692,871,307 of NC_081405.1, read as the reverse complement.
GGGTCTCTGTTTGGCATGGAAAAATCCTCTCCACCCTAAAAGTGTGCCCAAGGAATCCTCTTAGAGCACAAATCTCAAGGAGGGAAGGATTATTCCTCAACTCAACAATCTTCCTCCATTCCCAAAATGTGCCAAAGAATCCTCCATGGGTAGAAGGATTCTTCCTCAAGTCCAAAATTCCTTCTCCAAGGTCAAAGTGTGCCCATGCACTCAAATGACAAAGAAAATAAAATTTGGCTAATGGAGAAATTCCTTCTCCTAAGCTCAAATGTTCTCAAGAACTCAATGATATAGAGTAAAATTTGGTTAAGTATGGAGAAATTTCTTGACCCCCTCCAAAATGCACCCACCTCTCAAATGACATGAAATGATAAAAAAATTGATTATGGAGAAATTCCTTCTCCCAAGCTCAGTTGTGCTCATGAGCGCAATTCCACCATGTGCAATGATTTTGTCACAAGGAAAAATCCTACTCCAATGCCAAGTGCACTCTCAGGCATAAATTATCTCCTTTGCCAAGGATATGTTAGGGTTTCAAGCAGATCCGAAGCAAATATGAACTAACAATTATATGCAGATTTAAATACAAAAGATAAAGAAATAAAACAGGACATAGATAACACAGAGATTTAACGTGGTTCACCCAGAATGGGTTACGTCCACCATACACAGCCGTCCAATCTTTCTTATTATCCAGCAAAATTAGTACATCGACCTTACAATGCCTTAAGCATCCCAGCTGCTTATAACATGCATTTTTAGGGCAAAAACAAAGTCGGCCTTTTTAGGGTTTTATTACAATGTCGATTTTCATCAACAAAAAAAAATACCCAAAAAAAAAATTCTTGGGGGCTCTCGCCCCTGAACCCTCGCTTTTCTTGGGGGCTGCCGCCCCTGAACCCCAGACCCTAGCAAGGATACATGGTGAGTGTACAGTACTTTGCTGATTAGTTGCCACATTTCAACAATCTCCCACTTGGAGACTGATACTACACAACACCACTGTACATGCAACATCCGCTGGATAAAACACTAGGACTCGACTGGTATAAATTCCACAATTATCAATCAAGAAGACCAACAGAAACTGATGAAGAAATCAACTTCTCCTGTGGAACTGCCTTCTTGAACATATCGGCGGGATTCTCACTTGTGTGAATTTTCTCAAGCCGTAACTAACCCTCCTCCAAAACAGTCCGGATGAAGTGGTACCTGAGCTGAATGTGCTTTGTCCTTGAATGAAAAGAAGAGTTCTTCGCAAGATGAATGGCACTCTGGCTATTAGTATACAAAGGATGATCCTCCTATGTCTGACCCAATTCCTCCAGAAAACATTGTAACCAAATCATCTCCTTGCTGGCTTCTGTAGCAACAACATACTTAGCTTCAGTGGTTGAAAGTGCAACAACCTTTTGCAGCCTAGAAGTCCAACTGACTACAGTTCCCCCTATAGTAAAAACATACCCTATAGTACTCCTCCGTGAATCAATATCACCTGCCAGATCAAAGTCAACAAATCCACTCAGAGAAGCATTAGATCCTTTGAAACATAATGCCTTCGTAGTGGTTCCTTTCAAATACCAAAGGATCCATTTCACAGCATTCTAATGTTCCATACCTGGATTACTCATAAACCTGCTCACAACTCCCACTGCATGTGCAATATCTGGCCTTGTGCATACCATTGCATACATCAGACTGCCAACAGCAGATGAATATGGGATGTTAGACATTTTATTAACCTCTTCCTGTGCCTTTGGGTACATCTCCTTAGTCAATTTGAAATGACTAGCCAAAGGTGTACTAACTGCTTTTGCATCCTGCATGTTAAATCTTTTCAACACCTTCTTTATATACTCACTTTGGGACAAATTCAAGGTTCTATTTTTCCTGTCCCACGTAATCCTCATACCGAGAATTTGCTTAGCTGCACCCAAATCCTTCATAGCAAATGACCTAGCTAATTTCTGTTTAAGATCATTTATATGTTGCATGTTAGACCCAGCAACAAGCATGTCATCAACATAAAGCAACAAGATAATATATAACTGTCATCATCCAATCTCTTAAAATATACACAATGATCATAATGACATCTATGATAACCGTGTTCAACCATGAAACTATCAAATTTTAAATACCATTGTCGGGGTGCTTACTTTAGGCCATACAAACTTTTCTTCAACCTGCACACCAAGTTCTCCTTACCTTTGACCTCATATCCCTGTGGTTGCAAAATGTAAATTTCCTCCTCCAAATCTCCATGGAGAAAAGTTGTTTTGACATCTAATTATTCAAGATGTAAATCATCTGCAGCCACAAGACTAAGTACAGTTCTAATTGAAGTCATTTTTACAATTGGAGAAAATATTTCATCATAATCTATACCCTTTTTCTGTGCAAAACCTTTTACCACAAGTCTGGCCTTATATCTTTTATGACCTCCTTCCTCCTCCTTTAGCCTATAAACCCATTTGTTAGGCAAAGCTCTTTTTTCTGCAGGTAAAGGGACTAAGTCCCAAGTCTTATTTTTCATCAAGGAGTCCATCTCCTCTTTCATGCCTAGCTCCAACTGTTGTTTGGCATCCACCTGCATTGCTTCTTCATATTCTTTGGGTTCACCAGAATCAGTTAATAAAATAGAATACAAAGAAGGAGAAAATCTTTCAGGGGGTCTACTTGACCTCGTAGAACGTCTAACACTTGCAGGAGTTTATGGGACAATTTGTTGTTGCTGAGCATCAGGTACCTGTGGCATTTCATTTTCAGGAATCTCATCCAATACCACATATTCTTATTTGTCCTGTTCATGCTTGTTTTCCTGCATCTGTTCTTTATACATAACCTTCTCATTGAATATAACATCTCTACTTCTAATTATTTTTTTATTTTCAAAATCCCATAACCGATAGCCATATTCATCTATCCCATATCCAATGAAGGTACATTGTTGAGATTTAGCATCAAGCTTGGTTTTGTTTTCTTTATCAATATGGACAAAAGCTTCACAACTAAAGGTTTTCAGAAAAGAATAATTTACCTTTTTACCAGTCCATGCCTCCTCTGAAATACCACCATCCAAAGGGGTTGAAGGTCCTCTATTTATCAAATAGACAACAGTATGTACAACATCTGCCCAAAAATGTAAGGGCAATCCAGCATGTAATCTCATGCTCCTCGCGTGTTCCATGATAGTCCTATTCATTCTCTCTGACACACCATTTTCCTGTGGAGTTCCTAGAATTGTCTTCTACTTTCGAATCTTCAAATTCTTTGCTGCAATACTCACCTCCATTATCCGATCTGAGACACTTCAACTTTTTTCCTGTCTCATTCTCAACCAAAGCTTTCCATTTCTTAAAAGTTTCAAAAACATTTGATTTTTGTTTTAGGAAATATACCCATGTTTTTTCTGGTTGAGTCATCAATAAAAATAACATAATAACAAGAGCCACCAAGAGATGATACCTGAGTCGGTCCCCATACATCTAAATGCACAAGCTCTAACTTCTCACTCTTCTTCTCTTTCCCAACCTTGAGAAATCTGACTCTTTTTTGTTTACCATAAACACAGTTTTCACAAAACTCTAAATCAATCTTCTTTAGTCCTGGCAATAGATTTTTGGAGTGAAGGATTTTCATCCCTTTCTCACTCACGTGCTCAAGCTTATGGTGCCACATTATCAAATCTATTCTTGCAACATCTATTGTTGTTGTCCCTGTAGTAACTTTATCTGTAGCAACTAGGGTAGAGTAAGTGTTACCAGTACACAGATATAATGTTCCTACCTTCGCACCTTTAGCTACTACTAATGATCTTTTAGTGACCTTCCACATACTATCTTAGAAGGTAACTATGCAACCTTCACTACCTAGTTGCCCTGCAGAAATTAAATTTCTTCTTAAATTAGGAACATGTCTTACCTCCTGCAGAAACCAGTCATTTCCATTCTGCAACTTGATCTTTATCTTTCCTTTTCCAACAATTTGATAGGGCTCATCATCACCCAAATATACCTGTCCAAAATCACCTTGAACATAATCTAGAAAATATTTTCTATGGGGTGTAGCATGAAATGAAGCCCCAGAATCTATTACCCAAGAATCATTAACATTATCCAAACATAAGATTAAAGCATCTTGTAAAGTATTACTTGCAATATTAGCTTCCTTACTGTCATTTTCATTTTTGTCTCCTTCTTTGTTTTTTCAAGACCAACAGTCTTTCTTTAGATGACCAGGCTTTCTGCAGTACCAACAATCTTTCTTTCCTCTAGATTGAGAGTGTCCTTTCTTTGACTTCCATCATGACTTCTCATTCCCAGGGCATTTTCCTCTTTCCTTTGATCTTCCTCTGTTCTCCACATTCAAAACACTACCTGATGATGTTGGAGTCTCACCTGTGCTTTTCCTTTGCATTTCCTCGCTTAGGATAACACCAACAATATCATCAAATACCAAAGTATTTTTACCAAAGACAGAGTTACTTACAACCATAACCAAGCTATTCCAACTTTTTGGCAAAAAAAATAAAATCAAGAGAGCCCTAACCTCTTCTGCAAAGGTAATTTTTACCGAAGACAGTTGACTGGTAATTGTATTAAATTCATTTAAGTGCTCTGATACAGATCCTCCCTCACTCATTTTCAAATTAAACAAACACTTCATAAGAAATACCTTATTCGAAGCCGAGGGTTTCTCATACAACTTTGCAATGTCGCCATCAAATCTACAGTCATTTTTGCTTCTGTTATATTGAATGCTACAGACAGTGCAAGGCACAATCGAATGGATCCCAGTGCCTTTCTATCTAAAATGTCCCACTCTTCATCTGACATTGTGGTTGCTTTCTTTGCCTTTCCTTCCAATGACCGCCACAAATCCTTTTGATACAGGGAATCCTCTATCTGCATTTTCCATAACTGATAGTTCTGGCCGTTAAAATTTTTGACCTTGAATTTGGAATCCACCATTGCTCCCACTCAAATCTGAGAGTCTTGCCAATTTACAGAAAACCTCGCTCTGATACCAATTGTTAGGGTTTCAAGTAGATCCGAAGCAAATATGAACTAATAATTATATGCAGATTTAAATACAAAAGATAAAGAAATAAAATAGGACACAGATAACACAGAGATTTAACGTGGTTCACCCAGAATGGGTTATGTGCACCATACACAGTCGTCCAATCTTTCTTATTATCCAGCAAATAAAGTACATCAACCTTACAATGCCTTAAGCATCCCAGCCACTTATAACATGCATTTTTAGGGCAAAAACAAAGTCGGCCTTTTTAGGGTTTTATTACAATGTCGGTTTTCATCAACAAAAAAAAATACCAAAAAAAAAAAAATTCTCGAGGGCTCTCGCCCCCGAACCCCAGCTTTTCTTGGGGGCTGCTGCCCCTGAACCCTTGCACGGCCCCGGACCCCAGCAAGGATACGTGCTGAGTGTACAGTACTTTGCTGATCAGTTGCCACATTTCAACAGGATAAACTATAAAAAAGAATCCCTGCCCATGTCTAGAATGCACCCGTGGAAGAGAAGTGATTGGACACATACAAGTGAAGTCCCTAAGGAGATATTTTGATAAAACATGGCATTCTTAACAAGTAAAAAAATGAGAAGCATCAAGGATTCATTTATCTAATCCAAAGACAACATTATGACGCCAAGAGGCATGGAGGTCCAAGATGAGCAGATCTAGTTTATGACATCCAAGTTCTAGGAGAAATCCAGCCTCAAGAAGTTCGTTGCGGAAGGAATTCTAGTTCCAGAGAATACCAGTTCAAAGACCTCAAAATTCAAGAAAGTACAAATGAGAAGAATTTACAACTATCTTGAATTTCCTTCAGAAGTTCAAGATCCCAATCAGGAAAGAACAAGGAGAGAGAATTTCAGTTCCATACGTTCAAGAAAGACTTTCAAAGTTCCTATGATGTTGTTCAAGTATGAAAGACTTCAAGAATGACAAAATCATCGACAAGGGAGTCCAATTCATTTCGAGAAGGTGAATTCTTGAACCCAAGTACATGGAAAGAAGAAAATTATCAAGCAAGGATAATTTCAAAAGAGTTTATCAAAGTTAGTTCAACTTGGTCTAGATAATGCAATTTGGGAATATATTCCATCACAATCAATCAAAATAGAATATTCTTTATGATGATTTATTGGGTCCACATGGTGTACAACATGTTGAGGTGGCACCTCGTCACCTTCTCTGGCCAATCATGTGTTTCCAAACTGTCATGACCAGATTCATTGCATTTGCCGTCGAGTAGAGGTATAATGGGCATGCTATTTTGGGCAATGAGATGTTAAATTCTTAGTGGACATGCTATTCTAAGTGATGGGCTACTAAATGGTTAGTGGGTGTGTTGCCTCATTAATTGCTAGACCCACTACCATGTGCCTCAAGGGTTATTCTTGGTCAAACTCTAATCAGGGTTTGCATGGTGTAATCTTGGCCCTTGATTTCAAATTAATCTTGGCCATTCATTTGTGGGAGGATATTTATAAAAGGCCCTACCTTCTCATTTGTAATTCATTAGATAGTTAGCTCATTGGAAGCAGAGAGCTCTTGCTCCTTAGAGTAGAAGTAGAGTAGGAGATGGAGAAGACATTGTTGCATATGAGTTGGAGAAATAAAACTTGATTACATTGAAGTTATGGTGGATTCCTATCTATTTCAACTTGTTGCATGATGTTCCTTTGATTTCTCAAATTGTTAGAAGTGCATTGATGTTAATGGAGAATGTGGCAATGTTTGATGAATTTCAATGGTTCATACTTTTTGCACTTAGATGATTTCTATTTTCAGTGTAAAGTTAGCTTGAGCCTTTTTGTATATGGATACTTAATTTCAATCATTGAATGCACATTGTTCATTATGATGGTGTTCATTATGATATAAAAATCCTTTTCATAACCCTTGGAAGATTGCATCGAACTTGTGGAGTTATTGCTAAGCTTGGCAAAGAAGAACTTGTTTTATGTGAAATTCATCCATTGGAGCACTATTCATTTATACCATTCTCCTTAGGATTAGAATTAGGTTTCTCTAACCCTTTCCCCTTTTAGTTTCAGTTCATTCCAATTCAGTTCGTTCGAAGTAGAAGCATCACAAAATTGGTATATCTGTTGATGAAGTTCCATACATAGCATTGAAAAGTAAAAGAATGATCCAAACATAAGTCCCTTTGTGTTACCAACATATTACATCAAGCCAAATGAGCGCATATCCAACATAAAGTCGCATGTTCATAAGAGGAACCTTGGAGTCACCTCTATGATCTTTGCAATCTTAGCATACTAGGGGTATTTTCTCAAGAGAGGATAGAGTGTCCTTTGGCACTTTATTTTGTGTTAGTGTGGCCACAAAACATTCATGAACAAAATATCGATAGATGGAATGAATGATAAAATTCAAGTTGTTATAATGACAGGGTTTTGCTCTAGACTTGTTGAGTATTTGTTGTATGTATATTGTTCCTATACATTTTTGTGATAGCTAACATAAGAGTATGTCCACATCAGTTATTATTGATCTTTCATTTTTAGTAGAATACATTACTATAATTTATTTTTTACCTCAATTTATATTTTATGGTTAGTTTTTAACCTTTTTTTCTAGATATTGTTTGATATTTTGCATCTATGTCTTCTACAAGCTAAAATTTAGGAGCATCATTAAATCTATGCCAAAAATAGTAGCCACATTATGTTATATTTCTATTGGGTGTTGAGTTTGCATGTAACCTTGTTACATTGAGCATGGTGCATAAGTGTATGTTAGTGCAATATTGCAGTACTCTTCTTCATATGGTTTGTTTGACATTGGGCAGCCGTGGTAGTTCCATGTCAGATGCTTTAGCTTTGGCATATGTTGTCGGGCTATAGCTATTTTGGCTCCAAAAAGGCATGCCATGCCATGATGCGGTTCCAAAATCGCATGCCCTCCATGATGTCATCAAACATGTTCTGGGATCCACCATCACGCTGACGTGGAGGCATATTGCCATTTTGCGGTTGACAAAAAACATTTGCATGCAGCTAACATTTTCTGGTGGTTCTCACGGTCATAGTCACGTGCACAACTAAATTTGAAATGACTACATGGGAGGGAATTTTTTGAAATTCTATTCCTGCTCAAACAATTCAAATTTTTTAAAATACCTAAAACTAGATGCTTTTTCATTTTCCATATGAGGTGCAGCCATGAACAAAAGCCAGACGAAGAAAGCATGAAAGGAATTAAAAATGCAATGGGATTTGAGGGCCCATGGGTGTGGAAGTAGACTATTTTCATCCAAAGGTTTGATTTTTTTTCACAGCCTTCATTATATGATTTTTCTTACATGATGGTGAGATGTTTAGATTTTTATGATTCTCAGTTTTTTTGGGGATTTATGTAGCAAAGGCAGGTGCTAGTTTTCTTGGTGCTAGTGTATAATCTAGTAAACTCTTCCCCTTAAAGTCGTGCTAGGTTTCTTGGTGCTAGTGTATAATCTGGTAAACTCTTCCCCTCAAAGCTTTTGAATCAAATTCAATTGTACCTATTCATGTGGTTAAATTGCATCTTCACAAGTATTGAACCTTTGAATTCCTTGTCCATTGCCCTTGTGAGTGTTGTGCCTTATGCCAGGAGTATCATCGAGTCAAATCCGCTAAAACTGGGTCTAATCTGTTTGTGTCATCACCTAGAAGGCAGGCTTGGCATGAGACAAGTTCTACAAATTACTTGAAGAAGAAGCTCCACTACCAGGTTTTGATGGTCCGTTTTTATTTGGAGACAAGTGCACTCAGCAGTATGTCGAAATCTCCTCGACATACTTACAGCCGCAGTACAAAAACTTCCACTTCCATGTCTCTTGACAACCGATAGATGCTGTAAAATTGCCTCATACCACAACCAACCCAAATGCAAGCTTTTAAAATTCCTTTTGAGCCACAGGTACGTAAGTGTACAAGGTGGATCAAGGATCTGTATGGCATGCTCTTGCTGCTGTAACCTATTTTTTAAATTTGAATCCAAATAAATCTAGGGTTTTCTTAGGATAAGGGTCTATAATCTTTCGATCTGGAGGAAGAAATTTAAAATTGAATCCAGAACTGAACTAACCCCAGACTAAACTATTGTAACCAATAAAAATCTATGGTTAAAAAGGTGGGACTAACATCGTGTGTTAGTCGTGTGGTATGCCATTTTGGAGCCAGAGTAGACATGTCTGTAAGTATTTGTAATGTATCTGAATATGATACGTATTTACAGTTTAGTATAGCTTTTAATGGCAACATTTAAATCGTTGGATTTATAGCAATATATTTATTGTGATCCAAGTTGACACGAATGTAATTATGTAGAACTATATAAAAATATATTGTCAAAAAACAAAACAGATTGCAGAACTTTTGAGATTGTGGCATTTGTTGAACATGTTATATTTTCATATAAATTTTAAGGTCAATGCAAAATGTATTTATCATAAGTCGTATCATTTTTGTGGATGGCAATGTTTATAGGAAAAATTTAGCTTACTATTCACATATCAATTACCTTATAAGAAGTATAATCAAGTTTAAATTTTTAAAAATATAAATTTATTTGCATTTTCTTAACTACGATATATGAAGACAAATTCGAATTATTCACTTTTCACCATTGTAAACTTAAATTTGATATATTAGTATTTTACATTTTTTATTAATATAATATATCAAAGAATGAATAATCAAAGAATGAGTATATTTTTATTATTTTTCTCTTTTGTTGATTTAGAGAGAAATAATATTTCCAAAGGAATTTGTTACTATTGGAAATTTTCGGAATTTATTAAGTAAAAAATTCTCTAAACATTATTAAATGTAAATAGACAAATCTTTGAGAAATTTTAAAATGATTAGTGTAACTTTTGAAAGATATCTTTGAAAATCATTTGAATGTTAAGGATTCTTATTTATGTAAACATTTGCCCTAAAATTCTATTTTAAGGGGCAAATTATTAAATATCCCTGTGTAATATGAACACATGTTGAGCAGGGATTATTTCTCACCACATAATGATCTTTATTTACTTGCAAAAGCACTTTGAAAACAAATCTTATTTGTAGTCTTTAATATAATTATGATAATATTCTAATTGTCTTTGAAGAAGTTATAAAAGAATATATTTTGACAAAGGTGAAATTATATTTATACATAAGTGCTTTCAATATGGTGACCTAATGATATTGTCTCTCATCATGTTTTTACCCTAATTTTTTTGAATTGAATCCATATTAGGGTAAATATTATTTTTTATTGTATGAATAATGTATTTGAGGACCAAAGTGTGAATATTATATTTTGTTCAAAGAAGAAAATGTATTTTGAAAAGTTCTTCTTACCCTAGGTAAAATGATGAATAGCATTTATTAAAATGGATTTTGGTGTTTTGATGCAATCTTTTCATATGCATATTATTTGCCCTAAGTTAATAAATTGAATATGTTCATTAGGGTAAATTATTTTTATCATATAGTTAATGATTGCAAAATCGATGGTGTAAAACGTGCGACTAACACGCATGTTAGTAAATCCGTACTGTCATTTTGGGGCCAAATGACATCCCTAACTTTCTTTTTGATCGGTGTAACTTTCACTGATTGCTTCATCGGTCGTCGGCATAGCGTGTTTTCCTTGCTTCCGATAGTTATAGTCTCTCTGATAGAACTCACCTCTATGGCATTCTGCCCATCGGGTATCGGCACAACTCTAAAAATGTTTCTCCGATAGCGCAAGCTATCCCGATGAGTCTTCTTGCACCAGATGCGTCTATTCTAGGTCCAAAATGACAGTACGAATCGACTAACACGCATGTTAGTCACGCGTTTTACACCGTCGATTTTGCAATGAACGACTGCGATTGACTAACCTGTCACTAACACGCTGTACTAACCTGTCGCTAACACGATTGACTAACCTGTCGCTAACATGATTGACTAACTTGTCGTTGTAAGGTATAATGAACGGATGCGATTAACTAACCTTACTCTCCTTATCGGGTTGTTTCGGTCTTATCGGCGTATACTTCCCCGATGTAGTCACTTCGTTTGTGCCACGCAGCCCGCGAATCAGTGAAGGCGACTAACACACTATGTTAGTCGAATTCACTATTTCATGAGGAAAAAGAAATGGCAGCCACACAGTCCACGAATTAGCGAAAGCGACTAACATGCCATGTTAATCTAATTCACAGGTTTCATAGGGCAAAAGAAAATGGCAGCCACGTAGCCCATGAATCAGCGAAATATACTAACACGCTATGTTAGTCGAATTCGTTGTTTCGCAAGGCAAAAGGAAATGGTAGCCACGCAGTCCGTGAATCAGTGAAAGCGACTAACACGCTATGTTAGTCGAATCTTCCATCAAAATGCTATGTGCCTAAACAATGTTCCATGAATCTTCTCTCTCTCTCTCTCCCTCTCTCTCCCATTCTTTCTTTCTTAAGTCTCTCTCCCTCTCTGCCTCTATCTCTCTATCTCACTCTCCTCCTCTGTCAAGTGTATCTTTTTCCCACTCTCTCCCTACCTCCCCCCCTCCCTTTCTCTTTTTCACTTAAGTCTCTCTCTCTCTCTCTCTCTCTCTCTCTCTCTCTCTCTCTCTCTCTCTCTCTCTCTCTCTCTCTCTCTCTCTCTCTCCCATTCTTTATCTCTAAAGTCTCTCCCTCTCATCCTCTCTATCTCACTCTCCCCTTCTCTCAGGTGTATCTCTCTCTTATTCTCTCCCTCTCTCCTCCCCCTCCCTCTCTCCCTTTCTCATTAACTCTCTTTCTCACTCTCTCCCTCTCTTTGCACCAATTAGGGTGACCTCCAATGGTTAAATTGAGACACCAAGAAGGGGAAGTGCACTAACATATTTAAATTAAGGAAACCTATGACCCCTTAGGACTCCATATGACATCTTATGTATCGTTACAAGTCATATGGTGTCCTATGACCCCGTAGGACACATGCATGGATCCCTAGGATACCATATGAACCCTAAGAATACCATATGTCCCTAGAGAGGGAGAGAGGGGTAGGAGAGCGAGGGAATGGGAGAGACACACACCTAATAGAGGAGGAGAGTGAGATAGAGAGATAGATACTGAGAGGGAGAGACAAGAGATAAATGAGAGAAAGAGAGATGGAGAGAGAGAGGAGGGGAGACCGAGATAGAGAAAACATAATATTGATGAATCAACACCTTGAGGTCAACATAATTTGTATTCTGACGATGTTTCAAAATCTTTTTTGAGTTATTATAGCTGTATCTTCTTCATCAATAACATACAAAGGTAGCTCATTAAACAAAACAAGCATTATCTCATCATCTTGCTCAATATAACTAGGTAAATCATTAAACAAAACAATCAAAAACTTGTTATCAACACTTTTCCTTGCTATTTAACCTATTGTTCTATATCATCATACATATCATTTTATTGCAATAAATTTAATTTTTCTATTTCTACATCATTTGCAAGTGTATTGACAAAAGATAACTTTGTTTCTACCTCAAAAAAGTCTCTCGTTTGTTCAACAAAATAGCTCTTTAGATATATAATAGGACCTCTTGGACAAAGGAAAATGATGCTAGGGCATGAAAGTTGATTTGCAAAAGGACTTTGATAAGATTTGGGGATTCCTTGAGGTGTAGACATCTCTTTAAAGGGTTTCTCTTGGGGAATGATGACCTAGTTTTCTACATACATTTAACATCTTGCATGCGTTGAAAGCTTCTAAATCTTGGGATTTCAACTTTAGAAGAATCACTTGAAGGTTGAATCTCTAGTCTCTTCTTCTCTTTCCATCAATCTCTCTCTCTCTCTAAACCCTTCCCTTCCTCCACCCCTCTCTCTCACCTGGGATCTTTCTCTAGTCTCATACTCATTTTCCATCCCTCCCTCCCTCTCACTTAGTATCTATCTCTCTCTGTTAGGTCTCTCTCTCTTAGGTTAGGCTTGGGAGGGAGAGAGGGAGAGAGAAGAGAGGATGGAAGGAGAGAGGGAAAGAGAGGATGAGAAGGAGAGATACTTGAGAGAGAAAGAGAAAGGGAATGGGAGAGAAAGAAAGAGTGTTAGAGGGAAAGAGAGAGACTTGAGAGAGAAAGGGAGAGAGGGAGAGAGGGAAAGAATGTGAGAGGGAGACACTTGAGAGAGGGGGAGGGAAATAATGGGAAGGAGAGAGGGTGAGGGAAGAGAGAGGATGGGGGAGGGAGAGAGGGAAAGATGAACATAATAGGTAAGAGAGACACCTAAGAGAGAGGGGGAGAGAGAGAGAGAGAGAGAGAGAGAGAGAGAGAGAGAGAGAGAGAGAGAGAGAGAGAGAGAGAGAGAGAGAAGATAGAGAGGGAATAGAATTTCAAAAAATTCCCTCCCATGTAGTCATTTCAAATTTAGCCGTGCGCGTGACTATGACCGTGAGAACCGCCGGAAAATGTTAGCTGTGTGCAAATATTTTATGTCAACCGCAAAATGGCAATATGCCTCCACGTCAGCCTGAAGGTGGATCCCAGAACATGTTTGATGACATCATGGAGGGCATGCGATTTTGGAACTGCATCATGGCATGGCATGCCTTTTTGGAGCCATAATAGCTACAGCCAGATGCCTTTGGGTTATCAAGGGCTTTTCATCTATTGCATGCTAGTACAATAATTGTTTATTCTTATTTATATGCTTTATTTTACATTGTGATGTTGTGGTAGGTTCATGTCACATGCTCGAGCTTTGGCATAGGATTCCTTTGGGCTATCAAGGACTTTTGATTTACTTACCAGTAAATGGCATATGCCACAAAATTATAGAGACCCTGGCAAATCTCGTGTAACTCATTGCAATTTTCTTTATCCATTCATCTATTTTTGTTCATTTGTGGACCCAATTAATTTTTCTTTCTGTATTATTATTCCCACTCTTTGCACAATGGGCAATACTGTTACTGGAGATGACATGCAAACACGTATTGATCAAACATATCCCTATGGTTTTCACATTTACAAATATGAGATTGCAATAATACATTATAGGATAGTTTTCGGATCCTATCAGAGTGCATAATGTACATATTGACATTAATTGAATTTTAATCCTTAATTTATTATTTCTTTTTGAGGCATTTTATTCTAAGATTAGTCAAAACTATTACCCGAACCAAGCATATATTATTATTAATCTTGACATGATGTTATTGCTTAAGTTGTTTCTTCATAGGTGTTTAAGAAGAGCATTCTGAATTGGAGTATATACGGTTGTTTTCATGCATATAAACTGTTAATCTAGAAAGGAAAAAAAAAACGTAAGTTTAAAAAGAGATCAATAAAACAAGTACTAAAGGAGCACAAACTCCCATAGATAGGTAATGCAGCGTTAAAACAAATTGTCTACATAAAGCTTTTTAGTTAATGGCTTGATGAGATTGCATAGCTAGTGTGACTATTAGAACATAACACCTGAAGTAACTTTGAAAATGATAGATAATTAGATGGTTTATGAATTAGAAAGGCAATAATAACAAAAATGAAAGATTACATGTTATTGAAATAGTCTCCCACATGCAGTATAGGATTTTATGTTTGTACTAAATGATAAAATCCATCATCTTGTAGCATAGGTGCAAATTAACAACATTTTGTTTGACATATGTATTTTTTAATGGTTGATTTCACTTGAATAGTTTAGGAATCTTCTCCTTAATTAATCACTTTTAGGTTTGATAGTAGCACTTCCGGTGAAATTTTTCATCTAATTGAGCAATGTTTCTATGAACTTCCAATTATGCAATAATAGCATATATAGGGCAACTACATTGCACTATTCAGTTTACGACACCTTAAGAACGAAATATTAATTTTAAAAAATAATTTACTTCTGTTCTTGCTACTGCTAGATGATCTTAATTTGCAATTATTTGGTGGCATTATGTGTTAGTTCATGGTTGACAATGGACTACCCCCATGCCTTGTACATTTCCTGACAAATAATCATAGGAAACTTATATAAAAAGAAACATTTTGGATAGTTCGAAACATCATAGCATGGAACAAAGAAGAAATACAGATCAACTATTTTATCTTTAAAATGAAGAGCTCATTGGGCTTTGATTAGCACTATTTTGTAATTTAGTATGAAATATCGAATGAAAGACACCTTATTTATTGTCACAAAATTTCTCCAATCTAAAACTATAAACTCAAATAACTCTAATTCTCGTAAGTCTGAATTTGACCTCCAAATGAAGCTAACATTAGAAATCAAAATATTTTTACCCTTGGATTATTGAAATTTGAACGAAGTTTCATTCAAAAGGAAATATGTTGAATGCCAAATCTTTTACAAGCATTTTAATAGTGATAGAATAAATTGTCTTTTCTAATGTTTTCTTCTTTAATGTTTTTTCTAACCCTCAATAGTAATTAATTAATTTTTTTTTTTTGAATATTCATTTTTTTTGCTTTTAAATAATAATTATTAATTAACTTTTAGGTAATTAATATTATTTTTAATTTCATATTCATTATTTTCAATTTAATAATTTTTTTTTGCTTCATTTTTATAATAATTGATAAGATCATGGTTAGGCACCTGACGAATTTTTGGCATGCAGGAAGAGGGTTTGAAGTTCGGTAGGGGAGATGAAGCGGTTGTCGATCCCCTTCCCCCGTCAAATCCTTTTGGCACCAAGCTGGATCATGTGCCTCAGTGGGTATTTCAGAATGGTCAGTGGATGGACATGGCCGTCCGACAGAAGGATTCTTCAGGTCTTCCTCTTCATGGTGCTCGTGTGGGGAATAAGGGTTTGCCTTGGATTAAAAATGTTAGGCGTGATTTCCGTTCATTCCCATCTTCAGAGTATTTTTCAGGGGTTCTTTCAACAGTCAAATGGACGGGGCCATAAAAGAGGGTCAAAGGCTCTTGGCGTTCGACGGTATGGCTCGGAAGGTGGCAATTTTAGGGCTCCCCAAGCTGTTAATAAGGCACGACATTGGGGGGCAAATATGGAACCTAGGGTTGCCCCTGTTAAACAGAAGTTGGGTGTTTCTTTGAGGAAGGAAAAATCGGAGGAAGTTGTTTTCCCTCTGTCGATTCCCAAGACGTCTCTGAAATCAAACTATGTATGGCTTTCGGTACCTTCGATTGATGCTTCTGATGTTTCTCTAGGCAAAAAGGCTCGTGATCTTCAGGCTCTTGCAGTCATTATTCAGGTTTGGGGAGACTCTATTTCTCTTTCAAAGCTTCAATGTAAGAGCCACTCGCACTGGTATGGAACCTTGTACTTTCAAGTTTTATCTACAAGTGCTTTTATTGTTGTGTTTGATTCTCTTGAAGCTAGAGATAAGGATTTAGAGGTCCCAATTTTTTGGTTGGGTAAGAATTTGTTTTTTATTGAAATCTGGAAGCCCTTCTTCGAGTCCTCTTGGGTTCCTTCTAAACAAGATCCTATCTAGTTTAAACTCCCTTAGTTGCCTTCTGAATTTGTTGAGTCAGATATTTTAAAGCAAATTGGGGATTCTCTTGGCAAATTTTTAATGTCACATTGTGTTTTTGAGGATGGGTATTTCTTGGTTAGAATTTGTGTTCTTCTTGTTGTGAATGTGACCCCTCCTTGAACTTGCAACATTCGGTCCTTTGCTGGTATTTGGCGTCAAAACCTAGTAAAGGATTCATTGGACTTTTCTCGTTCTTCAGTTGTCATGGACTTGGCTTTGTTTTTTTATATGAAAAAGATTAGATTTGCTTCCAGATCTATAGATTCTTCTGTTGATAGAAATCCTGAATGTTTTTCTTGGAATTTTGTGCCCTCTATTTTAAAAATGTTTCAGTTGGCATTAATAAAGATTTTGTTCCTTCACAAGTCTTGGGCCAGGATAAGGAGGCTTGTGTGGGTAATGTTAATCCCTTGACTACAACTACTGGGAAATGTGTGGGTCTGGAAAAAGAAAAGTCGACTGTTAAGGTTTCTTCTTTGCCTGTTAGCCCTGCTAAGTCAGTTTTTAATGGACATCCTTTGGTTTATAATCGTCCTCTTATCATTCTGGATGATGATCTTATTGCTCAAGTGCAAGCTATTGTTAATAATAATGACATTGTTTTAAATTCTGATATGGCTGATAAAGTAATAACCTCGATTAAAGCTGACTTTGGTAGGCTGGACAATGATTTATCTACTTTCCTTGTTAGTAATTCCTTTGATTTGCTCAATCCAGAAAAGGGCTTTGGTTCCCTCTGTTCTTGGTGATCCATCACATGCTATTAGGGAGGAGGGAATAGATCAAGTTAAGGTTAAGGCCCTTGTAGGAACTACTCCTCCAGATGGCTTACCTTTGATTCAGACCCCATTGTCGCCTGATTCTCCATTTTGTATTCCTACAAAGAGGGGTCGAAAGCCTAAGCACGTTAAAACTCAATTGGAGATTGATGCTGGTATTCAATAAACTCTTCTTGCTTCTTTGGATTCTTCCAAGAATAAGAGGTCCAAAAAACCTTTTAGTCCGCCAGTTACAAGAGCCTTGGCTTCTAAAAGGAGCCTTTAAAAGGAGTTTGTTGGGGGAAATGTCTCTCACGCTCTAAATTGTGAAAAGAGGGGAGCGATGGCTCCCCTCTGGTCCAATGAAGATAATATCCTGGAATGTTAGGGGCTTAAATGCCCCTAACAAGAGGCACTTGATTAAGTCTCAATTGGATTTAATGAAGTGTGATATTGTGATGTTGCAAGAAACTAAATTAGATTTATCTTCAGCAGAAATGTTATTTACCTCTTGGAGAACCTAGAAGTTTTGTGCCTCTCCTTCCTTAGGGGCATCTGGAGGCCTTGCCTTTCTTTGGAAAGATTCTATTGCGGACCTTTCTTTGGT
Organism: Cryptomeria japonica; assembly: GCF_030272615.1. Taxonomy (NCBI): domain Eukaryota; kingdom Viridiplantae; phylum Streptophyta; class Pinopsida; order Cupressales; family Cupressaceae; genus Cryptomeria; species Cryptomeria japonica. Next base: position 692,853,432 of record NC_081405.1, on the reverse strand, counting down.
CGCCTCTTCATCAAATTGGATGTTTGGTTTAGTTAAGAGTAGGTTATCAAATATTAAGTTTTGGCTATTTAATGTTTATGGCCCTGTTGGGGTGGTGGAAAAAAGGAAGTTTTGGGAAAGTCTGGCTTTGATTGTTTCTCCTTTGATGAATGCCTTCTTAATTTTGGGGGGTGATTTTAATGCAATTTCCTGTTTAGAAGAGAAAGTTGAGGGAATGATTCCTAATAAACATATTATTGCTGACTTTTGCCTCTTTATCACCAAATTGAATTTAGTTGATTGTAAAACTCAAAATGGCCCTTTCACCTAGACTAATATGCGGAAAGATTTATGTCAAATTGTTGAAAGATTGGATCAATTTTTGGTATCTGATAACTAGTATAACTCTGGTCAGGACTTCTTTTCCTCAGTTTTACCATTTTATGGGTCTGATCACTTTCCTACAATGCTTTCTATTCTTGAGGATAGGGCTCCTAGAAAGCTTCCTTTCAAATTTGAGCCAATGTTGTTTAGGGATCAGTCTTTGTTGCCTCTTCTAAGGTAATGGTGGTCGTCTGCTCCATATGTTAATGGATCAAGGATGTTTCAGATAGCTAAGAAATTGGCTTTCTTGAAAAATAAAATCAAAGTTTATAATACTTTTCATTTTAAGAATATTTTTGGGGAAAAAGCTAGGATTCAAGAGGAAATAAAGAAGATTAATAAGATTATCTTGAGCTCGGGTATGACTTCTTTGTCTTTTGATAGACTTAAGTGTTTGAAAAGTCAATTGGAGGACATTTTGGCTAGGGAAGAATCTTATTGGAGGCAAAAATCAAGGGATCTTTGGTTATCAGAGGGGGATAGAAATACCAATTTTTTTCACTCTTCAACCAAGTTAAGGCGTCATCGTAATAGAATCTCTTGTATTATTGATTCTCATGGGAAAAGTTTATCAGATAAGAATGATATTGCTTCTGAAGCAGTAAATTTCTTTAAGTCTCTGTTATCGACGGAGCCTGTTTCCTTAGACAATACCTTTATAAATTCGGTTCCCCCTTTAGTTAGTCATGAGGATAATAGGATACTTATGGCTCCCTTGTCTTTGGAAGAGTTAAGGGAGGAGTTTTTTTCCAAGCATACAAAAAAGGCTCCGGGTCTAGATGGGTTTACGACTGTATTTTTTCAAAAGTGTTGGGATTTAATGATGTTTAATTAGCCTTGGAAGAGCCTAGGTGGAACATAACTATTTTGAAGGAACTTAACAATACTCTCATTGCTATTATTCCTAAAGTGGATCATCCTAGCTCCTTTCCTGATTTTCGCCCTATTGCTCTTTGTAATACTTTATATAAAAATTTTACAAAGGCAATTTCGGTTAGATTGGCCACGCTCCTTCCCAAGATTATTTCTATTGATCAAGGTGGCTTTGTTCCTAGTAGGGAAACTCTAGAGGGTGCAATTTTCGCCCATGAAATCCTGCACTCCATTTCGAGACAAAAAATTCCGGCTATGACTCTAAAACTTGATATGCTTAAAGCTTATGATTGGGTTAACTGACAGTCTCTTGTTGTTGTATTGAAGCGCTTTGGATTTGCCCATAGTTGGATTAAATGGGCCTTCTCTTGCATATATTTTGCTCGATTTTCAGTTTTGATTAATGGATCACCTTCTAGGTTTTTCTCTTCCTCTCGGGAGGTTAGACAAGGGGATCCTTTGTCCCCGTTTTTGTCTATGCTTTTGGCATAGGCTTTAAGTAGGGCTATTTCTGATGCTACAACATCTGGCCTGTGGAGGGGTATTAGAATAGAGGGTTATCCTTTTTCACAATCCCATTGTCTTTTCATGGATGATACTCTTCTGTTTGGTTATGCTTCTTTGACAAAGGCTAGAGTAATCAAGAAGATTATTTTTTATTACTCTTCTTTTTCTGGTCACAAAGTGAATATTTTAAAATCCAAGGTTTTATTTTTGAATGTATCCCCCTCAGTCAAGGATAGGCTCACTCAATTTTGGGGCTTTCAAGTGGGTGCCTTTCCTTGCAAATACTTAGGCATTCTTTTTTTCGTTGGGGCGGATAAAGCTACTTTTGGGGATAAAGTGGTGCATGTGATTTCATCCAAAATTTCTTTCTGGAATCATAAATGGCTCACATTGGCGAGTAAGATTCTTTTAATTAAGCCAGTACTCCATGCCATTCCTATTTACCTGATGTCTATTTTTAAAACTCCCCCCAAAGTTATCCAAGACCTCAAGTTGTCTCTAAGATCCGTTCTTTGGAATGATAACATTGGGGGCAAAAAGAAGCTTCCCCTTCTAGCTTGGGATAAAGCTTGCCTTCCTAAAGAATTGGGAGGTGTAGACATTCGAGATTTAGTGTTCCAGAATAAATCTTTGGGGGATAAAATTGTTTGGAAATTATATAAGGATCCATCGAGTAAATGGGCATCCATTATGTTTTCTAAGTATTTAAGGGGAGCCCCTAAAGAGAGGATTTTCATAGCCTCATCTCTTCCAAAAGGTTCATCTTTTTGGAACTTTCTGGTTAGTTGTAGATCGCTCATCCTTCTGCACCTTTCTTGGGTTATTCATAATGGGAATAAGGCTTGGTTTTGGGATAAGTCTGGAATGGTCATCCGATATTGTCTTCCATTCGAGATTGGTCTCCATTGTCTGATATTTTTTCTGATCTTTGGGGAGGTTTTGTTGCTCATTATTTTGCTATTGATTCTTCAAGACCTTATCCAGTATCCTGATGGAAGTCTATTGCTTTCCTTCCCATTGAGAATGAGCTTAGAATTTCTTTTGAGGAAGAACTTCGGAATAGATCTCTTGTGTTTCGAGATAAAGATGATATTTTGGTTTGGACTAAAAGTGCTTCAGGTTCTTACTTGGTAAAGGAGGGGTATAAATCCTTGTCTTGTTCCTCTCCTTCCTTTCATTAGCCTTCTCAGCTTTTCTAACATTTGGTATGTCTTTCTAAAGCTGGCTCTTTTGCCTTGTTAGCAATTCAAGATAGAGTCCTCACCAGGATGAGACTCGATAGGCTTGGGATTACTGCGGTTTTCCCTTGTGTGTTCTGTGGTTTTTTTATGGAAACCATGGATCATGTGTTCTTACATTATCCGTTTGCTATGGAATGTTGGTATTGGTTGTTTGGAATGCTTGGTTGGTCCTCGACTATTAGTCCTAGTTTATTATCACATTTTCGGGCTTGGCCTTTGCTGTATTCATTTTCTTTTACTCCTCTATCTGGATTGTGGCACCTTCTATTGCTATTTGGATCATCTGGCTGGAGAGGAATTCTACAATTTTTAATCATAAGTTTGCTTCTCTAAAGGAGGTTATTGACAAGATTCAATCCTCCATTTATGAGGTGATTCTTTCTTATATCTATAAAAATTTGGAACATCTTAGGTCCTTTTCTCATTGGGATAATTGGGTTACATGGAAATGGAGCTCACTTCAAGTCATACCTTCTCATGGGGCGGTAACAACTGGATTGTCCTCGCTTGTCAAACGTAGGATGGCCAAATGGATGCCCCCCCCAAATTTTCCTTCAAGTTAAATTTTGATGGGGCCGCTAAGGGTAATTCGGGGAAGGCTGGGGTTGGGGTAGTCATTTTTTTATCATAATTCTAAGATTGTTAAAGCAGTCGACAAATATATTGGTGTCATCTCCAATAATGTTGCTGAATTCTGAGCATCATCTTTTGGTCTAGATCTTGCCATATCTCTGGGAATTAAGGACATTATCATTGAAGGGGACTCAATGTTGGTCTTTTAGTCAATGTCTGCTAAGAAATGTGTCTCTTAGCATCTGCAGTACTTGTTAGAGCACATCCTTACACAATCGAATTGTTTTTCTACCTTTGCTATATCTCACTGTTATAGGGAGATAAATGTCATTGCAGACTATTTGGCTAATAGGGCTATTGTTGAAGGGGCTGAGTATTTGGAGGTTTCCCCTCAAGATATCTCTGCCTCTTGTATTTGTATTCTCTTTTAAATAGACCAGACATGTTTGTAGCCTGTATTACACTCCTTGTTGGATGTGGTTTTTCTTTCGCATGTGACATTGAGGAGGGTGTTGTCTGCCTTATCACAACTCCCTTGTTAATGGCATATTCGGTAGGTATCTCTATATGGAGCAAGGTGGGTGTGGAGGCTGCAATCGTGTGCCCTGCAATAGTAAAATAGATTGGGCATAATTGTAGCCTACATTATATTCCTTGCTTGGTGTGGTTTTTCTTTCGTATGTGACATTGAGGAGGTGTTGTCTGCCTTATGATAGCTCCCTTGTTAATGGAATATTCGGTAAGTATCTCTGCATGGAGCAAGGAGGGTGTGGGGACTGCAATTGTGTACCCTGTACTGTTGGTTTGGCATGTGCTCATTTTGCTCTTCATAGGTTTGTTGTGGTCTACTTCTCATGTTAATGCTCTATTTTCTGAATATGAAAGTAGTAAGAGTACTTGGATTTGTTAAGCGTATTACTCAAGATGTACTCATTAGTTGTATATCTGTTGTTTTGTAAGGGCATCTTCATTTCATCATATCTTTCTGGCGGCTTCGTGTGCTAATCATGTTACGATATGTTGAGAAGGTTGTCTTGGGTATCATTGCTTGAGTGTGTTTTCTGTGTACTATTCACTTGCTCAGCTATTTTATGATGGTTATCTTGAATTGACAGTTTGATTTCTGTTTGGGTAATCAGTGGGAGTCGTGTTTCTATACCATGATTGTGCTTCATTATAGTTGGGTGATTTTGTGGAACGTTCCTTAGTTATCATATTTTTGTGTTGATCTTTTCACATTTGAGGAGTTCTCACGTGTGGATTTGGTATTTCCATAATGCTTCCTCTGTGGGAGTGGTATATATTGGGGCTCTGCTGTTGGCCATCTTATGTTTCTTTTTGTTATGCTATCATTTATTAAATGGTAAGATGCTCTGCTTTACCCGAAAGATTTTGGTTAGGTTTGGAGGCTGGTGGTTGTCTTTAAGAAACTAGAACTTGCAGATTGTTTGGTATATGAGATGACTTCTCCTCTTGTTGCTCTTTTCTTGGTTACTTCTGTGGGCATTTTTGTGGTTTGGTTTTACTCAGGCTCCTTGAGGTCTTCAACATCCTCTCCTCCTCATTTGGGTTATACTATGTTTACTCACAATGTTTGTACTGACATGATCTCTTATTATGATTTCCCTTCTGCTCTGTGGTAACATTTTAATCAGTGACTTGAAGAATTGTGTTTCATAGATAGGGGTGGTCCAGTTTTGAGTTTTTGGCTGCTCTTCTCATGGATTGGATGGATACTTCATCCTGAGATCTCACTCTAATATTTCCCTTTATATATGCCTCCTCTGGCAGCTTCCTTTATATCTAACGAAGCTTATGTAATTGGGATGGGTTTTTGGGTGAATTATGCCAATGGGCTTCTTGTAATGGGTAGATAGGCTTGTGTTACTTGAGCAATACTGAAGGGTTTTCTTACTAGTTCTTTCCCTTCAATGCTCTTTGAACCAGACACTGTAAACCAAAAAAATAAAATAATACATTTAAGTGGTTTTATCCACTTTTATAAAAAAATAATAATTTTTTTTTGATAAGATCATAAGGTTTTCAAGTAAAAATTTCTTACATTTAATTATTCAAAAAGATATTAGAAATCAAGTGTTAATTATTTTTATTTATTAAAAAGATATTATAATTCAAGTGTTAATTGAAGATTGCTTTTGGATTAGATTGTTTGTTAATTTTTGCATTAACTTTTCCTTCACCATAATGAAATAGTGCTACTAAAATGGATGCAAAATTAACACACAATTTGAATTCAACTATTGCTAAACTCTTTGTAAAATTAATAATTAAAAAGACAGCTAAAAATATTTTTACAAAGTTTGAATAAATTAACTATTTGATTTTGATATAATCATAAATAATACAGTTATTCATAATATTTTGAAAAACAAATTTATATACCAACCTACCTTATATTTCTCTTTCCGGCACGAAAACCTTTTAAAATTTAAAATCATCCATTGTTAACTTTTGCAACATTTTCAAAACCAAGTTGAAAAGCCTCCTGATTAATATGATCTTCAATGTCACAGTTTGAAGGATTATAGCTCTGCAAGTCGTATTGATGTTGTTTCAAATGTCTTTTAATAAGATTATTTGTAGTAGCCGAAAGTATGGTAGATGGTACAAATTAATAAATCTGATCGTAGCTCATATTTGGTTGTATTGTCAAGGAAGGCTCAAACCTGGTTGTAGCCTTGCACAGAGCAAATGCGAATTTTTGCATCATTGATTGCGCATTAGTGTCTTGGCGAATGCGTACCGACACGAGTGTTGGATTATTGGGGGAGATTGTTGGATTTAGTTGTTCATTGTTGCTGCTAGGATATGTTGTTATCATTGATGTCAACATATTTCTGTGAGTTATTCCAGTGAGTTTGGGAAATATTTTCTGATCCAATTTGTAGTGTTGGTTTGCTGATCACTATTTTGCAGAGTTCGGTATATCCTCCGATATATTCTGGTATGTTCAGATATTGTGCTGAGATTTTGGATTATTGTTTGGGATGATCTTGTGTATCTTCATTTTAGATGGTTCATGATTTGGTGCTCCACAAGTTATCTTTCTTCGTGACAGTTGTTGATTAGTTGTGTTCTTGAGCTTTGAGATATTGACAGATGAAGATTTGAAAAGTGGAGTTGGTGCAACTGTTCTAGATGATTCTAATGTGCTTGATGGTGTTTCCTAGTCGTGTCCTATTTGTTTTGACGATCTGCATTGATCGTTGAATGAGTTTTTGGTGATTTCATGAATCGGTGATATTTTGTGCGTTATGCAGTATTTCTGGTGGTATAGTGTGTTGCAGTTGATCTTGGCGGTATTTACGGCGGATGTAATTGTTTAGAAATTTGAATTAGGTCCATGCTATGTAACGTAAATCATAATATTGGTCTTGTGGTCGATCTTTGTATCATGTAATGTAATTTTTGTAATTATGAGTTGAGGGTTGAGGGTTTAGCTGACCTTGTTATCAAGGTTGATGAATTGTATATATAGGTGATATACTTATGTAGTTTAGGTGTCACTATTGTGTCCGCATTATCAGAGAGAGGTAAATGTACGAACAAGGATATATCATTCAATAAAGTGTTATGGTGAGTTTGGTGTTGCAGGGCAGACAACTGTGCTTAACCGGACTGTCATCAAGTATTTATAGATGCTATTATTCCAGTTCATTCCTTCCGGATTATAGTCCGAATCATTTTGTAAGTTAGTGAGACTTCCCTGAGGGTTTTAGCCTTCTAGGCATATATCTTTTGAGCAGTGAGCTCTAGGTAGTGTGCTTGAATGCATGTGCATTCCCCATTGTAATATTTTCACATACTACTGCAGAGTATCATCTTATTGAGGGTAGGTTCCCACCGTGGTTTTTCCCTTAACTGCGTTTTCCACGTCAAAATCTTGATTTTATGTATTGTGCTATTAATTTTCTTATCTATTATTACTGTGGTTTATCAGTTAATGTTTTGGAAGTTTAATTTGTTGTGTATCTGGTGAAGATTGATTCACCCCCCTCTCAATCTTCCTTCTTGATTGTTGCTAACAACGGGCGAATGCAAATTTCTGTGTGCGAATGCATAGTACTTTTCTTGTGTTTGTACAAAAACTTGCAAGATAGAAAATCATATAAAAAGGTTAAATGCTATTGCTTTCATGTCAGGTTCACCATTTGTTTCACACTTGAATGCCATTTAGATGAAGCTAATTGGGAAATAAGGACGAATCACCAACCCTTAACTAATTAAGCTAACTCAAACATAAATCAATGAAATTAACACAAAATAAGAATGAATTCAATAAATGAAACTCCCTCATCTTGCATCGTGGCTTTCATTGTGCTTCTCTGAATTATGTATGAAGGTGGCTCTCAGGTATTGCACTTGGGTTCTTGTATAAATTAGACAATTATTTTGAAGACCGCGATTCTAGATTGTGGGATTCTAGATTGAATTGATGAAAAGGTCTTACTTTTATATATTTTCAAGACAGATGGTGGTCAGAATTTGAACCCAAGTACTGATTGATAGTCAACTGAATTTGATTGATCAATGAACTCAACTTGATTGACTTGTTAACTCAATAGATTGATCTGTTAATAGGATTGATTGGGGAGTCAACTAAATAGATTGGATAGTGGACTGAATAGATTAGCCAATTGACTGAGTTGATTGGGAGATGACTGAATTGATTGAGAAATGGCTGATTAGTCAGAAAAGCTGATTGAGGGAGATTGAAGAGTTAACTGAGTTAACTAATTTGATGAGCCAGTTGATATTTTCAACATGTGTTGTAGGAGATTGATTTGAAATTCAATTTTATTTTGATTTGAGTTTGAATTTTGACTTTCAAAAGATGAAATGCACATGAAATTAAGTGAAATTCAGTTTTGATCTGAAATGTGAATTTGGAAGAAATGAAATTAACTGAAATGAGATGAAATTCGAATTTGGGAAAATGTGAATTTGAGAGAAATGAAATTAATGAAATTAAATTTTGGGGAATTAGAGGAATAATTAATTAATTTAAATAATTTAATTGAAATTATTTAAACATTAGAAATGGGATTAATTAAATAATAAAGATTATTTAACTAAAGAATAAATTTTAATTAATTAAATAATTAATATTTGAAAGAGGGTTAACTGATTAATAGATTAAAAAATATAAATTGAATAATTAGTAAGATAGATGATGAATGTGATGATTTGAATTAGTAAGAAGAATTAATTAGCTTAATCAAATAATTAAAGAATTACTTAGTTAATTAGGACGAACAATTAGTGTAGATCACTGAGACATTTTTAGGTGTCTACACATTATACTTCTTCCCTTAAAACAATATCACGTGCATTAGTAATGAATACCATTTGAAGGTTATTTTTGCACCATCCCGCTAAACTCTCACCAGTGATTTGTGCATTGCATTTGCAACAAACTAGGGGTAATAATAAAACTTATAACCAGTCTCTCCTTGTATATCACAAGCAAGAAGCATTAACTCTTTAGGCATCATAAGGTCCCCATTGTACCCTAATACCTGACATATTGCATAATATGTTAGCACAAAATATCTGTAAAACAAGTCCACCTTGTATGGGGGTTGTTCATTTCTTGCAAACTGCTATAAACTATCTCTATATCTGGGCCTGTGAATAGGCAACCATTTCCTTCTAAGAAATCCTTTTGTAGCATCATATTTAGCCTTTAAGCTTTCTAAATTAATCTTTGTATTGTAATTCCTACAATCCTCTAGGCCAAACACTTCCAAAATTGTATCTCTATTGATGTTTAACAACCTTCCATTTAGGGCCTTGATATATTGGCCCTCAACATCATAACATTTTTCCAGAGCTTTGATTAAATCCACACTAAGAAAGACATTAGGCACAACTAACCTAGCCAGTCCTAATCTCCATGGATTACATTCTGGGATCTCAGACTCTGATTTCATATAAAAACATTTGAAAATGTGACGTCCTCTGACTCTGAAATAACTCTCCCTACAATGTATTTTCTTATCTATAAACCTTACAACACCAACCCCTGTCTTAGGTCTATAAGACGACCCAGGCAATTGAGAAATTAAATCATCATGAAGGTTCTTATCTTTCTTCTGTCTCTTGGCCTTCAACTCTACAAACTGTGAAGCTTTTGAGGAAGTGGACATTTTTGAACTAACTTAAGATTACCCTAGACTAGTAATATTTTAACTAAGGCTAAAATTGGTTCTTATCACACTTTTTGATGGAAATTACAAGATAAGAAAAATGACTTACTGAATTATGCTTGCGCTTTTTGATTTCTACGACTACTTGGACACCTTCACAACATAACTTTCCAGCTCCACACCAGATTCTTTCAACAATTCATAACAATAATTATTCTCAACTTTGAACAAACAATTCTTTTCTCATAAATGACGTTCAAGTGAATAATAATGTCGCAAACAGGCTATATACAAATTTAAATATGCACTGTTGATGCCAGGAAATCAACAGTAGGCAATGAGATTCAAATAAACACACCCAAGGGAGCTATTAGTCACATCACTTGTCTTGTCACTTTATTTAACTTTCTTAGCACTTGCTATAATCACAAAAGCTACCTTGGTGAGGTTCAAAATGACACACTAGATCCTAGCTGGCCACCACTATTCCGCTCACTCATCCACTTCTCGAGGCTTGTCAAAACAAAGACAACTCACCCACTGAGTGCTGAGTATTCATTGGTTGCAATTATAACATCCCTCTCGAACACTTTTTGAACATAGATCACAAGTCTCATTGAGTTCAGAGAAACACTTACATGGCTGATTCAACTCGGGACTCGACCAGGATAAGAAAAAGCTTTCACCGATTGTCGAGTTGCAACTAAAGAATACCTTATCTGCCACATAAGATAACAATTTAGCGTTAACACAAACCTTCTGCTAGTCGGAGCCCACCTTGAAACATTCCAGGAACGTGACCAATTAAAAACCCCTCAAAGCTACATGTAGGGGAAAGAAAAATTTAATCAATCTAGGACACAAAGGACCACAACTAATACAACATGGGTCAAAATAATTTTCAATTAAAACCATAGCTAAAAGGGGAATTTCAAATAGAAGTGGGCTAAACAAAATTTAAAAAAATAACGGGAAAACCAAGCTAACCAAAATGAGGGATTCTGCCCAAAATAGTCCTAACAAGGTAGATGAGGAGAGATCAATTAATATCCTTAAAAATTATAATTTTAGAAAAAGAGTGTCTAGATACCACTTCCAATATTTTCAATAGAGTTTGAACATTAAATCCCAACCTTATGAATAATCTCTAAAGGAACATACTTCAAAATTGTTTGGAATAATTCGTAATATTAATCCCCTTGTCCATATTTAGCTTCAAATTTTGGTCAAAGAAACTAGAGCTCAATGTCTTAAGAGAAGAAATCTAAAATACAATAATTCCTCTAAAAATTTAAAGAATGAAAGAAAGAAACATTAAAAAAGGGTCTACCTATCAAGTATTCACAAGGGACCACCAAAGAGAATTTTTATGTCAAAATTATAATCCCTAGTCATTCCTATTCCATAAAAGGCAAGGATTAATGACTTTTGAAATACTTATGGCAACAAAAGTGTCCTGACTTTTTATTCACTCCATGATGGGAATGGAGTGAAAAACTAACATTAATAACTTGATCTACCATGGTTTCTAGAAGGAATATAATGCCAAATAAGAATACTCCAAGCGTCATTACCCTCTAGGGCCTGATTCATCCACTTGGCACATTAGGCTATAATAAATAAGGGCAAAAGAATGAAGTCATGTCACACTTGGGGCTAACTGGGGGTAGTTCAGTCAGACTAAGTTCGACCCAAATTAGTCTGGCCAGAGTACCACCCAGCCACGTGGTGCCATGTGTCGTTGGCGTGGCGCCTAAATGGCACCAAAAGTTCGGCCGAACTCAGTTTGGTTGGACTACTGACTACATTATCTTGAATTTTGTGAGCGCTTAAAAGCTTAGAATTTTTAAAAAAAATTCAATATAGTTCGGCCAAAATCAGTTTGGTCAGACTAAGTTCGGCCAGACTCACCTATGTGGTAGGTGATGTGGCAGCCAAATCACCTTTTTGTCTATATTTTTGAAACTTTTACTTCTGCTCAATTTTTCTTCAAGCAAAATATTTTTTTACAAAAATTAAAAAGTACCCTTTTGTAAAGCTTGAAGGCATGAATCTAGACATATAATTTTTTTAGTATTTTGATTAATTTTAATATTTTTTATTAATTAAACTTTGCGAGTAGGTTTTTTAAGTTCAAAAAGAATCTGATTAGAAATTAAAAAAAGTAAATGATATTAAACTTTTAAAAAAATATATATTTTTCACTAAATGAGATAATCTTCTCAAAAAGTGTATAATTGTTTTTTTTGATAATCATAAATTTAGTAGACAAAAGGTGATGCCGAATGAAAACTACCAAATTTAGCTATGTTGGACTTAAAAATATTATTACGAGAAAAATATACATCAAAATTTAATTTTTTTTCTTTAAACATTGCATATATATGTTGTCTATTTGGAAAATTAAAAAAAAAAGAAAAAAATTCGTTTTCGTTTTGTTTGGTGACGCCGATTAGAACCCTTGATTTTCAGCAATAAAACATCTGTCTTTGAATATATAAAGCAAATGTCAATTTTTTTATTAAAAAAATTAAAAAATAACAAACATAAAGTTCATTAATATTTCTATCTTTGATCAGTTTACATCATTTTGAAATTCAATTTAGAAATGTCACTTTTATGCCGTCGAAGTTAAACAATTTTAGCTGTGTTGGCCACTTCCTTTATAAAAGTGTGATACAATATTGTGCTTTTACCCATAAATCAAAAAGCCATGTCAACAAATGATTTAAGTAAAGAAACCATTTTGAGAAAAAAAACAATTAACAAAGAGGAAAATTATGTATTAATTTTAACATTACCCTCTAGGGCCCGAGTGATCCACTTGGCACATAAGGCTATAAACTAGCAATTGCACCTTGGTGTGCAATGGGTACACCGAAGAATTGTTGAAGGTCAACCAAGGATTTTTTTGGTATATTTTTTGCATTTTTTTGTGCAATAGATGAGGTCAATTGGTAGGTCTTTTAGTAAATAATATTGTTTGTGCAAAAAAGGTCTGAATAGAGAAGTTAAATCAACTATGCATCCATTATCGAGAGAGAGAGAGAGAGAGAGAGAGAGAGAGAGAGAGAGAGAGAGAGAGAGAGAGAGAGAGAGAGAGAGAGAGAGAGAGAGAGAGAGAGAGAGAGAGAGAGAGAGAGAGAGAGAGAGAGAGATAAAATGATAGAGAGATAGAGATATAAGTGAGGGGAGAGAAAGAGAGACAAATATATAGACAAAAAGAGAGTGGAGATGGAGATGGAGAGAGAAATGATAGAAGATAAATATGCATGATAAAATATGCAAGGGGAATTCATGATTGGGGTCATTAATTTCCAAACTTGTGGCATGGTGTGGGCATGAATATTGTTGTTAAATTGTATGCAATTTGCTATCTTTGTGAAGGTAGAGCACAAGATTGAGCATAAGCTTCAAGTTAGAGACATGTTCTAAGTGTATTTGGTTATAGAGAAACTATAATAGTCTTCATAGAAGATAAAATATCCATAGTATGGTTCATTTTAGATCATTGATTAGATAGGAACGTTTTTTTTGTTTGTTGGGATTATCCAATTATGTGAAGATATTTTTAGCGATAAATGTTGATTGATTAAGATTGTTGTGTTGAATGAATAATAAGAGGATGTTATTTTTCCTTTCAAATCTAGCACATAAAACTCCAAAAAATGACAATTGTAGTAATTAAAAATTATTATTAAAACTAGGGAAACAAGTCAAAATTGTCGATCAACATTTTTTTAAATCCCATTTTATAGGGGGAAATTTTATTTTTTCTATTCCCCGGTTAATCCCATTTTTTGCAATAAAAGGTCATCACTAATAGTATAGTAACAACTAATACAATTTCTAAAACATGGATTTCTCATGAATTACTAAACTTGTCACATGTTGTAGATTTCCAATGTGTGGACCTAAAAAGAAAGAATGTTTAATTTTGCCCTTAAATGACCAAATAACTAAATAGATACACTTAGCTTGAAATGTGAGGAGAAGATGACTAAAACACATTTCTAGGTCCAACAAAAAGTTGTATGGAAGATTGTAACAAAAAAAATGATTCAACATAGAATCACACAATCACATTAACAAATTGAGAAGTTAGTTTAAAATAGTCTCACGAGTATTATCAATAAGTTTACTTGGGTATGAAGACTGGAGGAGAAACATAGAACAATATTTATGACCTACTTTTGGTTGTGACAATGATGGCAATGATGATATCATTATTTTTCATTGTGAAGGTAGATCTGGATAGCTCATATGTGATTAAAGGTGCTACTTATTTTTTGGGAGTGTCATATCGAGCACTTGGTTTTGCAAGATCTAACGTTGCATTTTTGGCTTATTTTTCCCACTCAATGTTGTTTTTATTACTAAGAGGATTATTCATATGGTTGTTTTATTTTACACAACTTGTTTACTTTTGATCTATGTGTGATATAATATTCATATACATAATATCTTTATAGAACTTTTCTTAGCGATATATGCATGATATATATTTTTACTGCTTAGCCATTAAGAAAATAAAAGATCTTTGAGAAAGGGCCTAATGGATATTTATTTGTACCATCTATCCTTTTCAAGCCTAAATTTTTTATAATAAATTTGACTTCAAAGAATTTTGGCTTGAGTTACTAGGATGCTAGAATTTTATGAGTTTGTTTCGGTGTTCTTGGAAGGAGATCATACTTCATATTGAAATAAATATACACCTTAAATTGTTGGTTTATTTGTGTGAAAATTTTGGATGTGTTTGGAGTGACCCTACACTATAAATTGTTAAGGTTATTTGTATGAGATGTTATGGTTTTTTAGAATGTATATACACTTAACATTGTATATACACTTTAAATATTTAGGTTATTTGCCTAAGAACTTTTGGTGCTTTTGAAATGAATCTACGCCTTGCATTAATGAGTTATTTGTAATGAATATTTGGGTGTTTCTAGAAAAAATCTGCATCTAATATTGTTAGGTTATTTTGTGTGTGATGTTTGTGTGTTACACAATTTTTTTGATATGAATGTATGCAATATGTTTATGGGGATTATGTTTATTTTGTTTGTGTTGGCATGGTGCTTTGTAGGATTCAATAGATTAATAAGAATTGTCATGTAAGAGCAATTTAAATAAGTGACTTAAATTAAATAATGTTTATAGAAATAGAGAATGAATGCCTTATAGTTTGGTACACTAAATATTGTCACAATAAATTGATTCAACATAGAACTTAGATGACCAAATAATAGCTATTGTGTTGGCTTCTATGTAGCTACGACGAACACAATGAGATTCATTATGTACATAAGGGTTAAAAAAATGGTCATTTTGAGTTGATGTCTGATACATACTCTCTATTTCCTTGTTAACCATTCATTTTGACAACCACAAAATTTGCACAATTGGTCCAATATGCACAAATGTACTAGTAATTGAACGCTATTGGTACCAATAAAGTTTTACAGTTGGTCTAATTGCCAACTTTCTTTTTTCAACTATTAGGGACATGAGTGGGTGACTATTTGCCCACTAGATGTTTTTTTAGTGAGTTTTTAATTAGCAAAATCCAATGAATGGTGATTGGAAAATGGGCGGTAACTAGGCCTTTTTCCCTACATAAAATGTTATTTTGGTTCATAGCATTTTTACTAAAAACCTTAATATCATATCATCCACATAAGTTAGATCAACCAAAAAAAGAAAAATCAAACACAAACATGAAAACATATTATGCCCGTGTTATATTTTATAGAATGTATTTTCAATTTTAAAATGGTAATATTATCACATTATAATATATTTTTACAATTGAAAATATTAACATAAATATAAATATATTACAATATAATTAATGTAAAATATTTTTAAATATATACATTTAAAAAATAAATAATATAATTATAGCTAATATTATGAAGTTTACAAATCTTTACGAAGTTTTAGATAAAAAGGAAAAATGAGGGCTCCTAGAGGTGGGCATAAGGGATAACGAGATAATGGGAGCATTCTGAGTAGCCCTTCAAATCCACGTCTTTGTCCAGCATCTACTTCACAAGTTCATGCATCTAAGGTGAATCATGGGATAACAGGAGCAAAAGAACTTGTACCATTTTAGAAACTTTAAATGCGCAAAGAGGAAAGTCAAACACATCACGTGTGAATGCGTTCCGAAACATTACAGACAGTCCAAAGTTGAATCAAAAAACAAATCAATAGAAAAAAGCGAATGAAAAAGTAGAAAATTGTTCAATCGTCTTGCATTGCTCGTTGAGCATTCTCAGCTGTTGATGGCTAAAATAAGGTTGTTCCTTTCATATAAGGTACACCGAAGCCTTCGGTGTAAAAATAAACTAGCAATCGCATCTTGGTGTGCAATGGGTACGCCAAATAGATGCGGAAAGTCAATTAGGAAAAAAATGGTCTATTTTTTGCATACATATGTGCAATATATGAGGTCAATTAGTAGGCAATTTAAAAAATGTTGTTGCTCGTGAGATAAAGGTATCACTGAAGAAGTGATAGGTTCATTTGAATCCACTTACAGGGATCGAAACATGCTTGAAAAGAAAACCTTTGAATCAAAAAGATAATCAAAATCCATTACAAACAAGCTCATGTTATGTTTTCTATAAGGAGAGAGGGGGGAGTGTAAGAGAAAATATAGGTAAGCGGGTAGATATTTGGGGTAGAGAAGGGGAGAAGATAAAAAGATGTAGAGAGAGAGTAAATTTGGAGAGATAGAAATAGAGGTTCAAATAAATATATGTATATACATTTAAGAAGAGAGAGAGAGAGACAAGGATGTCTATAAATAGAGGGAGAGAGATAGATAGAGAGATATTGAGGGATATGGAAAGATAGGGAGATAAAGAGGCAAAGATAGACGGGTATAGAGTGAGAGAGGGAGATGGAGATATATATGGTGAGATAGTGATAGAGAGACAAAGATATTGTCACGGACTTTGGGATGAGCCCATGTGGCACCGACGTTCTTTCTCGTACTGAGATAGAAATGCCCCAAGATGCAGAACTTTGACCTACGCCTCTCCCCAAATGTGCCGATGCGGAAGGCACAACAAAACTCAGATCTGTCCCAAAAGAATAAAGATGCAAAGCATGGACCAAAACAATGCAAAGTAAGAACACAGACCAAAATAAGGAAGTGGGGCGAGTTGCCCAAAATCCACGATTAAGTATGCCAATGTACAAAGTGGATAGGATGCTGTGTTGAAGAACACAGATCACCCCCAGTATGAGAAGTCCCTTATCAAGTCCCACTTGAATAGACAGATTTACAAAAGAGCTCCCAGCTCGAGTAGTCTGGCTGACCCACTGAAAGGAGAACCAAGTTCGCTCCTTGCCTGCAAGTCTTGTCGCCACGCTACTTCTCGCATTTCTCCGAATGCTTGTTGATTGATGCTTCCATCTGATCTGATAACTTGCAAATGAAAGTTGCCTCACTTTTATAGAGGCGGCCTCAGACTCAAATCCGCATAGGTCAGGACCCAAATGTGTAAACGCTCGGACCCATAAGTGCTCCGCCAATGAGAATGCACGATCACAACCAAGTCGGCCCAATGAATTAAATGTCGTTCGGACCTATAAGTGATCCGCCCAATGTAAATGCGAGATCACAACAAAGTCGGCCCGATGAAATAATTCCCGATGTGAAAATAATTACAACCCCACCTTGGGGAAATAAAAATAGGTCCACTTTGGCCCCATGTAGGTCGGCCCGCTCTGCCCTTAGTGCAGCCCCATAACAGATATATTGAGATATAGAGAGAGGGGGAGAGTTAGATAAAGAAAGATAAATAGATAAATAAAGAGGAATATAGATAGGAAAATAGATATGGAGAGAGGGAGACAAAGACAAAATGAGGGAGGTAGAGGGAGAGATTGAGAAATAGATGTGATGTGGGAATAGGGAGGGAGTGAGTGAGGGAGCGATTTTGAGAGATAGAGAGATAGGAGAGAGGTAGAATGATTGGTAGGTGAAAGAGAGGGGGGAGAGAGAGAGATTTAGAGATACATATAAATTGGGAAAGCTAGAGGGTGTGAGAGAGATACATATATAGAGAGGGAGATATAGAAGGAGAGAGGATGAGGGAGAGGGAGAAATAGAGATAGAAAGAGTGAGAAAATAAGAGAGAGGAGATGGAGAGATAGAAAGATAAATATATAGGAAGTGATATATAGAGAAAGATAGTGAGGGATATGTATATAAAGAGAGAAAAGGAGACATGAAGGGAGAGATGGAGTGAATAAGAGAGAGAGGTAGAGATGAGAAAATAGAGATAAAGGAGCAAGAGTGAGAGATAAAGGAATTGATAGAGATAAGTAATAAAGAGGAAAGGATACAAGAGAGAGACATATAGATATAGAGATAGGGAAGAAGGAATATGGTGTTGTGTATGAGAGAGTTAGAGAAATATAAAGATAAAGATGTGAGGGAGAAAGTGTGTGTGTGTGTGTGTGTGTGTGTGTGTGTGTGTGTGTGTGTGTGTGTCAAAGAGATATGGAGATTGAGATAGAGGGAGAGAAATATATAAATAGATCAAGAGAAAGGGGGAGAAATAGCAAATAGAGAAATAGAGGGATATAAAAAGAGGGAGGGATAGGAAGAGAGATGGAAACACAAAAAGAAATGGAGGGAGATAGCTTGTAGGACAGATAGACGTAGAAGAGAAAGAGTGAGGTGCAAGGAGGGATACAATGATAGAGATAAGAGAGATAGAGAAGAAGATGGAGATGGAGATAGAGATGAACTTAAATAAATATAAAAATTGAATCATTATTCAAAAAATTATATAAAATATTAAAACTAGTTATTTATCAGATATATTATAATATAATAATTATTAAAATAAATTAAAAATAATTTTTTAAAAAAAACTATGTATTTTTTCAAAGACAATTATATTTATAAAAAAATTATTTAATATTTATATAATTTAAACAATAATATTGAAAAAAATTATATAATATATTAAAACTTATTATTTATTTGATACATTATATAATAATTATTAAAACAAATTAAAATTGAATAAAAAATAAAATATCTAACTTATTATTTATATATTTCATACATTATATATTAAAAATCTCTAATAAAAAAATTTCAAACTTCAAAAAAAAAAATAGATAATAGAAAAAATTAATATTTAAACTCTTATTCCACGTAGCATTGGAAAAGTCTTAAAAAAGTTTAAAATAGAAGAAGCACCCGTATTTGAATCCCATTGTTCGAGTAAAAGTTTCATGTTTCCCTAGGATCGTATACTGGCTCTTCGAAATATATTTAGTATAATAAAAGCAACTGCCAATGTGAACAGAGATAGGATTTTCTTTAATAATGTTTCTTTCGATTTCCGTCTTCACGCGTGAGAAAGGGAAAACTGACACGTGAATAACTTTTAACATCTTGTCGTTCACTTTTTTTCTCACGGCTCTTTGCGTTTCTTAGCTGTCAGAGTTATTACGCCAACTGTTGTCATTGTCATGTCAAATAAAAGATGCAAACGTCTTCAAAGTCTTCTGAACGGTGACGATCATCCCGATTGTCTTGCAGGCCTTCACTTAGCATGTCCATCGTTGATAGACAAAATAAGCTCGGTGCATTTCATAGTAGGAGACGCCTCCGGCTTAATAAAAAAAACCATGTCAATAGAAGATTTAGGTGAAGAAACCATTTTGAGAAAAAAGGAAATTGTCAAAGAAGACAATTATATATTAATCTTAAGATATGAGATACATGCACACACTAGCACTCTTTTCACTCTTAGAATATGCTAGAACACGTGTACCTATAAAGCAATCTCATATAACTACTATCCAATTTTACTTGACTATATGTGACTATCACATCCCATATTTTACTTGCTTTAATAATGTAATAAATTGGATATTATTAGTTAATTATCTTTTGATTATTAGAATATCACATAATATGTTAGAAATAATGTTCAATTTATATATACAATGAAAAGGTTAATTAATTATGATGTCATCATTATCACACTATGTTAGACTATGGTTTTTAGATTGACCTCAAATATAAAACCCTTGGCTTGAAGTCTCACATAAGACTTGATTTTGCAAAAAGATATTAATGCATGCCTTCATCATAGAGAAACATATTATGATTGATAATGATTGTTGAAACAAAGGTGTATGGTTGAATGCTTCTTGTTGCTTCATTGCAGATCTATGCTTAACTGACTCAAATATGCTTGATTGGATTCTTTTAGGGTGATGGTTGATAGTTCTAGTATGAAATGAGACGAGTTGCATTTATATGTGACTTACACCCTTTCAAATTTAGTTTTTAGAGAGGGACAATATCAAAGGTTGGTTTTCCACTACTTCAAAAGTTGACATTTATATTTTAAATTTTGAGACCAAAATAATTTGACAAGGACATTGGATGCCCTAGTCCTAGTAGTTCAAGTCAAGGAAAGGTTGTGAATAGGGACTGCACCAAGTTAATAAAAAAATTCCCAAAACTAAGCATAATCAAACATAAATTAGGTGAAAATTAGGCACAATTGCCAAAGTGGTTCCGAAGTAAGTGTGAAATTGTAAAAGGGTAAAATTGACCACACTACAATAAGATATTTAAGCGGTTCATTGGAACACTAAAAAACATTCGAATAAAAAATGAAGATGAAAGTAGAGAGGAATAGAACCCAAATTCTAAGTGGTGTTTAAATCTAAAATTTGGGGTTTTAAACATTACCAAAATCCCAGTCCTACAATTGTTAGATTCATGGGGTTTTAAACATTACCAAAATCCCAATCCTACAATTTTTAGATTCATTTATCCATTGCCGTCATAATAATATACTATTTTATCACATTAGTAGAGCTAGAATTTATGCAAAGCAAAGAATGAATTGTGAACCACTTTTTTAGTGTACATGAATGGATTAAAACAAAGAAAATTAGTAACTCCTTTTAATGATCATGAATGGGAGAAAATCGAGAAATGGAAGAAACAACCCACTTATTCATAAATATCCTTAAAATTTCCAAACACTCTTTGATGACACAAATAAGTAGAGTTAATATAAAACAAACCCTAATCCTTTTCTAGTATTTGTAATCTAGTAGAAATGCAAATACAAAGCAAATCATGACAAGTTTCTAAGATATTGGATGAGAATACCGATGACCTAGTAAAATCCAATGTGATCAAATTATGCAAAATTAAGTTGGGCCATACTAGCATAATATTACCATTTGTCCATGAGGTAAGTTTACCTTGGATTATATCTTAAGTAATCATTCATTTGTTGAAGAGTTTTATGTCTAATCCACATAATCATAAGCTGCAGAATTTCTGGAATTAGATTGTGTTTACTTTTTTGCATCAATGTTTCAGATCACAGTCCCTGATCGATCATTAGAATAGTAGAGAGAGCTACTCAATACATAAGTTTGTTGGTAAACGGATTTGTTGCTTTAAGAAACTTTCTTGAAAAACTCTGTTTTGCCCTGTAATTAGCAACAAAGCGTTCACAACAGTTGAAGAATCACAAAAAAAAAATGGTAATTCTTCTCTACGTTTGAGAGGGGCAGCTCCCTCGTATAATGGGGGTATTTGGATTTTTCAAATTTTTTTTTAAAGAATGAACAATAAAGAAAGATTGAACGTCATACAAGGTATGAATTTAGATTAAAATAAATTCCATATAATCAAGTTTGAGATACCACAACTTGAAATAATCTTCTTCACATTCAATGTTAAAGGGAAAGCATTAGGTAATCATCAATTAAACATAAGAACATTGATAATAACCCATGAGAATAAGTTGAACACACATCCAAATTAATCTCTATTGCTTAATTGCTTGAATAATACTATCCAAGTCTCTCATACAAAGCTTTTGAAAAAGTGGAATCCCCCTCATATTTAATAATAATGAGGTATATATAGGTGAAGTGATAACCACCTGAGGTACCTACCCTAACCACCTTTATAACTACTATATAACTTCCTCAACTACTTGAAATAACTTCCTCAACTACTTGAAATAACTTCCTCAACTTGGGGAAAAATAACTATTTAGAATAACTACCCAAGATGAGAACTTAAGATAACTACCTCATATGAAAAGAGCCAAGATTATCCTTTATTACAATAAAGAAATAGAGATGAGAGAAAGGAAACTCGATCATGAGAGTTATTTACAAAGAAAGACAAAAACATGATGCGAGTAATACAACAAAAATGAAGACTATACAAAATGCATCCCTGCACTTATTCTAAGCTAACTCCTTGTGCTGCCGATGAGGCTGTTGCTTCTGTAGGCACATTATGTTGTCCAGGTCCTTTGTCTCTGAAGATTCTGAAAGTCGGATGGCTGAAGTGACAGATTTTCCTTTGGGAATTAGGATGTTGGCTATCCTCATTTTCCATGTCTTCAAGTTTCTATGAATGCCACTTAGTTCTGTCACCATGCTGAGTATCTAAGACATAGAGATTCTCAAGGAAGAGTAAATATCAATCAATTTTTCCATGGTATTTTCATTGAAGTTTGTCCTATTAAAAAGCTGCTGATCTACCATGTTCTGGAAGCTATTCTATAACACCTGCAAATCTTCCATCAATGTCACATCTGGGAGAAGAGCAGTGAGTTGTCCTTGGAGTTTGGTACACACTTGATCACATGAAAGCATGAGCTTTTCTAACTCTAATGAAACTTGATCTATGATCACTAGTTTCCAATTAATGCTTTCTATCCATATTTCTAGATAATCTTTTTCATTACTAGGCAGGATTTTCTCAGTTGCAAGGGTGTCCATTCCAATTTCTATCATTTGTTTGAAATCATTCACGATTTCCTTCCAAGCTGCTTCCTCTTTCTTGACATTCTTCAAGTCTTTCTCAATAGTATTTTTCTTTATTAAGGCCTCATCATGGATAGATTTTGCTTGGACTAGGAAATCACATGCAAGAGTTTTGACCTTTTCTACCCAACCTTCAATTACCTTTCCATAGGCTTGGTATTTTTGAAGATTATCCATAACATTCCTTTCAATTACTCCTTCTGGTGTCAATATAATTGGCTGGCGATCTACACTTAGTGGCATAGTGGAGGTATCAACTACGGATCTCAAGTAAGAAGACAAAGTGTGCACTTGTTGTTTCAATTGATCCTTGGATTGCTTATCCTTTTCACTTCTCTCCACCATTCTGGCTGCCATCACATTAAAGTTTTGAATATCATACTCATGAGAAGAAGGTCCCATATCAATCTTTGTCACAACAAAGTCCGCGGAGGTGGCCTCATTTGTATCTTTCTCAGATATGGGTTGAGCAATCTCTAAGCACATATTCCTTGAATTTGGATCAATCTTTATTCTTGAGGATACTTTGAGTTTCTTTGGTTTTTCAGCTCTTCCAAAGAGATCAGATATGCTACTAAATTCAGGTACCACCAGCTTTTCTACCTTCCTCTTCTTCAATAGACTTTGTTCTAACCATGGGAAAGAAGAATTTTCTGTAGACTCTTGGATGATTTCTTGTCTTGCTACCAGTGTTGTTGTCACCTCTTTGAATTCTTCAAATTGATCACTTGGATTGCTTGGAAATGATGAATCCATGACTAAAGTATTTTGTTGTACTTCTTGTCGTGGGGATTCAATAGGAACTGAGGGAGATATGGAATGCATTCCATCATCAAATCTCGTGTCATCCAAGAATTCCACTGGAACTTGATCCTTTTCTTGATTTGCAATAGAATCTTCTTCTATTCCTTTTGCTCTAGATTTCTTTCTCTTTTGTCGAGGTTCATCACCACATGTGTTCTGAAGATTGTTCCTCCTTGGAGGGTCTTCATCTCCATCACTTCCTTGAGTATTTTGGTAAGAAGGAGTATCCCTAGCTGGAGTATGGGAAGAATGCAGTGACGTAGAGCTCTCAAGCTGATTTCCTTTTCTTCTTGGAGTTTCCTTTGTTGGTCTGGTAGTAGTCATTTGAGTAATCTTCTTCTTAATCCAGGCTTCACAATTTTGGATTACAAAACTTGTTCTTTCCCTGACATCTCTCATTTCCGGATCTGCCCAATTCAAACTGGGAAGTGGCTGGGACTAGACTTGCTCAAAATAGATAGGATTAATCAAATCAGATCCATCATCTTCAATGCCTTCTATGGTCCAATCCATCTTGAAATCTTTCAACTATCAAAAGGGAACCTCATCTGGTATGGATACAAGTTGATCTTAGATAAAGCTTTTTCTGCTTCATCTGCTCTTGAACTTGACTCACATCTATAGTGCCCGAGACAAATAGGAAAGGCTACCCCTTTATTCTTTCTATCTCTACATTTCTTTTGAACTGAAACCAATTGCCGACAAAGCTCAACTAAAATGAGCTTATCATCAACATATCTGGGTAACTTGTGTGGATAACCTTCAAATCCTCCTACTCGAAGATAGGTAAATCTCAGAAACTAGATGAAGAACTTTGATATTCTGGTGGCAATGTCTCCTTGTAATAACCTTACTGCCCACATTGTGAAAGCATCATTCACCCGCCTGAAATACACAAAGCTTTCCTCAAGTTGCAATTGCTTGTAATAATGGTAAACTTGAGTTTCTTGATTCAAGACACCATTAGTACTTAACCCTAGCCATGACCTCAAATTAGCAATAGCATATATCAAGTAAGAGGTCATATGGAAGCGTTGACTTGTTTTGAAGTGCACTAACTGGTCATGTATGCAGTTGCTGATGAGATGGCCCCAGTCAATGAATTGCTTACTGACAAAGATGACTGTTATGAAGAGGTACATCCACATTTCGAACTCAGTGGAATCAGGACTTCCTGTCACTCTATGGAGTAAGATAATCAAGTAACAAATCTCTTTGATGAAAAGAGAACGATGGAGTGTTTTTGGAAGCTGAGACTGTCCTCCTCGTGGTGCAACCATCCATTCTTTAGCTAGATTGTTGAGGCATTTGCTTCTATTATCGCTGAAGTATTTGTAAGCTTTTTGCTTATCGATGTGAGTGAACTTTTCCTTATATGGCAAACGAAGAATAATAGCTATTGAAATTCCATCAAGTTTGGCCATTAAGGATCCATCTGCAGCTCTTATCTCTCTTGCATCTGGATTATATCTTTTTGAGCATTCTATCATCAAACCTGTACATTGAATTGCTATGGGAAAACATGCTGCTTCAATCAAGCCGCTTCCTGCCACTCTACAGGACAACTTTGATCTGTCACCTTCCATGAAGAACTTTTTGATTTCCTACAAATTAATATGCCCAATGTTGGTATCATGAACCTCCAAAAACATGGTGTTGATCATCGGGGCATACTCATACTCCTGAGCCTTGTACTTCATGATGGTATTTTTTGCAGATCCTTTATATTGAATTCCTCTATGTCAATGTCACTGAAACTTTGTCTTTGGAACGTTTTTTTTTTGAAAGAAGTTTTTTTTTTTTTTAATCGGTGCTATGTATTCTGTGTTTACATCAACTTATTGCAGGGATTTAAAACTTTAGAAAACATCTTTAGTGACTTCCTTTACACCCGCAGAATGTGCATATGAAGAAGTTTACAACCTTTAGCTTTTATACTTCAGTGTATCAGCATGTTCACGAGAAAATAAGAATATCTGAGGTGAGAATTGGTTTCTCAGGGCAGAATACCTTTATGCTTCTATATTCGGCATACAACACTACAAAATTCAAACTACAATGCTTCGTACAAAAGGGTTTTATGCCTTCATATGTTCAGTTCTTGGAGTCTTTCTGTCAAAAGGAAAATCTCATGTATGTAGAATATTCTACATCATTTTCATTTTGATTGCAAACTTCTACTAAACCGCTTGCCTACTTTCCACAATCATGGCATTCTATACACAGTCTGTACCTTGTCTCTATACTGCCATACTTGTATTTCCTTGATTTTGAAACCAACTAAATAAATATGCTACACATATTGCAACTTGAAGGCTTCGGTGATGTGTTCAATAAATTACCCCAACCCCATATATTGTCTGGTTTGTATACAGGTAGGCTGACAAGGCTATAATCAAAACTCTAATCTTTATGCTTTCATAAATGTCTATAGCCACTTCCAAGACTTGAATTTTGCATCGGTGGAGAGAATATTGGCCTTTCATGCTCAGAACCTAGCTCAATAATGATTGTATTTCTTTGAAATATTTGAACAAATCCCTCAACGTACTGTTATAAAGCCTTCATATCTACATGCAGGAGTGAGGACGCTAAGGAAGGTGGCGTATTGCTATTCACAGCTGTCCATGAGATAGTATCCTTTCTGAGAAACTCTGGAACATCTGATGACTCCATACATTGCTGCATACTTCTTGTGCATCATTGATACATTCTGCAAGACTTTCATTTCTCCATATCCACGAGGAGGAATAGCAGGCTTTAACTCTGGATTTTACGTCTTCCACCGAGTCAAAGGATTCATGTAATGCTCACGCAGTTATTTCAGCTGCAAATAATATGTAAATAGACACGCAAAGCATATGTTGTCCTTTCTTGCATATCATTCATTGACTTTTTTTTTTTATTATTGTTATCGATAATCTGCAGGATACACATCTAAACACAATACTTCATCTTTGATATTTGCAAGTGGAGTTGGGTAGCACAATATGCATCTTTATTGGCATGCAAAGCAAATGGTGAAGGTAGTTACAAACCGAACTCCACCTTCCTTCATGGCCACGTGGTAAGTTCCTTCCGCCAACTAGGGTTTCAAGCGAGCTTTATGGAGGTGCCACTTTTCAATTAGAAAGGTATCGACATGTTGATCATCTTTGCCAAGTTGCCGATAACAACCAATTCATACTTTGCTTTAAACATGACTTAAATCTGAAAGTTGGTTGCTGATATTTGTATTCGGCTTATTTATCTTTTTGGTCAACTTACCGATATCATCTCATGCATTAGTAAGTTTGATGCAGTTACCGATTTGAGTGGAGAGAGAACTTTGAGTTTGAATGCGAATTGAATACTCAGCATACGTATCGGCCAATGTTCAACACTTTGTGAATTTGATAAGATGTAAAGTGATAAAAGAGCTATCGGCTACTTCAACTTAAATAATTTGCGGATGCTTGGGCATTATCGGCAACTTGTGTCTTTCATCCAAATGACCGATGAAAGAATGTATCACGGCTCACTTGCAATTTTACCAAATGTCCAAAAATAAGTTAAAATAACGAACTCTTTGGTGAGCAAGAGTATGTGATCGGCCACTTAATAATTTGTTCCAACTTGCCGATTTTAACATCATAATGCCATTTTGAGTGCTTAACACTTCATTACCGACCTTACAAATATTTGTTCTATAGCAGAAAGCTAGTAGATAGAATGTTGGCAAAGGTTGCTGCATTATGGTTTTACGCCTTTGACTTTGTATTTGCATTTGATTCAAAGTTTTCAAAGTCTTTTCACCAAGTTTGTTTAGTGCATGTTCTATTTTAAGGCTTCGAATAACATCGAGTCATATGCCTTGTCTACGCTTCCTTATTGTGCACACGACATCTAACAAGATTTCCCTTTTGTCATTTTAGTACAATACACATGGTCGTCAATTTGCATCAGCTAAATGACTTGAGCTCTCAACTCGTCCCTGCTTCATGGATGTTTGCATGTCATGAGAGAGGCAGGTGGATTTGGCTTTATACTTGCAGATTGTATTCGCTTGAAAATCTCTGAACTCCAACATTTCTGTCACACAGTTCATGCGAGACTAATACATCTGTATTTGGAATTGTTTAAGAGATTTGAAATTTCAATTCATACATTTTGTGAGAAGCCTGCAATCATTTTATTCCATTCTGCACACACATCTACAAATGATCTATTACACTTGTACACTTGGCTGCTATAGGCCGAACTCTCATGTGAATGATATGGCTTTGGGTTTGTTTAATACGAGTGATCAGAGTAAGTGTCGATATTGATAGTAATGAATATCAATGTTTGTGATGACATGAGAATGCCATAAGTCCTCTTTGTCAATACTTTCAAAACATTAGTCGTCTCTTATACGAAAAATGAATATCATTTATTACTTTTGTTCGCCAACATTTCCTCTACAAACCTAAATTTGGATCACTCTGAGGACTTCGACTAAAATGGAAGATAGCCCTCTTTCAACCATTGTACCCTCCAAAATAAATTGAAACAACCATGACCATTTGAAGATGCATGAAAACAATGAAACCACATGAAATGCATGCGAGTATCTTCCATCAACTTGTGAAAATTTTCAATGGTTAACAATATCTTAACTTTTGTCGCCCAAAGTTTGAACTTTCACTATTTCACAAATGGGACAAACAAAGTTATACCTAAAATAGTCATTTTTTTGTTAGAAGGTTATGTCTAGCCCACATAATTGTTTAGATACTCAACACAAGAATATTCAAGCTAATTTTTTTTGAATTAAGAACTGTAATTATAAACTAAACCTCATTCAAAACCATTTGACTTAATTAATAAACTAAAAATTCATTGACAAACTAATAATTTCTTCTTCTTAATATTATAACACCACATTGCCTCAATAAAAGAAAAAAATGATAATGGTGAATTGGATCTTTTGTTTTATGTCGCCATCTTTTTAAGTGATTGTCATGGTGAGTTGGCAAAATATTAAATGCGACCAGACATGGCAGAAAGTAACCAAAGTCATTTGTGGCATTCACATCCATGAAGGCGGATCAAAGAAAAGCTCTGTACTGGTTAAGCGTGGTCATCTAAATATAAACAGTAGCAAAGGCATATAATTCTTCCAGTAAATCTCTGCCACCACAGATTCCTTTAGACAACTTTAACATCAAATCCCACTGCTTTACTTTTTGTTTTCCTTCAGTAGCAACAATTTTGGTGGCCCCATTAAAGATTGAAAACCTACTATTCCTTCATCATATCTCAAACCAGAACGGATTATCGGGAAAATCCCAAAAGATAATTTGATGTGTTTCTACTTTGCTTAATGCGTATACTTTTTGATTTGTTGTTGAATACTAAAATATATTGAGTTCTATCAGGTGCCATTTTTAATAAAATTGATGTAATCAATCAATTAATAATTAATTCAAATAATTTAGTTGGATTTGTTACTTTAAATTTATGATTTTTTTTTTTAATAAATAATAATAAAAAATATTTAGTTTTTTAGTTATGATCTTGTGAATTTTTTTTTTTCAAATATTAAAAAATATTTGTTGATATTTTAATATTTTTAAATTATTGATCATATAATTCTAATTATACTTCATCTTGGTTCAAACCTACAAATTCATGCGTAATCTTTTCATGTATCTAGAGATAAATTTGATATGTAAACCTAAAACTCACAAAGAGAGGATTTTACTCATCACAATGATGAATTATGAGTGTTTAAAAATATTGACATAAACAATTAATATGTAGTTACAACTAGAAATAATTTTGAACATTGTCATAGAGTATGGAAATACTATATGTTAAATTCCAATAATTTGCAACCACTTTTATGTCTTTAACTAATAACTAATATAAGGATAAGTTATGCTTGTGAACACCTTTTAGGTAATCTACTAAATTACAAGAGTCGTGTTCTCTTCAATTAGACTACTAATAGGAAAGATATATAGTTTTGAGAAAATGATTGAGGGCATCAAGAAAGTAGGGAAAGACCTTAGGATAACATGATGTTGAGGTAACTTCTCTTTTATACTTTTGTAAATTGAATTCAGATATGTTTACTAACTTATTTTCCACATGGCTCTTTTCATTATGGTTAGTTTTTAAATACACCACCCCAACATGTAATTTGACACAATTTAGACTTTACTCAACTAATAATAACTAATGAAAATGGTGGCAAATATTTTAATTTTAACTTCATAAATGAGGTATTCATATATATGTATATATGTAGATAGGGATGTTATTTTGACCATCTTCATAATCACAAACCTAAAACATGTTTCTGGATGACATTGATTTTGGGAAATGAGATAAGTTTATGGGGATGTATGATATGTAAAATTATTATTTTACACATTGGATTAAGGACAACTTTACTATCATGGGTCCAAAATATAAAGAAAAATAGAACGTGTATGCAATTTTCACCATCATATTTTCCTCCCAATTTGGCATACATGTAAGCTATGACAAAATTCATGTCAAATAAAAATGAAGTATTCAATTTAAAATTAAAGAGTTTTAGACACATGAAAGATAATAATATAAATCAAATAATAGTTAATAAACTTGGATCATGTATTTTTCATCTTCATGAGTTCTTCATCACGAGGTCTTAAAATGATGCAGGAGAATCCCCGGTCCTTGGCAATCTTGCATCAACAAAAAATATTTCTTTCTGTTTTGCAGTTTCAACATTTTTTTCTGTATTTCCCGGATTTGGCTCACCAGAACTTGTGGAGTTGGATTTTGATTGAAGACTTGATCATCTTCCTTATTCTCAAACCATTAAGCATTTGAATCATTTTTTGGCATGTTATTGCTATTGGTTTTTGAGACAATTTTCTGTTATCGGTTGCCTGGACCTATTTGCATTGGTGATCTACCAGATCCCTTCCGTAGCTTGTGGAGCCTTGAGCATTGATTTCAATGTTCCTTGGCATGTGGCTGACCTTGTCTGAGATTTACACTTCATTCGTTGGATTTTCTGAAAGAGTCTCTTTGGCAGAGGCCAACCTTGTTGGTTTTACACGTTTGGTCTTGTTCTTCGGGTTTTGATCCCTTTTTGGGCTGACCGGATCCCCTTGGATCGTATAAATCATTGTACTTAGGCATTAGAATGTTTGAAAGGTGGTAGATAGAACATAGAAGCTAGATATTTAGTTTTAAGGTCCTGATTGTGACCTATTCTGTACTGAGCATGTTTTAGCAGGTCTATGAGCCGATTATTGTAACTCATATGTTATCGGTTGAATGTAATCATTTTTCATGATAAAATTCAATCTATTATGCATTTCCTCCATCATACCCTTGTGTTTCCATTGTGTTTACTCTTGCTGACCGGTTTGGACTGATCTCTTTGAGGTCCCTCCTAACCAGTGACCACACCATATAATTAGAATAGATATTTTTGAAATGAACAGTTTTAAAAAAAAACCATGATTACAACTTTCTAAACTAAATATTTTCAAAATTGAAAAAGTAGAGTTTAGATATTCTACCTATTGTGGAAAAAAAATCCAACTCTAAAAATAGCTTGCAAATAAATTTAGAAAAGGTCCAATACCAACATTGCAAATGATTGTAAAAAGTATTTTGACTATATGGATGAAATATCTATGATCTCAAATAATGTGAAATAGAACCTAACTCTATAGATAGTACAATTTAAGGTCTCTAACCCTATAGAAATAGAGTCTCTCTAGATATGGTAATGAATATTTTTCTAATTTCCAAACTCTCTTTAATGATGTGAAAATAAGTAGAGTTAATATAAAACAAATCTTAATCTTTTTGTAGTATTTGTAATCTATTAGAAGTGCAAATACAAGGCAAACTCAAGATGAGATTGTGAGATATTAGATGAGAAGATCAATGAACTCGTAAAATCTAGTGAAATCAAATACCAATATTAGTATTTGTCCACGATGTAAAGTTGCCTTTGATTGTATCTAAAATAATCTTTTTTTGTTGGACGGTTTTATGTCCAACCCATATAATCATTTAGCTACTTCGTACATTAGTTGCACCTAA
The DNA here is from genome assembly GCF_030272615.1 of Cryptomeria japonica. Lineage (NCBI taxonomy): Eukaryota > Viridiplantae > Streptophyta > Pinopsida > Cupressales > Cupressaceae > Cryptomeria > Cryptomeria japonica. The sequence continues at coordinate 692,821,964 of NC_081405.1, read as the reverse complement.
AGTATTTGTTTTTCTTAGAGGGTTATATTTCTAGCCCACATAAATTTTTTAGCTATCCAATACAAGAGCATTTAAGCTAAAACCTCTTCAATTGAGAACTATAATCATAAACCAAAACCTCTTTGACTGAAAGCCAAAGATTAAGGAGTATCCACTCCACAAAAATTGTTCAAGATGAAATTCCAACATCATTCTTTATGATGCTAGAACTCTACACTTAATAAGATTGGATCTTCATATTCTCATTCAAAATCATTTAACTATACCATTGAACTAAAAATTCATTAACAAAATAACTGTTTCATTTTCTTAATTAATAGTATTGTAACTCCACACATTTTCAATAAAAGTTAAAAATGGTAAATCATGAATGAGATGAACTTTGTTTATGTAACCGCCTTTTAAGTGGCTGTCATGGTGAGTTATATGTATATATTTGAGTTGAAGTTGAATACTGAAATATATTGAGTTCTATCAGGCCGTGTCATTTTTCATATGCATGTTGTGTGGAGGAAAGAGACCGGTACTCAAGAGTATGACATGAATAGATATAAGAAGAAACAGCATAAAAATTCTTTCTTCATTATTTTAAAGAGATCAAAGAAGAGGAAATTAAGTTATTCCTTTACTATCTACCGACAAAGCAGAAATTTTTTATTCTTACAAATCGATTAAAGAAAAGGACATAAAGATATCCTTTTACTCTCTAGTCTCTACCGACAAAGCAGAAGGAAAAGAGAATAAAATTGATCGTTTCTTCTCCAGCAAGAACGAGAACAATGAGCTATCATTTTGCTTTTCAGAGAGAGTAAAATGAAACACGACCTGTGGAAGTATTTTTTTAAGTGTTGTGAAGATTATACAAGAAATACTGCCGATGTATATTTATGTATTGTTAAAATTTCAAAATAAATGAAATCAAGTAATGATTTATTTCGATATATAAGGTGAAAACGTCGTTTTAATTTTTTATTTATTTTTCTTCCACGAAATAAAATAAAGGAAATAATATCATTCTTTTGTACTTCAATAAATTAAAAAATAAAACGAGTGTATATTCTTAGATGACAGTGAAGAGCTTCTCTTTAGCTGACCTGGGAAGATAGGTATATGTGTTTTGGGTGGAAACAAGAAAGTATTGATCTCCATAATTTTTTCATTAGACGGAATTGGCTTTCCAAAAAGAAGCATATATGCTTGTTTGGGTATGGAGAAAAGAATCGAGGCCAAAAGAGCCCTGCGAGGAAACTTCAGCGGAATTTTATTTTTCACCGGTACTATGACTACTTCCCGAGACTGCTGCTGCATTTTGAGTTGAATGTACATACGTTTGTTGATCCAATTATTAATCTTTTGTGATTTCAGTTGTTAGGCAGCATAAGAAAATGGATTTCCAAGAGAGGCAGACTTTTTATACTATTCATTGTAATGGGATATAAGTTGGGACATTGCCAAGGAGTGGATTCCTGGCCAGGCACTTGTTTTGAGTGCTCTTACGGTCTAATGTGTCGGATATTTTGAAGGAAAAATGTTAGATATTTTCGGTAAGTCAAAGAGCAGCTGAAATGTCATTGCTTTTGTGTATTTTTGGAAGATGCGTCTGCTAAGTCTAGAGTCAGATGGAGCAACATTGCAGCGGTGGTATTAAGTTTGTCTCTCCACGTTGGTACTGAAATTTTTGCCCTCGAGAATGTCAGCGAAGCCACAAAACTCAGAAATGAAGAATTTGTTTCTTCCAGTGTGGTTTTCTTGGCGGGAGCTACTTGCCTTGTCATTTATTTGGGCTGCACAGTTTTAGCAGGTAAGTTCATTCGAGATTGTCTCTCAAAAAATTCCCCAAATCCTTTCAGAAGACAATAAATTGTCTAGCTTCAGAGAAAATATGTTTAAATCGTGGACTGTAGCTTTTGCTTGGAAGGCACAATACAAGTTAGCTAGTTCAGCTTTTGTTCCAGGAGTTGGAATGATTGTTACAATCTGTGTTGTAGTAGTGGGCAACAAAGCTAGACGCCTTTTGTATCATGGTAGTGATTTGTGAGTGGCATCCTATCTTCAATTTGTTTTCGTCAGTATTGGATGGATCTCCATCCTCTGATGGTTTATGGCAGTCTCTTACTATGGATTTTCTATAAACAGAAAGCTAACTGATGTCTTGCACTGTATAAATCGCTTCACAGATCTTCTCTTTCTATATATCTGAATGCAACTGAATCCGAGACAGCTTATCGTTGAATCGTATTTGAATCCTAAACCTTCCACTATTTTCTGGGCAATGGTGGCCCTGTTAACTTGGACAATCTTCTTTGTGGTGTTGATTTCATTTTCATTGTAGTTCTTCATTTATTATCTGTAGTCACATAAATCTGTCCACTTAATTGAATGAATATTCACTATTTATTTGATAATTTAACGATCAATAATAATCAGTTAATTAAATTAATATTTAATTAATTTCATCCTCAACCTCTTTTCTTATTAATTAAATAAATTATTTAATTTATTTAAATTAATTCATTAAGCCACACTCTAAATCAATTAAATGAATAAAGCACATTTATTTAATTTAACCCCCTTTCCTCATTTAAATAAATAAACAAATATTTATTTAAATCCCTAACTACCCCCTACTTGCATTCTACTACAAATGCAAGTTGCACAATTTTGGTTGAAATAAATGAATTTTATTTTAATTAAAATCTTATTTTCTCTCACCCACCAAACCCCCTAGATTCTTCTAACCCATTCTAGACTCTTCTACCCCATTCTAGATTCTTCTAAACCATTCTAAATTAGCCTAATCCATCTCCTAATTATTGTCACATTTCTGAGCAACTTGAAGTCACTTCTCAAATGCCTCAAATTCTTTGAAAAGCATTAAAGGCTTTATGTCTTCAACAAGTTAACCCCTAAAGTCTTCCAAACCATTAATGGTTCTTACATAACCATTTATGACTCTTACATGACCATTAATGGTTAAACTCAACTCACCGACATGGTTAGAGATTTTCCCTCTAACTCAACCCCCATTTAACTCATGTGTCTCTTCAAGCATTCATTGCTTTGACCATGGTTATCCCCACTAACTCTTACACAAGAGTTTGTTCATTGGATAAAGGCATTATTCATTGCACAAAAACTTTATTCATTCAACTTAACACTAACCTTACCTCCTAAGATAACCTTCAAGTCATTTCAAGAATTTAATGCTTCTTCTCTCTCCTCTCAAGCCATCTCATGTTGACATTTGTCATCCTGGGATTGGGTTGAAAACCCTCACATAGATTACAAACCCATCAATCCTGACCCTTATTGAGATTACTCAATCTCAACCATCCATTTCTCCATTTTTTCTATAAATAGAGTCCATCCCTTCTCCAAAAAGCATCCAGAAATCTTGTATGCATCAAACTTATAGTAAATTTGAGAGAGCATTTAGGAGAAATTTCTTTGTTATTTTGGCTAAAATTAACATAGATTAATTAAGGTACTTTCTCATATTTAGCTTGTTTGCATTTTAATAATCTTGAATCTCCATAAGACATCCAAAATAGTACAAAAGGCTGAGGGCTACACTCATGTGGAACTTGGAGAGGAGAGGAACAAAGGAGGAGCAACTATGAGCATGTTGGAGGGCATCTTGGAGGGTTTTGTTTCATTCCTCCGTTTTTGTATGCTTTTCATAATCTGTTTTATATCTCTCCTGATATGCATGCTTAGGATCATAGTTTCCTTTGTCTTTCATTTGTATCATTGACATATTAATGTTTGACTTGTGTTCATGTGCATTCCTTTTTAGCTTGCATCATTTGGTGAACCCAACATCTATCAATAAGGTCTTGAACAATATCTTTCAGTCGATGGCAATTGCTCGTTTTATACCCTCTTCCTTGGTGAAATTCACAATGTTCATTATCTCTCCACCATGGAGGCTTGATCTGAGGCTCATAATTAGATTTTTTTGGTAAGGTCACAAGAATGGAAGATACCAATTAACGCAATATTGTTTCGATGGGTTCCCCTAAGGGTGTGTATGTGTGTTTTGGCTTGTAGTTCCCATTGCCTTTGTTTTGGTTCCTCTTGTGGCGCATTGCGACCTTGATTTGTGGATTAGTGATGGTGTTGTTTCTACAGATGAGATATGGAATGCAACGAAATGCAATATACACATGAGATGAAATGACGATCCATAGATTATTTACAATGTTTAATTTTCCTCATCGAGCATGGTAGTATCATTCTTGGCCTAGGTAGTAGGAACCAAGTTTGAGCATTTTCACTTGTAAGCAAGCATCGTAGAGAAGGAAAAGTTACCCTCCATTCGGGTTCATGCACAAATGGTCGAGGTATACACTGTACTCAGCAAGCCACAGTGATCCATGATTTTTTTTTTCATATGATCATGTAGCTTAGTGAGATGTTAAAGTATGACTTCGCAAGCGTTGACCATTTTTAGATGTCTACACCAGGTATCTTTTTAATTCATCCATCTTGCATCAATCTCCTTACTATTTGAACCTCTCTACACTTGCCTATTTCTGCCTAGATGTTTCAGACGAGCAGATAAGTTGCAGCATTTTTGGGATCCAATCAAAAAGTTATCTTACTAGAAGGAACTTCAAATTTCATATATTTGTCCCAATTTGAAATCAATCAAGAGAATTTGTGCAAAAATTCTTCTTTATCGAATCAATTGTATAAGTTTATTTTAAAGACCGTGGGTGATTGGGAGTGGCACACATTATTACCAAATTTTTAAAATTGATACATTTTAATTTATACTTTGATGAATGCCCAGACTCCATACCCTATTCTGAGTACAAGCAGGCAGAATGCCGATTTCATTTTGTTTAAAAAATAAATACATTTTAACAGGTTTCTCAGACAGCTAAGCTTCCACATCTCGAATACAGGTCTACCGTAATGAAAGTAGAGCATATTTTCAAACAGTTCACATGTTTTTCTAGATAGCATTTTCTTGACTAGTTTAAGTTCTCCTGCATAGTGTTTACTTCATTCATTAAAAATTATAAAATCATTACTCTTTTGGTTACTTTTTCTTTTTCTCTTTTCTCTTTATAAATGGTGGAAAAAAGAATCCTACTCCCATAAAAAAAAAGGATGGTTCATGAAATCCCACATATGGGCACACTAATAAAAAGGGGAAACGTAGTAATTAAAAATAAAATAATATCTTAGATTTAAAAGCTAAGATGAGGTTAGGTGGGACCCATCTAAAACTTCTATAAGAAGGAAATTTATTTAATTAAAAAAATGTTTTTTTTCATTTGAGAGTTAGGTAAGGCAAATATTTGAGAAGCACAAATTATGTAAGAATAAAGAACTAATCTCTATTGGTAAGGATTTACGAAAAATATAGTTAATTTTCAAATTAGTTCATTATAAAGAGGTTTTATTGGAATTAGTTTTAATTTTAAATTTCTTTATTGGAATATTTATATAAATGATCTATGAATATTGGGAAGTAACATGGAGAGATAGAGATATGATTTGTGTGGATCAACCTATTTACCTTATCTTTCCTATTTGTAATTGGTGGACATTAATCAATGAAAATCTTGAGGGACCTTAATAACTAAGGTCTTGAAGTTGGTGTCAAATGTGCTTCTTATTGATCCTTTGAATTGTAATGGTACTTTTCCCCTATGATTAATTTAGTATTTGCAGTGGATTAAATAAATCAAATATTAAGTTTACTTAAGATAAATAATTTAAAAGAAAGGTATATACATCAATAATCAATAATAAAACATTGAGATAATAATTTGCAGCAATGAAATATTAGGGCAATGACAATATGAAATTGATTAATACATATCTGTAAATCACGGAGAGGCTGCTTTCCTGCACGCAGAGGATTAGTTATAGGTATAGGGTTTCCAGGCAAGGGAGCACTCGAGGAGGACATGGTTCTTACACAGAACCCCACATGCCTTCACGGCATGAAATAAACACAGCCCTGGCCAGGACACTCCCAAATGTACGTTGTACTCTGGGTTGGACACACATTGTATGCCCCTTCTCCAATGCCCACTGCCCACCCACCAGACCTTAACTATCCCCTCTCTTGTGCTTCCTTTAATTTATCCTTTTCTTCTCTTCTTCTCCCATATGCACCTTCTCTATTAATTCAAATGTTTATATAATTTCACAAGGGTGTTTACCAAAAATCACACTCTTTCATTATAATAATATTTTTTTAATTGCTTTGATTTATATATTCTTTTATTAAAAATTATTTCACGGGAAAAAGTCCCATAACATGGAGAGATAGAGATATGATTTGTGTGGATCAACCTATTTACCTTATCTTTCCTATTTGTAATGGGTGGACATTCATCAATGAAAATCTTGAGGGACCTTAATAAGTAAGGTCTTGAAGTTGGTGTCAAATGTGCTTCTTATTGATCCTTTGAATTGAGCATGTTTGTAATTTAGAATACTCATGTTTGAAGCTTTATTCAAATCTTGTTTAGTAAAAAATGAAGGTATGCAAAGATTGATACATATTAAAGCATAAGAGTGCTTGTGTAGACTCAAGCATATACTTAGACTAATGCACCATAGGTACTTGTATTCTTCAAATGCTCAAGCATGCTTGTGTAGACTCTTATATGCCTTTGTAAGAATGTATGTGCTCTTCCATTCCTTTGTGTGCTCTTATAGGTTCTTGAATGTACTCATGTTCTCTCATACACCCGAACACCTTTAAATGCTCCTATGTGCATTTCTATTCATATTGCACAGATGCATTAGTGTGTTGAAAGCTCGTGTATGTTTTGTTGTGTTCCAATGAGTGATATGTATGCTTGGTGCCTATTTTGTATGCATTGTTGTGCTTTCAATGTATATTTTGTGCTATTGGACGGGTGCCAAAAATAGAGTAAAAGAGAAGGGTGAGTTTCTAGAGAGACTTGAGTCTCTGCTTTAACTCATCTGCCGATAGTTGGCTCTAAAAGATCTTTGGCCAAATTTTTATTGATTACTTGGTATATGCTTGCTAAGTGAATCATTATATTATCACTCTCTTCTGTATCTTAGTGTCGATACAATAGCATCATAGATGGTAGATACACTAAGCTGCACTAGATTCCATCCCCTGCTAGGTTCCAGTTGCTAGACTTCTTCGTCCAGGGTCGGTGGTTCTTCATGTCAGGAAAAACTCCCGGGAAGCGTAAATGCTTCGCGGTTGGGCGGTAAAGAGCTTCGACAGTGTTCTCACCCATGATGTAAGTGTGGGAGATAGATGTTGGGAGTCCTTGTCAGGATAATATTCAGCTCTGTTTTATATAATTTTATTTTATTTGACTTTATGGTCTTTTGTAACATAATTCTTGAGATAGAACATTTGAATCCATACTTGTAGGACACCTCAACACCTGAAATTTGAAATGACGAGACAATTTGAACTATTACTCCAAACTGCAAGAACAAATAAATAAATGTGGAGCATTCCTAGGATCCATCCTGGCAAGCAACAATATTGTTGTAGTCACATAAATCTGTCCATTTTAATTAAATGAATATTTCGTATTTATTTGATTAAAAATCCACTAGCCATCAGTTAATTAAATTAATATTTAATTAATTCATCCCCAAACATTCTTCTATTAATTAAATAAATTATTCAATTTATTTTAATTAATTCATTAAATCAAATTTCAATCAATTAAATAAATAAAATCAATTTATTTAATTAAAATTCCTTTTCCTCTTTTAAATAAATTAAATAAAACATTTATTTAAATCATTATCCCCACCCCACTTGCATTTTCCTACAAATGCAACTTGCACACATTATTGAAATAAATGAATTTTTATTTCAATAAAATCCTATTTTCCCTCACCCACCAAATCCACTTGCAAAATCTAATCCCCTTCTAGATTCTTCTAAACCCTTCCTAATTAGCCTAAACCATTTCCTAAATATTGTCACATTCCTAAGCAAAATGGAGTCACTTCTCAAATGGCCCAAAGTCTTGGATAACCATTGAAGGTTTTCAACCTTCAACCACCAAAAACCCCAAAGTCTTTGAAAAACCATTAAAGGCTTCCAACTTTCAACCACTTAATTCCCCAAAGTCTCCAATAACCATTAATGGTTAATTCAACCCTCCCACATGGTTAAAACATTTGTTTGACTCAACCTCTACCCAACCACAAAGGTCTCATCAAGCATTTAATACTTTGACCATGATTATCTCTTAATCATTTGCACAAAGGTTTATCTTGGGATTAACTCCTAATTCAGTAGGTAATCCTAATTTAGGCTTGACCCTTAGCCTTTAGATAACCATGAGGTCTTCTCAGGCCTTTAATGCCTCCAACCTCTTCTTTCAACCCAATCCTGTGTTGACACTTGTCATTATTTTATTGGTGCCAATTGTGCACATGGATCCCCAACTTTCAAGCTTGACCCTTGATTAAACCATTCAATCCTGGCCATTCATTGCTCCATTTTTCCTATAAATAGAGCCCATTCCTTCATAATCCAGATCCTGAAAACTTGTAAGCATTTAGACTATAGCCATTCTAGAGAGCATTTTAGCATAGCATAACTAAATCTTGTCTTTTTGGTTAAAATACTTCATTTTAGCATTAAAATAGCTTTTCATTTCATATTTAGAGCTATTCTATAAATCTCAATCCTCCATAAGCATCCATAGTGCAAAAAGCTGCTGAGAGCTACACTATTTTGGAACTTGGAGAGGAGAGGAACAAGGGAGAAGGAACTAAGAGTATGTTAGGAGGTATTTGGAGATGCCTCATCATGTTTGCTTTGATAGTTAAATATGCTTGCATGCTTATAGTCTCTCTTTTGGTATGCCTTTTTAGATTAGTTTTCGATTGACTAACACTAATGTTTTCTGTGTTTTGTGTTGATTGATCTTAGACTAATCTTGTGCCATTTAGGAGGGCATCATTTGGTGAACCCGACGTGAATCGAACACGCAACCTTCTGATCATTGTTTTTGAAATTAACATTTTTTTCTTGTTGAAACTGCCACACAGGTCGCGCTTCGGCGCTATTGAACGCGTTTTAGCGCTATTGAAAAATTTCTTTTAGCGCTATTGACCATAAAGTAGCGCTATTGAAAGTTTTTCAGCGCCATTGACAACATTCCAGCGCTATTGTATCAGTTTCAGCGCTATTGACGCACTTCTAGCGCTTTTGTCTTCTCGAGATTTTCTTTTCTTTAAGCGCTACTGTTTAAATTAGCGCTTCTGCTCACGCAGACTAGCGCTATTGTATTAATCAGCGCTTCTGTAAAAACACAGAATAGCGCTATTGCGACAGAGTGTCGCCCAAATGGACTTGTAACCGAAAAATCAAGAATTAGGCTTGTGGAAGCCCCCCTCTTTGAGCATCGATTTTATTAACTTGTTTCTTTTCTTTGTGCAGGTTAAACAACACAACAAAAATCACAAAAATTTTCATTTAGTGCTTAAAAAGAACTTAAAAACACAAAAAAGAGTTTTTCATTGTTTTCTAGTTAGGCCTCATTTTTATTTGGTGCTTAAAATCAACAAAACAAACTTTCTTTCTTGCATCAATTGGGACTTAAAAATCACAATCCACACTTCAAATTTTTGGTGCAGTAAAAAGAACAATCCACTTGTCTTTATTTTGGCAAAAACAAATTTTCCTTCATGCAATCGTGTTTTTTTAAGTTGACCAGGACTTTCAACTTCTAGATTACAAAACATATTGCTTTGAAGTTAAAAAAAACACCATGGCTGTTGGAGCAACATCTCCAAATAGTTAGATCACATTTGCAAATGCTGGATTAAAAGGAACAAGTGTTTTACGTATTTGGCACGCTTGTGCACCAAAAGTCAGTCAAGTGGTCCTACTTCTAACACACACCATCCTCTCCCTTGGCTCTCGTGGTCCTAGGTGCAAGAGAAAAGTGTTAGTAACGCTCAAATTTTATCTTTTTAAGAGAGGCCTGCCAAGGGATCGATACTCTTGGGAACGACCTCGAGCGGTAAATCCTTCGAGCCGCTATAGAAATCAGGTGAGAGCGAAAGCTGTAGCCTTGGGTATAGCTGTTCCTACAGTGTAACTGGCCGAAAGGACAAATGGGCCCCACCACCAGTTACAAGGCTCTTAAGTGAGTCACTGCAGAATGAACTTATGTCCAAAGCCATCGAACATGACTAAACACTTTTAAGTAGTAGCCCACCTGTTCTATTGATTGAGGATATTTGAGGTATAATTTAGTGTAAGAGCATAGATGGTTTTGCTCCCAAGATACTCACCATACATATTTCCTTGAGTAGAAACATAGCTTTTTGAAAAGTCACTTGTGGCTTGATAAAAGTGGTGACTCCCCCATCATAGGGATCATCTATTTGTTATGCTCGCGCAAGACTTAGTATATCACATCCTTACCTGCCACGGCGGGATTCATAAGGTATGTAGTACCAAAGTCGAAGAAATATCAAGATGTGGGCTAAATTTATCACAACTGGCCATTTAACCTTAGGGATAAAGAGTGTTTGAAGTGTGTTCGTTTTACAGACCTAGAGCAAATTGAGCCGACTTCAGGCTTTGGAATTACACCTTAAAATACATCTAAAGGAAGGGTCAAAAACAAGTCCAAGGATTGGGTTGATCTAGACCCATACTCATTTGTGCCTTTAAGGCTACAATCTTGTGTTTGTGTGCTTGCTTTGTTTTCTTGTCAAAGAAAAATCAGAAAATCAATCCCAAAAACAAAGTACTCATCCAACATCTGTCAACACAACCAAAAATACCAAAAACAAAGTACAAACAAACAAAGAGTCAAAAATTTATGACCATTCTTCACATCTTGCGAAAGAAGAAGTGTCATCAGAGTATCACCTTGAAAAAGAGACCATTAAGCTCAAAAGCTTTAATCAAAAGGAGGAAATTCTTCTATCTCAATAGACAAATCTTTGTCTCACATAGAGTCTTTCTACATCGCATGCGTCTATACCTTCAAGGTAAAACAAACGAGTTTGATTCAGAATCATTGAACCGCAGAGCTTTTATGCAATATAGAGCTCTGAGTTATCACAAAAATCAAGGAGGAAAGATTAACCCCAAATTCTTCCCAAACATTTGTATCACCTACAACACAGCTCGAGAAGTGCCACCAACACCCGAAAGGGAAGAGATAGAGTTTGTCCCATTTGTGACACAAAGTTTTTATTGAAGTTGAAAACAAAACATCCATCATCTTACTCATACATTATCATTCCATCATCAATCCATCCCAAAAAACTCTTAAAACATTAAGGGGTTCTTGTCCCAAATTCTCTTTTTAGATATTGCTTGAAATCAAACACATCACATCACTTTTAGATTATTTCTACATCTAGGATAAGCTCATCCTAAGAGACACATCTACGCAGGTTAAAACTAGTTCATGAGTGAATCCTCTCATTGCTAGGTAGTCAAAATCTGTAACACATCTCAGATTTCTCTACACCTTATCACATCCAAAATCATCAAAACAAGCAAGCAATTCAACGAAGGAATTTCGGTTACATATACCTTAAAGTGCTAGAAATCCCCCATACAATACAAATCACCAACCAATCAATCTTTCATTTCATCACCACTCATCATCATCTTCAATCAACTTCAAAAAAACAAACTTGCAAACAAAATGGCCCAAACCCGATCACGATCAAGGCAACGAGAAATAGAAATTGAGGAAGAAGAGGACAACCTCAATGAATTTCAAGAAGCACTTGGAGGAAATGTGAATGACGAAAACCCAAGTACTCCCACTCCTTCAACAATCGAAAGGGTTCAGCATAACCCTCATTTTAACAGATTATTTGATGAAATATTAAGGAGCAATGCGGATGCTCACTTTTTACGACTTGCTCAAGAAGGAGCCAAACTCCCCTCAGACTTTGATCTTGCCCAATTAAGACAAGCATCAGAAAGACAAAGTCGCCATGAGGAGGAAAGGCGTAGAGATCCCATCAGATATAACATCCCTCGAGGTAACCCACCACCTCCTCCTCCTAATGAAATAGAGATGTTGCGGCAACAAGTTGAGAATCTCGCCCAACAACTTCATAGTGGTGTTAAGACCAATCAATTCTCACTTAACGACATCTGTCCCTATCCGTTTGATAGGAATCTTTATATGCCACCTTTTCCACGCGGGTTCGAAACACCAAAATTTGAAAAATATAGAGGAAAGGGAGATCCCCGCGATCATGTCCGAGAATTTCATTCCGCTTGTCTTGAAGTGGCTTATGAGGACACATACCTAATGCGCCTTTTTCCCCAAAGCTTGGGAGGAACAACCACATCATGGTTTTCTCGACTACCAGGTGGCATTAGAACATTTGAGGAACTCATCCAGAAGTTTCTATCTCATTACTCTTATAATATTGAACGCGACATCACCATGGCTGATCTATGCAACACCAAACAAAAACCAGGTGAATTATTCTCAGTATTCCTGCAACGATGGCGCCAAATGTCTAGCAGACGTTCTCTTCAGTTACCTGAACGAGAACTAGTGGAAATTTTCATTTCCAACTTAAACGAAGAAATGGAATTTCACCTGGATGTCAAAGACACAGATTTTTTTAACGATATGATCACCAAAGGTATAAAATGTGAAAGGGCACTCATCAAAAAAGGACTCATCAAAATCTTTAATGAACCCAAAGATGGTCCTCGCCCGCGCTTCAATAGCAATAAACCGAACTTCAAGAACAAGAATAAGAATATCGTCAATGATGGAGTTGTGGATGCTCGAACTGTCCAAAATGCACAACCTGTGGTTCGGTTTGCAGGACAAAATCCTCCACCTCAAAATAACACAAATGTTCCTCCTAATCAAGGTTGCATCACATCTCATGATGAACCAAGACCCCGTCCACAAAAACAAAAACGCACATACACTCCCTTAGGGGAACCCATTGAAACAGTGATGCGACAACTCATTTCTCAGAATTTGATCACTCTACCTAAGCTATCAAACTATGAGCCTCAGGTCAAACCGGCATGGTGGAGAGATACTGAACATTGTGAATTCCATCAAGGAAGAGGACACAAGACAAGTAATTGTCATCGATTGAAAGATCTCATTCAAGATCTTATTGATCGAGGAGAAATTGAAATTGAAGGGCATGACCCAAAAATGACCAATAATGATCATCAGATGTTCAAGAATCCACTTCCATCGCAAGATCAAAGGGGTCCTTCCACGTCCAGACGAGGTCCTGATACCACTGATTATACACAAGCTACGTATAATTACACTGTCAATCACCTGTATGATGCTAGTGAACAAATTGCAACTATCACCTTCAAAAATCCCACCTCAAATTGCAATGTTGTTACACGTCGTGGCAAGGTCACCATAAAGGCAGCTCCACAAGGCACCACCTCCATCCCAAAGAAGTACAATCTTGTGGAACAATTAGACAAAACCCCTGCACTTATATCCATCTTGGAATTATTGCGTCTGTCACCCTCTCATAAAACTATCTTGGATCAAGCACTCCAAGAGGCGTCAGTCCCTGCAAACCTGAATACAGACCAATTTCAAGCCATGGTTGGAAATCTAAAGTCCTCACCTTGTCTCACTTTTTCCGAAAGTGACAACTCTTCCTTCCAGCAACCTCATAACGCCTCACTCCACATTGAAGGCTTTGTCAACCAACACAGGATCAAGCGAGTCTTGATCGATAATGGAGCAGGCCTAAACATTTGTACACTACAGTTGGTCACAACATTGGGATATGCAGTAGAATCAGTGGATCCTCGCAAGAAGATCACCATCAAAGCCTATGATGATGCAGAGCGTTCATCCAAAGGAGCTGTGGTACTACCAATCCGAGTGGGCCCCGTGGTAAAGCACATAATTTGTCAGGTTCTGGACCTTCCTCTGCCATATAATCTATTATTAGGGAGACCTTGGATACATGCCATGCAAGCCGTTCCATCTACCTATCATCAATGTATCAAGTTCCCACATAACGGTGCAGAGATCACAATCCTGGGCGATGCAAATCCCTTTGCATTTTGCCATAATATCAGCCATCAACCAGAGATTACTGTTCCTAATAATAGGGAAGCCATTTCCTCCACATCATATGTAAATCCCGCCTCTCTTGCCAGTTCAAACACTCCTATACCCAAGCAAGAAAAGCTTAAGATGAAAGTCACAGAGGAAGGTCCCGAGGAATATAACTTGAGTCAGCTCTTTTGTGTGGGACAAATGCCCACTTCTCCTAGAACGCATGGTAAACCCCAGCAGTTGCTCCAACAATCCATAGTCACGCCCGCATGTGCTTTAACACCTTTCGTCCTTGGAAAGAGTCAAGAGGAAGAAACACAAGATGAGGACCTAGCAGACTGGATCTATAAAGACCCCGTTACCACTGATAAACCGCGAGTTACGCTTCCTACAGAACAGTATGGCAAAGGCCTCCTCATTATGCAAAGAATGGGATATGATGGTCAGAGTGCTTTGGGATCCTGCAAACAAGGACGACATGAACCGCTGCTGCCAGAGTTCAAGCCCAAAGGTAATACAGGCCTAGGTTTTGAAAAAGAGATCCTTCTTAAACTCAGATTCAAAGGAAAACCTAGCAAACCATATTGCCCACCTACTGCAAAGAGGACACCTTTCATATTCAAAGCACCATCAAACACTATCCCCACTGCCCCATCGAGGCTCACAACTCCACCGCAACCATCACCAGTGCCAAACATACCACCAATCGCACCAGTAATCCCATCAATAACACCAATAGTAGCAGCAACTACATTGGAACCCGCAGTAACATCTATGGCACCAGCCGTTCCAATAGCAGCCACTAAATCAACACTGTCGATACTTCCAATGACAAATCCTTTAAATCCCATCACGGTTCCTGCAACACCGATCACTACAAAGATACATAAACCAATCACACCTGCCGTGTTTAACTCTAAAGACATCCCAGTATGGTATAGCAATCGAATGCTGGAAAGTGATTCAGAGACCGACTCACATGAGTGGGAATTCAATTCAGTGCAACTTAATACTTCAGATGAGGAAGACACATCACCACCTCCGCCACGCAAAGACATTCCTATTTACGGAGAAGCACAGATAAAGACCACTTGGGTACCTGAGCTGGAAACATCTTCCACAGACCCTACGTCTCATCCTATGCCTGATTCTGACAGGGAGAGTACCATCAACGACCTTCACCACACTGTCTTAACCCTCACTGATACCTCTAACGAACTCAATCTAATCGATGAAGTAATGCCCATTATCCACCCTGAACTCATCGAATGGAACCAACCAAATCCCCCATGTCTTGACCTCTTCCAAAACGATGAGGCTATCATTGACTTTTTGGAATTAAGGGATAATCTACCAAGCGGGGATCACAAAGCTGGATTCGCCATTGAACTTAATAGTGCAGCATACTTCGGGGCGGATGCCAAACCCTTCAGCTGCAAAAATATAACAATAAAACATGGATCTTTCGGTGAAAACCACACTGTCGCACTGTTTGATCCGACAAAAGTAAAAAGAAAGAGCGTATCCAATGGTGAAAACCTCTCTGAGGCGCCTGAGGATGAAGGGTTTGACATTCTCCCTGCTAGTACACAACAGGAACGATCGACGATTCTCATTGAGGAGACTAAAGAATACAATGTAGGGACTCCTGAAAACCCTCATATCATACATCTGGCATCTCTTCTCACTCCAGAGGAACAGCCTAAGTTTATAAAGTTCTTCCAGAAGCGTTAGATCAACTTTGCATGGTCATATGCAGACATGCCTGGGCTTGATCCTGATTTAGTCATGCATCATCTCACAGTAGCAGAAGGAGCCAAACCTGTCAAGCAGAAGCTTCGTAAGATGCATCCCCAGATTGCAGTGCTAGTCAAAACAGAACTCAAGAAACTCCTAGATGTTGGTTTCATTAGACCAATTGATTATGCAGAATGGATCTCCATCATCGTGCCAGTTGGCAAACCAAAAGGGGGCATCCGCATTTGTACTGACTTCAGAGATCTAAATAAGGCCTGTCCTAAGGATGACTTCCCCTTACCCAATATCGACATCATAGTGGATCTGACAGTAGGACATGCCATGCTTTCACTCATGGATGGCTTTTCAGGATACAATCAAATAAAGATCGCACCAGAAGATCAACATAAGACACCCTTCACATGTCCATGGGGCACATACTGCTGGAATGTAATGCCTTTTGGTCTAAAGAATGCAGGAGCGACCTATCAAAGAGCAATGACCACCATCTTCCATGACATGATGCATACTATGATGGAAGACTATGTGGATGATTTACTAGCAAAATCACTCACAAGAGAAGGACATCTCCATATCTTAGATCAAATCTTTGATAGACTGGAACAATATCATGTTCGACTCAACCCAAAGAAATGTGTCTTTGGAGTGACCTCCGGGAAACTTCTAGGATACATTGTCTCAAGCAAAGGTATTGAGGTCGACCCAGCAAAGGTTAAGGCAATAATGGACATGCCACCTCCACGGAATATCAGTCAGCTAAGGACATTACAAGGACGGCTTCAATCCATCCGAAGATTCATTGCACAATTGGCTGATAAGTGTCACCCCTTCACACACCTGCTACACAAGAACATACGCTTTCAATGGGATGACAGATGCCAGCAAGCATTTCAGGCACTTAAAGACTATCTCATGAATCCACCATTGTTGATGCCACCAGATCCAAGTAGACCGTTGTTACTCTATATTTCAGCAACAAGT
Source organism: Cryptomeria japonica (assembly GCF_030272615.1). Classification (NCBI taxonomy): domain Eukaryota; kingdom Viridiplantae; phylum Streptophyta; class Pinopsida; order Cupressales; family Cupressaceae; genus Cryptomeria; species Cryptomeria japonica. The sequence continues at coordinate 692,805,186 of NC_081405.1, read as the reverse complement.
ACAGCATTGGGTGTACTACTGGCACAACATAATGCAGAAGGAAAAGAGTGTGCTATTTACTACATCTCTCGCACACTGGTTGGCTATGAACTCAATTACACACCTATTGAGCGAGCTTGCCTAGCAGTAATCCTGGCAGCCACTAAATTGCGACACTATCTATTGACACACAAGGTGCAACTCATTGCAAAGATTGATCCACTCAAGTACTTACTCAGCAAAGCAGCATTGACAGGTCGTTTGGCCAAATGGGTAATGATTCTAAGTGAATTCGACATCGAGTATGTGGACCGTAAAGCTATCAAAGGGCAGGTCATTGCAGATCAGTTGGCCGATGCGCCTCTCATAGGTGATCATCCTCTCATTTCCAATTTTCCAGATGAAGAGATATTCATGATTACAGAAGCACAGTCATGGAAACTATATTTTGATGGTTCATACACTAGGCATGGCTCGGGGGCAGGCATTCTGTTTATCACACCTCAAGGTGATAGCATCCCGAAGTCTTACAGGCTCACATTTCCATGCACAAACAACATAGCAGAATATGAGGCTTTGATCACAGGACTCAGGCTAGCCATACAATGGAAATTAAAAGAACTTCAAGTATATGGCGACTCACAACTGGTCATTCGACAAGCAACTGATGAATATCAGACCAAGGATGATAAACTCATGCCATACAAACAAATGGTGGACAGTCTAAAGACATCATTCACTACTATTACTTTTGAGCAGATACTAAGAGATCAGAATCGAGCTGCTGACGCTATGGCTACTATCGCATCTCTCTTAGATCTTCCACAGAATTCAACACGCTACGAGTTCTTGGTAGAACAGCTTTGGATTCCTGCTTATGATATCCCCGAATCTGAAATAATATGTCGCCTTGTCGGTTCCGAATCCCCATGGTACGGTGAGTTCTACACCTATCTTCGCGATCACACCCTTCCTCCCAACCAATCAAATAACCAACGAAAAACCTTCATTCGCCAAACTGCTCGATATACCATTATTGCCGAAACCCTATACCGACGTAGTCTTGATGGTACTCTCCTTCGATGTCTGGAACAAGATGAGATAACAAAGGCTTTGGAAGAGGTACATGAAGGAATTTGTGGGACTCACTCAAGTGGTCCATCACTAGCCAAGAAGATCATGCGAGCTGGATACTATTGGCCATCTATGGAAAAGGATTCCTACTATTTTGTCAGGAAATGCAAGAAATGTCAAGTTCATGGCGACCTGATACATGCACCGGCCCAGGAACTGCAACCAATCACAAAACCATGGCCTTTTTGTCAATGGGGCCTTGACCTTGTGGGTAAAATCCATCCATCTTCATCCAATGGCCATAAATTCATTATTACCGCCACCGAATATTTCACCAAGTGGATCGAAGCTGTTCCACTTACCCAAGTTACCGGCAAGCAGATCGCCTCATTCATCCTCAATTACATCATCTGCCGGTATGGTGTACCCATGTCTATTGTCACAGATAACGGTCTCCCTTTCAAAAATCAGGATGTCCGTGAACTTTGTGAGAAATTTCATATCCAACACCGCTTTTCCACTCCCTATTACCCACAAGGCAATGGTCAGGCCGAAGCATCCAATAAAAACATATTGAGAATCCTAAAGAAGACAGTCAATGATGTCGGTCGTGATTGGCATGTTCAATTGAATCCAGCATTATGGGCATATCGAACTAGCATTCGAACCCCTACAGGTGCAACTCCTTATTCATTGGTCTATGGTGCAGAAGCTATCTTGCCTATTGAGGTCGAGATACCATCATTATGAGTTTCCTTGCATAATCTCATCGATGATGAAGCATACAGAGTCTCACGCCTTCAGGAATTAGAGTTACTTGATGAGAAAAGACAAGCTGCATACAATCACCTCAAAGCCTATCAGCAGCGCATGAGTAGAAGTTACAATCACCGAGTTAGATCTCGTACATTTGAGGTAGGTGATCTTGTTCTTCGAGAAAATCCTCGCAACCAACCAAATAGAGAACATCAAGGCAAGTTTGAATCAAACTGGTTGGGCCCATATGTTGTCACTACTGTATTCGGGTCCGGGGCATATCAGTTGGCTACACCAGAAGGAGAACCGCTCGCAGATCCAATCGATAGCATGCACCTCAAAAGGTTTTATACCTAAGGTGTACAAGGCATCAGGCTCCCCTACATATCAGAAGAAAATACAAAAACATTCAAAAAAAAGTAAAGAAAAATCATGCATCCAAACGGTGAACAACCACTCCGGTGGCACCTTGGGTAAGTGCGATGGTGAAAACCTGGCAAACAGGCGCCACTCGTAAAGGCAATAGCTCCATTATCTTTCACAGCTTGTTGCGATCACATTCATGCACACATACATCCATCCATCCCAACCATGGCTTGTTATTTGATCTGCAATTAAGAAAGTACTCCATGCGTCTAGCATCCCACCTTTTCATAGTCAGGTCTACAAACTGGGGGCAATACCCTTACCCTCGTAATGGAAGTGGATTCTACATTGTCTTATATATCATTACGCTCTTCATTCAAGCAATCATCAGAAAAATACCAAAAACATTCAGAAAATGTCCTGAAGAAAATACAAAAACATTCAAAAAATGTCTCAACACAAAATCCAAAAACATTCAAAAACTATTACACAAAATCCAAAAAACATGACAACACCTTGTACATATTCATCCGATCAGATACAAAACAAACATTGATAAACTACTCACACAATGACCATTTACCAATCAAACCAAAACAATCGACATCAACAATCCAAACCTGTCTTTAACCAAGGATGTATCCTTCCTTACCAAAACAAAGACAAGATGACGTTTTCTTTGACAAGAAAATTATGTTAAGCTATCAAATACTTGGTTGATTTGTGAGTACAATCGTTTGTTTATCTGTATCGGGATCTTTTCAGCATTGTTTTGTTTTGTTTGCGCATCATTTCCGATGAAGTTCTGGGGCATGTACTAATGGTGTCTACGTGGGAAGTTCACTAAGTTATGTGATCATAGGCAAAAATACAGTCATAGATCACTACGGCTTGCTGACTACAGCGTATACCTCGACCATATGAGCATGAGCCATTACCAAGGATCCTTATTCTTTATTCTTTATGTAAATATGCTGTTTGGTTGCAGGTACAATGCGCATCCTTTGGTTCCTCTTCCTCCAAATTGGATAAAGGTTTTATTTTTTAGTACGGTATGCACTTGTCTCAGGATATGATCAGCCTAAGATCAAGGAGGACGATCCAAGTCAAGCACGAAAGGAGATAATCCTTGTCTGTTCCGCAAGCAATACTCTGGTCGACTTGACCCTTATATCAAGTCGTTTGTATTAACTTGCTATATTAAAATCCATGAAAGAAATACTCAGGTCATCTTGAATCATTATGTCAAGATGCTTGTATTCTCTTCCAACATTTTAAAGCTCAATGATGAAAATAGAGCACTATGGATCATCATTTCACCTCATCTGTTTATATATTGCATTCCGTTGCATATCACCCATCCATTCATATGTAGGCTTTTACATGCAAAAATGACTACTAAAAACTGGTCTTGGATACAATCACGACCAAGTACTCTGATACATCATCAATGCATCATGCAAAGTCTTACAAGATCTTGCATTCTTCATGATCATATCATCATTACATTTAGGTGCATCTTGCATTACGTCCATTTATGTCATGTTAAAAACTTAAACATTGCATATAGTTCATTGTTGACATTAGTTTTCATTAAAATCATTTAACAATCATTTTCATCAATCATAAATAATTAGATCCATTCATGGGATTAAATTGTCTTTGATTGTATTAAATCATTTAATAAACATTCATCTTATATCAATTATCCATTATCATTTTATTAAACTTTTCATCATTTATCCTTTGCATTCATTTCTTTATAGATAAAAGATGCATTCATTTATTACTAAGTATCTTATAAATGTTCATTATAGGATTCATTTACATTGCATTTATTATCATTACATTAAGGTGCAGTTATTATCCCCATTAGTTATCATATCATCCCATTATCATTTGCACTTACCAACATATTTAAAACGCATTTAGAATCATTCATTTAGGCATTATCATATAAACACTTGTACTTTACATTTGTTTATCCATCTGCATTCATTTCGGCATTATCATATAAACACTTGTACTTTACATTTGTTTATCCATCTGCATTCATTTCGGCATCATCATATAAACATTTGAACTTTACCTTTTGTTTATCCACATGCATTCACTTAACATTTTGTTTATCCATATTACATTCATCTAAACACATCTAGATGCATATCCATACATAAAATCATTTATCTAACCATTGCATTGACATCATCACATAAATCATCTCATCATTACATCGCAAAAGGAAACATCATACAATCTTGTTCATCCATCAAAAACATAAGCATATATCATCCTAGTATATTTATACATAACATCATTTATTCAACCATTGCATTGACATCATTACATAAATCATCACATCAATACATTCCAATAGGAAACCATCAAAAACCTGTTCATAAAATCCAGCATAAGCATATATCCTCATCATGGCATTCCATACATAAAGCATTACATCAAAATTCACATACATCATAAACATCTCAACCTGCATTCATCTGTCAGTATACAACATCATAAATCATCATAAAAACATGCATAAAAGAAACATCTCATCAAATGCATACATGTACACATATACATCTCAGCAATAAATCATCATCATGCATAAACATCCATACATCATCACATGCATAATCATCACAAATATGGGATCTCCTCATATATATCATCTCATATATCAGAGTACAATGAAGTCTACAAACATCGGCTACCAAGAGCCATCCAAGATACAGTCCAAAACATAGACAATGATACAACACATGTATGCAAAAATGCTCTCTCAGATGCCGCTCTAGCCAGATGCTGTACCTGCCCCACCCCTACCTGCTCCACCGCTGGTACCGGCACCACCTGATCCATCTCTCCGTGGAGGCCTCATCGAACCCCCACTCCCTCCTGCATCTCCTGATCTATCCTGCCGCAAAGGACCCATCACTCCCCCACTGCTCTGCATCCTCTGTGATCGCTCAGATCTGGCCTGCCGCATCTGTGAGTAACTGAGAGCTCGCTGGCTAATCGGTACCACCTGCTCATATAACCCCCGCCAGTACTCTATCTCCGCCTGTGCTCGCCGTATCTCCCTCATAACCTCTCCTGAAGGCCCCTGTGCACCAGTCCGCACTCTCTCCTGTAGCTCTGCCAATCTCTCCACCGCAGTATCTCTCTCCCGCAGCACCACTGTCAGCTCTGACTCACGTGCAAATAGCTGCACATCTCTAGCTGCTACCTCCGCCTCTAATCTCTCTACCCGAGTCTGCAAATAACCTATCATATGCTCCCGCAGATCCCCTGCACCACACTCCCCTATATCCATGGCTGCTGCACCTGTATCACCCCCTCCACTAGGTCCCTCCCCTGCACCACACTCCCCTGCACCACCCTCTCCTGCACCTGTATCCATCGGGATCTCTCTCTCCATCCCCCTCCCACTCAGCTGCACTCCTCCCTGCATCAACGGTCCCTGTGATATCTGCAGAGGTAGTCCACCTCTCCCTCTCCGCTGTCTCGACATCCCCATCCCTACTCCACCTCCTCCACCACCACCACCTCCTCCTACTCCTCCACCTCCTCCACCACCACCACCTCCTCCTCCTCCTCGACCTCCTCCTCTCCGTCCTCGTCCCCTCTCATCCTCAAACGCTGGGATCGGCTCCGCTGGATCTGATATCCGTCGAATCGGGTGCGCCGCCCGATACTGGGTATACTCTGCTGTAACCCCTGCATCAACGACCCTCGGTCGTAGATCCCATGGCCTCGCCTGCAGTGTCCGGAACTCTGCCAATGCCTGATCATACGGTAGCACTGGACCCCATGCATACCGCTCTCGAATCACTCGAGCATACTCTCCCGATCCGCTTGGCAGTCCCTGCTGCCGTCCAAACTGCCTCATAACCCGTCCTGGCACCTGTCTCTCTATGTGATAAGAGGTCCTCCCAATGAGGAATCGGGTCATAAAACAATACGGCAGTGCCTCAGCATCATCATCCCATGGCTCACACTCCAAGTATGGCCGCCAGATCACTGCATCCAAATCATCTAATGCCCGCCGCCACCACTCTAGCTTCCCCAAGTGGGGCTGGCTCATCATACCACTATACATGAACATATAGGGCTGATCCACGGCTCGGAATCTCAGACTCACTGGTCGAGTCACAGGTAAGTGCTCCCATGCCCACACATGCAGCAGCGTCATACCCACTGCTAGAGACCCCCGCCCTCTGTACACTACCTCGTGCAGCTCCTGGTACATGTGCGCTAGCACGCACGGCCCCCAGGCATATCGGGTCCCCTCTGTCACCATCATCTAAATCACCTGTCCCCATCCGACCGCCAATCCATGTGACCGCCTGTCTGGACACAGAAGTCCTCCCACGATCCCTGACAAAACTGCTGGAAGGGGCTCATATAGTGCCGCTATATCCTCCCAGGCAATCGACCCATCATCAATGAATACGTCCTCATCAAAAATCCTCTGGCAAGACACTGTCCCCCAGGATCGATCATACGTCACCAGCTGCCCTCGAATCGGAATTCGAAGAATACGCCACACATCCTCCAAAGTCACCGTCATCTCGCCCTGAGCCAGATGGAACGTGCATGTCTCACTGTGCCATCGCTCTGCTAAAGCTGTAATCAGGCCGTGATTCATCCAAATCACGGGCATATGCATCACCTCATAGAGCCCAGTAGCCGCAATACAATCTATCTCGATCTGAGTCAAACGATCTCGCAACCCCTGTGTCGCGGGGTGGCGCTCGCGTAACTGCAACATGCGTAGATCCTCCTGCACATAGACATTCATCAAACCACCATCAGTTGTTTTGTTATCAAACTTTCTTAAAGTTTAAACCTAGACTATCATCAGATACTTTGATCAAGTATCTTCGAGTCTCAACAGGTAAGCAATCATGGCCGCCTAGACTTCAACAGGCATTTCTCCTAACAAATGACCTAAGTCTCATCGGGCTGCTATGGTTCAAAACAACTCCCACTTCACCTCACCATCCATCAATCGTTAGGTATCCGGAGTTTTATTTTGTCCGAAACTGGGGCATCTTGTTATCCTAAAGCAAAAGCGCTATTTCACCTACAAAAGCGCTCATTCAGAACAATAGCGCTAGAAAAACATCAATAGCGCTCAACAAGCCCTACAATAGCGCTACCAAAACAAAAGCGCTCAAAAAGCTACACCATAGCGCTATTCCTGTCAATAGCGCTCAATTAAATACGCCATAGCGCTAATTAATCAAAAGCGCTAAAACCGCTATGCAATAGCGCTACTAAACATCAATAGCGCTCAATTGACCCTACAAAAGCGCTAAATAAACTCAAAAGCGCTAAAACTAGCCTACAAAAGCGCTATTGCGGCACAATAGCGCTAATTCATGGAGCAAAAGCGCTAAAAACCTAGTTCCAGCGCTCTTGCTCCGACTTGACTTGGACTCAGCTAAAAACGTATTAAAAATGCATAAAAAGGAAGTTTTCGAATTTGCGTACCGCTGGTCCATAGTCGGCTGGGCGCTGGTACCGGCGGACTCGCTCAAATCGGTGCTCGGTGATCGGAAACGGCATCGTCGCTCCTCCTTGCTCTTCCAAATGTCACTGTCAGAGCTATAGTTTTCAACTGGTCGCGGTCACAAATGATCCTATTTTCACCCCTTTCACCCCATTTATACCCCCCGACGTCACCGTAACTTCGCCCTGCTCATCGCCGTGGTCCCCGTGAACTTCCCGAGCCCCCCATTTCTCCATGTTTCCCCCAATTTCTTCTATTTTTCCCCAGTATACCTAATTTCTTCTATTCCACCACCCTGCCAATTTTCATTCTTTTTCGAGAGATCGCCCGATTTTTCGAAATTTTTCGGCCCATCTCTCGAGGGGGCATACCACCCATTAAATTAACATTTTAATGGGGCATTTCTTCACACCAGTTTTTCTTTCTTTGAAACGACGCGATAAACCGCGCCGTCTCAAAGAGGGGCAAATGTAGTCACATAAATCTGTCCATTTTAATTAAATGAATATTTCGTATTTATTTGATTAAAAATCCACTAGCCATCAGTTAATTAAATTAATATTTAATTAATTCATCCCCAAACATTCTTCTATTAATTAAATAAATTATTCAATTTATTTTAATTAATTCATTAAATCAAATTTCAATCAATTAAATAAATAAAATCAATTTATTTAATTAAAATTCATTTTCCTCTTTTAAATAAATTAAATAAAATATTTATTTAAATCATTATCCCCACCCCACTTGCATTTTCCTACAAATGCAACTTGCACACATTATTGAAATAAATGAATTTTTATTTCAATAAAATCCTATTTTCCCTCACCCACCAAATCCACTTGCAAAATCTAATCCCCTTCTAGATTCTTCTAAACCCTTCCTAATTAGCCTAAACCATTTCCTAAATATTGTCACATTCCTAAGCAAAATGGAGTCACTTCTCAAATGGCCCAAAGTCTTGGATAACCATTGAAGGTTTTCAACCTTCAACCACCAAAAACCCCAAAGTCTTTGAAAAACCATTAAAGGCTTCCAACTTTCAACCACTTAATTCCCCAAAGTCTCCAATAACCATTAATGGTTAATTCAACCCTCCCACATGGTTAAAACATTTGTTTGACTCAACCTCTACCCAACCACAAAGGTCTCATCAAGCATTTAATACTTTGACCATGATTATCTCTTAATCATTTGCACAAAGGTTTATCCTGGGATTAACTCCTAATTCAGTAGGTAATCCTAATTTAGGCTTGACCCTTAGCCTTTAGATAACCATGAGGTCTTCTCAGGCCTTTAATGCCTCCAACCTCTTCTTTCAACCCAATCCTGTGTTGACACTTGTCATTATTTTATTGGTGCCAATTGTGCACATGGATCCCCAACTTTCAAGCTTGACCCTTGATTAAACCATTCAATCCTGACCATTCATTGCTCCATTTTTCCTATAAATAGAGCCCATTCCTTCATAATCCAGATCCTGAAAACTTGTAAGCATTTAGACTATAGCCATTCTAGAGAGCATTTTAGCATAGCATAACTAAATCTTGTCTTTTTGGTTAAAATACTTCATTTTAGCATTAAAATAGCTTTTCATTTCATATTTAGAGCTATTCTATAAATCTCAATCCTCCATAAGCATCCATAGTGCAAAAAGCTGCTGAGAGCTACACTATTTTGGAACTTGGAGAGGAGAGGAACAAGGGAGAAGGAACTAAGAGTATGTTAGGAGGTATTTGGAGATGCCTCATCATGTTTGCTTTGATAGTTAAATATGCTTGCATGCTTATAGTCTCTCTTTTGGTATGCCTTTTTAGATTAGTTTTCGATTGACTAACACTAATGTTTTCTGTGTTTTGTGTTGATTGATCTTAGACTAATCTTGTGCCATTTAGGAGGGCATCAATTGTCATCACTCTGCAAGTCTTGAAAACATCTACGGTAACATTTGTGCCCTGAAAAGAGGAACATGCATGCTTCACATCTTCTGTCTTACTTCCAAACTGCAAGGCCATATCTGCATATGTGGAGAGATGTAGAGAAATTTATTAATCTTCTATGATGCAAACTTTTATGCCTTTAACAGTTTGGAGACTTATGCACTTCTCTCCATATCAATTATCGAGTCAATCATAGGAATAAAGGAACATTTGACATCCAAAATTCTAAAAATATTATAAAATGATAAAGTTTTTAAAACTTATCAAATTTGCATTATTACCCTCTATTTTCAATTTCAATGTCATATGATCTTCTAATTGATTGGTCAATGATGCATGCTATGCCTTAGCTTGTGAAAATTAAAATATAAATTCAAAGGGTGGGTTTCCTCCTATTTTTTTTTAAAATGTTAGACATGGATCTAGGCCATGTAAAAACATGTCTAGGGTAATCATACGCGCTTGATCTATAAACAATATGTAAGTCTAGACATGGTTGACAAATTATAGCTTGCTTTAATTCTAATCTAACAAGTACTATTTTCGATTTTGAAAAATTTCTAAAACAAGATATTCTGTTAAACTTTATTTGAAAAATTAAGAGTATAAGTTTTTGAACTTTAACTTGCTGAAGGCCTAAGCCTAATTTACTGCAGCAAAGATTGATTTACATCAAAACATAATTTTAAAATTTAATGTAAATATCGTGTTCATGATTCTATTTAAAAATAATGTGTGCAATTATCGTAGAAGGATACCAATTTATTGCCTTACTTCTGCTTTTTCTTTATCATCATTCTATACTTTCTAGTTACGTAAAGGTTTTCTCTATTTGACCTAAAAGAGTGTTTTCTTAATATGGCTTTGCTGCATGTTCTGGTCAGAAAAAGTATTGATCACTTGCATGAACGGTGTATCCAACAAGGTTCCAAAACAACGACAAAAATTAGAACAGTTAAGAAAGGCATTACAAAAAAGCTAATCAGACAGACATGAAAGCAAATTGAACACCCACGAGCAGATGCTCAAGAGACTACAACACGTCAACACATTTTGGATGTCCTGAAGAAAGAGAAAGATGATTTCTTGAAGGAAGGAAGAGAGATGAAAGATTTGGATTCTTCTTACTTGTTGGAATGTTTTATCAACAACACTGGTAATTCCTCAACATAGTAATGAATAAACTCTTTAAAGCGACCAATCATCTCATTTTCCAAGTGGCTAATTGCCACTTCACCACCTTTAGGATTATTATTCTCTATGTCAAAGATTTAGAAGCTTAAGATGGGGATGCAGACAAAATGTCGGCTCTTTTTAAGTGCCATGTCCTTATTGTATCAAAAAATTCTCTTGTCATCTCTCAAGAAGATCATAATCACCACTATAATGAGGGCTACCAATTAAAAAAAAGTAACACAAACATCCAAGATAGAAGTAGCATTGCAAGGATTTGAACCACATACCAAAGACACCCACACATGCAAGTTAAATTCTTTGAATTCTTGTCACTCATATTGTGAAATATGTAGACAAATTCCTAGACATAATGGATGGATATCTAGGGCGTGTGGATAAGTGTCTTTGGTATGTGGTTCAAATCCTTGCATTATTACTTCTATCTTGGATATTTGTATTACTTTCTTTATTAGTGGCCCCCATTATGATGGTGATTATGTTCCTCTTCAGAGATGACTTGGAGATTTTTGGATACAATAAGGACATAACACTTAAGAAGAGCTGGCATTTTGTCTGCATCCCCATCTTAAGTTCTTACATCTTTTACATAGAGAATAACAATCCTCAAGGCGGTGAGGTGGCAATCAATTGCTTGAAAAATGAGATGATTGGTTGCTTTAGAGAGCTTATTCATTGTTGTGTTAAGGAATTACCATTGTTGATAAAATATTCCAAGAAGTGAGCAGAAGAATTCCAGGATTACAAGATATGGCGTTGGAGATAGCAGAAATGCTTAGAGCACTCATGGAGATGTCAAAAATAGGAGATACAGAAAATGGAACTGGAGGAGAGAGCGAAAGTCCAAAAGACCTGATGGATTCAAAGTAAAAGTTATGTCATTTGCCTTGTTCTCAACTAATGTATCAAACTTTGTAATTAATTATTTAAGTTGTTTTTTAATAATAGGTATATGTTTCTCAACCATAAAACAAGTACACCAGATATTCCATGGAAAACTCTTTCGGATAAAAACCTTGTCATTCCAAAAGCTTTCATTATCAAGAACGGGCACCAACCTAATGAACACCAACTCAGTTTACATAAATGGGCACCAACCCACTAGGAGTGCCAACTCTTATAAACAAAGGCATCAACCTCAAATATACAAAGATAAACTTCAATTTCAAAACATTTTAAACTTCATTTTTGTACCTCTTTATATTGATTATAATATCAAAACCAAGTGTCGTGTTCTCATCTTAATTTCTGATTTTCCTCACCAAGTATATATGTTATTACTGCACCTGTATGTATCATAAACACTCCAGAACTCAATAAATTGATGTGGCCATTAAAACATTGCCACATCGAACTTCACACACAAACTCATACACAGTTGCACCCACTGTATTCACTCTATATTCTTCTTCATAGAGAAAAAACGCACCCAAAATGGAACAACCTTTCAGTATTTTTCATTGCATCATACTACCTTTTCTTTCAACCATCGCACCAATTAAACCACCCACACACCAAACCCTTTTTTTTGCACACATACACAACATGCACACTACACACGACAACTCCAAAATGGTTTTTCATAAGATCATCATGGAGAACATAAATAAAATGCCAACTTTTTCAAACATCCTCTTCTAATTAATGATGCATGAAGAGGATGTATGAAAAGGATGCATGAAGAGGATGTATGATTTAGATTATTTTAGTTTTTCCTCTTGTAATGAAAGGAGGTTATTGCTAGTTTGTTGTTTGATCAAATATTATTAATGCATGTTTCTCCTTATTTGTTTCGTTTAACCATCTGAAACTATGACAAGGCATATGTACTCCCTAAATTTGTACTGTACTACTTCAAATTCTACATAGTGATTTTTGTAGGGTATTGTGCATCTGATGTAGTCGACCAGTTAAAAGTATTTATTTGAGAAAAAGATTCATTTGGACAACAAATGTAGATTGGAAAACCCAAAGATTAAAAAGAATACTCAGGAGAAATATATAGCTTTCAATTTATCATTTAGTAATTAATTGTGATAATGCTAATAAGAGATTGATATGTTTATTTTTCCTTTATTTTGGTTGCTTGTGATCCAGGTAAGAGAGACGACTTCTGAAAGAATACACATGACAGATAGCTTTCAGTTTATCATTTAGTAATTAATTGTGATAATGTGAATAGGAGATTGATATGTTTTTTTTTTTCCCTTTATTTTGGCTTGTTATGATCCAGGTGAGAGAAACGAGTTACAAAAGAATACACAGGAGAGATAGCTTTCAATTTATCATTTAGTAATTAATTGTGATAATGCTAATAGGAGATTGATATTTTTGTTTTTTTTCTGGCATAGAGGAGCTTGTTGCCACTTCAAAGGTCTTTGCAACATATAAGGAAGTGGTATTTTAAATCCACGAGGCCATTGTGACAATTTCAAACGGGGCAATGTAATGAATTTACTAAAACAAACCCTTTCCTGCACAACTAGGGCACAATATGCAAAATTCTATCTCTAAAACCCCCCAAGACAGCTAAAAATTAATTGCAGAAAGGCACTAAATGGGTTGGGAGTAACTTACAGGTTTTTAGGGCACAATTATGTCAATCTAGATGCTCTGGTTCTCTCTTCAATCACTTTGGGATCACTTTCGTTGCTCTTCAAATGTTGGGTACCTGAAAATGCCCTTGAATTTTACTTTTATGTCACATAGATTGATCACCATTAATTCATACGTGCAAACATAAATTAAAATACTAAGTATCTTATGCTCTCTTGAACAAAGACCTCTCAGATGCTAAACTATGTGATCAAACAAGACTCTGGTTCCAATGGTCATGTCTTGACTTTATGTTGGATATAGACTCAGTGACTTGATGCGATTTTGCTGGAATCACAAGGGGACTTACGTTGTACATGAATGTTGCTAGAACACGAACACTTATATCATTTGAAAAATAGAAAAATAAATTAAGGGAAGAAAGATAATCTAATCCTAAGAATGTAGGAACCAATTGTTGATTAGGTGTGACCAAATGAAGCTTTGTTTCACCATCAAGGAACAACTACACAAAATTGGTGCGTTCTTCTAAGGATAAATGAATGATTCCATATCACCAATGCACATCAACCACACAAACAATGAGCATGAAGTAATAGAAGTTAAGCTTTTACACAAGTTCAGTCGACTATGCATTGCAATTCGCAATCAACAAATTACAAGTGGTATGAACATTAGGTACACCATTCATCAACAATGATATCTTCCATTCATTTAACCAACATTAAAGAAAATGAGAAGTATAGACCATGCAACATTTTGAATTAACATAGAGAATTTACCATAATCTCAATGAAAACAATATGTCACTTACAACTAGATCTTGACAACTATCTTTGTCATCTCCTCCTACTCTATTCTAATTGCTAACTATTGATTGCTTCTACTACTAACTATTAACCTTTACAAATGAGGAAGTGGAGCTTTATGTAATGCTCTCAATACAATTGAATGGCCAAGATCAAAGCCACATCAATGACCAAGATTGAAAGATAGAAACCCTAATTGGGGTTTGTTACACCCATTACATAACATTTAATGTTTGACCAATGATTGAATTACATTACATAGGACACATCCATCCTTGAGTTTTGATCAATGAATGATGAGGTTAGGTACATCAAACTTTGTGCCTCCACATGTGGTAGTTACCCTTCTCGTTGGATGAGTCAAGTGCATTGAATCTGGACGACTTGACTTGGAATGATGCAATTGGATAGGTTATGGCTAAGCGCCACCTTGGCCTTCTCCTTGTAACTCACATAAATGGAGTTTGTGGTTCAGGCAATATCTCTTGATACTCAACATTTCCAAGCACCTGATGTGATGATAAGATGATAAGTGGGAGATATTCCCAAATTGCATCATCCTTGGGGATCAAGCCTTCTATCTCTGATTAATTTTTTTGGAACTATCTCCTTGATCATTTTGTTTCTCTCGCATGGAAACTTCTTCCTTATGATGTTTTGAACTTTTCCTTGCATTGCTCTCCATCTTGAATCTCCTATCTTAGATTACATCCTTATCCTGACAAGTATTCTTGGATTTCCAAAGTCATATGTTCCCTGATGCTACACTTGCCTTGTAGCGTCTTTTCGTTGATGCCCCCTCTGTGTCATGATTCCTTCATTGAAGTGCTAATGAATCTTGGGAGTATTTATCATGTGGAGTAATCTATCACCTTTCCTTGCTTGATATCTTCCCATTGTGAAGTCCTCTCTTTGGCATTGTTGTCTTCTTTGATGTTGCAAGTGTGATCTCTCCATGTGATTGAATCTCCTCAACCTCTTCATTGCTATAACCTCCTTATTTCCTTCCTTTCATATGCTTTTCTTGTAGCTTCAACCTGAAAATAGCATGAATAAAGAATCAAGAACTATGTAAATAAAGTGCTCCATACTGTCCTAAATTATGCCTTGAAACCCTCACGTAGATCTAGAAATGAATGGTTTTCATTTGTAAATGATGTTCTCAGTTCTATTTACATGTCTGATTATACTGATTTCAAGTCTGATTTTACCCTAATCTGGTCTTGGCCAGGGTTTTAAAGGTGTCTGGATGGATTGCCAAGGATGACAGGGGATTTTGAGTTATGTGGACATGTTATGGCTAGGATTTTTGGGGTGTAAGGAAATTTTGATGAGGATGAACAAACTTTTGGATAGGTGAAGGAAGGTGCTTGTTAAGATGGTTGTGGATATGAGACAGTAAAGAAGTTCTTTGAATTGTGTCGTGGATCTTAGGTAGCAAGGAAGTTCCTCTCCTTGGCCGAGCTTTTGGACATGCGAGGGAAGTATGTGGCGGGTTTTAAGGGGGTAAAGGAAGTCAACAAAGGATGGTCAGGGTTTTTGAGGTGTAAGGGATGAAGTTGTCCAAGGATTTGGAGGGATGCAGATAGTGTATGGTCGGGGATTTTGATGTGTTCGGACATTGTGATAAGGATGGTTTGGTCTTTTGGAGCAATGAAGATATTTTGTGTTCGAACT